>NC_081410.1:523164104-524364104 GCF_030272615.1 Cryptomeria japonica
ATACCTAAAGACTTGAGTGAAGAAAGATTTGGGACATATGATGAGATTGTGGGGATGTCTGGTGGAAAGAGAGTCAGTAAAATTGAAAATGTATCAAAAGGGAAAACTTCCAGGAAATCATTTGCAGAGGCTTTCTCCTCTATATCTAAGGTGTTGAGATCTAAACATGCAGGTCTGGAAAGAAAGGAATATGCAAATGTTGTAATTGTGAAAAGTGATGAAGAAGAACTAGGAAAAGTCGATGTGTAGAAGTATGTTGTGATTAAAGAAAAGATTGTTGCTTCCCATGCTCATTATAAGGAAAATTACCTTGATGTTGATTAGGTGCTTGATTTGATTGGTCGACCTAATGGTTTACAGAATGTTGGTGAGTTGTATCTTAATTTTCTGAACATATGATCAGGACATTATTGAACATGCTTGTGTGACTTATTTGCTTTGAAACAATCTTGCTCCTAATAATGTTTCTGATGTTCTTCTGGAAGTGCTAATAGAATTATTAATTGAGTGCATCGCTTCAGATGGAAGTGTTAGTAGTGAATTGAGTGAACCCTATACAAAGACAAACTGGGCAGAGAAAATGAATGAGAAGTGTCTAAGGGCACATCTTAATCTTAAACATGACTTGCTTGAGTTCAGAGAAGTGATGGATAACTCTACATGGTTGTATCGGTATTGCTTGAGTTGGCCTATTACCACAAAGAAATTCAAAGATGAGATAGACTCTATTGTGTCTCAGCTTTCTAAGTTACCTCATTTGTTTAATATCTACAAGGATGCAAATGGTCCTATGAGATCTAAGGTTTGATATCTTCACTCTCAATTGCACCAAAGACAGAGATAAAGAGACAAGTATATAAAAAATTTATGTGGTCTTGAAGATGCAATGCAATTGTGATTGTCTACATTTATCAGATTAATGGCATAAGCTGAAAAGGTACAATGAAGTGTGATGAATGCAAATATTTTTGACATTGTAGTCAATCTAAGTCTTGAGTGTGGATGTAAGAGTAGCATTCTTTCAGCCACTATTCACTCATGGGACTATTCTCTTGTGGTCCTGAAGAATGAGTTTAAAGATATTTGGCCCGATTGTGCATGACAATTTGCATGAAGGTATTGGTATTCAATTTGTTTCTTTTATATTGTTTTTGTTGGGGAGTTACAATTTTGATCAGTTTATTTTGGCAAAAAGTGTCACCCTTCGTCTTTGATGTCAAAGGGGGAGAAGTTTTGAGGAGAATTTTTTTTGTTTTGCCAACAATGACATTGGGGGAGATTGTTACTGAAGACACCTAAAATTATCCTATCTAATTAAATAAAAATTATTATTTATTTAATTGTTTTATCCTAAGACTTCTATTAATTAAATAGATTTTTGTTTAATTAATTAATTCATTAATCCTCTTCTAGCCTTTCCTTATTTAAATAAATATTTTTATTTATTTAAATATCATCTCCCTAAATTCTCTATTAATTAAATAGATCTTTATTTATTTAATTAATTTATTAGCTTTTTCTCTTCATGACACATGTCATTTATCTTTTAATTTATCTTACTTGCCCCCTTCATATTTTATTATTCTCCATACTTACCCTTTAATCCTATCCGACCATTTATTTATTTCACCTCTTAATCTTATCCCTCCATTTTCTAAAATGTCTTCTATAGACACATAAATCTATCCACGAATTAAATGAAAATTTAATATTTATTTAATACATTAATATTTCCCTATTAATTAAATTTATATTTAATTATTTCATCATTAGCCTCTTCTTCTATCGTAGTTAAACAAATTTAATAAATTTATTTACTTACTAACTATAGTCCCATCTATTAAATAAATTAAACATTTATTTAAAATCCCCAAATCAAATCTCCTTTTAAATAAATCAATATTTATTTAAAAATGTCTCATCCACTTGCATTCTCCTACAAATGCAAGTTGCATATTTTAGTTGAAATAAATGATTTTATTTTTATTAAAATTTCACTTTATCCTCATTCACTTAGTTCTAGATTCTTCTAACCTCCTTCTAGATTCTTCTAAGCCCTTCTAAATTATCCCAATCCCTCTTCTAATCATTTGCACAATCCTAAACCAAAATTAAGCCCCAACCCATCATCTCAACCATTTAAGACTCTTACAAAGTCATAAATGCTTCCCTTCTTCAACACATTAACCCACATGGGTCTTGACCCTTTGGTCAAGGCTTAACCATGGGTAAACTTTGCACAAGAGTTTACCCATTGGATAATAACCTTACCCTTGGATAATAGCTTTATCTAATAACCCAACCCACATGAGGTTACCTGTTGGCATTTTGCATAGAGATTGCATTAATGATATGTTGTCATTGATGTCAATTGAACCGGTAATGGTATTCATTTTATTGCTGATATTGTTGTTTTTGATATTGGCTAATAACCGATAAGAAGATATTTGTGGAAGATGTTGTAAACTGGTATGTTAATTTTGTGAGTTGAACTGGTAAACTAGTGTAAAGGGTTAAACCTTTCTATGCAATATAACCGATAAACCCTATCAGTTGTTAAACCCTACCTGATCAAGTTTGTTGGTTTATTATCTGATGAGTGGTAATGATGGAGACACGTATGATCATTGTATGAGGATAAATTCAAATTGTTTTGGCACATTTTTTTATTGTCTAGGGAAGGAGAAAAGTGAATTGCATCTAATGCACAGTGCATGATGAGTTACAAAGTCTGATGGAGCGGTTGGAATTTTCTTGAAGAATGTGAAGAGATTGTCATGATTTCTAATGGTCAAGATTATACCGACTTGTTTGTAATCTCCATGATGAGAATTAGGTTTTTGTTGTGTTATATCAACCTAATTATTTTGTATTTAAGGCCGATGAAGTTGCTTGTAAAATTTGTTGGCAAGATTGGTAGAAACCTGTTGAGTGTGGTGTTGCCTAACCAGTGAATGGATCTTCACTTTGAGTGAAGGCATATTGAAGCTTAAAAGGATCTGATCAAGCAAATGTAGTGTTATTTAGACATATCAAGAAAACCTATTGTTTTCTAACAATTACAGCAAAAGTGAAATCCCTTAACCGGGTAAGCTCTAACAAGCTTGGTTACTCATTAAATCCTCTAACAAGGTGGTCCATTAGCTTGGATTCTTAAATCCTCCAATGAGGTTACTCCTAATAGGTTATTGTGCTTTTCATAAAGGCATATTTGTAAATCCCTTAACCAGGTGATTCCTAACTGGAATTAGTTCTTAACAAGACTTATTATAAAGCTTTAACAGGCTTGGCTCCTAACAGGGTGAACTTCAGAAGAGTTCAGATAGCTATCCTTGTGAGTCTCATCTCACTGTGGTTTTCACCTATTTGGGTTTTCCACATATAAACATTTGTGTCAAGTGGTGAATTTTTTTGTGGTTATGATCTTATTTGTTGATTTGATTAACCTCTTTAATCTAAAAGCCTAACAGCTTGAGGAAAAGATCTTGTAGATCATGATGAAGAAAGAAGGTCCAAAGTTCAACAAAGATAACTATAGAATATGGAGCGACAGAATGAATATTTACATTAAAGTCTTGGTAGTCAGTATTCGGATCATATAGGAACTAAGTATATTACACCTACTAGAATCCTAACTGATGATCAGAAGAAAGAACAACAAGAAAATCACCAAGCATTAGAGTCTATTATCAGTTCTTTGTTTGATGATGAATATGTAGATGTTCATGATCTTGAAACTGCATATGAAGTGTGGCAAAAACTTGAAGAGATTTATAGCGGTGATGAACATGTTAAGATTGCCAAAGAGGAGAGTCTAAGAGGAAATTTTGATGACATGAGAATGTCTGAAGGTGAGAATATCCAGCAGTATGGTCAAAGGATTAAAGAGTGCGAGAGGGAAAGTGGAAGATGCCATAGTAATCAGTAAGGTACTGAGAACCCTTGTATCGGTCTATGCTATCCGAGTTGCATCTATTTAGGAGCTGAAATCCATTGACAAGACTAAGGTAACTCTTGAATCTATTATTGGCAAACTTACTAGCTTTGAATTAAATGGCTATGATGGTAGTGTACAGAAATCAGAATCTGTATACGGAGCTTTTGTCTCTAACCCATCTATGAGAAGAAGTAGAGATACCGGCCATGGTTATGAATCTAGATCTAGTAGAGATGCTGATGATGAAGACAACTTAGTGGAACTTGAAGCATTGTTGGAAAAATGACTGCCTAGAGGCACTGGTAAATATAGAGGTAAGCTACTTTTAAAATGTTTTGCATGCAACAAGATTGGTCATATAGAAACTAATTGCCCTAATGGTGAAAATGAATACAAGAGAGACAAATTTAAGAAGTATAAGGGTAAAGGCAAGAGAGATTGTCTTGTAGCTATTGATAGTGGTATTACTGATGAAGAATCTGATGATGATGCTAGTGAAGATATTGTGTTTGTAGCTATTAAGGAAGAAATATCAAATCAAAAGGCACTAGTATCTAGGATGGATAACTCTGATGATTGGATCATTGATAGTGGTTGTTCACATTACATGACCGGTGATCAGAGCAAATTTCTTTCCCTAAAGGAATTTGATGGCGGTGTTGTCAAATTTGGTAATGACTCACCCTGTATGGTTAAAGGTAAGGGAGTTATTTCTCTTAATGGGAAGAGCAGTCCTTATGATATCTATTGGGTTGAAGGCCTACAGCATTATCTTTTGAGTGTGGCACAACTTAATGACAGAGGATACCCACTAGAGTTTAGAAATGGTATGTGCAAAATCTTTGACAATAAAGGTGAATTGATTGCAACCGGGAAACAGAACAGAGGCAATCTATTTCATCTTAATCCTAAAGTTAGAAACTATTTGATTGCAAAAATAGATGATAGCTGGCTTTGGCATAGGAGATTTTGTCATATAAATTTTGACAATATTGTTAAAGTAAGCAAGTCTAAGACAATAAGAGGTCTGCCTTAGCTAGACAAACTGGTTAATGCTCTTTGTAAAGAATGTCAGTTAGGAAAGATGACTTCTTCAACTTTCAAGAGAAAGTCCTTCTCATCAGAGCACTTGTTAGATTTGGTTCATACAGATCTATGTGGACCAATAAGAACAAGAAGCATTCAAGGTACCAAATATTTCATGATCTTCACTGATGATTGTTCAAGGATGATGTGAGTCACATTCTTGAAGGATAAGAATGAATCTTTTGGTAAATTCAAGGCATTCAGGGCCTTAGCTGAGAAAGAGAGTGGAAAAAAGATAAAATGTCTGAGAGTAGATCAAGGCGGTGAATTTACTTTTGAGGAATCCACTAAGTACTATGATGAGAATGGTATCAAGCGCCAGCTTTCTGCACCAAGGACACCACAACAGAATGGTATAGCAAATAGAAACAACCGGTCAGTGGTTGAAGTTACTAGGACTATGTTGATACAAGGAGGTGTAGCAAAAAATTTTTGGAAAGAAGCTGTAAGTACAACTGTCTACACAATGAACCGAGTTTTGGTGAAAAGAGGTAAGGACAAGACCCCTTATGAATACTAGTATGGGAGATCACCTTATGTTAGCTATTTTAAGATATATGGAAGCAAATGTTTTATTAAAAGAGGTGATTACATAAGCAAGTTTGAAACTAAGAGTGATGAAGGTGTATTTCTTGGCTATTCCACCAAGAGTAAGGCCTATAAATGTTTCAAAAAGTGGACACAAAAAATTGTTGAGATTGTTGATGTTCATGTAGATGAATGTTCGGAAGTTTCAGAAGGAACCAATTCTGAGAAGAAGGATGAAGATCCTTGCATTTTTCTTTTAGAACCTTAAACTGTTAAATCAAAAACCGATAAAGCAAATCCTAATGTACTTGTTCAACCGAAACAAATAAATTCAAAAGAAGATGATAATGAAGAAGTTGAACCTGAAGAGGATGATCATGTTATTCCTAGGTATGTGAGACTAAATCACAGTCGTAAACAGATTATTGGGGATAAGGATGTTGGAGTACTAACTAGAAGGAGAATAAGAGAGAACTCTTACATGATCTCCACCTTTGAACCTAGAAGTGCTAAGGAGGCATTTGGTGATGATCATTGGGTTAAAGCTATGGAGGAGGAGTTGGATCAAATTGAGAAGAACAACACTTGGACCCTAGTACCCCGACTGATAAACAAGAATGTTATAGGTACTAAATGGGTGTTCAGAAACAAGTTAAATGAAGATGGTATTGTAATTCACAACAAGGCAAGACTAGTATGCAAAGGTTATGCGCAAGAAGAAGGAGAAGATTATGGAGAAACTTTTGCACTAGTAGCAATACTAGAAGGTGTCAGAACTTTACTTGCATTTGCATCTCATAAGAAGTTCAAGGTATACCAGATGGATGTTAAGTCTGCATTTTTTAATGGGATATTGGAAGAATATTTTTATATAGAGAAGCCTAATGGTTATGCATTGACAGATAAGGAAGCACATCTAATGGAAACCAAGAAAATTTTAGATATCTGAAAGGTACTGTTGACTATGGCTTATGGTATCCATATGGTGGAAATTTTGATTTGAAGGATTACACAGATGATGATTGGGCAGGAAATATTGATGACCAGAAGAGTACTACTGGTGGAGCATTCTTTCTAGGAGGAAGGCTAGTTTCATGGAGTAGTAAAAAACAGAGTTGTACTTCACAATCTACTATTGAAGCTAAGTATGCAGCAGCTTATATGAATTGCACACAAGCTATGTGGATGAGGTACATTTTGGAATGTTTGAAGATGAAAATCTCATAACCAATAAATATTTTGTGTGATAATTCAACTGCAATAAACATTTATAAAATCTTGTTTTGCACGCAAGGACTGAGCACATTGAATTGAAGTATCACTTCTTGAGGGAAAAAGTTCAAAGTAACGATGTTATCTTGGAGCATGTTTCTACCAAGGAGCAGCTTGTAGATATCTTTACCAAACCTCTGCCTAAGACCACTTTCGAGTATCTTAGAAGTCAATTGGGGGTTGTCCCTCTTCATGAAGTTAGTTGAGCATGATGTTCATTGCATCAGTCCCTGAATTACTTGTAGAATCTTACATGGATTGATGAAGAAGTGGATGTATTCCACAGGGGGGCCATCAAGTTGCAGTATGATGTTGATGCACAGTGAGAGCGGAACTACATGTTTTTACTTTCACTTTGGCATTGTTGTCAAAGGGGGAGAAGAATTATGTGATTGAGGAGAAGAATTATGTGTCTGATTAGGTGAACCAGTGGCAGGCTAAAGATAGACAAAGCAAGGTGAATACTTGGTAATGTAAACTAGGATTCCTATTCACCAATCTCAGCAGCAATCAGAGGTGTTGATAATTGTATTGCCATCAATGCCAAAGGGGGAGATTGTTGGAATTTTGAGTTTGTTGCAATTTTGCATAGAGATTTCATTAATGATATGTTGTCATTGATGTCAATTGAATCGATAATGGTATTCATGTTATTGTTGATATTGTTGTTTTTGATATTGGCTAGTAACTAATAAGAAGAGATTTGTGGAAGATGTTGTAAACTGGTATGTTAAGTTTGTGAGTTGAACCAATAAACCAGTGTAAAGGGTTAAACCTTTCTATGAAATGTAACTGGTAAACCCTATCAGTTTTTAAACCCTAACCGATCAAGTTTCTTGGTTTATTATCTGATGAGTGGTAATGATGAAGACACGTGTGATCATTGTATGAGGATAAGTTCAAATTGTTTTGGCATGTTTGTTTATTGTCTGCGGGGCCCCACCTCAACTCAGTCTAACATTTCAGTGGTTTTTATGATGAGACTATTATGGATGCTTTATTCTTTTATGCATTATGGATTTAGAACTTATATGATTCCATGATTTGGATAACATTGCTATATGTTGATGTTTTATTTATATGATTTATGATATAGAACACTACATGATTTTGAATAGGATGAATTTGTGGTGATAAATGTTGTTATTGAATATGCAGGACTTTACTATGATAATAGAAATATGATGTATGTTTTAAGTGTGAATCAAAATTATGAGAATTAGGATGAATTGCTTATGTGAAATTGCTTGGATATAAGATGTATTAAATTGTTCAGATGTAAATTGTATGCAAGTGATGATGTGTATTATTATTCTTGTGATTTATATTATATGAGGTTATTTGAAGTTACTAATGTGTAAATTGAGATGCACAAGAAGTTATCCATGTGACCATGGAAATATTACGAAGAACCAAACCTAGACCTATGTATGTTCGTAAAGCCAGGGTTTGTCTATTTGGAGAGACAACACCCCATTTGTGTTGTATTTTATTTGTAACAGTAAATGATGCATGTGTGTTAAGTGTTATTTAATTAATTTATGTAAAATCCACAAGAGACAATTTCATGTATAAATTTGTAAAAGTATTTTCTTTGTGTCACTTGACACGTGTGGATTTATGTTTGAATTTTTAAATTTGTCTCTTGGTGGGAATTGTTTAACTATAGCTTTTTTTCAATTAATGTAATGAGATTCCATAAATGCCTTGGGTAAAGAATCTTTGGGATGGTCAACATAGGTTTGACCCGAAAATAAACTTCAGAGGGGTTAAAAAAGGGTTAAATGGACACCTAGGGGTAGTTTAATAGGGTTTCCTAAAGCCCATAAGGTATACCTAAGGGCTAGGGGTAATTTAAGGCAAGTTTCTACTCCCATGTGACCTTTTAGGCACCCTAAAAATTGACTTTTCTAAGTTGTGCGAAAATTGAAATTAGAAGACTTGAACCTAGTTGTAAACCTTTCTTTTTGAATGAGAGTTTCCTTTCCCATTTTACCTTACCTTCCTTTTTAGTTTTTAGAAACTTGTGAGAACTCTCACAATGGGCTTCTTAAGCAAGAATTAGAAAATTTGTGGGTAATCACCCACTCTCCATTTTTGGAGATGAGAATTTTGAAAAGAATAAGCTAGATTGTTGAATAGAGAATTTTGCTAAGGGTAGAAAGGGAAGAACCATGGAATTGGGTTGCTCATCCTCAACAAAACTAACCTACCTTTGGGCAGATTAAGGTTGGTTGTATTCTTCTTATAATGGATTTCTTATTGCATGTGTTTGAAAGTAATATTTGTGTAAAAGATTTGTTTCCGTGCATGTTCTCTTGGAAATTTATTTGGTATTCTATTTTTATACATTGTATGTGTGTTTGGGAGTAATCAAGATCTCCTACTCTTGGGAGAGAGGAGGATCTTGTGGGTGGTAGAAGTGACAGCCCTCGAGTGAGAGACTCTCGTTATGAGAGCGATCACAAGGGATTTTGTGTGATCCTTGCTGCATGACTTGTTTATGCATTGGGGGTCATAAGGAGGGAAATAAGGCATGAATGCAATGGGGGGCATAAGGAATAAGGGGTTTCTATAATTGATGTATTTGGTTTGCCATGAGGTGGCTACATGTTTTTCCATACTTGCAGTTCTCCTCAGGGTACTTGGTCCACTACCACCCTTGAAAAAGGACATCACAATGTGTGGTGCAGTGTAGCCTGGGTTGGGATGTGTTTGAGTTTGTGTGTATTCTGTCTTTTGTGTTTGCATGTTTGTTACCCATCTAGGGCTTGGTTCTCCAAGCTCGGGGGTGGCTACCAGTTAGCCTAGGCTGGGAGGTGAGCACTCCATGGTCATATCCTTGATCTTATTTGCAGGTTGTTTAAAGAAAGGGATTAGGACAAGTGGAAAGAAATTTGATGGAGTTAATTGTTGCAGAATCCATTTGGAAATATGTTACTATTCTATTTTAAAATGTCCTCATTATAAAAGTTGAGTGACCTATTTGTAAAATGACTATAGTGTCTTTTAAAGTAATTCCTAGAAATGTAATAGTTATTTGTTATATTGCAAAAGATGAAATGAATAATTCTGGAACAGTTTTCTAAAGTTTTGTTTTCTGAATTTAATTATTGTTGAGTATATTAATAATGTGGGAAGCAACTAAATTTATTTTACCCCTTTATGCATGTGAAATAAATCCAGGAAATAAAGAAAGGAATTAATGGTTGTATGCATGTTGTTTTGAATAAAAATATTGCAGTTTAATTTCCTAATTTCATGATTTAAGTTTAAGGATTCTAGATAATTATAGTTGCAGAAAATAAAATCACATATATAATTGCAGAAATAAAACCTAAAGTAGTTATAATTATTTCTATGGTTTTAATTTAATAAATTCTGGATTTATTAAGTTGTTGTTAAATTTATCGATTTCTGGAATTTACTTAGTTTTAGAAATAGAAATCTAGAGTAAATAGTTATTTGATTTAAATATATTCATAGTGTTATAGTTGTTGTTTTATGTTTAATAAATTTTGTTATTTACTTCTGTTGCAAAAAGTAGATCTAGAGTTAAATAGGCTATCTACTTTAAATAAAACAATATTTAAATAGTATGATGTATAAATTTATTTAAATCTGCCATTATTTAATTGCAGAGAATAAACCTATGGCTATATATCTTATCTCAGATTTTAGCAAACTCGTATTCAAACCTAAAATAATAAACATTGATCAAAATCTGGATATTTAAATTAAGTTGTCGAAGGTTTTCAAAAAAAAATATTTATAACTATAATATATATTTGCAAAGTAAATTTGGCCAAAACATTATGCATTTAATATATAAAAATAGATATACATATATTTATATATATAAATATACATATAAATATATATATATAATATTAAAAATATAAACAAATTTTTATTTTTTTTTAAAAATGCAAAGGAAGATCGGGGGGGGGGGCAAACCGAGCCCTCGGCCGCGCAGGGCACACAGACCCTGTGCAGGTCGCATCCATCACAGAGGCTGCAGCCTTTGTGCGGGCCGCGACTCTCACAAGGGCCTGCGGCTCCCTATGCGGGCCGCGCTCCGCACCAGTGGGTTGTGGCCACTGTGCGGGCCGCGACACACACAGCGGCCAAGGCCACTGTGTGGGCTGCGACCCACTCGGGTACGTTGCCTCCGCCCAACCAACATGGTCACCGCAAACCAAGCCCTAGACCATGCAGGGCATGCAGACCCTGTGTGGGCCGCATCCATCACAGAGGTCGCAGCTCTGTGCCGGCTGCGACTCTCACAAGGGCTTGTGGCTCCCTGTGCGGGCCGCGCTCCGCACCAGTGGGTCGTGGCCACTATGCGGGCCGCGACACACACAGCGGCCAAGGCCACTGTGTGGGCCGCGACCCACTCGGGTATGTTGCCTCCACCCAACCGCCATGGTTGCCGCCACAAATCGTCCGTTCAGCCCTACATGGAAACTCAAATCAAAATAAAATATTAAACCCGGGCTAGGGTATTAATATAAAAATGATAAAATACAAATATAAAGAGTATTTTATAATGCAAGATCCCTGGTTAGGGTTTGCATGGTTTAGTCTTAATAAATTTGGAAAGAAAACATTATATTGATTAAATATATATATTTCAATATATGTGTTTATATATATAATTATAATTATTTATATACACATATATGTAAATAAGATTAGAAAGTTGTAGTTAAAGAATAAAGCATGTCTTTAGGATTAAACATTTATATAGTGTAGTTTTTTCTGGGTAAATAAAATCTAGTGGGCAAACATTATTTATTTAATCAACCTAAGGGTTTTTTTTTTTTTTAAATAGTAATTTAATTGCCTTACGTGGATATAGGTTTTGAAATTTAAACTTATGGGACGTTTTTCGTCATGGGCTTAATTATAACTTAGTTAAATTAATTTGAGCACATTTTAATTATGGACTAAAATGGATGTTAGAAGAATAATTTTTAATTAGCTTTCTGAAAATCAATTAATAGCTATCTGTGATTAATTTTGCCCACGTCCATTAATTATCTAAATTAATTGACTTATTAATTTTGAGTAGACAATAAAACCATTCAATTGGAATTCCGCATTTAAACATATTTAATTTCCGAATATTTGAGCTAGTGAATAAAGCTAATCCAAACATAGTTAAGACAAAACATGTTGTAGCATTTTATGTTCGTCGATTTAATGCTCTTAACAGTTATTTAATAATAAAAAAATTATCCCGTTCTTGCCCTAAATTTTGGGCATGACATTGTCTAGGGAAGGAACAAAGTGGATTGCATCTAATGCACAACACGTGATGAACTACAAAGTCCGATGGAGCAGTGATCATGGAGAGGTTGGAATTTTCTTAAAGAATGTGAAGAGATTGTCATGATTTCTAATGGTCAAGATTTTTCTGACTTGTTTGTAATCTTGATGATGAGAATTAGGTTTTGTTGTGTTACCGACCTAATTGATTTGTATTTAAGGTCGATGAAGTTGCTTGTAAAAGTTGTTGGCAAGATTAATAGAAACCTGTTGAGTGTGTTGTTGCCTAACCAGTGAATGGATCTGCACTTTGAGTGAAGGCAGATTGAAGCTTCAAAGGATCTGATCAAGCAAATGTAGTGATATTCAGACAGATCAAGAAAACCTGTTGTTTTCTAACAATTACAACATAAGTGAAATCCCTTAACTGGGTAAGCTCTAATAAGCTTGGTTACTCATTAAATCCTCTAACAAGGTGGTCCATTAGCTTGGATTCTTAAATCCTCCAGCGGGGTTACTCCTAACAGGGTATTGTACTTTTCATCAAGGCATATTTGTAAATCCCTTAACCAGGTGATTCCTAACTGGAATTAGTTCTTAGCGAGACTTATTGTAAAGCTTTAACAGGTTGGGCTCCTAATAGGGTGAACTTCAGAAGAGTTTAGATAGCTATCCTTGTGAGTCTCATCTCACTGTGGTTTTTACCTATTTGGGTTTTCCACGTATAAACATTTGTGTCAAGTGGTGAATGTTTTTATGGTTATGATCTTATTTGTTGATTTGATTAACTTCTGATAAGGCATGATAACTAGAAGCATTGAGAGATGAATATGTTGAGTTATGATTAAGCATTGTTGATGTTTACAAGATTGAAGTTGTTTACTGTTAAATTGTCATAACAGTCAAACTGGTTGATGGCAAGTATTCTTATAAATATTGATCTTGACTGAGATATGTTTACTTTGTGTGATTGAATTTGATTTTGGGAACTTTGTATCAGTTTTTCAGTATACTGATTCACCCCCCTGCCCTCTCAATATTCTACCGAATACTTATTCTTTCATCATACCATCATTACCCTCATGTCTTCTCAAGCATTAAATTCTCCTTCCCTCTCATTTCAAGCCATCTCATGCTAACACTTATGATCATGGGCTTGGGTTGAAAACCATCACATGGATCATAAATCATACAATCTTGGCCCTCCATAAACTAGATCAATCCTGACCATCCAATCTTCTATTTTTCTTATAAATAGAACCCTTCTCCTCAAGAAAAGGAGGAAGCATTAGAGAATTGTTATTATAGTTGAATTTGAATAGATACTTAGAGCTTTCTCATAGCATCACTCCTTGCATTTGCATAGCATATGTTTTCATTTTCAACCATCTTGAATCTCCATTTGGCATCCATGGGTAATGCTAAAATCTGAGAGCTACACTCATTTGGAACTTGGAAAGGAGGGAAACAATGGAGGAGCAACAAAGGCATCTTAGGGAGACACTTCTCCTTTCTTGTTAGTTTCTTAAGCTTCTTTCATGCTTTTTGAATCTCCTTTGATATGTTTTTGGAATAGTTTTAGTTCTTTGTTTTGATTTTATGATTGAAACTAACATACTAACATTGAACTTTATTGTTGGCTCTTATCCCCATTTCCATGGCATCATCTTCTATATAAGAGCATTCATTTATCCTTTCACAATCCTAATCTAATCTAGAAATCTTTATGCAATCAAGTGACTTTAAAACCATAATTTGTTCTTTGTTGACCTCTTGTGCACAATACAAAATCAGAGAGAAAATATATCAAACAAGATAAATGGAGATAGGAGACAATGAAGATCAAACCCTACTTGGCATGTGAATGGTATTATTGTGTTATTTATTGATTTGCATGTTCTTAGGTTTCTTCATTGGTGTATGGTGAATGATTTATTATAGAACTAGGATTGTTTGTGGTTGGATATTTAGAGTTTTACAATAGTTTATCATTGTCATATTTCACCTCACATGGTTACACATACATGTCACTGTTGTCATTGATGCCAAACATATTGTTGATGATTGTTGATGGTTCGGTTGTTGGTGATCGGTTTGGCTATTGGTTTGGTTTGGATTAACTATGATGTATTGTGATGACAAAATGGATGTAATATGGTTTGGTAGTATTGTAATGTTGGTGTTGATGGTTCGTGGTATGGAAGTAATGTATAGCAGAAGCATATGGTGTAGTGTTTTTCTCGGCATCTTATTTTGGTTTGTGTTCCTAATGTCTGATTGCATCCAATTGTTGGTTTGGATGTCTATCTGATTGGTTATATGATACAAATTTATTTGTAGATTGATGTTGTTCTTTTTGGATGGATTAGGATGATGACATGAGGTATTTACAGAGGATTAATGTTCCTTGTTTAGTTTAGAAGTAGTGTTGTTAGCTTTGTTGACTATTTTGGTGAACAATATCATTGTCCGGAATATATGTTTTTAGCAGACTATGTTAATTATTGTAGAATGTTTCTAGCAATTTGGTTTCATGTTTTCAATTGATTGGGAGGTTGTTTGTAGGTATCATTATTGCCTATGATCAATTATGGTATTGTTTTAGGAGTGTGTGGAGGAATGTGTTGCTTTCCTCATCTTGATAATGCTTTGAGGATGTTGTGAATCAATTGGTATTATTCATAAAGTGTTGTGCTTCCTTAGTCATGGAACTCTTATTCTATTTTTGGGTTCAGATTAAGATATTTTGAGTTAAGCATATTGGTTTATACCAACTTATACATTTTGGTCTGAATGGTTACATGTAAAGTCATTTTGGTGATATTTGGAAGGTGTGTCAACTTGGTGTGAACCCTCGCATGTCTTATTTATCTTTCGCATGATATGTTTTGGGTCAATGTTATGTACACATTACAATTTTCTTCGGTCAGCCTAGTAGATATTATTGTTGATCCAGTTCATGTATAATAGATAGATAAGTTGTGTTCGTAGAAAAAAAGAAATATATGTGTATATGTACATATGGATGATGGATGAATATGTAAGAAGTATGGTGTGAATGTGAAGCAATACAGTCATTTGGAAAAGTTGTAGAATAGACAAATGTGCATTGATCTATGAATTGTTTTTGTTTTTTTATCGGTAATAGTGTATGTTTGTAAAATAATTAAGTAAAGGCATGCATAGTAAAATATAAAAAAAAAGGAGATTAACCCCAAAAAGTTGTCCATGAAACTTTGAAAATCCTATCTACCCATCTAGTCCAACACCACTTTCCAATTTGTGAAAAAAAATATCTCTTTCCAAAAAAAGGCATGTAACCATCCAAGATACTACCACTAGAAATATTAACATTTAAACACTACAAAAAACAAAGTCATTCAAACATTTACAACTTTATTTTTTTCTTGCCAAGTCCATTTATCTAATAGTCCTCTAGGGCGAAGTTTTCCTTCTTGGCCTTGTGCTTCTTTTTTGCCTCTCTCACTTTTCTTAGCTTGATCTCCTTCTCTCAAGGTAATCCTTTAGATTCTCCCATCCTAGATGAGCTTCCTTGGTCCTTAACTCTCCATCTGCTCCATCCTACCACATCACAAACATTTTGAACTCCACCACACTCACTTCCGTCATTCTCTTTACAAAATGACCATCATAAACCATGACTTGCAAGTAATCCAGATAGATAATGGTCTAGGATGAAAGCTTTGGCCACCCATACCACATCTTCCTTTGTTCTGAAAATCAAACATACTAACATTAAACTTTGTTTTTGGAGCCATCTTGAAAAGTAGAATCTTCTTTCTTAACCCACATCTTCTTATGCTAATCTTTGATCTCTTCCACCTTAGCTTTTCCCTTTTTGTCTGATTTGTTCTTATTTACCGAACCATTGTTGTTCATGTTCTTGCTTCTGCAATATTTTGCAATATGACTAGGTTTGTTGCATGCATGACAAATAACATTTCTCTGCACAAACCTAAAGTTCATTTGATTTGGTCTCATCCTGCATCGATTAGAAATGTGCCCAAACATTCCACAAGCATAGCACCTCTTATTCTGAAAATTATTTATTATTGTTTTTCACATATTTGACTTATGACCAAAGTTTTTGCATATGAAACATTGACCGGTAAAGGTAGGACCATTATTCATAGCTTTAATCATCATCCCATTATTCATCCTACTTCTGCATTGACTTTCCATATGACCAAATTTACCACAAACAAAACATTTACCATTAAATTTGTAAGCATTGTGTTGTCTTACCAGATGTTTCTTGTTCTTCTGTTGATGATTGCTCTAACTAGAACCAGAGGATTCTCCTTTCTCAAATTCAAGTCCTTGCATGTCTTTCCCATGTCTCTGACTTTCTAGCATCTCATCCAATTGCACTGAACTAGCTTTGAATTTTTCTTTGTACTCATTAGCAGTAGAAAGCTCATCTCTCAGGATTATGATTTGTCTTTCAAGTTCTTGTCCATCATTCTTTGTTTGCACCAACTCAAGCTTCAATTGATCATTCTCATATGTCAATCTACAACATTCATCAAATTTGTCCTTCAACAACTGAGTCAAATTCTCTTCACTCTTCTTCTAGTCTTCAATCTCCTTTGTCAACTTCATTACAATGGATTGCATCTCATTCTTCAAGACTGCATTCTCCCTAGCCAACTTCTCACATTAATCTATTTTGTCTTGTTGGGCTTGATTTTCTATGCTTTGATATTCTTTCTCCTTCATTTTATCCATCAATTCCTTTATCTTCTCTCTAGATGTGCTCACTTGATCTTTCAGGGTCTCAATGAAGTCTTCAGCCGCATTCAAATTTCTTTTTAGGGAACTTACTTCTTTTCTTGTTGCATCAAGATCTTCAAGTGCCACACTAAGATGTCTCTGCAAATTGGAGTCCATTGATTCAATCTTCTAGATCCTCCTCAAGTTGTTAGGCTTCTTTCGAGGAACTAGGCTCTCATACCAATTGTTGGAATCAATGAACACTAAGAGGGAGGCGTGAATCCGTGTTTTGTAATTTGCAAACTTATTAATCCGATTCTCAAACCACCGAATGCATAAGAAATACAGTGAAATGTAGAAATATAAAGCAATTAACCATGCAACCATAACACCAAGATTTTTATGTGGAAACCCGGAAAGGGAAAAACCACAGTGGGATTTGAACCCACAATATTATTATACTATGGCTAGAAGTATGATAATATTACAAAAGGGGAATGCACTTGCATTCGGGTACATTGCCTAGAGCTCACTGCTCAATTACAAAAGGGGCTACAACTCGAAGGAAGACTCACTGCCTTATAGGCTATTATAATTGATTACAATAAAGAGTGAACTAAAGTATAGCATCTAACTATGCCAAAATGTGTAGTGTCCCTCCTAGACTTACATTTTGATTCATGATTCAAAAGACTTATCTAGACTTATGATGATGGTTATGAGTTTATTTATATGCAAAAGACATTAATGATGCTATACAAACATGTGTTATATTGATGAGTTTTGATGATCTATGTGATGGATGATATGTTATGGTTATTCGATGGATGATATTTATTGATGGACTTATATGTATTTGAGACTCCTATGTGATTTATATGATTTCATGATATATGATGATGATACTAACCCTGCTTCATGATGATGATTTTATAAGATGTGTTTGTATTGGGTGATTATCTTCATGAAAGGGATGATGCCTTATAACTCATCGCGAGTATGATAAGGTGTTGTGATTATCTTTCACTTGCCTGCTACTATGATGTTGCATATATATATGTTCTTTTGCATTTTTCAGTGGATGCAGGATTCCAGGTACCGGACATTAACTCCACCTAGTCTCATTGGTCTGAGTGTGTCCTAATCCCAATGGCATTTGTTGGAGATGACTTGGTTTTTCCTCACCTAATCATGGTCTATCATGTTCACCTTGTCAGTCTTGTTGGGTGTAAGTGTTGTCTAGTCTTGAGTCGGTATCTCGTTTTATCTATGTGTAGTTGGTTATGTGTGTGTATAGTTTATCATGGATTGGATTAATTATCCTATGGTTTGATAATGTTTATTTAATTAATTAATTAATGTTGAGTAATAATTAATTAATTAATGTTGAGTAATAATTAATTAATTAATTAATAGATATTTGATTTGTTATTATTAAATTTGTTAATGTTTGATTTATTAATTAATTGTTTTATTTTGGATTTAATTGATTTATTGACTATTGTTTTGATTAGTAAAAGCAGGTATTTGAAAGGTACCCAAACCTTTTACAAGCTAGGAAAACAGAACTGCTAAAAAAGTGCATGATCACTTCAAAAAGAAAAAATGAACCCACTGAAAGGGATCAACTTAACACAACATTACATTAAAAACTCAGAACAGACAGCAAAAGGAAAGCACAAAGACAGCAAAGAGACAGAACCAAGGATAGCAATTGAAACTAAATACTATTCATAATTTCCTCAGCGTGAACAACCATTTGTTTCATGTTGTTCGTTGAGGTCTTCAGATCCTCCAGCTCACGACCTTCGATGTCGCCCTTATTCTTTGTGTTAGCTCCAGTCCTCCTTTCATGACCCTTCTTGTTCAATTGCTCTTTATCACCATCCTTCTCTACATTATTCTCGAACCTGTTGATAAGGATGTTCATGTTGTCCATCGAAGATTTGAGGATTTCGAATTTTTTCTCAACAATCTTCTTGACGTTGATCTCCAGGATTTATTGACTATTGTTTTATTTAATTAGTTTTATCCTTTGATTTTATTTATTGATGATTGAATTATTTTAATTTATTTTAGATATAGTTGTTAAGTTGATTTTGATAAATTAATAATTATAAAAGTATAAAGCCTATTTCTATTTCTACACTCTTAAAAAGTAATAATATCATTATTTTGCTTTTACTATGTTTGGGAGGTGTAAAAATAAAATAAAGTTGATTTTACCTACCCTCCTAATTGATTGGGTGAATTGGGAATAATAAGTAAGAAATATAATAAAATATTATTACCTTGGAACTATACACGGTAGGTGAGAAATATTGATTTTTGGATTATTTTGATTGGTTGGGATTTTTGCATAGTTTGTTGTGTATTTTCTATTTATTTAAAATTTCTGGATGGCTACCAGGTAACTAGTTGGTAGGATTTTTTATTGAAGCTTTGATATTTTGGCTTGGATATTGGTTTGCATTTGGATTTTGGAAGCTTGGATTGTGGAAGCTCTTCTTCAGTTTTCATCCTTGGATTTGCAATCTCCAAGTTGGAGTTCTTTAATTTTTAGATTTTCTAAAATTTTGTCTTCTTTGTGTCTTCCCGTGAAAATAATTTATTTATGATTGTTGAATGGATGGGGAAAAGAAAGACATTATAGTTTAAACCCTTTGAAATTAAATGAATGAAATGGGGAAATTGCAGATTGCTCCTTATGTTTGAGTGGGATTTTTGAGTTTTTTTGTCTATGTAAGTGAATGGTGGATAAACGCATATATGTATTTACTTTTTATGTGTGTTTGTATAATTCTCTTATTGTTATTGAATTTTCATTTGGGTATTGTACTCCTTGTGAACTCTTGGTTGTAATAAGGGTTGTTTTTCTATATCTTGAGTGCTTCTATGACCTTGTAAGAGCTCCTAAAGATCACAGAGAGTGTCCATGTCATGTTTTAGATATTTGAAGTCTTTTTGTTGGAGTATTGGAGTGTTTGGTAATGTTTTGGTTCAACTCTTTTGGCCTATGCAGAGATAGGATTCTCTCCCTTGCTCTTTGGATCCAAAATGTAGTTTTAGCCAAAATGCCTATCCATTGAGTTGCAAACTCATTCCTATGAGTTGCATTTGATGCATAAACCATGTGTATACCCTTTCTAATGCTCATCCTACCTCCTAGTCATGTACTTGAGGTGGTTTTTGTCTCCTAAGTCAATCTATGCAGTTACTTTACCTTCTAACTCCTTCAAACTTGAGATATTGCATACTTTAAGAGAAATGCCACCAAATCAACCAGAAATGCCACCATACTAACCAAGAATACCACCCTATCTACCAAAAATAGGGCTATCAATACCAAAAATGCCATTGTTCAGACCCAGAGAGCTGACAAACTGACAAGGAGATCTAACCTATAGACTGAGAAAGCTGACCTTTGTACCCAAAACACTGACTAGTGGACCAGAAACATTGTGCAATAAATCCGAAATGCTAGAAAATGTCCCATAAATTACACCCTACAAAGTAGGAACACCATTGTGCATACCAAGAGAGCTAAACTGCTCAGGAAGTCCCAGAAAGGTCAATTTTAGTGTTGTAAAGTCCTAGTATGGATTGTGTGAGTTCCCAGAGGCATGTGAAGTCTGCGTTGAGAAATTTTTATTGGTACATGATGTTATATGATGTTTTATGATATATTTTTTGCTCAGGTAAGTGGGATTATGCCCTACCGTTGAGGAGTTTCCTTATGTAGAAGTTGCTCCAGCAAGAGGTTCTTGCCATGCTATTTGAGGATTGCTTCCATGACTCTAGTGGGATGTTTTATACCTCACTATTGGGGATTTGTAGTAGATTATGATGTCCTTATGTTTCATGTTCTTGCTTTGGTACTATGCCTATGAGGCATTGGTGAAGGCCCTATGCTTATAATGGTTCATATGTATGCTCTATGTCTAGTATGTGCTCAGTGATGTTATGTATTCTTGAAGGCCTTCTTGTGAACATTATTTCATGTGTTGTGATGTAATTTTATGTGTTACCATATGGATTGGAATATGATTAAGGTGAGTGTGCTTCCTTGTGATGACCAAGGTCACGTGAGTTAGGTTGCTTGGCACCTAGACCACTAGGGCACAATGGGTTTTCCTCTTGGTAATTCAGTGATAACATGTAATAATTGATTGGGTTTGGGTTTCACCTAATAAGATAATTCTATTTGGTTGGGCCATATGAGATGGAAAATAAATCTCCCTTGTACTCACATAGGTTGAGATGGCTCCACATGTCTGTTAAGGGATTTCTTTTACCCTTCTTTTTTGAGGGTAGTTTGTATGACTATTAGGAGTATGGATTCCTCTTCTTTGTGAGGCTAGCACATAGGAGCGTGACTAGTAAGGATATCCATATTCCCTTCTATATGAGGTTAGAATGTGATGACACTCCATTCCTGCATGTGACCATGTCCATATGCCATGATTTTATTGTATGCCTCTAGAAGAGACTTATTTTGATTTCAGCCTTGTGTTGTCATGTGATTATTGTTATGTTGAGTTCATTATGTGCTACGTTGATCCCCATGGTCGTTAGGTGTCATCCTAGGTATTGAGTGAGTGTTGGAACCCCATGTCATCTCCTAGCACGAGAGGTGGATCCTATTTGGTTCCACATGGTCGGGTGGTTTGATGCCTTCTTCCATTGGGATGTTCTTCTTTGGATGTTATGTGTGTGGACTTGGATTTCTACTATCTCTTCATGTGGATGTAAATTGGAACATAGTATATCTAATTATGATTGTTATCATTCGGTATGTAACTCAAAAGGATGTAATTGTAAAGGAAGCCATGTAACCAATATCTTGGAATATTTGTAATGAGACTTGTAGAGGATTGATTTCAAAATGAGATATATAGGATAAGATTATTGTAAATGGATATTCATAATGAATGTAATTAAATGGTTTCAATGATTGTGTATATCTTGTGGATGGTAGTGAATATAATAATAATCATGTATGCCTTGATGTGAAGGATGTTAATCCTTAGTGTCAGTTACTCTTGGGATATGCAAATGAATGAGTAGTTGTAGATTTGTATGGATTCAATGATCCTCTATTATGTGTTTGAGTTATGGAGCCGATTTATATCCATTAGGGTTAATATTATGTCATGATGATTTGCTAAATGTGGATACAAATATGTGGTCTTGTGATTCGTAATATCTAGTAATATGATGTTGGAATATTATGACCTTGGAATGTATTAAGTTAATGCTATGCCATGTGATCTATATTGTGGAAGTGTTCATTAGGAATGGGTTTGAGTTAGATTATTTATGTGTGAATCTTGGTGTTATCATGTGTTAAGAAGGGTTATTACTTGTTGTTATGATTTGTGTATGAGTATGTGATTAGTAATCTTGATGTGATGATATGTATCTTTAAGAAATGATCTAGTTCCACTTATATAGCTTTATATGTGGTTTCATTTCATGTTAGACAATTCTTGTAAAATTGTGAATGAGAAGCATTGATGATCCTAGAGATTGAAGCAGAATGGAAATTATAATAGTTCGTTGTTGACATTTCATATGGTATGTGTTAAGAGATGCTATTATGTATGGATTAGATGCAAATGTTATAGGTATCTTGGGTGGCATCATGAACCTATAATAGTTAAGCATTGATGTTATACTTCATGTACTTTTATATGTTAGTAATCCTATTGTTAAGCATTATGAATCTTAGATTATAAACTAGCACTATCTTATGAAGGAATATATGTTTGGATTCATAATGAATAGAATGGATGTGTAATGATGGGGGACTAGGAACATTTGAATTTGTGCTCTAAAATGAACTTAGTCTATAGGATGTTACTCTTAAAAGTAGTGGCGTTGAGATACCCTAGGGGAAAGAATGATATGATTTGTTATTTGCTTGCGTAGTTATGTTATGGTGTTCTATGCTCTGTTGTAATTGGCAAAAGATGTAATTTGTAATGATTCATTTAGTAGATGATGTATTTGATATGAATTAGATGGATGTTATAGACGTATGTTTTGTTTAGTAGATGAGATTTTTTTTAGACAATTATCTCTATTTGTAGTTAGTTCAATTGTATTTCTCTAGGGTATTTTGGTGCGCATTACAAAATGCAGTTCCGGTTAGAGTCAGATGATCTTCTGCAACTCTTCTGTCTCTTTGCTCTATTTTCCTGCTATGTCAAATACCGAATCACCAAACCTTCAATCACATTCACCAAATTTAAAAATTCTCTCAAACAGACTTCCTTCGCTCATAACATATATCAAAATGATCAACCAAATCAATCTTATATATCTTCACCAATAAAAAGAATAATTTACTAAGTCGGCTTCCAAAAACTGCATTACATTCAACATGAAACGTGTATCACCAAGTCGGATCAATTTGACCATAAATCCAAAATCAGACCAAAACAAGAAGATAATAAACTTCTCATAAGTCAACCTAATCACCTGAAACACAAAACTGATCATAGAAATTAACCCATCAAATCCACAACACACGTTGCACCAAAAATAGCTCTGCCCTAACTGAATTACAAGATACCAAACCTCTAAAATTGCACACAATTCAACACTGGATAATAGGATCATGAAATAATCTTCCTCTAACTTCGAATTAAATTACTTAATCACTGCAACCAAAATTACATCACCAAAATCAAGATGTACACATTGATCTCATGCTCTGTCGGTTACTGAGTTATGCCTTATGAACAATATGAATTTTGGTAAGTCAAATATATATACATTGGATGTGATCTACAAATTGAGTTGCCATCAATGAGAGCCCCTAAGCATCTATCATGCACCAATATTCATCGAAACGGTGTCTCTTACCAATAATTTCCCCCTTTGGCATTGATGGCAACACTGTGAAAAATGAACTATACACTCAAGATTGCAAAACTTAAAAATTAAAACTCACCAAGAATCGACAAACTCCCCCTTATAAATAGAACCATTTTTCACTCTTCTCACTCCCCCTTTGACAACAATGCCAAAAATTGGAATTTGCCAAAATTTATATACAAAGATATGTACAGTTGCTCACAAAAATTTGAATATGTCTGCAAAAATTGTTCTAAGGGTCAATGAATGATTATCCCATACCTTCTTTAAGCTCTCCAAAATGCTTATCATCCTACTGAAAAGGTCAGCGAATGGTTGGTGAGGATACTAAACACAAATGCATTCACACATAGACATCTCATAACACCAGTATGTACGAGGAAAACCCAAGATAGGAAAAACCTCAGTGAGCAATGTTGTTGGAGTCTACTCCTCCCAATGAAACTCAGTTACAATATTTAGGGCACCAACCCAAAGAGCACCAACCCCTGATTTAGGGAACTAACCCAAGGAGAACCAACCCCTAAATTATTTATGGGCTACAACCCAAAGGAGCTACAACCCCTGCACCAAGCTACAACTCAGTGATCACAATGATAACTTCAAATACAAAATTAGTCATATTGTTACAAGTGAATCTTGTAACCATTTCATATACCTCACTCTATCAGTGAGACACCTTCTCTGCTACATCGGTTCACTCTTTTGTTTCTCTCATCTGTTGTTGTATTGCCAATAAACACTACCGATTCGCCTCTACTATTCTTTTTCTCTATTGGACCTCCTCCTCACTTCTCTGCTCTTCAGTCCTCTAAATTGTCTTCCTACCGGTATAACCACCTATCGGTTATCTCCTCTGATGCAATCTAGCTTCTTTACCGGTTGCTCAAACCACACCGGTTAATCCTCTATTAAACTCTATCACTGGTTTAACCTTCACTCACTCATTCACTACTCTCTTTTGCTATTTTCACTTTAACTGATCTAACTCTCTCATGCAGCACACAATCACTTCACAGCAGCCCTATCTTCTCTCAACCAGCAACGGCCTTCAATGATTTTGGCTTCCTTATTTATATATTGGTTTTCCCACCAAAATCCAATTCAAATCACAGGCGGTTAGGGTTTCCTCATCAATCTTGAGACAAACCAAATACAATCAGATATTATACAATATGATCCCTAGATAGTTGTTTGCACATCATCACCATTAACACGCTTTCCAATACACATTTTCTAAACTTAGCAACCACGGACCTATATCTTGACCTACATCTATAAAAATGCCATTAATATTTTTGTTGTTTCCTTCTTGAGGTCTTCTCACAATCTGATTTTCTTTCTTTGATTCAAGTGCCAACAACTCCCTGAGTTTTCTTTGTCGTTCAGTCTTCCTCGAGCTGCACTCCTCTAATCCAATCCACAAATCATGAGATCCATATTAAATGCACACCTGTAGAAACACCTATCCCTACATGGCACTTCACAGGCCTCTATGATATTGCTACTTCATCTCTACATGGCATCCATGTCAACCTCCACCTCTGCTAGATCAAGTGTGTTGGTTCAGATAGTATCACCAACCAAACACTCAACCAGTTCATCTTTTCTATTGGTTAACTAACCCTATCGGTATCCCTTCATGTCTACACTTTGTTGAAATGTTGGTGGAATACCTTAACTGGTCACCAGACATGTCCATCCATAGCATGCTCATTCTCATCAGGTGGGAAGTCTTATGCATCTGCACCTTGTCCATATTACCAGTGGACTTACATACCGGTAAACACTCTTGATGACACCATGTCATCAACCTTCAATGGACTCCATCTTCAATTTGTCCATTTTCCTCTGTCTGAATCTGCTCAGCCTTGCCTTCTCCCTTATCTGCTCAGATCATATCTCAACCAGTTTGTCAGAGTGGCAAACCCATCACACTTCATTTGCATCAGCATCCCAACATGCATTCTCTGTCGGTCTAGTGCATAACCTTGATTTCATGCACTTGAGGCATTCCTTTCTTTCACCGGTAGGTCCAGTGTGAGCCTTCAAACACTTGCCTTTACCTCTTCTTCCTTATCTCACGTAACTATAATGCACATTATGCATAATAGGAGATAAGATCCACTTACCGATGGTAGTGGTTCCTTGTCATTTGCATCTTGCAATGCACTCATGTGGCTTCCCTATTTGTGCAACATATCTTCAACCAGGCACATGTGATCCGATGTGGGAACATTCACTGTCAGTCATCTCTTCACATGGTGATTACATCTCTATCTGGTGGGAGTTATTCAACAACACAACATATGGGTGACCTATACATCCTTCTTCTCATGTGTTGATGTGATTTAGGTAACATTATGTCTCTTCATCACAAACAATAGCTCAAGTACCTTTCCCACTCACACTTGTACACAGGTCATGAGCTTACTGGTTGGCAACTACTCATTGTCAATACAACACTTACCAATTGAAATCCTTTCCATATAGGTGTTAAACTATACCGGTAACCTGTCCACATCTTCCACACAAGTCAAATACTAACTTGTGTACCAACGACTCCAATGGTCATTCCTCTGCGTGACATTCTCTTCTTCACCCGTGACCGCAACACTTAGTTGATATCAACGACTTCATGTCAGAAATACTCTCATACCGGTTGTCCTTCTGTACCAGTTGACATCAATGACAACACAATGCCAACAATCTCCCCCTTTGGCATTGATGTCAACTCATGTAGTATCTAACATACTACATAATTTTTCTCTCATTTCTATAATCCATGGATTCTCACACATGTAGTATGTTGTATACTACAAAATCCTTCTCCTCCTTTGACAACAATGGCAAAGGACATTGTCAGGCTCTCACTCCTCCTTGTTTCTAGTAGGCATTGACAGAAATATTTCCCCTCCTTTAGCTTTATCGGATGCATGTCTTCTTTTGATACCACTTGTTATATCTTCTGAAGGAGTAGCACTTGAGATGGAAAACTCAACCATCAACTGACACCAATTGAGTATGCAAATTTGATACCATTTGTTAAAGCACTCAATTGCAGAAGGATGTGTCAATGAATACTATACTTACCTGTCGGTCAAACTACATCACCTTTTGTTTGATCCCAATTTTCTTTAGAATCAAATGTGATTGTACTATGAATACAACCAACCAAATGACAAGTAGATACCCATAACCATGTAATTCTCCTGGTTATTCCTACTCTAAATTCTATCATCTACAGTTTGGGCAATCAGTTCACTTACACTGTCAAATTTAAGCATGTCGACTTAGCTTTAAAATAAAACTTGAACTCCCCTCTGAGTCATACATCTCAAGTTCTTATTGCTTGTCAGATTCAATATCGGGGCTCCAATCTTCACCATATACTATTTGAGTTGTGCAACTGTGATCATTTGATTATCTTGCAACTCCATTATTTCACCACAGCCTATGACATGATCCTGGATGTACACAATGCCATACAATGACATCATCATGCCATAAATTAAACTGGTTAGCCCAAAAAATTGCATTCCTGCATGATCAACCACTGGGCCAACATATATCATTCAAGTCTTCATCAACATCACCTAAGACATAACTTCCCATTCCATGTTACTGGGGCTAATGCAATGATATCCAACCTCATTGTCTTACATACCCTGCAAGTACCTATTCAACATTCATGTTGGTAACATCCTACACATACTGGTTTCCTATACTGGTCCAATATCACTACCGGAGCACCTTCCTATGACTCTTGACATTTTGTGTCACGTTGTATCTGATTCCAATTGTTATCTTGTCATGCATTGACACAACACTAATCTGAAGGTGTGTAGCTTAGGAAGCCACTACACACACTTATCTTCTCATTTCCATCTTTCATACTGGCAACAACTTGCTCTTCCATGTGTCCTTCTTCACTGAGGGGTGAATAATAAGTTTATTTTATTACTCCCCCTAAGATCCTGCATCTACTCTAGCAGTGTTGGTCCATCATCACATCCTCTTTTTTTTTCCTTCATTCCTTCTTGGTCTCACTCTTCTTCCCATTTTCAGTCTTCGGAGCAGGTCTCACCATCTTCTATTGATGGGTCTTTTCTTTTCCGGATTCTGCATCATTGTTAGAAGTAGTGCTATAATAGCACACAACATCCATCCCATCTTTATAATTGGGGAATCTCTTGACATACCAGTTTGACCATCTTCTTTTGGTCATGTTGTTGTGACTAGCAACTGAAACTGATGGACCTCTTTCTCTTGCAGGGACATTTCTCCTTTGGTTCCATGCAAGCCTCTGACTTCCATATGCTCTATTTCCATTTCTATGCTGAGAATAGTTGTCATATTGGCTTCCATGTTACTGCAAATTCCTCTTCCTACATTCAAACTCTCTATGACCAATTCCATTGCAGTTATAACAAATAATATTTGCATAACTAGAAGAGGGCACATGCATGTATCTACTCCTGGATATATTTTTCTTATATGCATGATGTCTATCAGATCCTATATTATTCCTTCCAAATCTCTTTCTACATTCTTTCACCCTATGGCCATAGCCATTCCATGCAAAGAAATAACCAGTAAAGGATGGCATATGACTTAAAAATTTATTCTTCCATGCATGGGAAGATCTTGCCAATCTAGTGTCTCCATTTCTCCTTCTTTGAGAATGGATCATGCCTATTGTCCATTCTTTGCATTTCTTCCATTTGGTCTCTTCTTATCCAACACTTGCTTTGTCTTATGGGCAGTAGCACTTCCTTGTCTTGTACTGGTAGGAGGTCTTCCTTGTTGTCTTCTCATGTTCCTGCTTCTGGTGAAGTTGTCTTCTCCTATCTTCCCTTTTCCTTTGGGATCTGCAGTGTTCCTTCTTCTTGCAGCACTGGTCTTCATTTTTGTTTGCAAGTCTTCACCAATCGTGGTTAGATCAACCTTCTTTCGGGTAGCATTTCTGACTGTGAAGGTCTATCCCTTGTTTTCTCCATTTGAGGAGACAAACAGAATGTCATTGTGGGGGACATTCTTGCTAGTGGAGCATTCACCAACACCACTTCCTAAACCTTCAGTGTCCTTGGCATGCTTTTTCTTTTTTGACATTTTGTCCAAGGCATCATTGTTGTCGTCAAACTGGATTCTTACCTTGAGCTCATCCTGACACTTCTCAAGTTCATTTCGGAGAATCTCCATTTCTCCAAGCAGCTTTTGATATTCTTTATCTTTTACTTCTAGCTCAGAGGCTAGATCACTGCACCGACACTCCTTGGTGTCTTCATCTTGAGACTTCAACTCTGCGATACATTTCTCATATTTTTCAAGGCATTTTATCAACCGGTTCTACTCCACAATAGCAGCATTCTTGAATAGCTTGTATTCCTTTCTTACTCTACGTAGTTCTTCAAGTGCATTCACAAGCTCACCTTCAAGATCAATTTATGTTTTTTCTTCTTCTTCTCCTTCACTATCATATAGATATTGTTGGCTAGATCTATCTGCCTTATCTCCTTCTTCTTCATCTTCTTCATTATCATTGCCAAACACATCATACCGATGGGATCTATCTACATTAACCCCTTTGGATGTGTGATTCTCAATATTTGTCTCATGGGCCATGAAGAGATGATTCTCCTCGTCACCATTGCTACTGCAACAATCTAATCTACCTCTATCATCTGTACAGGTGTCTGTAGCATTGTTATTCTCACTCTCACAAACTGATCCAGTGGTGCAGGGTTCATTTCCATAAAGCTTATTTAATCTATACCATAGACACTTTGTTGATCTACTCTTATCCACCTATGAGGAAACATCACCAGTTAGTCCATTGAAAATAGCCTTCATGGTTTCATCATTGCACTTGCATCTTCTTTCTTCTTTAGAGCTAGTGGGAGGACATACATTCCTAGGGAGACCATTAACAACTGACATCCATACATCAAACCCTAGAGAGGACAAGTAGACTTCCATTCTACAACTCCAAATAGAATAGTTTGAACCATCAAATACTAGAGCATGGATAGACACTAAACAAACCATTGTGTCCATAAGCTATAATCTACCCAAGTGAGAGAAAGCTTGATAAAACAGGGTACCTATGTTCTGATACCAATTGTTAGACACAATGCACCACTGAGAGGGGGGTGAATCAGTGGTTCTCAAAATTTTCCCTTTAACTATCCTCATGTGAGTATATCGATTAATAGATCTACCTGAATGCAGACTTATCAGTTGGTGAGCAAACTAAACACAAATGCATTCACACAAGACACATCTCATAACACTAGTATGTATGAGGAAAACCCAAGATGGGAAAAACCTTAGTGAGAAACATTGCTAGAGTCTACTACTCCAATATAGCCTCACAACGAAACTCTATTACAATTTTAGGGCACCAACCCAAGGAGAGCCAACCCCTAATTGATTTATGGGCTATAACCCAAAGGAGCTAAAACCCCTACACCAAGCTACAACTCAGTGATCACAATGATAACTTCAAATACAAAATTATTCATATTGTTACAAGTGAATCTTGTTACCATTTCATATACCTCACTCTGTTGGTGAGACACCTTCTTTGCTACACCGATTCACTCTTTTGTTGCTGCATTGCTAGTAAACTCTACCGGTTCACCTCTACTCTTATTTTTCTCTACTGGATCTCCTCCTCACTACTCTTCTCTTTAGTCCTCTAAATTGTCTTCCTGTCGGTATAAGCACCTACCAGTTATCTCCTCTGATGCAATCTAGTTGCTTTCTAGTTTCTCAAACCATACTGGTTAATCCTTTGTTAAACCCTATCACCAGTTTAATGTTCACTCACTCAGTCACTACTCTCTTCTACTATTTTCACTCTGATTGAACTAACTCTCTCATGTAGCACACAATCACTTCGCAGCAGCCCTATCTTCTCTCAACTAGTAGCGACCTTCAATTATTTTGGCTTCCTTATTTATAACCTAGTTTTCCTGCCAAAATCCAATTCAAATCATAGGTGGTTAGGGTCTCCCCATAGGGTCTCCCCATCAACCTTGAGGCAAACCAAATCCAATCAGATCTTATCCGATCTAATCCCCCAAACAATTGATTGCACATCACCGCCATTAACGCTCCTTCCAATACATGTTTTCTAAACTTAGCAACCATAGCCCTATATCTCGACCTGCATCTATCAAAATACCATTAATATTTCTAATATTTCCTTCTTGAGGTCTTCTCACAATCTGATTTTCTTGCTTTAATTCAGGTGCCAACAACTCCCTAATTTTTCTCTATCATTCATTCTTTCTCAAGCCCCACTCCTCTGATTCGATCCACAAATCATGGGATCCATATTAAATGCACACCTATAGAAACACCTATCCCTACATGACACTTTACTGACCTCTATGAGCTTGCCACTTCATCTCTATGTGGCATCCACATCGACATCCACCTCTGCTAGATCATCTATGTCGGTATGAACAGGATCACCGACCAAACACTCAACCGGTTCATCTTTTTTGTCGGTTAACTAACCCTGTCGATATCTCACACTTTACTAGTTAACCTTCATATCTGCACTTTGTTGAACTATCGGTGGAACACCTTAACCGGTCACCAGGCATGTCCATCCATAGCATGCTCATTCTCATCAGGTGGGAAGTCTTTTGCATCTGCACCTTGTCCATATTACTGGTAGACTTACATATCGCTAAACACTCTCGATGACACCATGTCATCAACCTTCAATGGACTCCATCTTCAATCCGTCCATTTTCCTCTATCTAAATCTTCCCAGCCTTGCCTTCTCTCTGATCATCTTGGATCATATCTCAACCGATTTTTCAGAGTGACAAACCCATCACACTTCATCTACACTGGCATCCTGACATACCTTTTATGTTGGTCCAGTGCATAACCCTAATTTCATGCACTTGAGGCATTCCTTTGTTTCACTGGTAGGTCCGGTGTGAGCCTTAAAACACTTGCCTTTACCTCTTCTTCCTTATCTCACATAACTATAATGCACATTATGCATAATAGGAGATAAGCTCCACTTACTGGTGGTAGTGGTCCTTGTCATTTGCATCCTGCAATGCACTCATGTGGCTTCCCTGTTTGTGCAACATATCTTCAACCAGGCACATGTGATCCAATGTGGGCACATTCACTATTAGTCATCTCTTCACATGGTGATTGCATCTCTATCCGGTGGGATTCCTATTGTTCTGCAACCACACAACATACCGGTGACCTGTACATCCTTCTTCTCCTATGTTGATGTGATTTAGGTAACATTATTCCTCTTCATCACAAACAACAACTCAAGCACCTTGCACACTCACACTTGTACACAGGTCATGAGCTTATCGGTTGGCACCTACTCACTGTCAACACAACACTTACCAGTTGACATCCTTTCCATACCGGTGTTAGACTGTATCGGTAACCTGTCCACATCTTCCACACAAGTCAAATACTAACTTTTGTACCGGTCACTCCAGTGGTCATTCCTCTAAGTGACATTCTCTTCTTTACCGATGACTGCAGCACTTAGTTGACATCAAGGACTTCATGTCAGAAATACTCTCATATCAGTTGTCCTTCTATATCGGTTGACATCAATGACAACACAATGCCAACACTGTGTCTATTGGAACAAGCTTATCGAGAGCATCTTGAATACTTTTTAGTGTAGTAACCGAACTGACTCTATCATCCTCAATCATTTTCAAAAAAAAATTAATCGCATAGCATTAAATTGATTCAAAACTTTCAGATCTAATGCCTTCTCCAAAGACTCAAAATGAGAACCAACAACATTCAACATACTTTTAAGTTTACTAGACGGATCAGATGAGTCTAGTTTGAAAGATGTCATAATTTTATCCAACACATCTCCCACCAATGATATCAACTCTTTGTTGGTAGAATGGGACTTAAGTAGGTCCTCACTTGCTTTGGCTTGAGTGAGAGTGGCCAACTTTAGTGCTTGAATAGGAGACAAATAGATCAATTCAATCGGTCCTTGACCAAAATTATCTGAAACAATAACAACTCATTTCCCTTTGGTAGGTATAGTGTCTCTTGCCACTGTTATCGGAGCCTGATCTTCCTCCTTTTCCCCTTTTTCACCTACCTCTACACTCTCATCCTTCTCACCTTCTCACCATAATCCTTATCTTTATCTACATCCACTATCTCCTTAGCTATCTTTTCTTAAACAACTTCAATTACTAGAGGTTCTTGTTCAACTTCACTGGAGATATCATTAGTACCATCAAAATCATCAGTTGTAGTCTGATCATTTGACTGCCCTTTTGGAATGCCCTTCTCAGGTGATTGATCCTTTTTCTTGTTGGGTACATCTTAATGCACTTCCGAAATAGATGTGTCATGCTATTGTTTTGTCGGATGAGTGTCATCATGTACCGGATTTACATCATCTCTTATCTATCAAAAATTGTCTCAAAATTGTTTTAGTCTTCTTAGTCACCTCGTCTATCTTCCTGAGCATAAGCTTATTAACTCTCTTCTTTCTTCATAATATATCCTTGGCAAGCTTCAATAATCTAATAATTTCATCTTTGGAGATGACAAAGCATAGATTCACTAGCACATATTCCTTTATTATTTCATCTTCTAAACTAGTCGTATGCCTCCTAGCGTCCAAAATGTCATACAGGCTTTTAGGAATCATGGATGATAATTCTATCAATGCCACACTATAAACATCCATGTATTCAACAACTTCTTCCTCAATTGTCTTCTGATCTTTATCATCAAAATTTTCATAATATATAGGTACATTTTTCAAATTTTCATCCTTAAGTACCTCACCTATTATTTGTTTTAGATTCATTAGAGGCACAACCTCACATGTACCTTGTACCTTTCTGAATGTAAGAGTTACATCCAATTCTGACTTCTGATTCTTGCTAACTCTGACTTTTCTAAATGACTTGGGTTCTTCTCTTGGCTTCTTTGATTGTTGGGCACCACCGGCTTGAGGCTTCTTCACCACTCTAGCATAAGTGGCTTTCTTCTTCACCTCTTTTGTTGCTTCATCCAATTCAATTTATGTCCTTAGCAACAACAACATACACTCTTTGAGGCTTCTCCTTCTTTCTCTTCTCTGCTCCACTGGATGATGTTGATTGTGCCTTGGGTGGAGGAACTGCCTTCTACACACCGGAGGTCGGTGCAAACTGAGACTATCTAGGATTTGGTTGCTTCGGAGGGGTGGAAATAGGTTTTGACTTCTTGGGCTTGGCCATGTCCTCCTCCTTTATCATGTTTTGTTCTCTTTCCCTTTGCACAACCTCCCTAGATATACCATTTTGTTCAACTAACTCCTCAACTTCCTTTCTTACTTTCATCTTCCTTGTCGATCCTATAAATTTCTTGTGTAAGTCAAGATCTTTTTCTTTGCAAGTACTGAAGCTTTCTTCCTTATCATCTATTGGCTAACTCAACAAATGTTGAGCATATGCATCAAATGTGGTTGCATCTACCTCATACCCCATGGGCATGATCCAAACAATTCTCGGCTCAACTGCCTCCATGTGACATTGGTCCTTATCATCCATAAAGCAAATGGTTTTCTCATATTTTCAACTATATCTTTTGGGATCCTCTCTCTAATTTGCATCATGGCTTGAAAGGATTTGAAATATCCCCAAAAAGAATATTTCTGTGCAACTGCATCACCTAGAACTTGCAATCCTTCCTTGATTTGAACGGCCACCGGTTTATCATAACCCAATTGAATCTTCCCAATACCGGGGATCTCATTCAAGAAATACAGTGTTATGCAGACAATTAGGGAGCCAAATTTGAAAACATGTTTCTTGTCTTGTTTTATCTTCTTCAGATTGCTTAATAGCTCATTGAGAAGTACTAGATAGAGATAATACCTTTTGTCTTCCTTAAGCATCTCATAGGCTGCAAATATAGTGGTACCAGATACAGATTTCTACCTACTGGATTGGTACACTTTATATCCAATCACCATTGAAGCAAATATAACATCATGCTCTATGATATCACTGATAATCATTGATCGGCTATCATGTTGAGATCCGATAACCTTTGTTAACATTGTATTCTAAACTTTCCTCAATCTAGGGATCTCACTGGTTGCATTTAAACAGGTAGTTGCTTGAATGGCTTGCTTGGTGATTTTGTGTGGTTGGTCCAGCCATATGAACTCATCATGGATTCGGCTCAGGATGTATCAGACAAATTCAGGTTCATCGAACACTGGGAAGTGAATAAAGTGGATGGAACCCTTGTCCTCCAATGACTTGAATTTTGGCTTTAGATTTCCAAATCCATCCATCATATGCTTGGTATAGAGTGAAAGAATATCCGCATTTCTAATATTTTCAATGTTATAGTGGATATATGCCCTAATTTCTTCGTTATGAAGCACACCATACGGAATAGATGAAAAAGCACCTTCTAGATCATCTTCAACAAATTTAAATGGATTCATTTTGAAAACGGGCCTTTCTCTCCCAATAATCTCAATGACAAGTGGAGTGACAACACTAGATGCAGATGCCATTTCAAAATTATGGTATGAACAGATAGCTCGTAAATGGATAAATACCTTTTCAATGATAATCGAATGCTTAGAATCACTGACTAATTGCTTCAAGCTCAGATTTTTCTACTATATCTCTTTCACTTTGTTGCTCAGCTCTTTTCTCTCATTCGCATTGTGAATAATGAGCTATTCAAATGCCTTTTATTCACTGAAAACCTAATTTTAAGTTGTAATAAATGCACAACCCTAAAGACTTTTGGATACTCTGTTTCTTCAAAATTTCATTAGTGGATACTCAAACCACCATGAAATCTTTCGGATGTCAACTGCACAGCTAATCTCCATCATGCGCAACCATCCTTGACTGGTTATAGATCTCTACAAAACGAAGTCCATTGATTCAATATTTTGGATCTTCCTCAAGTTGTTACGCTTCTTCCAAGGAACTAGGCTCTGATACCAATTGTTGGAATCAATGAATACTGAGAGGGGGGGTGAATTAGTGTTTTGTAAATTGCAAACTTATTAATCTGATTCTCAAACTACTGGATGCATAAAAAAGAAAGTGAAATGCATAAACATAATTCAATTAACCATGCAACCATAACACCAATATTTTTCTGTGGAAACCTGGAAAGGGAAAAACCATGGTGGTATTTGAACCCACAATATTATTATACTATAGCCAAAAGTATGATAATATTACAAAAGGGGAATGCACTTGCATTCAGGTACACTGCTTAGAGCTCATTGCTCAATTACAAAAGGGGCTACAACCTGGAGGAAGGATCACTTCCTTACAGACTATTATAATTGATTACAATAAAGAGTGAACTAAAGTATAGCATATAACTATGCGAAAATGCAGTTTTGATTAGGCTTGGATTATCTTCTATAATTCTTCTATCTCTCTCCTCTGTTTTCCTGCTCTATCAAATACCGGAGCACAAAACCTTCAATCACATTCACCAATATTAAAAATTCACTCACACAGAATTTCTTCGCTCATAACATATATCAAAATGATCAACTAAATCAATCTTATATATTCGCATCAACAAAAAGAATCATTTACTAATTCAGCTTCCAAAAAGTGCATAACATGCAACATGAAATGTGTATCACCAAGTCGGCTTAATCTGACCATAAATCCAAATGCAGACCAAAACAAGAAGATAATAAACATCTCATAAGTCGGCCCAATCAACTCAAACACGAAACTAGTCATGAAAATTAACCCATTAAATCCACAACAAACGTTGCACCAAAATTAGCTCTATCCTAACTAAATTACCAAATACCAAACCTCTAAACTTGCATACAATTCAACACTAGATAACAGGATCATGAAATAATCTACCTAGAACTTTTAATTACCTGCCTTAATCACCACAACCAAAATTACATCACCAAAATCAAGATGTACACATTGATCTCGTGCTCTGTTGGTTACTGAGTTCCACCTTCCAAACTTATGCCTTATGAACAATATGATTTCTGATAAGTCAAATCTATATACACTAGATGTGATCTGCAAATTGAGTTGCCATCAATGACAACCCCTAAGCATTTATCATGCACCAATCTTCATCGGAATAGTGTCTGTTGCCAATAATTACAAATGTTTAGATAACTGACTCGGTGAGGTTTCTACTTCTAAATTTTTTAGTAAGGCTTTAATTTGGTCTTCAGTGATAAAATCCCTTGGGAGGCTTCCCAACTTTTAGAACAAAGGATTTACGTATCTCAAGGATAATGGGGGAAGTCTAATCGCTAAGAAAAACCATTACATGATTCTCATCACATCCACATTTGATTATAGTGGGTTGGAATACTTAGCATTAGCCTTTCCCCGCTTAAGTCGTTCCCCTTTCACCGGTCTTAATGGCTTCAACCTAAGAGGCTACTCGGGAAGGCAGTCCTGCTAAAGGTTTTATCTGACTATGAAAATGAAAGAAAGCAAGTAAAATGGTGAGTTTGGCTTATTGATCACCCAGTTAAGGGGAGAGCATATACCCATTAACTTTGATTCACAATGAACATTATTTCTTTTTAACCAATATCGCAATGTTGTCTAAATGCTACTTGGAAATTTTGTTCCAAAAGACAGTGTTTATTTCACCCAAGATAGCAATGATTTGAACTTTTTTGAAGAAAACTTGGAATAAAAACCCGATCAACAAAATAAAATCATAGTCAACAAAACAAAGTCATGTATTCTTTCGGAGCCAAAAAGTAAATTTGAAGTTCTTGTTATGTACCAAATGAAAATGAGTTTATTTTAGTTGCACCAAATTTGAAATATGATGTTCTTTTTAATCCCCTTTGTAGAAAAATAAAACAAATGAAGTTCGTTTTATGCACCAAATGAAAATAAAGTTGTTTTAGTTGCACCAAATTTGAAAGATGATGTTCATTTGAATCCCCTTTGTACAAAAATAAAACAAATGAAGTTAGTTTTATGCACCAAATGAAAATGAAGTTTGTTTTAGTTGCACCAAATTTGAAAGATGGTGTTCTTTTACCCCCCTTTTGTACCAAAATAAAATAAATGAAGTTCACTTTATGCACCAAATCAAAATGAAGTTTGTTTTAGTTGCACCAAATTTGAAAGGTTGTTTTAGGTGCACCATTTCCAAGTCCCGGATGCGCTCGAATCGATGATTTGCAATTAGGAACACCATTTTCTCTGTCACAATTTGTTGCAATGGGTCGCTATTGGGGCTCTAGATCGCTATGGGAGAGTGTGAAAATGAGGACCATTTTACCCCTTTTATCCTAAATATACCCCACCTCCGCTTTGCCCACTCACCGTTGTACCCTAGGAACTTTTGTGCCTAATTGTTTCTCCATTTTAACCTCATTTTTCTCCATTCTTCTATCATTTAATCCAATTTCTTCTTATCTATCATCCCCACACTTCTTTCTATTTTCTGAGAGATCACCCGATTTTTTGAAATTTTCAGCCCATCTCTAGAGGGGGCATACCAACCCACAAAACTAACATCCTTGGGGCATTTTTCACATGCCTATACATCCCTATGAAATATCAAATGTAAATGTGCAACCTCTATCAAGTCACAATAGAATTTATCTATGGAAAGGTATAAGCCACTTATTTTTAATGGTATTCAAGGTTTCCCAAATCCTGTTCCTACTAAGGTTGAGAAATATTTACCAGAGTTTACTAGGAAAGGATGAGAATCAGCATGTCAACATTTGCAAAAGTTTTATAATTTGATGGGATATTTTGAGATAAGTCAAGAAGATATTCTCACGAAGTTTTTTGTTCAATCTTTGAAGAAGGATGCTAGAGATTGGTTCTCTTATCTACTAGCATTTTCTATCTCTTCATGGGATGAACTAAAGGTAGCCTTCATGGAACAATTTGGTGAAAGAGTTGATCCAACTTCAGTTATAAAAAGATTTGTGGATATTCAAAGAAAAGAAGATGAGTTAGTCCATGTTTTCAATCTCAAATTTGCAAGAACATTGGATGACATTCCTAATAGCTATAGGCCCAATGACGTAGTGTGTTTAGTTGTTTACCTAGCTGCATTTGATGAGGAAATGAGCTATTTGTTGAGAGACAAGGACCCTAAAACCATGCATCAGGCTTAAAGGATAGCAATGGATATTGAGAATAACTTAAAATATGGAATCCCTAAGGGTTATCTATCTCCAAGAATGTGTTGTCCTAAGATGTTAGATGTCAAAGAAAGGTGTGAATTAATAGGTAAAGACCGATGTCAAAGTATTTACACCCATGGTGATCACACTAGCCATATTATGAATTATAATTTAAACAAAAATATGAATGAATAAAACTTGTCTCAGATAGTGGTTATTCCTCATGTTAGTAAAGAGAAGGTTGTTGAAAAATTGTGACATAACTGATATAGAGATGGAAATATTTTTAGTTACTACACCATATGACAGCAACAGTAGTTTTTCTAGCAGGGAGATGCCACAAGAAGTACATCTACAATCTTATGTTTTAGATGAATCCAATAGCATTTATGAAGAGTTGGAAAGTTGTACATCTGATGAAGACAATGCTAGTATACAAGATTTCGATGATATAGCTTCAGTTTTGTCAAAAAATAGTTATGTGTGATTATGAGAATTTGAAATATGAGGTGCCACCATTTTTGGTTGATAATGCTTTTGAGCTAGAAAGCTGCATGGTATGCTCAAATGAAGAAAGTATGTTTCAGTCTGTATTTATGCCACATGAATGTATCCAAAATAATATACATGAATAGTTAGTTGAAGTATGTGTGCCTAAAAAATAGTATTACAAGTAGCTGTGAACCAGCCATCCCATTACAAAAAAATCTTCATGCAGTGGATTAGATTGAGTCTCAGGTTTTAAATCAGCAGTTAGTAGCCCTTGCTGATTCTATAATGCATACACAAGCATTAATTGGAGAAAAGACAAAGAGGGTTGAAAATAATGAAGAAGTTGCTCCATTACAAATAGATGTGCATGAAGAGACTCGGAACTTCATAAATAATGAAGAGATTACATTAGATAAATTTATGGATCAGCCATATAGTGAGTTTGCTTTATGTGAAGAATTAAAAGGTGGAAAAGATGAAATGGGGTGTGATGAAACCTATTGTCCTAATAATTTTGAGGATTTCTTTAAATCTGATTTAGAAACATTTGTAACTATTGAATATGAAGGCGATTTTTATTTTGATGTTACAAATGTTGACATTAAATATGGGAGTGTAGAGTTAAATAATATTGTCCAAGGTTGTGAGGTGTATGAAGAAGATTTTGCCTTGTTGCTCCACATGACACATTGAAATCAGATTTGGAATTTTTTGTTGTGCATGAGGATAGTTTTGTTGAGAAGGTGAATAATGCTTTTTCATCATACAGGGATCCGAGTGTACAAAATGCTAATCAAGAATCAGTGACTACATCAATAGGAAATGGAAGTGAATTTGAATGGTTTTCAAATGTTGACTGTTCAGATATGGATATTTGTAAATCAGTTGCTATGTTGGATAGACTAGCATATAAGAACACTTCCTTTGACATTTGTGATAAATTTGTATTATGTTTGCAAGAATACTTCAATGATGAATATGTTATGGAGGTGCAAACAAAAGAAGAAACCAATTTTCATGATGCTAGTTGCAGAACAAAGTATGAAATGTTTCATTTCTTTTTTCAACTTGATGGGGCTATCATGAAACTTGACGAATGTTGTTTTTGGCATGTTTTTATTTCACACATTGAGCATGAGTATTGTTTGTTTCAAGCAATGCCTGGTGATAAAGTTCATATCAGTGAAGAATGTGCAGAGATAAAGGGTTTTTATGACATGTTGAAAGATGAAGAGCTTGCTAATCATGAATAGGTATATGATAGTGATATCCTTAGATTGTTCATAATGCAATATGATCACAACTACATATTTGATCGAGGGAAACATTGACTGATTTTTTAGATGGCCTTGGGCGATCACATGTGGTTTGACCTTCAGGCCACAAGCATCTTGTTGGCAATTTGGAGGAATTGATTATGTGTTGCAATGATGTTTGTCATTGATGTCAACACTAGTTTCTTTGGTTGTTTACCGATATCTGGTTGGTCCCGATAGGATAATTGGTTTCTGGTTGGTATGATCATATTGATCCGGTATACTCTTGTATGCTTTGCCTTATGGAATTAGCTTAGATCTACTATTCATGCTACTCAGATTTATGTTCAGTCAGTTGGTATTGACTTGATGATCTGGAAGCTATCACTTGTTCTAGTAAGCCTTTTGGTTACTAGTGAGGGTTTTACCGGCAGAGCTTTGTGGAAGATATTTTATTATGTATAAGTGGTGTTGGTGAAACTTCTAGAAGGTTATCCAGATTTTGATGGTTATCATGTTCATGTTCCAGTTGTTTGTGGAGTTTCATTTGGCTTATGGCAACATATTATAGGTCTGGTGGTTATTCTGCTAGGTTATGGGCCGGTTTCTGTAACAAGTGGGTTGATGCTTCCAATATGTTACCGATTGGATCCATTGATTGGATTATGTTGTTTCGGTCTTAGGATAACTTGGTTGAGCATTAGATTGCAGGATTATCTTATGAATTTATTATATTATCTTTTAGGTGGCTGACCTAATTGTTTAGGTCTCGGGTTGGTATAAATATAATGTAAGATCTCTTTGTAGATTGATGAGATCATGTATGCAAGCGAATAATGTAATAATAATTCATGCAGAGGACTTGGTTGATCATAGGTGATCGAATTGGGTTTGTGGAAGAGGTTTTAGGCCTCTGGTATTGAGCTTAACCAGAATTGTACTCAGGCATGGGAGATGCTATACTTGCAGTTCAATCTTCATTCTAGATTGCTATCTGATGTTTTCTGTAGTCAGTGAGACTCCTTTTGTGATGAGCAATGTACTCTAGGTTGTTGGCTCTAGGTTGTTGGCCTTCCTGCATGTGCAGGCTCCTTATTGTAATATGTATTCATCTAATCAGTGGATAGATATTGTGGGTCACCAATCCCACTGTGGTTTTTCCTCTTTGAGGTTTTCCACGTATAAATTTGTGGTGTTATGGTGTTCATCTTTGTCGTTGCATTGTTGCTTAATGTTATATTTTTTTATGTTTACCGGTTGGTGAGTTGTTGTATTAATCAAGTTAACTTTATCATTCTAGTAAAACACTGATTCACCCCCCCTTCTCAGTGTTCTTGGATCCCAACAATTGGTATCAGAGCTTGGTGCCTCAGAGTAAGTCTAACAACTTGAGGAGGATCCTATATCGGGAATTTGTGGAGATAAGTTTAAGGAAGGAACTTCAAGTAGCACTTGAAGAGTATGATGCTAAAAGATTAAGGAACATAAAGATGCAAGATGAATTGAGATATACAAAGGAATTCATTTTTACTTTGTAGGATAGGTTGTCATCTGCCCAAGCTAAAAGGAAGGAACTTTAATAAAATTAGGATGATGAAGAGAAGGATGCCCTTAAGGAACAATTTTAGAAGCTAAGTCAAGAGAATATTGTCATGAAGAATGAAATGCAAGCCCTAACTATGAGGATGTCCAATGAGATTGAAGACTGGAAGAAGAATGAAGAAAATATTGCTATATCTCTGAAAGACAGATCTGGGGAATGCATGTGGTTGGTTCATGAGAATGATTTGTTGAGAACTGAATTGGTGCAATCACAGAACAACAAGCAAGAATTGGAAAGAATGGTAACAATCCTAAGAGATGATATGTCATGCCCAAACTTTTGGGCACAAACGGAATAATTTTATTTTTTTTAATACTTAACTAACTTACTAAAATAACGCAAAACAAGTTTAGTCTTAACTATGTTTTGAGTAAATCTAACAACTAAATCAATTAGGCGAAAAATAATCTAAGTTAAAAGCAGGATAATAATTCTCCAAAAGAATTATTATTATTATCTCCCAATTAATAAATAATTAAAATCACTTAACAAAAATCCCTAAATTATTTGATAAGAGATATTATAAATCTCAGATAGTCCTTTAATTGCCTAGGGTCTAAATTAAATTGCTCTAGCTCTTAGATTAAATAAATCTATTAAGCAAATTTACCATTAATTAAAATGTGCCTAATAAATTCAAATTAAAGGGGCCATCATGACTTGCAAAAAAAATCACCACAACTCCTTAAAGGTCAATCTCCAAAGAATTTTAAATTTAAAGCATCATATAAAAATATGAACGTGAATCTATTAATCTAAAGTTAAATATTATTTGCCCATATATATATCTATAAGTAAATGTATATCTAGCAAATATATTTATATATACACACACACACATGTGTGTGTGTGTACATATAAATATAAGAAGGATGAAAAGTTACTATATTAACACAAAAACTAACATATATTATTAAGATGGATGGGGAAAACCCTATTCAAAATTTGAATGGGTATTCCCCACCTTTTATTTTTTTATTTTTTTTTTTTAATCTAGGGCCTCTATGCTAACCCTAATTTTTTTCTTTCTAAATTCTAACCCACACATTATTTTTTTCATCTATTTGTATTTTGCCCTAACTTGAAAATTGGGTTAGGGCTTGTGTGTGTGTGTGTGTGTGTGTTTTTTTTGTGTGTGTGTGTGCAAGTATGAGGGTCAGCGGCCATGGAGTTCACATTGGGTGGAGGAGTTTTACGTAGGGCGGAGGAGTTTTACGCGGGCAGAGGGAGTGCTGGTAAGAAGCACCGAGCGGAGGGTGTCCCCAGATGCCACTGTGCTTCCCCATAGTGGCGGCCGAGCGCCGCCCACTATGGGTAAACACAGTGGCAGCCGGGTGCCTTCCACTGTGGTTACCCACAGTGGAAGGCCCCGTGCCGACCACTGTGGTTGCCCACAGTGGCGGCCCCCGTGTCGTCCACTATGGGAAACCACAGTGGTGGCCCAAGCCGCGCCGCCCACTATGTGCTTACACAGTGGTTCGGCCCTCCCGAAACCCCCAATTTTTTTTGCATAAATTTTTTTTTTCTAAAGTTTTTTTTTTTAAAAAAAATGTTTAACATTTATATATATATATATATATATATCTGTGTGTGTGTGTGTGTGTGTGTGTGTGTGTGTGTGTGTGTGTGTGTGTGTGTGTGTGTGTGTGTGTATTATAACACACACTTAAGCAACCTATGAGTTTTTCCTTTTTAATAAATCTTTTAAATACATGCAGAAATTAGTAATATTAGTTACAGCAAGATAATGGGTGAAATATTCTTTTCTAATAGGCTGAATTTATGAGTTTTATATTCTGCTCTCTTTTTTTATTTTAATAAGCATTTTGTAAACTAATATTTAAATACACACCTACAACAAGCTTTATTTCATATATTTTTTTTTTGCAAAACTATGATGCTAACAGAAAGTAATAAACTATAACAACAACTATATTAGTCCAGGAAACATTTAAAAGAACAACTTAAAGTAAAATATATTAAAAACTATTCCACTAAATTTATAGTTGTATTAAACATCAAGGCCTATGTGCATGCTATTCCCTTTTTTTATAAGTTTACTTACATAAGGACATAAATGAACTCTACACTAAAAACAACATGAATGCAAACAAATTTATCTTTTCTTTTTGTAAATGGAGGACTTAATACAAGCTCATACACTCCATTTTCTTTTCTTTTTTTGCAAAAATAACCAAATAGATTAATGCATTTCTTTAAGCATATTAAAATACAATGTAAATATCATTACAAATGGGTTTGAAAACCCTACAAGAATTCTCCTTTCCATTGAATGAGAACTATAAATAAAAATACAAGCACTTCTTTACTCTTGGGAAATAAATACATCATTGGCTTTTTCTTTATAAGCTACAATAAATAAATACAAGTTTTTTTTGAATCTTTTCTGCAACATAAGTAAAAACCAGCAACTAATTCCTTGCTTTTCCTTCCCATCCCAAGCAACCTGCAATAGAACAAAAGCTTGACCATGGAGTGCTCACCTCCCAACATAGGCTTACTAGAAGCCACCCCTGAGCTTGGAGAACCAAGCACTAGACGGGTCACAAACAAACAACCACAACAAGCAAATGGGCAAACACTCAACAAACATTTTCCCAACCCAAGCTACACTTTCACCACAACTTGTGATGATTTTTTTTCCATGGGTGGAAGTGGACCAAAAACCATTGGGGAGACTGCAAGCATGGAACAACTCAAGCCACCTCATGGCAACCAAAATACAAAAAAATACATCTCCACACCCTTATGCCCCCCAAAGGCATATAAGCCATATCTTCTCCTCTTATGACCCCCAAATGCATACACAAGGCTATGTAGCAAGGGTCACAAAGAACACCCTTGAGATCACTCTCCATAAGGGAGAGCCTCTCACCCAAGGCTATCATACTTCTTCCACCCCAAGACCATCCTACTCTCCCAAGAGTAGAAGGCCTTGGACACTCCCAATACAAGAAAACATAAAAAAGAAACAAAGGAAGGAAATTACATCTTTCTTCTACAAAGCAAAATACATATACACATCCCTTTCCATACAAGCATTTTTCCAAACAAACATATACAACATAAACAAAAGAAGTGAGAACCAACCTTAATCTGCCAAAAGGTTTGATAGATTTAGTTGGGGATGAGCAGCCCAAATCCACACAAACTCTTCACCAACACTTCACCAAAGATTCTATCCTACAACTATTCTTTCAAAAATTGCATAATCTCCAACAATGGAGAGTGGGTGATTACTCACTAAGTCCCAAATCCTTGCCTAAGAAGGCCTCTCTCACTCTTCCCAACCCCTTGGGTAAAGTGAGAGTTCCCATTGGTTGTTCTTCCCAACCTCTTACATGTTGCTAAAACTGGAAAGAGAAAAGGCAAGAGAGGATGGGGAAGAGAGTCTGACACCAAAATGGAAGGTTGTCTATCCTAGGAGGAACCTTCTAAGTTGATTTTTCGCTCACCTTGGGAAAACCACTTTTTGAGGTGACTAAACAGTCACATGAGAGTAGTCACATGTTTAAAAATACCCCTAACCCATAGGTATACCCTTTGGACCTTTGGAAAAGCCCTAAAACTGACCCTAGGAGTCCATTTGACCCCTTAGAAACCCAACTGAAGTTAACCTACGGGTCAAACCTGAGTTGACCACTCCCAAGACTCCCTACCCAAGGCAAATTTGGTACCACACTCATATGTTTGAATGGCTTTGGTAGAAACAAAACTCCCTCCAAGAGACAAGTCAAAATCAATGACACTAATCAGCACATGTGTCAAGTGACACAATAAAATACATTATAAAAAATCACACATGGAATTTGTCTCATGTAGGATTACACAAATTAATAAAATCAATTTAACACACATGCATCATTTACTTTCACAAATAAAATACAATACAAATGGGGTATTGTCTCTCCAAATAGACAACCCCTGGCTTAACAAACGTACATAGGTCTAGGTTTGGTTCTCCATATTATTTCCATGGTCACATGGATAACTTTCCTATGCATCGCAATTAACACATTAGTAATTCCAAATAATCACAAATATATTATTAAACACATGGATTCCATTACACATCAAACACTCATACAATTGACAATAATAAATCAATATCTCATATATTCCAATTTGATTCCACATAAGCAATTATCATAATCCTCAAAATTGATCCATTCATATTATAAGCATCCTATTTCTATCATCAAAATGAAGTCCTGCAAATCCAATAATGGCATACATCATTTCAAAGTAATTCTATTCTAGCAACATATAAAGTTTCGTTTTCATAAGCACAAAAATGAAGCATCAATATACGTCAATGTTATCCAAATCATGGAATCATATAAGTTCTAAATCCATAATGTATAAAAATAAAGCATCCATAATAGTCTCAATATAAAAATAACATAAATGTCAGGATGAGTCGGGGTAGGGCCTCACATGATATGACTATTTCAAATGAATACAAAGACAAGTTCAAGGTTAGTTCTGCTAAGCTTGATGAATTATTGAAGGATCAAAGGGACAATGGAGACACTAGAGGTCTTTGATTTGAGCATGGAGAAAACTCTGGTACTGGAAATCAGGATAACACATCCCGTCATAAGGTCAACCGGAATTATGAGATCACTGATAAGGCAACCTAGTGCACATAAATTTAGTGGTTGATGATTTGTTTGCAATATATTTGGTCATATGGCTAGGTATTGTAGAAATAAAGGAAATCAAAATAAAAATATACTTCTCGGTCAGTATTCAAAATGTAACAAGTATGATCATAGGATAGAAGATTGTAGAATGAATGTGAAATGTCTTGCATGTCGAAAGTTTGGACATATAGCCAGTCAATGCAGGTCAAGGAATGGTCAAAGTTACAGTAAAGGTAATTCAGAAGAACAATGTCACTTCTTATGCATGCAACAAAGTAGGACATATTGCTAAATTTTGCAAAAGCAAGGACCTACTGGCAGGAAGTGATAAATCTAATGAGAAGGGAAAGCAGAAGGCTAATGACATGGGTTATGAAGTCTGAGGATCAACCGGCAGAATCAATTGCCCCAAATGTTCATTTGGCTGAAGGATATACCTTGGTTACTCATCTAGTAACTAAGGCATCTACCTTAGGGGGAGGCAAATTGATGAAAGATCTTGCATTACCCCTGGTAGTGGTCTAAAAGCCTATTTCAGATCTTTGGAAGTTAGTTTGAAGGTTAATCGGCAAAGATTTGTTGGATCTTGTATCTCTGATCTTGGATCTAGTTTGGTTTATCGGTAAGTCACTTTATGAGTTATGGTTTGGTCATAGATCTACAATTAAGGAATATTTCTTGGTCACTCTAATGAAAGAAAAGCATATAGATGTTATATCAAGAGATTGTGGAGAATTGTGGAGAGCATTAATGTCAAGGTGGATGAGAAGAATAGAAGTCAAATTAGAATTTATCAGCAAGAACCGACAATGGAAATGGTTTTAACTATACCGGTAGCACCTATACCGGAATAGAATGCATAACCAGTTACTCCGACAGTATCAGAAAATTCAATAGTAACTAAAGATCAAGGAAGAGGAACAAAGAACTAGAAGACTCCTAGTTATGTAAGGTTGAATCATTCAGAAGATTAGATAGTAGGACAAGAAGAAGGTTGGCAACTGATGAGGTATGCTCAATTTCTTTAATTATACTGGCATTGATTATTGAAGCTTGTAAGGATAAATGTGGATGAAAGATATGGAAGAGGAATTGGATCAGTTAGAAAAGGACAACACATGGACTTGGATATTGTTGGAACTTGGCTTGATTGGTTTGCAATGGATATTCTCATAAGGAAGTAATTGATTATGTTAAATCCTTGCTCCGATAGCTAGGATTTCCAAATATTTTCAAGGATTATCTAGTATGGTTTTTTATTTATGATGACTTTACACATTGAGCATGTTCATATGTGGATTGGGCTAGAGATAAAGGTAACCGGATAGGCTCATCCAGTGAAGCTTTCTTTCTTGGAAAGAACCTTGTTTCATGGATTAGCAAGGAGTAGTCATGTACTTCTTTATCTACTATTGAAACTAAGTATGTTGTTATTGCTACTAACTGTACACAAGTTCTATGGATGAATCAAATGTTGAAGGATATAAAGATGGATTGCAATGTACCGTTAGTTATTCATTGTAATAACTCTGTTGCTATTGACATATCAAAGAATCTGTTATTTCTATCAAGTATAATTTTCTGAAGGAGTAGGTGGAAGAAAATGAAGTCTGATTGGTTTGAGGAACCATTTGAGCATTTGAGAGACGGGTTGAGGTTTTATGCCCCTCCGGTAGAGGCCTGAGTGATACTAATTGGCATTAGTCTAGTATGTATTATCAAAGCTATCATTCATTCTAGATTGATGTGTTGGTGCTACTACTCATGGGCAGTAGTTAGTCTTGTGATTCAGTGGTTTGTGATTTTTCTTTGATATTTATGTCAGATTTATGGCATTGATGTCAAAGGGGGAGAGATACTCATGTGAAAAACTTAAGGAGTTATATACATTAGGGAAAGAGATATTTATGTCAAATACAGAGCTTAACAGAGATATCAGTCTAAAGGGAGATTATTGGCACAAGGAGGAGAAAATAGAATTTCAGATTGGTTGTATCCATTGGGGGAGTTTGGTTCAGGTCTATGGATGGTTATTTGGTATAGAGATATTTGGTTCAAAAGCTCATTGTCATATCATTTTGTGGGATATTGTTAGTTGTCTTCCATTGGGGGAGACTTGTTTTGGATTTCTTAGCACTTGGATGTTTTTCACATCTACTGTTGCAATCAATGCCAAAGGGGGAGATAGTTGGCAATTTGGAGAAATTGATTATGTGTCTCAATGATGTTTGTCATTGATGTCAACACTAGCTTCTTTGGCTATTTATCAGTATCTGGTTGTTCTCGGTAGGATGATTGGCTTTTGGTTGGTATAATTTATTGGCATTCTACACTCTTATGAGAATAGTTGATGTTTTCATTGATGGCAACCATCTGGCAACACACCGGCAATTGGTTTCTACATGCCCAGTATCACAAACATCATACACTGGTAGACACCGACATCGACAGGCACTTCACCGGCATTTAGATTACATCGGCAACAAAGCATACTGACACTCCAACCGACATGGGATAAAGTTTTGTTTATATGAATTGTTTTTATAATGTAATTATCTTTTGTAAGCCAACATGGTATATTGTAAAAGACTCATATATGTATGAGATCTTAATGTTGACAAATGCACACTCCAATGAGAAATTGTAGGTGATTGAAGTTATTGTCATTGATGGCAACCTTGCAATCATATGATACCAACAGGAAGACACAGGCACCGGCATCAACAGACTCTACACCAGCACACAGAACACTGGTAGCAAAAAGGAAGAATATCAGCACCCTAGCCGACAGGAATGTTATGTATTTATATTTTGTAATTAATTGTAAAATATTTTGTAAGCCAACATGGCAGATTGTAATATGACTCATATATGTATGAGATCATTATAGATCATTTAAATGACAAGGATATAGGATGTGAAATATACAGACCTAATATGTGAATTATTGGTTAAGGGGTTTATGTTGTAGCAGAGCTTAAAGCGATATTGAATCTGGCATAGCAGATGCTGATCTAAAGTAGTACAAGGCATTGGATTAGTATAATCCATTTTTGTAAGTCAGTGAGACTTCTTTTGTAATTGAGCAGTGAGCTCTAAGCACTTGGCCTTCCTGCATGTGCAGGCCCCTATTGTAAGAGTAATATTCCCTTATTGGCCAGTAAGTGAATATTGTGGGTCACAAATCCCATTGAGGTTTTTCCCACACCGGGTTTCCTCATTAAAATACTATGTTATGGTGTGCTTCTCATGTTGTTGTTATTGTTCTTATTTACTGCACTATTTCTAGTTTACCAGTACTCAATTTTAATATGTTTTTCATGTTTTAAATCAAGTAATTTGATATACCAGTTAGATACTAATTCACACCCCCCCCCTCTCAGTATCTTTGGGAATCCTAACAATTGGTATTAGAGCCTGGTCCTCTATTTTCAGAAGCCTAACAGCTTGAGGAAGACCTTGTCACCGGTAGAGATGGAAAACATGAGAAAGCAATTGGAAATAGCTCTTACAGACTATGATGCAGAAAAGGTGAAGAATATCAAACTTGAGGAGATCTGAAAGCTGCTCAGGATATCATTCAAGCACTTCAAGAGAATTTTTCTATTGCAAGGAACAAGAGGAGAGAACTTTGTGAAAAGATACAGAATGAGGAAAATGAAAAGGAAACTCTTAATGATTTGGTAAACAAGCTAAGACAAGAAATTAGTACAACAAAGAATGAGATGCAAGATATGACTATGAGATTTTGTAAAGAAATTGAAGACAAAAAGAAGAATGAAGAAGAATTGGTTAGAAGACTAAATGATGCTTGAAATGAAAACACAACTCAGTCATGAAAATGATATGTTGAAGACAGATCTTATGCACACACAAAATGACAAAAATGAACTCATGAGACAGAAAGGAATCTTGGAGAATGAACTGACAGCTGCAAATCAACACAAGGAGAAATTCAAGAAAAGTTCAAAAGAACTTGGTGACATGTTGAAGAATCAGAAACCTAATGGTGATACAAATGGCCTTGGATTTGAAGCTGGTGAAAGCTCTGGTACTGCAAATAATCATGATCATAGCAAACCGGTAAGACAACCTACTACTTACAAATTTAATGGAAAATGCTTTAACTGTAACGAGTATGGTCATAGAGAAAATCAGTGTAGATCTAGAATTCATCAGAATACTAATATACCCACCAGTCAATGTTCTAAATGCAACAAAGTTGGTCATAATTCATAAAATTGCAGAATGAATGTAAGATATTATATTTGTGGAAGATTTGGACACTTATCTAATCAATGCAGAACACACACTGGCATAGGATATGGGAAAGCTATTCAAAAGAACAATGTGACTTGTTATGCCTGTAACAAAATTGGACATATTGCAAAATTTTGTAGAAGTAAGGCATCACCGGCAAATACCAAAGGTTCTAGTTTGAAAGGTAAAGCAGTAATTCTCAAAATAATGGATCAGAAAGTCAGATCAGAATGTTGATGGGAATACTCCTCCACTGGTAGAACAGAGTAATACTCCACCGGCAAGAGACTCTTCATCTAACTGAAGAAAAATCCTTTGGGGGTTTAGCAACAAAATGAAAAACACGCTATTATTCTCTCGTTTGATGGTGAGAAGTTGAAATTACTTCTATATCGGCAGATGAGTTAAGTTGTGACTTAACTGGTGAGCATTAAATGTAGTGGTTGGAGAAAATAACATTATAAAGAAAATGTTTTGGCTCCTTATTTATTCACCGAGCATTCAAATCTTCGAGAGTGCGAAAATTCTCGAGCGAAGGCATTCTAAGCAAAGAAGTGAAGCAATCCATCAAAGCATTCATCCCTAAGGTAGATTGAGGTATTTATATCTATGGCATCTTCATCCACTCCTGAATTTATTGCAAACCCTAATGTTGTTGAGGTTATTAAGCGTCCTAGACCCGTTTTCAAATTGGTTCCCAAAATTGCAAAGAAAGATGATAGCATAGGTGCATTTTCTCAAATTCCTAAGGGAGTAGTATATGCTAAAGACCCTAGGATGTATATACATTGTCATATTGAGGAACTAGGTGATGATGAGATTAAGAATATGTATAATTATGTGATTTGTGATGAGTCTGGAAATGTCAAGCCGGAACACAAAATAGTGGAAACCCTAGGTTTTACTGAAATTCTTAGTATCCTAGATTTTCCCAAGGATATCATAAGGATTGTGTTAAGCAAAGTACATGGTGAATTTTTCTGGTTCGATTCAATCCATAAAATCACAAAAGAAGTGGTAAAAGCTGTAACAGGGTTACCTTCCACTGGTAACAGACTTGACAAAACAAAGAAGGTCTCAAATGACACAGTGATAAACCTAACCGATGCAACATTTGATAAAAGGTCTTTAAGGGTAAATGATGTAAAAGAAATAAATGTCAGATTTATCAGTATGATCTTAGGTTATAAGGCTACTCATGCAAGTAGGTTGAACTCAGTTTCTAGCCTATGTATCAAAATTTCCTATGATATGGTTAATGATAATGCAAGGATAGATGGATGTGAATGGCTCAAAGATGAGTTGATAGACAATCTAGGAAAGATTAAAAGAGATAAGAAAGGAACATTCAGATTTGGAAATTTGCTTGTTTGTCTGATGTTGTACATAACAAAACAAGTACCCGGTATTGGTGCAAGAGATTTTGGTTTTGACATTTTGGTAGGAAAACAACTATTGGATCTATTGAACAATATGGGAGAAAATCGAGAGAAAAACCTAAATGAACATTTTCAAGCATTGAAGAATTGAATAAAAACTAGAGTAAGACTATCACAAGCTATTGTGGATAAATATCATAAGGAAATTTGTTTTGTGATCAAGAAAGATGAAATCTAGATGGAGGCAATTGTCCCTAGAACTATCTGGGTAACTGAAATGGGTTATGAAACAGATGATAATATCATTGAAACTTATGCAAAAGCCCTCCTTGAAGCACCCAATGAACCTCCTGAGGAAGTTTTTGGAAATGCTAAAACAATAGAAAGTGGAATTCAATCAAGGAAAAGGGTTAATAAGGTTGAAGAAATTGTAAGGAAAGGAACCCGGTAGGCTAAAGCAATCAAGGAAGATGTTTTGAGAGAAACTGGTATAAGTGAAAGTGAGTTGGAAGCACCTCAACCAGAAACTCATCTTTCACCGGTTGGAACTTCTTTTGAGAGTGATATACCGGTAGTATTTAAAAGGGTAGAAAGGAAAAGAAAACCCACATTGGTACCCTCTCCTACACAAAAAAGAACAAGACAAAAACAACAGGCAGTAAGGCCTCCAGCAAAGAAAATAACTCCTAAGAAGAAGAAGGTAAAACAAGATATTGCTCCGATAGACAAACTTCTTAGTGAAATTATAGAGGATGGAAAGCTGAAGAACATCAATAAAATATACAATACACTATCAGTTAATGATAAGGAAAGCATAGAGAATGGTGTAATTTTACACCTAGATATATACAAGAAATTTTTGATGCAAATTGTTGATGAAATTCCAAATGATCGGTATAGGAGACTTGAAGCTAGAAGGTTAGCCATCATTGAGCTGGATAAGAAAATTAAGATTGAAAAACTACTTGCAATACATCCATTCAACTCAACTGATGAAATTGATAAACTTATCAGTGAAGCAAACTGGATAGTATTCTCTACTACTCACCAGCATGTAGCACTAATGGCGGGTAGAGTAAAGGAAGTCTTTAAGGAAACAGTTGATGCATGGGATATATTCTTTGTGGAAAAAGAAAAATAGGAAGAACTACTCAGAGAGAAACCTATCAAAGTATATCAAAAGGACAGAGATAAGGGGAAAGGTAAGGTAGGTGGACCTCCAAGCCTTAAAATAATTGAAAATGTGCCCCCACCTCTTTCAGATACTCCACTGGTAGATACTACTGATAATCAACTGGCCACAGAGAGTATGAAGACTCCATTAGAGGATACAAATCGTGAGTTTGAAATTTTGTATACTATGAATGTAGACACCCAGGAAGTAAATGTTGTGGATGACAGAGAAACCACTAAAGATAAGGAGAAAGATGTGACTACTGAGTCACCAGATGCAGAAGTTGAGATAAACATAGAAAAACCTACACAAGCAGAGCAACCGGCTGAGGATACCACTGAGAAACTGATAGAAACAACTAGAAAACCATCTAAAGAACCAGCAAAAGAGAGTTCAGAGGTACAAAATGAGACTACATCTGAGAAACCGATAGTCGAAAGCTCAGAGAAACCCTCTGAGACACAAATAGAGAAACCAAAATAGGTAAAGGTTGAAGCACAGGTTTAAACAAAGATAGTGCCACCGACCCAAACTGAAAAGCAAAAACCTTTGTTTGCGCAAATGTAAACACAGACTGACCTACCAGAGGTCGAATCAAGTAAGGTGATTACCACAATTGGTAGCATGGCTATTGTAAAGACTGTTGGACAAACATCTGGTACATCTATGGCAGAATTCAAACCTACAAGTATAACAGAGGTCTTGTTGGATTCAATAAAGAAGATCACAGAATGTAATGCACAAGCCTATAAGGCTATTGATGATACAATTCTAATTCTTAAATTGATAGCACCAAAGTGCATTGTTGATAATAAGGATTCTTTAGGTCAACTAGACACATTGTCTAAGTTCAGCACCGGCAACATATTGATTGTTGATCAAATAAATGAGGATTCATTTAAGGAAAGAATGATTAAAGAAAAAGAGAAATTCTTTGAGGAAATTGTGAAGAAGAACAAGGAGAAAATGGATATCCTATTACCAAAACTTGGAGAAATAATTCTTGACTTCAAGAAACTGTGCAGGGACACTTGTAAGATAAATGTCTTAATAGAAGACCTTGACAAGGAAATCAGCAAAGCACAAGATAAGATAAACAATATTGCTGACAATCTGATAGGATCATCAGATTCATTTTTGGAGATAGAAAAGAGATTACATAGCTAGAACAAAAAATCAAGAAGTTATAAAATGACAAATAGAGAATAAAGGGTAAAGCAAAGGACTTGAAATGCAGACGTTGTCCAAGACTAGAATACCTCACTTCTTTGAGAAAGGAAATATCTGAGGCTATGGTTCTCGGACTAAAGACACCGGAAGAGAAAATGCACATACTCGTCGGTATAGTGCAGAGAACACAAGAGGCAACAAAAGATAGCAAAACATTCAGTGATGGTATAAATTTGATTTTGACATATAACTTTCAGATTGTAACCCACCGGTTACAAGAATCCAGGTAGGACTCCACTGACAGAGAATGACAACCTTTGTCATTGATGTCAAAGAGGGAGTAGTATAATGAGAAAACTGGTTAGAAGGAAGTAGAGATTATCTACTCAGGGGGGGCATATATTTTTGGACATACATTTTTGGCAAAAAAAATTTGGACTTCAGTTTTCGGATGCACTCTTGAATTTTTCTCATGAGTGTTGCCATCAATGCCAAAGGGGGAGATTGTTTGCAAATGCACACTCCAATGAGAAATTGTAGGTGATTGAAGGTATTGTCATTGATGGAAACCTTGCAATCATATGATACCAATAGGTAGACATAGGCACTGGCACCGGCAGACTCTACACCAGCACACAGAACACTGGCAGCAAAAAGGAAGAATACCGGCACCTTGGCCGATAGGAATTTTATGTATTTATATTTTGTAATTAATTGTAAAATATTTTGTAAGCTGACATGGCAGATTGTAATATGACTCATATATGTATGAGATCATTATAGATCATTTAAATGATAAGGATATAGGATGTGAAATATACAGACCTAATATGCAAATTATTGGTTAAGGGGTTTATGTTGTAGCAAACCGGTACTGAATCTGGCATAGCAGATGCTGATCTAAAGCAGTACAAGACATTGGATTAGTATAATCCATTTTTGTAAGTCAGTGAGACTTCTTTTTTAATTGAGCAGTGAGCTCTAGGCACTTGGCCTTCCTGCATGTGCAAGCCCCTATTGTAAGAGTAATATTCCCTTATTGGCTAGTAAGCGAATATTGAGGGTCACAAATCCCACCGAGGTTTTTCCCACACTAGGTTTCCTCATTAAAATACTGTGTTATGGTGTGCTTCTCATGTTGTTGTTATTGTTCTTATTTATTGCATTATTTCTGTTTTACCGGTACTCAGTTTTAATATGCTTTTCATGTTTTAAATCAAGTAATTTGATATACATGTTAGATACTGATTCACCCCCCCTCTTAGTATCTTTGGGAATCCTAACACTTATAGGTCATTTTATGATGTGTATGGAGAGAGAGATATAGTGTGTGATGAGGTGTTATTATTGTATAAGGTGATATAGTTGATAAGGAAGGTTTTGGTTATAGACTAAGCTTAAACTGATACTGAACCTGGCATAAGAGATGTTGTTTTGAGCAGTACATTGTATTGGATTTAATAATCCATTTTTGTAGTCAGTGTGACTCTTATTGAGCAGTGAGCTCTAGGCTGTTGGCCTCCCTGCATGTGCAGGCCCCTCATTGTAAGTAGTATTTATACATTGGCCAGTGAGTAAATATTGTGGGTCACAAATCCCACCAAGGTTTTTCCCACACTGGGTTTCCTAATTAAATATCTTGTATTATGGTGTGTTTCTATGTTGTCTCTATTATTTTTGTTTACTACATTAATTCTTATTTACCGGTACATTGTTTTGGGATGCAAAGTTATAAATAAGTTTAAATATTCTGCTAACTGGTCAGACATTGATTCATCCCCCCCTCTCAGTGTCTTTGGGACTATCATTGAATCTAACAATTGGTATTAGAGCCTGGTCCTCTATTTGCAAAATCTTAACAGCTTGAGGGAGATTCTGACACCGGTACAAATGGAGAACTTAAGAAAATAGTTGGAAGGAGCTCTTGAAGATTTTGATGCAGAAAAATTGAAGAATATCAAACTTGAAGATGATCTGAAGATTGCACAGGAATTCATTAAAGGACTTCAGGAGAACTTTGTTATAGCACAAAATAAAAGAAAATAACTTCATGAGAAGATGCAGAATGATGATGATAAAAAGGAAACTCTTAGAGACATTGCAAATAAGTTGAGACAAGAGAACAATAATATAAAGAATGAAATGCAAGATATGACTATGAGGTTATGTAAGGATATTGAAGATAGAAAGAAGAATGAAGAATACTTGACTAGGAGACTTAATGATGCTGGAAATGAAAATCTGAGACTTGGTCATGAAAATGATATGTTAAAGATATATTCAATTCACATGCAACATGATAAAGTTGAGCTTATGAGACAAGTTGGAATTTTGGAAAATGAGTTGGCTACTGCAAATAAACACAAAGACAAATTCAAGAAAAGTTTAGAAGAACTTGATGACATGCTTAAAAGATAGAAACCTGATGGAGATACAAATGGACTTGGATTTGAACATGGAGAAAGTTTTGGTACTGCAAACAATCAAGATCAAAACAAACTGGTAAGACAACCTAATTCTTATAAATTTAATGGGAAACATTTCAATTGCAACAAATATGGTCATAGAGAAAATCAGTGTAGATTTAGAAATAATCAGAATACAAACTCACCCACCGGTCAATGTTCCAAATGCAACAAAGTTGGTCATAATTCAGAAAATTGCAGAATGAATGTGAAATTCTTTGTTTGTGGAACATTTGGGCATTTATCTAATCAATGCAAATCACAAACCGGTCAAGGATATGGAAAGGCTATTCAGAGGAATAATGTAACTTGTTATGCTTGCAACAAGATTGGACATATTGCTAAATTTTGTAGAAGCAAGAGTGCACCGACGAACAACAAAGGATCTAGTTTGAAGGGCTAAGAAAAGGTAGATGAAGTAAAGAAAGAATTTTCAAAAGAATGGATTAAGAAGAGTGGTCAGAGAACTGATGAAACTATCTCTACACCAGTAGAGTAGAGTAATCCTCCACCGGCAGGAGATTCTTCATCTAACTGAGGAATAATCCTTAGGGGGTATTACAGCAAATTGAAAATCATGCATTCTACCCTCGGTTGATGGTGAGAAGATACATTTCTTCTTTACCGACAGGTGTGTTAAGTTTTCACTTAACCGGTGAGCATTTAATGCAGTTTTAAGAACCTTTTTATCTATAAAGCACTGGGAAACCCTCATTTCAACTCACCCAACATTCAAACATATCAGAGAGTGTGAAACTGAGCAAGGGCATTCTAAGGCAAAGTTGCAAAGTGATTTTCAAGCATTCTAATTTCGGTCAAGAGGTATTTATCTTTGAAATGGCTTCCTTATTTTTTGTTCGAGAGTTTATTTTGAACCCTACCATTGTCAAAAACATCAAACACCCTAGACCCGTATTCAAGATTATCCCCAAGATTGCATAAAAGGATGATTCTATTGGATCTTTTTCGAAAATTCCTAAGGGTGTAGCATTTGCAGAAGACCCTAGAATTTACATACATTGCAACATAGAAAACCTAAGGGCTGAGGAGTTGAAGAAAATGTTTAATGAGGTCATTACTGATGAACATGGTGCAATTAAACCTAAACATAAGGTTGTGGAAAATTTAGGTTTTGTAGAGATTCTAAACATTCCTGAATTTCCAAAGGAAGTTGTAAGACTTGTATTAAGTAAAGTCCATGGTGAATTCATGTGGTTGGAGTCAGTTTGCAAGATAACCAAGGATGCAATTAAGGCAGTTATTGCTTTACCTTCAACCGATAGTAGACCTAATAAAACCAAGAAGAGACCTAACAGGGGAGTTATGGATTTAACCGGAGCAACCTCTGATAATAGGTCACTTAGAGTGAATGATGTTAAGGATATAAATGTGAGATATGTAAGTATGGTACTAGGTTACAAAGATACTAAAGCAAATAGATTGAATTCGGTTTCTAGTCTTTGTATTCACAGTGCATATGAGATGGTAAACAATAATGCTAAGATTGATGTGTGTGAATGGCTTAAGGATGAACTAATTGATAACTTGAAGAAGATTAAGGGAGACAAGAAAGGTACTTTCAGTTTTGGTAATCTTCTAGTATGCCTAATGTTATACTTTACCAAGGAGATACCTAGCATAGGTCACAAGGATTTTGGTTATGACATCTCGGTAGGAAGACAGATACAAGATGCTTTCACCAATATGGGCACTCACAGTGTTAAGAACATTACAGACTACTTCAAAACATTCCAATCTAAGATGAGAGAAAGAGAGAAAATATCACATAGCATAGTTGATAAATATGACAAGGAAACCTGCTTTGTCATTAAGTGAGATGAAACTTGGATGGAAGCAGCAAGACCTAGAACTATTTGGGTTACGGAGATGGGTTATGAGGTAGACCTACATGTTTTGGAAACATATGCTAAAGCTCTACTTGATGCACCAAGGGAGTTGTCTAAGGAATTCTTTAGTAATACAGAAACTATTGAGAGTAATGTATCTATTTAGAAAAGGACTAAAAGAAGAGAAAAATTTATCAGAGATGCCTCAAATAAGGTCAAGGAAATCAAAGAAAATGTCATGAACATTAGTGGCATATCGGCCAATGAGCTTGAAGGACTGCAACTTGAAGCACATGTTTCACCAATTGTAATATCCTTCAATATTGATAGTGGGAAGGTTGTTGAGTTTAAAAGAGTAGAAAGGAAGATAAAACACTCACCGGTACCCTCTTCTTCACCTAAGAAAACCAGGACACTAAGGAAGAAGCAGCAGGTAATTAGGGAACTGAAGAAGAAGCTTACTCCTAAGAAAACACAGACACTAGTTACCCACTCACTAGATGATTTACTGAATGAGATAACAAAGGAAGGTAATCTATCTAATGTGAATAAATGGTATAATTATTTTAATGATTCTGATAGAAACACCATTGAGGAAAGCATTGTTCTACACTTGTATATATACAAGAAAGTTTTGATAGAAGTGTTTGATGAGCTACCAAATGATTTATACATGAGATTGGAAGCTAAAAGGCTATATGTGATGGAACTGGACAAGAAATTGGAAGTTGAAACCCTCTTGGTTGTTCAGCCGGTAAACTCCAAAGAAGAAATAGATGAGTTTATTTTTGAAGCTAACCGATCAGTATTTGTTAGTGGACATCGGCAAGTAAGCCTGGTGGTTGGAAGAGTTAAGGAGATTGCTAATGAGACTAGAGATAAATGGGACATATTCTTTGTTGAAAAGGAAAAGGAAGAGGAAAGGAGTAGACCTAAAAAGACATTCAAAGTATATCATAAAGACAAGGACAAGGGTAAAGGCAAAGTTGGTGGTATTCCAAACATAAAGGTTACAGATAATCTTCCACTGCCACCTTTGGATACACCACCGGTACACACAGAAGATCCATCAGTTATTGATATTGAAGGTATAACTCTTAACAATACTAATCCAGAGTCTGAGATACTCTTTACAATGAATGTGGATACTCAGGAGGTAAACATTGTTGTGGACAAGGAAACTTCAGAGGCTAAGACAGATAATGTTGATAATAGTAAGATTTCAGAGAAACCAGCACAAATTGTTGACTCTCAAGAAACTGAGATACCAACTCAAACAAAGCAACCGACAGAGACTGAAAAACCTACAGAGGACAAACGTACTAGCACAAGGCCACCAGAATCTGAGAAACCGACAGTAGAACTTTCAAAGAAACAAACAGAGGCAGAGGTTCATGTTGAGACTGAGAAACCGACAGTTATAGAGACACTAAAACAATCTGAGAAACCATTAAAATTTGAGGTACAAACTCAGACAGATCCACCCAAAGAAAATGTAAGTAAAATGGATACATCTAATGGAAATAAAGAGGATATAATGAAGGTGATTGGTCAGACATCTGTTGAGATGAAATCTATAGCTGCACCGAGTACATCTACAGGTGAATTAAACCTACTAACATAATAGAGGTACTTTTGGATTATATTAAGAGGATAACTGATTGCAATACATTGGCTTTTAAGGCAATTGGTAACACTTTACCTACCTTGAAAATGATTGCACCTACATGTCAAATAGATCACATTAAGGATTCTTTAGGTAAATTAGACACATTGTCCAAATTCATTGTTGATAATGTAATAACTATAGACAAGGTGAATGAGGATATCATAAAGGAGAGACTTGAAAAAGAGAAAAACACTTTCTTTGAAAACACCATAAAGAAATGTACCGATCATGTGGATAAACTTTTACCGGTACTCAATTCTATAATTTTGGAGTATAAGGAGATATATTAGGGAAGCATGTAAACCTCATTGTTTGAATGAGGACATTGATGAGGAGATCAAGAAGACACAGAAATAAATTGATGACATTGTGGATAATATTATAGGTTCATCTGGACTTATATCAATTTTTGAACAAGAAATGGCAGTTTTTTAGGAGAAATTGGAAAAACTTGAGAAAGAGAAGGCAAGAATAAGATCTAATGCCCGATAACTAAATGATAAACTTGGTCTGAGGCTAGATAATCTGATTACTCAGAGAGTTTAATTATCTAAGGCAATAGTACAAGGAGAACTATCACCGGAGCAGCAAATGCACTATCTCACCGGTATGATCCAGCAGACTGAGGTAACTTTAGATGACAGCAACAAATTTATGCAGAGTCTAAATATGATGGTAGCATTTTTGTACTCTTTTTGATTATTTATGACATCTTTTGTCATTGATGTCAAAGGGGGAGTACTGGAGAGAAAAATGCATGTGCATGTACAGAGGAGATCATTTGCTCAGGGGGAGCACATCTTTTTGGATTTCAGTTTTTGGATAAAAGTTTTGTATTTTTCTCATGAGTGTTGCCATCAATGCCAAAGGGGGGGATTGTTGGCCTTCTACACTCTTATGAGAATAGTTGATGTTGCCATTGATGGCAACCATCTATAAACTCATTGTCAATTGGTTTCTACATGCCCGACATCACAAACTTCATACACTGGCAGACACCGACATCAACAGGCACTTCACCGACATTCAGATTACATCGGCAACAAAGCATACCAGCACTCCAGTCGACATGGTATAAATTTTTGTTTATATGAATTGTTTTTGTAATGTAATTATCTTTTGTAAACCGACATGGTATATTGTAAAAGACTCAAATATGTATGAGATCTTATAGGTCATTTTATGATGTGTATGGAGAGAGAGATATAGTGTGTGATGAGGTGTTATTATTGTATAAGGTGATATAGTTGACAGCAAAGGTTTTGGTTATAGACTGAGCTTAAACCGGTACTGAACCTAGCATAAGAGATGTTATTTTGAGCAGTACATTGTATTGGATTTAATAATCCATTTTTGTAGTCAGTGTGACTCTTATTGAGCAATGAGCTCTAGGTTGTTGGCTTCCCTGCATGTGTAGACCCCTCATTGTAAGTAGTATTTATTCATTGGCCAGTGAGTAAATATTGTGGGTCACAAATCCCACCAAGGTTTTTCCCACACCGGGTTTCCTCATTAAATATCTTGTGTTCTGGTGTGTTTCTATGTTGTCTCTATTATTTTTGTTTACTACATTAATTCTTATTTACCGGTACACTATTTTGGGATGCAAATTTATAAATAAGTTTAAATATTTTGCTAACCAGTCAGACACTGATTCACCCCCCCCCCCCCTCTCAGTGTCTTTGGGACTGTCATTGAATCTAACATGATTATGTTGATCCAATATACTCCGGTATGCTTTGTCTTATGGAATTGTCTTAGATCTATTATTAATGCTACTTATATTTATGTTAAGTCAAATGGTATTGATTTGATGATCCGGAAGATATCACTTGTTCTAGTAAGCCTTTTGGTTACCGGTGAGGGTTTTACCGATAGAGCTTTGTTGAAGATATTTTATTATGCATAAGTGGGGTTGGTGCAGTTTCTAGAAGGTTATCCAGATGTTGATGGTTATCACATTCGTGTTCCACTTGTTTGTGGTGTTTCATTTGGCTTATGGTGACCTATTATAGGTCTGATGGTTATTCTACTAGGTTATGGACCATTTTATGGTGTTGGCATTATACACTCTTATGAGAATAGTTGATGTTGTCATTGATGGAAACCAGCTAGCAATCATCTAGCAACCAACCGGCAGATACCGACACTGGCAATAAACTTCTACATACACCGGTAGGCACTTCACCGGCATCGGCAACAATGTATACCGACACTCGGGTCGACATAGAATAAAATTTTGTTTATTATTTTATAATGTAATTATATTTTATAAAAGCCGACATGATACATTATAATAGACTCATATATTTATGAGATCTTATAGGTCATTTATATAGAGGTAGATGGAAGAAAGTTGTAATGTGTAATAAGGCAATTTTGTATAAGATGATATAGTTGACAGCGAAGGTTTTGGTTATTGACTGAGCTTAAACCGGTACTGAACCTAGCATGAGAGATGTTGTTTTGAAGTAGTACATTGTATTGGATTTTATAATCCATTTTGTAGTCAGTGTGACTCTTTATTGAGCAGTGTGCTCTAGGTAGTTGGCCTCCCTGCATGTGTAGGCCCCTCGTTGTAAGTAGTATTTATTGATTGGCCAGTGAGTAAATATTGTGGGTCACAAATCCCACCGAGGTGTTTCCCACACCGGGTTTCCTCATTAAATATCTTGTGTTATGGTATGTTTTCTATGATGTCTTTGTTATTCTTATTTGCTGCATTAATTCTTATTTACCGATACACTGTTTTGGGATGCAAAGTTTTAAATGAGTATAAATGTTTTGTTAACCGGTTAGACACTGATTCACCCCCCCCTCTCAGTTCCCTTGGGTCTGTCATTTATTCTAACAATTGGTATCAGAGCCTAGTCCTCTTTTTGCAAAATCCTAACAACTTGAGGAAGATTCTGACATCGGTACAGATGGAGAACTTAAGAAAATAGTTAGAAGGAGCTCTTGAAGATTATGATGTAGAAAAATTGAAGAATATCAAACTTGAAGATGATCTGAGGACTACATAGGAATTCATAAAAGGATTTTAGGAGAACTTTTCTATAGCACAAAATAAAATAAAAGAACTTCATGAGAAGATGCAAAATGATGATGATGAAAAAGAAACTCTTAGAGACGTTGCAAACAAGTCGAGACAAGAAAACAATAATATGAAAAAATGAAATGCAAGATATGACTATGAGGTTATGTAAATACATTGAAGACGGGAAGAAGAATGAAGAAGACTTGGCTAGGAGACTTAATGATACTGGAAATGAAAATCTAAGACTTAGTCATGAAAATGATATGCTAAAGATAGATCTGATTCATGTGCAACATGATAAAACTGAGCTTATGAGACAAGTTGGAATTCTTGAAAATGAGTTGGCTACTACAAAGGAGAACAAAGATAAATTCAAGAAAAGTTTAGAAAAGCTTGATGACATGCTGAAAAGTCATAAGCCTAATGGAGATACAAATGGACTTGGATTTGAAGTTGGTAAAAGTTCCAGTATTGCAAACAATCAAGAGCAGAACAAACAGGTAAGACAACCAAATGCTTATAAATTTAATGGCAAATGTTTTAAATGCAACAAGTTTGGTCATAAAGAAAATCAATGTAGATTTAGAAATAATCAGAATATGAACTCAACCATCGGTCAATGTTCCAAATGCAACAAAGTTGGTCATTATTTAGAAAATTGCAGAATGAATGTGAAATGTTATGTTTGTGGAAGATTTGGACATTTATCTAATTAATGCAGATCACAAACCAGTCAAGGATATGGAAATTCTATTCAAAGGAATAATGTAACTTGTTATGCTTGTAACGAGACTGGACATATTGCAAAATTTTGTACAAGCAAGATTGCACCGGCAAACAATATGAGATCTAGCTTGAAGGGAAAAGAAAAGGTAGAAGAACTAAGGCAAGAATTTTCTAAACAGAGGATTAAGAAAAGAGATCAAAAAGTTGATGAAACCATTTCTGCACCAGTAGAACAGAGTAACTCTCCACCTACAGGAGATTATTCATCTAACTAAGGAATAATCCCTTGGGGGTATGGCAGTGAATTGAAAAACATGCATTCTACCCTCGGTTAATGGTGAAAAGATACATTTCTTCTTTACCGGAAGGTGTGTTAAGTTTTCACTTAACTGGCGAGCATTTAATGATGTTTTAAAGAACCTTTTTGGCTATAAAGCACTGGGAAACCCTCATTTCAAACTTACCGAGCATTCAAACCTTCTAAGATCACGAAACCGAGCAAAGGCATTCGAGGCAAATTTGAGAAGTGTTTTTCAAGCATCCGGATAAGAGGTATTTTTCATAATGGCTGCTTCATCTTCTATTCTTGAATTTATTATGAACCCTACCATTGTGGAGAATATGAAACACCCTAGGCCCGTATTCAAATAATTTCCAAGATTGCGAAGCAAGACGACTCTGTAGGAGCTTTTTCAAAAATACCTAAGGAGTAGCATTTGTATAAGACCCTAGGATTTATATACATTGCAATATATAAGAGCTAAGATCTGAGGAGTTAATGAAAATCTTTAATAAGGTTATTTGTGATAAACATGGAATTGTTAAACCCAAACATAAGATTGTGGAAACTTTAGGTTTTGTGGAGATACTGAATATCCCTCAATTTTTAGAGTAAGTGGTATGGATTGTATTGAGTAGAACACATGGAGAATTATTATGGTTGGATTCTATTTGTAAGATAACCCGACAAGCAATTAGGGTAGTTACTAGTTTACCCTTAACCGGTAGTAGACCTGATAAGACAAAGAATATTCCCAACAGAATGGTGATGAGCCTAGTTGGAGCAACATATGACAATAGATCACTTAGAGTAAATGACATTAAGGACATCAATGTGAGATATGTAAGTATGGTTCTTGGATACAAAGCCACACATGCTAACAGACTCAATTCTATTTCCAGTCTTTGTATTTATAGTGCACATGAAATCATAAACAACATTGATAAGATAGATGTGTGTGAATGGTTAAAAGATGAGCTTATTGACAACCTGAAAAATATTGAGGGAGACAAGAAAGGTACTTTCCGATTTGGAAACCTTCTGGTATGTTTGATGTTATATCTCACCAAAGAGATCCCTAGTACAGGACCCAAAGACTTTGGTTATGATATACCGGTAGGAAAACAACTACAAGAAGCTTTTAACGATATGGGAATTGATAGAGACAATAACATAGCTGATTACTTTAAAACTTTCCAATCTAAGATGAGAGCTAGGGAAAGGATTCCTCATAGCATAATTGAGAAATATGACAAGCAAATCTGTTTTGTCATTAAAAGAGATGAAACCTGGATGGAAGCAGTAAGCCCTAGAACTATTTGGGTTACTGAAATGGGTTATGAGGTTGATTTACATGTTTTGGAAACATATGCAAAAGCACTACTTGAAGCACAAAGAGAACCATCTGAAGACATATTTGGAAATGTTGAAACCATAGAGAGTAAAGTATCAATGGAGAAAAATAAGAAGAGAAGAGAAAAATACATTAGGGATGCATCCAAGAAAGTAAAAGAAATCAAAGATAATGTCATGAACCTTAGTGGTTTATCAGTTAGTGAGCTTGAAGGACTTCAACCGGAGGCACATATTTCACCGGTTCACACATCTTCTGATAGTGACAGTAGTAAGGATGTTGAGTTCAAAAGAGTGGAAAGGAAGAGAAAACCCTCACCGGTACCATCTCCTTCTCCTAAGAAAAAAAGAATATTATGGAAGAAACAGCAGGAGGTTAGGGGACCAAAAAAGAAACTCACACCTAAGAAGAAAAATACACCAGAAAACCCCACATTGAATGACTTACTGAATGAAATAACAGAGGAAGGTAATTTGTCTAATGTGATCAAATTGTATACTTCTTCAAATGATACTGACAGAAACACTATTGAAGAAAGAATTATTCTTCATTTACACATTTATAAGAAAGTTTTGATTGAAGTTGTTGAGGAGCTACCAAATGATCTCTACATGAGACTAGAAGCTAAAAGGCTATCAGTGATGGAATTAGACAAGAAATTGAAGGTTGAAGCACTCTTGGTAGTTCACCCGGTTAACTCCAAAGAAGAAATTGATGAACTTATTTCTGAGGCTAACCGATCAGTATTTGTTAGTGGACACCGGCAAGTAAGTCTGATGGTTGGAAGAGTGAAGGAAATTGCAGAAGAAACAGTGGATAAATGAAATATATTCTTTGTGGAGAAAGAAAAACAAGAAGAAAATAACAGACCTAAAAAGACATTCAAAGTGTATCAGAAAGACAAGGACAAGGGTAAAGGAAAAATTGGTGGAGTTCCCAACATTAAGATTAATCTTCCACCGCCACCTTTGGATACACCACCGGTACACTCAGAAGATCCACTAGTTATTGACACTGAAGGAATAAGACATGATGATACTAATCCTGAATTAGAGATACTTTTTACAATGAATGTGGATACTCAAGAAGTAAACATTATTGTGGATAAGGATAATTCAGAGGTTAAGGCAGACAATGTTGACAGTAGTAATATGGCAGAGAAACTAGTAGAAACTGTTGAAACTGAGACATCAACACAAACAGAGCAACCGACACAGACAGAATTTCATGTTGAGACTGAAAAACTGGCAGTTACAGAGACACTAAAACTGACTAAGAAACCTTTAAAGGTTGAGATGCAAACACAGACTGATCCACCAAAGGAAAATACAAGCAAAATAGACACATCTGATGGAAGCAAAGAGGTAATAAAGATAATTAGTTAGACATCCAACACATCTACAGGTGAATTCAGACCTACCAATGTTATAGAGGTACTTTTGGATTCAATCAAGAAAATAACAGATTTCAATGCATTGGCCTACAAGGCAATTGACAATACTTTACCTATTCTTAAATTGATTGCACCAAATTGTAACATAGATCATATTAAGGATTCTTTACGTAAATTGGACACATTGTCCAAATTTATTGTTAACAATGTAATAACTATTGACAAGGTGAATAAGGACACAATTAAGGAGAGAGTTGAAAAAGAGAAAAACAAATTATTTGAGGATACTATAAAGAAGTGTACAAATCATATAAATACATTATTACCGGTACTTAACTATACAATTTTGGAGTACAAGGAGCTATACAGGGAAACATGCAAACCTCACTTTTTGACAAAGGACATAGATAAGGAGATCACAAAAAGAAATTAATGGCATGGCTGATAATATAATTGGTTCATCTGAACACATCAGTTTTTGAGCAGGAAATGACAATTTTTGAGAAGTTAGAAAAACTTGAGAAAGAGAAGGCAAGGATAAGGTCAAATGCTCAGGAACTTAAAAAAAAAACTTGGTCCTAAGTTGGACAATCTTATCTCTCAGATAATTGAAATATCTAAGGCATTAGTTCAAGGAGAGCGATCACCAGAAGAACACATGCATTATCTCACCGGAACGATCCAACGGACTAAGGCAACTTTGAATGATACCAAAAAGTTTATGCAAAGTTTAAATTTAGCTTTGGCAGATATTTTTCAGATTGTAACCAACTGGTTACAGACTTTGAGGTGAAATTTTTGCACTCATTTTATTATTTTTGACAACCTTTGTCATTGATGTCAAAGGGAGAGTAGTGGAGAGAAAAATGCTTATGTAGAGGAGATCACTTGCTCAAGGGGAGCACATATTTTTGGAATCTTTTTGGACTTCAGTTTTTGGGAACTTTTTTTGGATTTTTCTCATGAGTGTTGTCATCAATGCCAAAGGGGGACATTGTTGGTATTCTACACTCTTATGAGAATAGTTGATGTTGTCATTGATGGAAACCAATTGGCAATCATCTAGCAACCAACTGGTAGATATCGGCATTGGCAATAAACTTCTACATACACTGGTAGGCACTTCACCGGCATCGGCAACAATGCATACCGACACTCAGGATGACATGGAATAAACTTTTGTTTATTATTTTGTAATGTAATTATCTTTTGTAAAAGCCAACATGATACATTGTAATAGACTTATATATGTATGAGATCTTATAGGTCATTTATATAGAGGTAGATGGAAAAAAGTTGTAATGTGTAATAAGGCAATTTTGTATAAGGTGATATAGTTGATAGCAAAGGTTTTGGTTATTGAATGAGCTTAAACCAGTACTGAACCTGGCATGAGAGATGTTATTTTGAAGCAGTTTATTGTATTGGATTTGATCATCCATTTTGTAGTTAGTGTGACTCTTTATTGAGCAGTGTGCTCTAGGCAGTTGGCCTCCCTGCATGTGTAGGCCCCTCATTGTAAGTAGTATTTATTCATTGGCCAGTGAGTAAATATTGTGGGTCACAAATCCCACTGAGGTTTTTCCCACACTAGGTTTTCTCATTAAATATCTTGTGTTATGGTGTGTTTTCTATGCTGTCTCTATTATTCTGATTTGATGCATTAAATTCTTATTTACCAGTACACTATTTTGGGATGCAAAGTTTTAAATAAGTATAAATATTATGTTAACCGATTAGACACTGATTCACCCCCCCCCTCTCAGTGTCCTTGGGACCATCATTGATTCTAACATATGTAACGTGTGGGTTGATACTCTCAATACATTACCAATTGGATCCATTGATTGGATTATGTTTTTTTGGTCTTAGGCCGACTTGGTTGATCATTAGATTGCGGGTTTAAGTTTCAAATTTATTGTATTATCTTTTAGGTTGTCAACCTACTTGTTTAGGTCCTGGGTTGGTATAAATATGATGTAAGATCTCTTTGTAGATTGATGAGATCATGTATGCAAGCGAATAATGTAATAATCATTCATGCACAGGACTTGGTCGATCATAGGTGATCGAATTGGGTTTGGGGAAGAGGTTTTAGGCCTCCGATATTGAGCTTAACCGGAACTGTACTCAAGCATGGGACATGCTATACTTGCAATTCAATCTTTATTTTGGATTGTTGTCCGATGTTTTCTTTATTCAGTGAGACTCCTTTTGTGATGAATAGTGTGCTCTAGGCTGTTGGCCTTCCTGCTTGTGCAGGCCCCTTATTGTAATATGTATTCATCTGATCAGTGGATAGATATTATGGGTCTCTAGCTTCCCTTCCCATAAGGGAAACACTCTGTAGAGAAAAACATAGCATCTCATGCTCCATCTGAAGGTATCAGGGTGATAATGACATGGATCAAGCACTTTTGTTTCTACCAATGTTCAGTTACAAATATTCATTATGTTTTATCACAGGTGCTAACGTATGGATAGTTTTTGGAAGTCATAAAGAATATTTTTGTAACAAAATTGCATATGGCCTTTTAGGCCTAATTGCTAAGATTAAATATTCTAATGACATGTGTCTCTTTGGGCCCGTAGCTTGTTTGCTCTCTTGTTTCTATAAAGGGGATTTCAAGGCCTTGAGATGTGGTCAAAAATCTTGGTTCCTGAAGGGGTTCCAAATTTTTTTTCCTTCAGCAGGTTTTAGATGCAACTGTGCAAAGTGTAGAGTCTTTTGTAGAGCAAAATAGAATGAGTCTTGTGTTATGTTTTATGTAGGTTTTGAAGGATTGAATTGTATACTATCTTATGGCAGATATAGCATTCGAATAAATAAAATTGAATTCAAACTTATTTATCTCCAATGTATGATTTTACTATCTTTTGAACGAAATAAATCAAGGGTTTATTTCCTTCAGTGTATTGTTATGATGTATGTGGTTTGTGTTTAGTTGTCGACTAAATGCTTGAACAAAATTACAGAGTGGAAGGGCTTGTGCAGGGATTTTGATAAGTAGTTTTGGGATTCTGTCATAGTTGAGATGTATTGTAAGGCAATATTATCTTAGATCAAAATGCTATCAGATTATTTATGTTTAATTCACCTTATATTTCATGAATTTGACTCCCTAATGGGTAAGGAATTGATCATTAGCTTGTTTGAGTCTTTACAGCCAGTTTTGTGCTATGTTCATCTATCCTTGCTATAAATTGGTTGATTATCAGAATATATTTCATTTTATGCATGTTATTGTGATTTTCTACTCGTCTCATGCTCCAATTAGGTTGAGGATCACTGGAGGATTTTTCATCCTTGAGCATTCTCCATGTTGTTTGTGTTGGCATTTTGGATATGTTGATATGGATTGCAATAAGGTATATGCAAAAATAAGCAGAGCTATACACGTAGACATCATTTGAAGGTTGAAGGAAGGATCTTGTGGAGGCAATCAGAACTAAACCGGTACTGAATCTAGCATATGAAGATGCTATTTTATGTAGTGCATTATCATTGGATTTAACCATCCAATCATAGTCAGTGTGACTCTCATTTTATAATTGAGCAATGAGCTCTAGGAAGTTGGCCTTTCTGCATGTGCAAAATCCATATTGTAAACACATACTATCTGCAGTAGTATCATTTGATTGTGGGTAAGGCTTCACACCATGGTTTTTCCCCTTACAGGGTTTCCACATACAAACATTTGTGTTATGTGTTGTGGATGTTATTGTCTTTTTGTTTCATGCATTAATCTTTACTGGTATTGCAATTAACTATTAAGACTATCTACCGACATAAAGTTTGGTTTATCGGTATTAAGCATTAAGTTTTGGTTAAGTAAATTTTGGTTGAATTTATTGGACAACTGATTCACCCCCCCCCCCCTCTAAGTTGTCTCTGGGACCTAAAAATTGGTATCAGAGCCTAGTTCTCTTTTTGCAAAAGTTTAATAGCTTGAGGAGATCCAATGTCTTCTAACTATTTTAGGAAGGACAGTGTGAAACTTGATGGAACTAACTATGGCATATGGAAGATCGGGATGGAGACACATTTTAATTGCATTGGAAAGGACATATGGGATGTTACAAAGAGTGGATATACTACTCCTACTCAAGGTCAACCTATTCCACCTAACTTGGCTAAAGATGAGGAAAATGATTGCAAAGCAAGAGAAGCACTTTTGAGCGCATTGTCAGATCAGCAAGTCATGGGATTGTCAGATAGATCTACTGTTAAAGCTATTTGGGACTAAAAACATTGAATGAAGGAGATTCCATAGTAAAAATTACAAAACTGGAATGATTTTGGGTCAAGTATGAAAGTCTGAAAATGGAAGAAGATGAAATAATTTCTGCTTTTATGGAAAGAGTAAATGAAATTGTTTTCCGTATACAATGTTATGGAGGAATCTTAAGTGAAGATGAGATTGTTTCTAAAGTTTTAAGAGTTTTTCCACCGGTGTATAAAATGAAAGTTACTACTATAAATCAATTGAGAACAATGCCTAATACATCGGTATCTAGAGACACTTTGGTTTGAAAACTTTTAGCTTTTGAGCTTGAGGAATTTGGTCTTGTTACTACTATCAAGATAGATCTATCTTTTAAGGCAAAATCATCAACTACAGCATCATCATCCTCGCATGATAAATATAATTGGAAAGCCTTCTATGCAAGAGAACTTGAAGAACTTAAAGCACTATTTGCAAGAAAAATGCCTAAAGGTCCAATTGGAAGTAAGTATGAAGGTAAAGCACCCTTAAAATGTTTTAACTGTAATAAGATTGGTCATATGGCTTCTAGATGTCCTGATAGACATGCAAGATTAAGAGAAGAAGCTAAAAGAACATATAAGCCTAACCCTGACTATCAGAAATAAAATTTTAAGAAGAATAGAGACAAATTCTTGCTATTATGCTGATGAAGGAGTTACTAATGATTCTGATGAGGATCCGACAGACAATGGATGGGATTTTGTTGCTATAATAGAAGATCAACCGGCACCTACTGTTCAATAGGTAGAGCAGGCCCTGGCAGCTAAAGTTGAAGATAAGGATGAATGGATTATTGATTCAGGATGTTCACATCATATGACTGGAGATAAGAGTAAATTCTTAACCTTTCAGGATTACAATGGAGGTCTAGTGAGATTTGGAGATGATAAAGCTTGTTTTATCAAAGGAAAAGGCACTATATCTTTTGATGGTAAGCAAAATACTGATAACATTTACTATGTTTAAGGTTTGAAGCATAATCTTTTCAGTGTTGGTCAATTAGTTGAGAAAGGATTTTAGTTACAATTCAAGAATGGTAAATGCAAAATCTTAAACAAAACTGGTTTGGAAATTGCAACTTGTAATCAGACAAGAGGTAATATCTTTCATTTGAACAATAATGAGAAAGAATGTTTGATTGCACATATTGATGAAAGTTGGTTATGGCATAAGAGACTTTGTCATGTAAATTTTGATTGCATTGTGAAAATCAGTACAACTAAGGCAGTTAGAGATTTACCTAAGATTGTTAAACCTCACAATCTGGTATGTAAGGAATGTCAATTTGGAAAGAAAGTTAGAGAAACTTTCAAGAGTATTCCAAAGAAGTCTAACAATGTTTTTTATTTAATTCATACTGATTTATGTGGTCCAGCAAGAACTAGAAGTATACAAGGTGATAGATATTTTATGTTAATCATTGATGACTATTCTAGAATGTGTTGGGTTACTTTTCTCAGGGAAAACTCTGAAGCATTTGGTAAATTCAAACTACTCAAGGTGATGGTAGAAAATGAAACTGGTAAGAAAATCAAATGTTTGAGAATAGATCAAGGAGGTGAGTTCACATCTAAGGAATTTAATACATCCTGTGAAGTGAATGGGATCAAAAGATAGTTATCAGCACCCCAGACACCCCAGCAGAATGGAGTTGTGGAAAGGAAAAACAAAACTATCTTGGATGCAGCCAGAAGTATGATATCATAAGCAAAACTGGTAAGACCCCACATGAACTATGGTTTGGTAATACTCCTACTCTTAAATATTTCAAAATATTTGGAAGTAAATGCTATATTAGAAGAGATGATTATATTGGAAAATTTGATCCTAGAAGTGATGAAGGAATATTTCTTGGTTATTCATCTAAGAGCATGGAATATAGATGTTTCAACAAGAGATTGTAGAAAATTGTTGAGAGTGCAAATGTGAAGATTGATGGACAGTTTAGAGGAAATTCAAGGTACACAGACTCTGAACCAGCAATAGAGATAATCACAAATAAACCTATTATGAATACACCAGTACAGAATGGTGATCCAGTTACACCAGCATCATCTGGAGATTCAATAGTCACTGAAGAACAGTAGTAAGTAAAAACACCCTGGTATGTAAGATTGAATCATTTTGAAGATCAGATAATTAGAAACAAATTTCAAGAAGTTATGACTAGAGGAAGATTGGCAAATGAAGAGGTATGTCTTATTTCTCAAATTGAACCCACATCAATTAATGAGGCATGTGAAGATAAATTTTGGATTAAAGCTATGGAAGATGAATTGGAAAAAGTTGAAAGGAATAACACTTGGTCATTAGTTCCCCGACCTAAAGACAAAAATGTAATTGGAACTAAATGGGTTTTTAGAATTAAACTTAATTAAGATGGCATGGTAATTAGAAACAAAGCAAGATTAGTGTGTAAGAGATATTCTCATAAAGAAGGAATTGATTATAATGAAACCTTTGCACCGGTAGCTAGAATTGAAGCAGTAAGACTTTTATTGGCTTTTGCAGCACACAAGAACTATAAAGTATATCAAATGGATGTTAAATGTTCATTTCTGAATGGAGATCTTGAAGAAGAAGTTTATATTGAACAACCTGATGGATTTTCTTTGATAGATAACAAAGACATGGTTTGCAGGTTAAGGAAAGCTTTATATGGATTGAAACAAGCTCCTAGAGCTTGGTATGCCAGATTGGACAAATATTTTTTGAAGCCTGATTACACTAAAGGTAATGTTGACAGCAATCTATACTATAAAGTGACTAATGATGATATCTTGGTTATTGAAGTTTTTGTTGATAATATAATCTTTGGTGGAGAAAATGATTTGTGTAAAGACTTTTCTAACAAAATGCAGCAAGAATTTGAAATGTCTATGATTGGAGAGATAAAATTATTTTTAGGATTGCAGATTTCACAAACTGATAAAGGTATATTCCTATGTCTATCTAAGTACTTAAAGGAATTACTAAAGAAATTTGGCATGGTAAATTTTAAACCGGTAAGCACACCTATGACTACAAACGATAAATTATCTTTGAAGGATGAATCAACACATATTAATCCGACGAGATACAAGTCTATGATAGGAGGTTTACTGTATTTGACACAAACAAGACCTGATATTATGAATGCAGTATGTATTGTTTCAAGATTTCAAATTAGTCCTGAAGAAAATCATGAATCAGCAGTGAAAAGGATTTTTTGGTACCTACAAAACATTACAAATCTTGGTTTATGGTATCCTAGAGATAAAAATTTTGACTTATATGCATACAAAGATGCTAATTGGGCAGGAGATGTGGATGACAAAAAAAGCACCACCAGCGAAGCATTTTTTCTTGGTAGCAAACTAATTTCATGGTTGAGCAAGAAACAAAGTTGTACAAGTCCATCAATAGCAGAATCAGAATATGTTGCAGCAGCAACTAATTGTACATAGGTATTATGGATCAAGAAAATGTTGAAGGACATAAAGGTAAATTGCAAGGAACCTATAACTATTTACTGTGATAATATAGCAGCAATTGACATATCTAAGAACCCGGTAATTCACTCTAAAAATAAACATGTTCTATCAAACTAAATTTTCTAAAGGAGGATGTTGAAGCAAAAGAAGTGAAATTGGTTTATGTGAATACTAAAGAGCAGATTGCAAATATTTTTACAAAACCCTTGCCTATGGAAATGTTTGAGTATCTCAAAGAGAAACTTGGAGTCCTACCCCCACCGATAGAGACTTAGACAGTTGATGTTTGTCATCAACCGGCAGAATTAACAGAAAAATCTATTATTCTGGCTTTAATGAGGAGAGCTACTTCTCAAGGGGAGTAGTTGGTATAATAAGTTGGTATTTTGTATTTGGTTTGTATTGCTTTGGCATTTAATGTCAAAGGGGGAGAGATTGATATGGAAAAACACATTACCTTTTTCTTTTTGGGGAGATATTATTCCTAAGGGGAGAGATATTATGTATTTTTTATTTTTGGTTAATGATCTCTTTGGGAGATTGTTGCTGTTTGGTTTTTGGCATTTCTATTTTGGCACTTTGATGGTTTTTCCATCTTGTGTTGCCATCAATGCCAAAGGGGGAGATTGTTGGCATTTTGGATATATTGATATGGTTTTGTCATTGATGTCAACACTTGTCATCACTTGTCAACACTTGTCAGCACTTGGAGATTTTGGTTATGTTCACCGGCAAGTCAGAGACTTATGTAAAGTCATCGGTATTTGGTTCATCAGTAGATTATATTGTTCATCGGCACTTGGAATGACTTGGAGACTACTTGGTTATGTCGAAGACATTATTCGATCACTTGGTTTTGGCGATTTGGTTAATTGTTTATTCGGGTTTGCATATTTGTTGTTACCGGCAAATAGGTCTAGGATAAACACCAACAGACATATCTATTCTAGATCAGCACGACACGTTATTGAGATGATTTATTGTTTTTGTAAATGAATTAAGCCGACATCATGCATCGGATATTCATTTACTTGTAATTGATTTTTCTTTTAGTGAGCCAACCTATTCAATTGGTCATAGGTTATGGTATAAATGTAAGATCTCATTTGTGAGATTAATAGGTGAATGTGAAAAGGATTGCAACAAGGTATATGCAAAAATAAGCAGAGCTATACACGTAGACATCATTTGAAGGTTGAAGGAAGGATCTTGTGGAGGCAATCAGAACTAAACTGGTACTAAATCTAGCATATGAAGATGTTATTTTATGTAGTACATTATCATTGGATTTAACCATCCAATCATAGTCAGTGTGACTCTCATTTTATAATTGAGCAGTGAGCTCTAGGCAGTTGGCCTTTCTGCATGTGCAGAATCCATATTGTAAACACATACTATCTGCAGTAGTATCATTTGATTGTGGGTAAGGCTTCACACCATGGTTTTTCCCCTTACAGGGTTTCCATGTACAAACATTTGTGTTATGTGTTGTGGATGTTATTGTCTTTTTGTTTCATGCATTAATCTTTACTGGTATTGCAATTAACTGTTAAGACTGTCTACCGGCATAAAGTTTGGTTTACCAGTATTAAGCATTAAGTTTTGGTTAAGTTAATTTTGGTTGAATTTATTGGACAATTGATTCACCCCCCCCCCCTCTCTGAGTTGTCTCTGGGACCTAACAATTGGTATCAAAGCCTGGTTCTCTTTTTGCAAAAGTTTAACAGCTTGAGGAGATCTAATGTCTTCTAACTATTTCAGGAAGGACAGTCTGAAACATGACGGAACTAACTATGGCATATGGAAGATCATGATGGAGACACATTTTAATTGCATTGGAAAGGACATATGGGATATTACAAGAATGGATATACTGCTCCTACTCAAGGTCAACCTATTCCACCTAACTTGGCTAAAGATGAGGAAAATGATTGCAAAGCAAGAAAAGCACTTTTGAGCGCATTGTTAGATCAGCAAGTCATGGGATTGTTAGATAGATCTACTACTAAAGCTATTTGGGAAAAACTGGAAACATTGAATGAAGGAGATTCCACAGTCAAAATTGCAAAACTGGAATGCTTCTAGGTCAGGTGTGAAAGTCTGAAAATGGAAGAAGATGAAAGAATTTTTGCTTTTATGGAAATAGTAAATGAAATTGTTTTGGGTATACAATGTTGTGGAGGAACCTTAAGTGAAGATGAGATTGTTTCTAAAGTTTTAAGAGCTTTGCCACTGGCATATAAAATGAAAGTTACTACTATAAATGAATTGAGAACAATGCCTAATACATCAGTATCTAGAAACACTTTGGTTGGAAAGCTTTCAGCTTTTGAGCTTGAGGAATTTGGTACTGTTACTACTATCAAGACAGATCTATCTTTTAAGGCATCATCATCATCACATGATAAATCTGATTGGAAAGCCTTCTGTGCAAGAGAACTTGAAGAAAGCAGGAGAGAAAATGAAGAACTTGAAGAACTTGAAGAACTATTTGCAAGGAAAATGCCTAAAGGTCCTATTGGAAGTAAGTATGAAGGTAAAGCACCCTTAAAATGTTTTAACTATAATAAGATTGGTCATATGGCTTCTAGATGTCCTAATAGACATGCAAGATTAAGAGAAGAAGCTAAAAGAACATATAAGCCTAACCTTGACTATCAGAAATACAAGTTTAAGAAGAATAGAGACAAATCTTGCTATTATGCTAATGAAGGAATTACTGATGATTCTGATGAGGATCCGGCAAACAATGGATGGGCTTTTGTTGCTAAAACAGAAGATCAACAGGAACCTACTGTTCAACCGGTAGAGTAGGCCCTGGTAGATAAAGTTGACGATAAGGATGAATGGATTATTGATTTAGGATGTTCCCATCATATTACTGGAGATAAGAGTAAACTCTTAACCTTTCAGGATTACAATGGAGGTCTAGTGAGATTTGGAGATGATAAAGCTTGTTTGATCAAAGGAAAGGGCACTATATCTTTTGTTGGTAAGCACAATACTGATAACGTTTAATATGTTGAAGGTTTGAAGCATAATCTTTTGAGTGTTGGTCAATTAGTTGAGAAAGGATTTCAATTACAATTCAAGAATGGTATATACAAAATCTTAAACAGAACTGGTTTGGAAATTGCAACTGGTAATCAAACTAGAGGTAATATCTTTCATTTGAACAATAATGAGAAAGCATGTTTGATTGCACATATTGATGAAATTTGGTTATGGAATAAGAGACTTTGTCATGTAAGTTTTCATTGCACTGTGAAAATCTGTAGTACTAAGGCAGGTAGAGATTTACCTAAGATTGTTAAACCTCACAATCCAGTATATAAGGAATGTCAATTTGGAAAGAAAGTAGTGCAACTTTCAAGAGTATTCCAGAGAAGTCTAACAATGTTCTTGATTTAATTCATACTGATTTATGTGGTCTAGCAAGAACTAGAAGTATACAAGGTGATAGATATTTTATGCTAATCATTGATGACTATTCTAGAATGTGTTGGGTTACTTTTTTCAGGGAAAAATCTGAAGCATTTGGTAAATTCAAACTATTCAAGGTGATGATAGAAAATGAAACCGGCAAGAAAATCAAATGTTTGAGATTAGATCAAGGAGGTGAATTCACATCTAAAGAATTTAATACATTATGTGAAGTGAATGGGATCAGAAGACAGTTATCAGGACCTCGGACACCCCAGCAAAACGGAGTTGTGGAAAGGAAAAATAGAACTATCTTGGATGCAGCCAGAAGTATGATATTAGAAGCAAATCTACCTCATACATACTGGAGAGAAGTGGTCAATACAGTTGTTGATACATTCAATAGAGTTCACATTAGAGGAGAAACCGGTAAGACCCCACATGAACTATGGTTTGGTAATACTCCTACTCTTAAATATTTCAGAATATTTGGAAGTAAATGCTATATTAGAAGAGATGATTATATTGGCAAATTTGATCCTAGAAGTGATGAAGGAATATTTCTTTTTTATTCATCTAAGAGCAAGGCATATAGATGTTTCAACAAGAGATTGCAGAAAATTGTTGAGAGTGCAAATGTGAAGATTGATGAACAGTTTAGAGGAAATTCAAGGTACACAGACTCTGAACCAGCAATAGAGATAATCACAAATAAACCTATTATGAATACACCAGTACAGAATGGTGATCCAGTTACACCAGCATCATCTGGAGATTCAATAGTCACTGAAGAACAGTAGTAAGTAAAAACACCCTGGTATGTAAGATTGAATCATTTTGAAGATCAGATAATTAGAAACAAATTTCAAGAAGTTATGACTAGAGGAAGATTGGCAAATGAAGAGGTATGTCTTATTTCTCAAATTGAACCCACATCAATTAATGAGGCATGTGAAGATAAATTTTGGATTAAAGCTATGGAAGATGAATTGGAAAAAGTTGAAAGGAATAACACTTGGTCATTAGTTCCCCGACCTAAAGACAAAAATGTAATTGGAACTAAATGGGTTTTTAGAATTAAACTTAATTAAGATGGCATGGTAATTAGAAACAAAGCAAGATTAGTGTGTAAGAGATATTCTCATAAAGAAGGAATTGATTATAATGAAACCTTTGCACCGGTAGCTAGAATTGAAGCAGTAAGACTTTTATTGGCTTTTGCAGCACACAAGAACTATAAAGTGTATCAAATGGATGTTAAATGTGCATTTCTGAATGGAGATCTTGAAGAAGAAGTTTATATTGAACAACCTGATGGATTTTCTTTGATAGATAACAAAAACATGGTTTGTAAGTTAGGAAAGCTTTATATGGATTGAAACAAGCTCCTAGAGCTTGGTATGCCAGATTGGACAAATATCTTTTGAATCTTGGTTACACTAAAGGTAATGCTAATAGCAATCTATACTACAAAGTTACTAATGATGACATCTTGGTTATTGAAATTTTTGTTGATGATATAATCTTTGGAGGAGAAGATGGTTTGTGTAAAGACTTTTCTAACAAAATGCAACAAGAATTTGAAATGTCTATGCTTGGAGAGATAAATTTATTTCTAGGATTGCATATTTCACAGACTAATAAAGGTATATTCCTATGTCAATATAAGTACTTAAAGGAATTACTAAAGAAATTTGGCATGGAAAATTATAAACCAGTAAGCACACCTATGACTACAAATGATAAGTTATCTTTGAAGGATGAACCAACAACTGTTAATCCAACTAGATACAAGTCTATGATAGGAGGTTTACTGTATTTAACACAAACAAGACCTGATATTATGAATGCAGTATGTATTGTTTCAAGATTTCAAAGTAATCCTAAAGAAAATCATGAATTAGCAGTGAAAAGGATTTTTCAATACCTACAAAGCACTACAAATCTTGGTTTATGGTATCCTAGAGATGAAAATTTTGACTTATATGCATACAAAGATGCTAATTGGGTAGGACATGTGGATGACAGAAAAAGCACCACTGGTGGAGCATTTTTTCTTGGTAGCAAACTAATTTCATGGTTGAGCAAGAAACAAAGTTGTACAAGTCTATCAACAGCAAATTCAGAATATGTTGCAGAAGCAATTAATTGTACACAGGTATTATAGATCAAGCAAATTTTGAAGGACATAAAGGTAAATTGCAAGGAACCTATAACTATTTACTGTGATAATACAGCAGCAATTGATATATCTAAGAACCCAATACTTCACTCTAAAACTAAACATGTTCTATAAAACTAAATTTTCTAAAGGAGAATGTTGAAGCAAAAGAAGTGAAATTGGTTTATGTGAATACTAAAGAGAAGATTGCAGATATTTTTACAAATCCCTTGCCTAAGGAAACATTTGAGTATCTCAGAGAGCAACTTGGAGTCCTACCCCCACCGGTAGAGACTTGGATAGTTGATGTTTGTCATCAACCAGTAGAATTAACAGAGAAATCTATTATTTCGGTTTTGATGAGGAGAGCTACTTCTCAGGGGGAATAGTTGGTATAATAAGTTGGTATTTTGTATTTGGTTTTGTATTGCTTTGGCATTTGATGTCAAAGGGGGAGAGATTGATATGGAAAAACAAATTATCTTTTTCTTTTTGGGGAGAGATTATTCCAAAGGGGAGAGATATTATGTATTTTTATTCTGGTTAATGATCTCTTTGTGAGATTGTTGGTTTTTGGTTTTTGGCATTTCTGTTTTGGCACTTTGATGGTTTTCCATCTTGTTTTGCCATCAATGCCAAAGGGGGAGATTGTTGGCATTTTGGATATGTTGATATGGTCTTGTCATTGATGTCAACACTTGTCATCACTTGTCAACACTTATCAGCACTTGGAGATTTTGGTTATGTTCAGCGGCAAATCAAAGACTTATGCAAAGTCATCGGTATTTGGTTCACCAGCACTTGGAATGACTTGGAAACTACTTGGTTATGTCGAAGACATTATTCGATCACTTGGTTTTGGCAATTTGGTTAATTGTTTATTCAGGTTTGCATATTTGTTGTTACCGGCAAATAGGTCCAGGATAAACACCGGCAGACATATCTATTCCAGATTAGCATGGCATGTTATTGAGATGATTTATTATTATTGTAAATGCATTGAGCCGACGTCATGCATCAGATATTGATTTACTTGTAATTGATTTTTCTTTTAGTGAGCCGACCTATTCAATTGGTCTTAGGTTATGGTATAAATGTAAGATCTCATTTGTGAGATTAATAAGTGAATGCGAAAAGGATTGCAATAAGATATATGTGAAAATAAGCAGAGCTATACATGCAGACACCATTTGAAGGTTGAAGGAAGGATCTTGTGGAGGCAATGAGAACTAAACCAGTACTGAATCTAGCATATGAAGATGTTATTTTATGCAGTATATTATCTTTGGATTTAACCATCCAATCGTATTCAGTGTGACTCTCATTTTGTAATTGAGCAGTGAGCTCTAGGCAGTTGGCCTTTCTGCATTTGCAGAATCCATATTGTAAACACATACTATCTGTAGTAGTATCATTTGATTGTGGGTAAGGCTTCCCCCCATTGTTTTTCCCCTTACAAGGTTTCCACGTACAAACATTTGTGTTATGTGTTGTGGATGTTATTGTCTTTTTGTTTCATGCATTAATCTTTACCGGTATTGCAATTAACTATTAAGACTATCTACCAGCATAAAGTTTGGTTTACTAGTATTAAGCATTAAGTTTTGGTTAAGTTAATTTTGGTTGAATTTATTGGACAACTGATTCACCCCCCCCTCTCAGTTGTCTTTGGGACCTAACAGTTTGAGCCTGTATATGAGATCATCTGCCTTTTTTTAGTGAAGCTTTGAGTGTGGTGAAGAGACCATAAAATTCACTAAGGGATCACCTTCCTGGGTTATGCAGAGCCCAAAGCATAGAAGGATTTGAAAAATCCTTGTCAGTTGGTCCAAGTTCTTGAGGATTTTAATAGTTGGAGTTTGGATTCTCCATAGTTATTTGAAGAATCAACTTGAATTTTGCTTTCTTGCAGTGTAAACCCATTTGGGAACCAACAAAATGGTGACTTTGTTGGGGACATTGCATAATTTTTTCCAAGTCTTTCTATGATTTGATGGTTGAGCTATGCTCCTGCATCATAGCACCCAAATATTTTGCCTTATAGATTAATGAGCTTGTTAAATCCATCCCTTGTCAGTTGAGTCAATTCTCATAAATGTTGCCAGAGAATCTGTCGTATTTCATCTTTCAATGCAAGTTTGTCTAGATTTGTCCCTATTTTATGATTATTTCAATACCTCACAAGTTGTGAGTGGCGACTCTGAGATCTCTGCACCATTGTGCATTATTTGAAGAAGCAAGAAAAACCAAAGAATTTACAGTAGAGATGAAGCAGATTTGAGTTCTTATGATGAAGTACCCTGACAAGTTGAGGAATAAATCCATATGATGCCATATGATGGTAAGGAAGATTGCAGTGCCGGTTTTGGAACAAATTTGACCTGTGAAGAATTTCCAGTTGTTTAAGAATATTTGTCCTTTGTAAAGAGATGGCAACTCTTTTGGGGACATTGCATAAATTTTTCCAGGACTTTCTGTGATTTGATGGTTGAGCTATGATCCTACATCATAGGACCCAAATTTTTTGTCTTATAGAGTCATGAGCTTATTAAATCCATCCCTTGTCAGTTGAGTCAATTCTCATAAATGTTGCTTGAGAATATGTTGCATTTCATCTTTCAATGCAAGTTTGTCTAGATTTATCCCTATTTTATAATTATTTCAATACCTCACAAGTTGTGAGTGGTGACTCTGAGATCTCTACACCAGTGTGCATTAATTGAAGAAGCAAGAAGAACCAAAGAATTTGCAGTAGAGATGAAGCGGATATGAGTTCTTATGATGAAGTACCATGACAAGTTGAGGAAGAAATCCATATGATGCCATAAGATGGTAAGGAAGTGTTGCAGTGTCGGTTTTGGAACAAATATGACTTGTGAAGAATTTCCATTTGTTTAAGAATATTCATCCTCTATAAAGAGATGGTGACTCTGCTGGGGAAATTGCATAAAGTTTTCCAGGTCTTTCTGTGATTTGATGGTTGAGCTATGCTCCCACATCATAGAAGCCAAATATTTTTCCTTGTAGAGTAATGACCTTGTTAAATCCATCTCTTGTCAGTTAAGTCAATTCTCATAAATGTTGCCTGAGAATCTATTGTATTTTGTCTTTCAATGCAAGTTTGTCTAGATTTGTCCATGTTTATGATTATTTTAATACCTCATAAGTTATGAGTGGCGACTCTGAGATCTTTGCACTAGTGTGCATTATTTGAAGAAGCAAGAAGAACCAAATAATTTGCAGTAGAGATGAAGCGGATCTGAGTTCTTACGATGAAGTACCCTGACAAGTTGAGGAAGAAATCCATATGATGCCATATGATGGTAAGGAAGTGTTGTAGTGTCGATTTTGGAACAAATTTCACCTGTGAAGAATTTCCAGTTGTTTAAGAATATTTGTCCTCTGTGAAGAGATGGCGACTCTACAAAAGAACCTAATTAAGAGGTGAAGATAGTTTCAGAGCTATCACTGTTATAAGCTAGAAGGTTGATTTTCAGTCATGACAACACTTCCAGGTATTTTGATTTTCATGAGTCAAATATATTTTCATGAAAACCATATGTAGAAAATGTCTCCCTATTAAGTGAGTAAAGTACTAAGAGAGGGAATAGTGATCATTTTACATACTTTGTGATACAATTTTCAGATTTTCTATTAAGTTGGATGAAGTATGTTTTGAGATATGCGTTGTAATATTTTAAGATTGTGATAAAGGAAAGAAATAAGGAAGTGAGTGATAAGATGTATTGTTTGCCTATACATCCCTATGAAATATCAAATGTAAGTGTGCAACCTCTGTCAGGTCACAATAGAATGCTATCTATGGAAAAGTATAAGCCATTTAGTTTTAATGGTATTCAAGGTTTCCCAAACCCTATTCCTACTAAGGTTAGGGAATATTTACCAGAGTTTACTGGGAAAGGATCAGAATCAGCACGTCAACATTTGTAAAAGTTTTCTGATTTGATGGGAGATTTTGAGATAAGTCAAGAACATATTCTCATGAATTTTTTTGTTCAATCTTTGAAGAAGGATGTCAGAGATTGGTTCTCTTATCTAGCAGCATGTTCTATCTCTTCATGGGATGAACTAAAGGAAGCCTTGATGTAACAATTTGGTGAAAGAGTTGATCCAGGTTCAGTTATGAAAACATTTATGGATATTCAAAAGAAAGGAGATGAGTTAGTCCATGTTTTCAATCTCAGATTTACAAGAACATTGGATGACATTCCTAGTAGCTATAGGCCCAATGATGCAGTGTGTTTAGTTGTTTACCCAATTACATTTGATGAGGAAATGAGCTATTTGTTGAGAGACAAGGACCCTAAAAGCATGCATCAGGCTTATAGGATAGCAATGGATATTGAGAATAACTTGAAATATGGAATCCCTAAGGGCTATCTATCTGCAAGAATGTGTTGTCCTAAGATATTAGATGTCGAAGAAAGGTGTGAATCAAGAGGTAAAGACCAATGTCAAAGTATTTACACCCACGCTAATCACACTAACCATGTTATGAATTATGATTTAAACAAAAATATGAATGAAGAAAACTTGTCTCAGATAGTGGTTATTCGTCATGTTAGTGAAGAGAAGGTTGTTGAGAAATTATGTGACACAAGTGATATAGAGGGAAATATTTTTCAGTTACTACACCATATGATAGCAACAGTAGTTTTTCCAGCAAGGAGATCCCACAAGAAGTTCATCTACAGTCTTATGTTTTAGATGAATCCAATAGCATGTATGAATAAATAGAAAGTTATAAATATGATGAAGACAATGATAGTATGCAAGATTTTGATGACATAGATTTAGTTTCTCATAAATTAGTTACGTCTGATGACGAGAATTTGTAATATGAGGTGCCACCATTTTTTGTTGATGATGCTTTTGAGCTAGAAAGTTGCATGGTATGTTAAAATGAATAAAGTATGTTTCGGTCTGTATTTATGCCACATGAATGTATCCAAAATAATATACATGAAGAGTTAGTTGAAGTATGTGTGCCTGAAAATAGTATTGCAAGTAGTTGTGCACTAGCTATCCCATTACAAAAAAAACTTCATGCAATGGATCAGATTGAGTCTCGAGTTTTGAATTAGCAATTAGCAGCCCTTGTTGATTCTATAATACATACACAAGCATTAATTGGAGAAAAGACAAAGAGGCTTGCAAATAACGAAGAATTTGTTCCATTACAAATAGATGTGCATGAAGAGACTCAGAAGTTCATAAGTAATGAAGAGATTACATCGGATAAATTTATGGATCAACCATATAGTGAATCTGCTTTATGTGAAGAGTCTTCTTCATGTGAAGAATTAAAAGGTGAAAAATATGAAATGGGTATGATGAAACCTGTTGTCCTAATAATTTTAAGGATTTCTTTAGATCTGATTTAGAAACATTTGTAACTAGTGAATATGAGGGTGATTTTTCTTTTGATGTTACAAATGTTGACATTGAATATGAGAGTGTGGAATTCATTAATATTGTCCAAGGTTGTGAGGTGTATGAAGAAGATTGTTGCCTTGTTTCTCCACATGACACTTTGAAATCAGATTTTGAATTCTTTTGTTGTGCATGAGGATAGTTTTGTTGAGAAGGTGAATGATGCTTTTTCATCATACAGGGATCCGAGTGTACAAAATGTTGATCGAGAATCGATGACTATATCAACAGGAAACAAAAGTGAATTTGAATGGTTTTCAAATGTTGACTGTTCAGATATGGATATTTGTAAATCGGTTGCTATGTTGGATGGACCAGCATATGAGAACACTTCCTTTGACATTTGTGATAAATTTGTATTATGCTTGCAAGAATACTTCAATGATTAATATGTTATGGAGGTGCAAACAAAAGAAGAAACCAATTTTCATGATGCCAATTGTAGAACAGAGTATGAAATTTTTCATTTCTTTTTTTAGCTTGATGGGGCTATCATTAAACTTGATGAATGTTGTTTTCGACATGTTTTTATTTCAAACATTGAGCATGGGTATTGTTTTTTTCAAGGTTTTTTATGACATGTTGAAGGATGAAGAGCTTGCTAATCATGAACAGGTATATGACAGTGATATCTTAGATTGTTCATAATGCAGTGTGATCACAACTACATATTTGACCGAGGGAAACACTGACTGATTTTTCAGATGGCCTTGGGTCATCACATGTGGTTTGACCTTCAGGCCACAAGCAGCTTGGGGTAGAGTAATCATTTTTTACTCTATGCCCAATGCAGTAGTTATCATTTACTCTTGAATTATCTTTTCATGGAAATTCTTGAAGCTCTAATTTTCTAAAAGTACCATTTTTCCATGAGCAATAGTTTAGGTCTTCTACATAAGTAGTGTAGTTTCCTTTATGTTCAAATTTCCCCATCCAGGTAATTTCTTTTTGGTCTGCTCTACAAATTGGTCTACTTCACAAAATATTATGGATTCTCGCATCATTCCTGAGTAATGATCATCCGCAACTAGAGCCATTGATAGTCCTAAAAATGACTGTGCAAAAATTCTTCATGCCTTAGTCAAAATATTGGTCATTATGGATTAATTTTGCCCTCTTTTCAGGGTTCAAGGTTTACGGTTTGTGTGTTTTGTTTAAGTATTTTGTTTAAAATCCCTAAGCTTATCTTATTTGTTCATTACTTTTTCTCCACTTAAGCCAAGGTTATGTTACCATTGGCGGGGCCATTTGTTTTTCCTAGTCATTAAGTTCATTTTAGGAGGCCCCTTTATATTTTCCTAAGATTGCACGTAAACTTATCCTAGGCGGCTCCCGTTTAACATTTTTCTGCCAGCGCCTAAATTTTCCTAAGTCTAAAGTTTTAAATATTTTTGACTTTATGGTAAACCACGAGCATATCCTATGGTCCATGCAGACCCGTGGTTGAAAATGCAAGGAGATTATGGACCGCAGCATCACGAGATGATGCCACATGTCCTCGGCGGAGAAGGTTAAGTCGGTGGTTTGATTTTTCAAACCTTTGATGTTACCAGTTCCCAGTAGGTAAAGACCGGACTACTAATGGTACCATCAATTTGCACATGTTTCAATGGATGGCAATGTTATAATCTAGGAAAAAAGGTACTCAACTTTTAAATTGCAAAGGTTGGCGGGCACTGTGGTCGCAAGGTAAAGTGCAAATAGATCCAACGGTCTTCGTAACTCCGTGAAGGAAGATGCAAGAACGTTATGGACTGTGGCATCATGAGATGATGCCATGTGTCTTGGGCCAACTAAGAAGACTGGCAGTGGGGCTGCTGACAGTGTTAGGGTAGAAGATGACATGGCGTTGCTACATCACATATTTTGATAGGTCCACACACCACGATGGAAGGTCAATATCAGATTAACCATTGGTGATCATTTGATTAGCTAGGCTAGGTAATGTTGGCATTGCATAAAGATTGCATTGAAGTACTATAGTGTTGTCATTGATGTCAATAGCAACTGGTAATGATGCAGTAGAGCAACCGGTGTTGATGCAGTAAAGATCAACCGATAACCCTAACCAGTTGAGAAGTAGAACCCTAACCGATGAATCTTGGAGATCGGTTGTGATGATCTATGACCAAATGATGATTGGTGATGAAGATGCCATGTAAGCATGTTGCACGTGATGAGTTTTGAAAAGGTTCTAGTGCGTAAAGATAACCGTTTATCTTGGGAATGATCAATTACATAGTATGAAATGACAAACACGTGATGAGTTACAAGATTCAAAGTGTGGTGATCCAAGAATGGTTGTAGATGCCTAGAAGATTGTAATGTTGATTGCATGTAATCTAATGGACAAGATTGAACTGATATGTTTCTAATCTCTATTAGATTTGTATGGTTTGTGTTGTGTTACCAACCTAATGTATTTGCTTATAAGGTCGATGATTTGATTCAATGTTGTGTTGGCAATTTGGTTAAGTGTGTAAGTGATTGTTGCCGAACCAGAAGGTGTATCTGCAGAATGATGTGAAGGCGGATAGGAGCGATAAAGGATTTGATTCAGCAAGGAAGTGCTATATCCAGATCAATCAAGAACATGTTGTTCTCTATCCATTACTACAGTAAAATCCCTTAACCGGGTAAGCTTTAACAGGCTTGTTGTTAAAATACTCTAACCAGACGATCCATTAGCTTGGATCTGAAATCCTCCACCGATGTTACCTTTAATGGGTATTTGTAGTCAATCCCTTAACTGCATCATCCTTAACCAGATTTGTTCCTAACAGGACATTATTGTATAAGCTTCTAACAAGGCTTGGCTCCTAACAGGGTGAACTTCATAAGAGTTCAAAATACTTGTGGGTATTCATCTCCATCGTGGTTTTTCCCATTTGGGTTTCCACGTGAAAAATCATTGTGTCAAGTGGTGAATGATTTTGTGGATGTGTTTCTGGTATGATTGATATGAATGATTGGTAAATCTACATAGATATATTTACATAGTTGAAAATGATCTAAAGTATGTTATTATTGGTATTAGTGAAGTGGTTTAAGATTTTGGTCAAAGGATATCTAAGTTTCACATTTGTTGCTTTGTATCACTGAAGTATTTGGTCAACCGATAAGGTTTAGCAGTGCTATTGCAGATTTGATAAAGTGTCTAAACCGGTAAACTTTGTGAGTTGTTTTTGAGTTGGAATTAAGTTTGGTGAAAGCCTACTTAATTTTCTATCTGCTGATTCACCACCCCTCTCATTTGTTGACCAGATCTTTATAATTTCATCATATTATCAAGATCTACAATGAAATTTCAAAATAAATTTAAAAAGGTAATTAAAGGCATTATTTGTCATCTGTGCGGAAAAGTTAGAACAGACAGAGTGCGGGCTTGTCGACAATGGAGCGGATAGTGATAAGTTGGGACAATTGGATTCTGACTCATTCCTAAGGGACTAGTTTGAAGGTTTCTACTGAGTCGAGGTTGATTAGACAAGAAAGTACGACAGTTTCAGAGGCATAAGGGGATTTGGATAACTTCTGAGTTAGAGATGGGAGATCACGGACTTCTCTGTAAAATCAGAGGTTTCTTGTTGTCAAGTATTTTGAAGCAGAATTTTATACAATCAAGGGAGAATAAGATCATAACAAAATCATTCACATAAGATGAGCCTTAACAGGAGGCAGTAGATTTGATAGGCATGACTTCTAGAGTCTATAGCTAGAAGGGTGAGTAGAAAGCACCAGAATGATGATTTTTCACATGAATGAGTGCCTCTAAGTGAAGCAATTTTCTATTATAAATACAATGGGGTGGTTTTTCAATTGGTAGAAGAGAAAAGAAACCTCTTCATTTTCTGAGAGCAGTTTTTCATCAGCGAAGAAGATGATGTTCGAGCGATATCATGCATGGAGTTGCTATGTGCTTTGTGATACTGGATGGATGTTCTTTCTCCTATGTGAGTTTTATTATTGCCAAAGGGGTTGGAAAGTGTGAAGGATTTCTAGAGGAGGAATGAAATCCTTTTCTTATCAGGAAAGGCCACGCATGATACATCCTCTGCTTCTACTTTGCCACTAGCTAGCAGGGGGCTTGAAGAAGGAGCCCACAAAGGAATGAAAGAAGGATTTGTTTGAGTGGGGAGCGGAATCTAGTCATCTTTCAGATGGCATGGAAGTTGCAACCCCTTCCCAACATATTATGTTTCCTTGTAAGCTCCTCCTTCCACTTTTTTTGATCCTGGGCATAAAGGCTAGAGGTCTTCCTCTAGTTTGGAGGTGACTTTACTTCTTGTTGGGACCCAGCTTCCCTTCCCAGAAGGGAAACACTCTATAGGGAAGAACATAGCATCTCACACTCCATCCGAAGGTATCAGGGTGATAATGGCATAGCTCAAGCACTTTTGTTTCTACCAATGTTCAGTTACAAATTATGATTTTGTTTTATCACGGGTGCCAACGTATGGATAGTTTTTGGAAGTCATAAAGAATATTTGTGTAAGAGAATTGCATATGGCCTTTTAGGCCTAATTGTTGAGATTAAATCTTTTGATGACATGTGTCTCTTTGGGCCTGTAGCTTGTTTGCTTCCTTATTTTTTTAAAAGGGATTTCAAGGCCTTGAGACGTGGTCGAAAATTCTGGTTCCTAAAGGGGTTCCAAAATTTTGTTTCCTTTAGTAGGTTTTAGATGTAACTGTGCAAAGTGTAGAGTCTTTTGTAGAGAAAAATAGAATGAGTCTTGTGTCATGTTTTATGCAAGTTTTGAAGGACTGAATTGTATACTATCTTATGGCAAACACAACATTTCAATAAATAAAATAAAATTCAAGCTTATTTCTCTCCAATGTATGGTTTTACTATCTTTTGAACAAAATAAATCAAGGGTTTATTTCCTTCAATGCATTGTTATGATGTATGTGGTTTGTGTTTATGCTTTGATCCAAGGGATCGATTAAATGCTTGAACAAAATTACAGAGTGGAAGGACTTGTGCAGGGATTTTGATAAGTAATTTTGGGCTTGGGTCATAGTTGAGATGTATTGTAAGGCAATATTATCTTAAATCAAATTTTTATTAGATTATTTATGTTGTAATTCAGCTTATATTTTATAAATTTTACTCTGCAATGGATAAAGGCACTAGTCATTAGCTTGTCTAAGTCTTTATAGTTAGTTTTTTGCTCTGTTTATCTGTCCTTGCTATAAATTGGTTGATTATCAGAATATTTTTTTATTTTATGTCTGTTATTGTGTGTTTCTACCCACCGCATGCTCTGATTAGGTTGAGGATCATTGGATGATTTGCCATCCTTGAGCATTCTCCTTGTGGTTTGAGCTCGTATATGAGATCATCTACCTTGTTTTAGTGAATCTTTGAGTGTGGTGTAGAGATCATAAAATTCACTAAGGGATCACCCTCCCAAGTTATGCAGAGCCCAAAGCGTAGAAGGATTTGCAAAATCCTTGTCAGTTGGTCCAAGTTCTTGAGGATTTTAATAGTTGGAGTTTGGCTTCTCCATAGTTATTTGAAGAATCAACTTGGTTTCTGCCTTCTTGCAGTGTAAACCAATTTGAGAACCAACAATCCTCACCCACTTGCTTCTAGATTCTTATAGCCTCCTTCTAGATTCTTCTAACTCCTTCTAAATTAGCCTAATCCCTCATCTAATCATTTGCACAATCCTAAACCAAAATTAACCCCCAACCTATTGTAATACCCACCCTAGCGGCTACTCTTGGCATGGACATTATTTGTTATATTTGGTGATATTGGACTCTATATTTCCTTATTAGAGTAGATGACGAGACATATTTAGTTATATTTGCACCTTTATGGTTCAATATGTTATCTGATGCATTAGTGAGTTAGGGGTTTCATTTGGTTTATGTACATGATTTCATTATGATAATAGTTTCATATCGCTGCTATATTATATGTTTATTATCTCAAGCCAACAATGCTAACTCAATAATGCTTGGAATAGATTACTATATGAGATATCTATAGGATGAGGGGAGGTAGTCGTAGTTACTCTACGGAGGCCCACACGATGCCGCACTCCCCCTCCTTGTTTGTCATTTGTATATGGATATATATTTCTATCATTCAGTGATGCAGGATTGCAGGTACTAGGCATCGACTCCACCTAGCTACACAGGTCTGAGCGTGCCTCTAAATCCTTGAATGTTGTTGTTATGGAGATAACACCAAGGTTCCAACAAGTAAACCTATTGGACATAGGTCTCTTGTTTAGGAAGATAACCCTATCTTGAGGGTTGGGCAATGTCATGTTTATGATAGGTATTGGGTTGAGTATTTTGATTGGTTCTGATTTATGTTGTTCGTAATGATTTTTATATAATGTTTGATTATTTCTTTGATAGGATACCTACACATTAAATGATTTAAGTGGCTTATGTTATATTGCATTAAAAATATGAAACAAAAGTAATATGGATGTATTATGTTATATTTATGAACATATATATATATTCGCATATATAGGTGCACACATATATGCCTACACACACACACACACAAATATATATATATATATATATATATATATATATATATATATATATATATATATATATTGTGTGTGTATGTGTAATACAAGATTTGTTTTTATTAATTCTATATATATATAAAGGATAAAATAAAAAGATCGAGGTTTAAAATAATATTATCTTAGTCAATGAGTTTTGAACCTATGACTTCTCTTGTATGAGTCTTGATAGTTACCATTGAGCTATATATGTTATTTGAGCTTTTTATTAGCTATCTAGTATTTAGTATACTTATTTCGGTGGGGTATCTATTAAATTTTAAATAAACTATTATAGTTAGTGTTAATAAATAATACCAACCGTAGAGGTTGGAACGGTTGCTTCCCGTAAAACAACCTCTCCAGCTATACAAGTTGGTATTATTTATTGAAGTTTGTATTTTTTGAGGAGGGGGTTGGTAATTTCCGGGAAGATAAATCAGAAGGAATTTGAAGGCTTAGGAGCAGGAAGAGAGATTTGCATAGGAAGAGGTTGTATTTTTGCTTGTTCTTTCTCAAAAGATTTTCTCTGTAGGATCCAAGGTAGGCCTCATTCCAGGAAGAATCCATGTGGCTTGCTTGTGCTATGTTTGCATAATTTAAATAAATATTAGATGAAAATTTAAATTTAAAAGTATGAGTATTATTCTGGAAATAATTTCTTCTGCTTCTTTCCTTGTTTGTGTAAGGGATATGCTTTGGTTGGGAAATTCAATTTGGAGAAAATGAGTGTCATGTTGGGGAGTAATGACTCTTGTATTTATTTTTAGTTTTATTTATATATAGAGAGAGAGAGAAAAATTATTTATGATCTGTAGTGATTCAAATATAAATATACATCTATAATTGAATATCATATCTCAACCAACAACTATTATTCAAGTGTCAAGTATCAGCCCAACAAACAAGATTTCCATTGATTGTCCCAGTTTTGATAGTTCTGATTCTATTAATCATAACTTTCATTTGAGATAATATTTTTCAAATCGCTTTAGTGAAAACGTAGAACTCTAGGCGTACTAAAATATATTAAAAATTTAGGAAAATCCAATGGTTTGTTTGAAAGTTACGTTCCTTGTACCGAGACTAATTTTCTGTCAATCAAAACTCAAAAAAATCATTGTTTGTGTCATTAGGGCATCAAATATCTTCCTCAAACTAAAACCAAATGATACTAAAATAAATGGTTATGAAAGATAAATAGTATAATAATCCAAAATATTTCATCTTTTAATGGTTTAAAATGAATTTATGAACATACTCTTTTATACAACTCTATCAAAGAGGGTTTTAAATAGTTTTAAGAAAATTTATTTAAACTTTTATTATAATCTTTGGTTGAGGCTAAAATTAAATATAAATCCTACTATTTTCTTAAATATATTTCAGTCTTCACTCAAACCATTTATCAAGATAAATATCTATTAAACAACAATGAAACATGGTTCAATTTTTATGGGTTTTTGAGTTGTTATTTGGGCTGCATTTCCTTCTTAGGGGTTTGGGTGCTTTCTATAGTAGGTACCTCTATTTTAAAGACCTCTAATTCATGTATGTGAGGTGTTCATGATAAATATAAAATAAAATGTTTTATATATGTTATGCTTTTGCCACCTCCTTCTCATGCTTGATTGTGACTTAGAGATAAGGGTCAGACTCATCCTTATGGTTTGGAGGTCATGGAGAGTACTTGAACTTGTATGCTTATTGTGTGAGATGAATTATTATTTTATTGAATGTTTGAGTAGGGTAACTAGATACCCTAGGTGGGTGGCTCACTATAGGTTTCCAGGACCCAAAGTGGTTGCTAGGAGATCCTATGAGTGGGTTTAATTCAAGTGATAACCTTTTTAAAAATGAACTTGGGTTGGGTTGGGCTATAACACACTAATACAAGATAAATGACTATTTTAGTTCATATAGGCCTGTTGGAGTACCGCAACCATTGTTACAGGTTGGGTGGATCCTTTTGAGAGGGGACCATGGTACATGGTAGGTAGGGTGGATCCCGACATTAAGGCTATATGATGACACCCACCTAGTAGGTGTTCTGGTTCTCTCTCTCTTGTGATGTTATTTGATGTTGTTATGTGATATGTGGTTCTTGTTTATTTTTTGGGGAAACATGTCTCGTGGCCTTAGTATTGCCCTAGTACTTGCGTGGACCTTGGTTTTATCTCTTAGCACAGGGGAGTGGACCTTTGTGGTTCCACGTGGTTGGGTGGTAAATATTTTTCAAGGTGTGTTCATGATCTCTTTTGATGATGCTTCTTGATCCTTGATTGAAGATGTTGAAGACCTTTCTTTTGAACTAGTACATTCAAATATTGTAAAGATTATATGTAAGCCATGAATGTCCTTGTAATAAACATGTACTTTTATGAAAAGCATTGTAAAAGGGAGGGTAGTTTATAGGAACTATGATAAGGGATGATTACTTTGTATTTGAAACCATATTTTAAAAAGTTATGTTACCCTTCCTATTCTATCTCTTTATGGTCTTATTGTGTTGTTATGAAAATTGAGTAGAAGGCATTAATAGAAACTACAATTGCATTATTATATATGTTGTTATCAAATGAAAAGTATTAATTGCATGAATGTTGTAAATAATAATCAAGGAGAAAATGATGCAACATATAGTTATTCATCCTATAGTGGGAATGGGATTATGGGAAATAGGATTGTTATGTACTTTTACTTTGGTCTCAAATGAAATGATAAAAGCTTTGTAGCGTATCAAATAGATAGTAAAGTTAATGTGTTGTGAAATATTATATCATGTTCAAAATTAAGAAGATCATTGTATGTTTATTTTATGCACATTATGTTATGTGTTAAGCTGTTATATATTTCAATTATGTTGATGAACATTAAAGGGAACATGTAAGGGCATTAAGTGTGTTTACTTTCTAGAAGTGGTAGATGTATGTTATATAAAAAAAATAAAAATTTGTAGTATATTTTGGAACTTTGTTCTTGTCCTACCAGGTTCCCTGGCGGGGCATGACAATTGGTATCAAAGCCCTAGGTTGCTACATTGGGAGCTCTAGGGTCTATTATGCTTAGTTAGATTATATTTTGCATCTATATATCATTTCTTATGTTGTGTTACTCTCCCAGATGGCCCCCATTACTCGTAGAGCAACTAGGGATGGAAACTAAAACTCTGCCTCTAGGTCTCAGCAAGAGAGTTTCTAAGGGGACCATGAGGGAGAACAATCCCAAGGTACCCATAGGGAAGAGAGAGATGAAAGTCGGAATAATGAATCTGAAGGGGTTCAATTGAGGCGCATGATGGGGGAGATCCTACAGAGGTTAGATACAATTGAAAATAAAGCAAACCATGAGGAAGGAAATAATTCTCGACATCATGACAAGGAAAGAGATAGGAGCCCTAGGAGAGAGACAAGAAGACCAGATAGTGGTTCTATTGCTCACATGAGGGATTTACTTAGGGCTAAGATACCTCTTTTCTTTGGCAATGAGGGGGGATCTACGGCAGAAACTTGGATATTTGATCTTGCAAGATGTTTCACCATGCACCCTTTTAGTAGCAATGTTAAAGCTAGATGTGCCATTATGCACTTAAGAAAGTTTGCTTCAACATGGTGGCGAATGGAGGAAGAAAAATTCCAAGTCAACATAGACACCATTTCTTGGGAATTATTTTTAGAAAGCTTTCAAGATAGATTCATGTCAGATCAATGGAGACAGGGTAGAGCAGAAGAATTCCATCACCTAAAGCAAAACAACATGTCGGTTGAAGATTATGAGCGAAAGTTCTATGAACTTAAGCCCTTCTCAAGTTACAAGGAGGATGGACCTATGTTGGTGCAACATTTTATTAGGGGATTGAATGACCATATTTCTAGGGATGTAGTGGTCTTTGAACCAAAGAGTCTTCGAGATGCAATAGCCAAAGCCTTTCTGGTTGAGAGGAATGTTAATTTGGGTTTAGGAGGCTATTTTGGCAATCGAGGTAATAGCGTTGGGGCCATCTCTAAGGGGAACCAATACCAAGGGACGTCAAGCTCTAAGAATCAATAATCAACTCTCAAAGGAGGATATTTCTCACACAAGAAAAAGTCCCAAAATTACAATCAGAGTGGTAGAAAATTTCAATACCAACAAAATCATGGTAATTCTCACACCCAGCAAAAGTATACCCCTCAACCATCCCGAAATTCTCAGAACATTAATAAAGGGAGTTACCAGCAATCGAGTGCACCATCTACAAGAAATTTTGTGAGAAACACAGGTTGCTATTCTTGCGGGCAGCATGGGCATATTGCAGTACATTGTCCTCAACGCACCAATTCCCTCGCAAACCAGAAAAAGGCAGCCTCTGAACCCATGGTAGGAAATGCAGGCCAGTCCCATAGAATATTTGCTGCAATAGAGAAAAAGCATACTGATCACCAAGGCACAGTTATTGAAACCACGGGTTCATTAAAGGGTAAAACTATATCTATTTTATTTGATTTTGGAGCAACTGATTCCTTCATATCTCCATCCTTAGTAGAAAAGTATGGGCTAGTGGCAAAAGGGCAAGGAGTTAAGTGGCAGGTAGAACTAGCCTCTGGGACCAAAATGACCACAGATTTATGTGTCCAAGAATGTGAATTGGGATTAGGACCCTTCACTACAAAGGTAGACCTTCATGTAATCCCTCTCGGCTCTTATGGGGTTGTTTTAGGTATGGATTGGCTAGAGGAGCATGAATCCAACATAGAATGCAGAAAGAAAACTATATATTGTATTGATGATTTTGGTGAGCATAGAGTGATAGTAGGTATTCAGCGACCCATATCTCTCCATATGATATCTGCAATGCAACTCAAGCAATGCATGCGAAAGGGAAGTCAATTTTTTGCAGTATCAGTTAATGATCTTGATGAAGAGGAAAGTAAGGAAGTAACACTTGATCACCCCTTTCTTCAAGAGTTTGTTGATGTATTTCCTAAGGAAATCCCAGGAATGCCTCCAAAAAGGGGTATTGATTTTCATATCGACTTGGTACTGGGAGCGGAACCCATCTCCAAGGCTCCATATCAGATGACTACTCAGGAACTAAGTGAGTTAAAGTTACAATTAGAGGAACTATTGGAAAAGGGTTTTATTAGGCCGAGTGTATCACCATGGGGTGCTCCAGTGATTTTTGTGAAGAAGAAGGATGGTTCTCTCAGGCTTTGTATTGATTATCAAAAACTCAATAAAGTTACCATTAAGAATCGATACCCACTACCCCGTATTGATGACTTGTTTGATCAGATGAAAGGGGCAAAGGTATTTTCCAAAATTGACCTTAAGTCAGGATACCACCAGCTAAGGATCCTCAAGGCCGACATCTATCGTACAGTCTTCCATACTCAATATGGCCACTATGAATTCACTGTGGTGCCTTTCGGTCTAACTAATGCTCCTTTAGTATTTATGAGCCTTATGAATGGAGTATTCAGAACTTACTTGGATAATTTTGTGATAGTTTTCTTAGATGATGTACTGGTGTACTCAAAAATAGTGGAAGAGCATGAACAACATCTACGCCAAGTGTTACTATGCCTACGAGAGAATCGGTTATATGCTAATGTTGAGAAATGTGAGTTCTTTCAAACTGAAGTTAAGTATCTTGGTCATGTTATCTCGGGGGGAGGAATATCTGTGGACCCAACAAAGATTCAAGCCATAGTAGAATGGCCAACACCCGCTAATGTCTTAGAAGTTCGTAGTTTCATGGGCCTAGCCAGCTATTATCAATGTTTTGTTATGGGTTTTTCCAAGATAGGTCATCCTATCACTTCCTTACAGAGGAAGGGGAAGAAGTTTATTTGGACCGAAAAATATGAAGAAGCTTTTCAATGTTTAAAGGAGAAGCTAGCCAGTGCTCCAATTTTGGCAATACCTAACCCCTCAGAAGATTTTATGGTCTGCACAGATGCTTCCTTGGAAGGCATAGGGGCAGTATTAATGCAGGAAGGTAGAGTTATTGTTTATGAGTCTAGGAAGTTGAAAAACCATGAACTCAACTATCCTACTCATGATTTAGATTTAGCGGTTGTATTTCATGCCTTGAACCAATGGAGACATTTCTTGTTAGGACATCGATTTGAACTCCATACAAATCACCGCAGCCTTTAGTACATATTTACTCAACCTAATCTCAATGCCAGGCAGCGTAGGTGGATGGAATTTTTGTGTGAATATGATTTTGATGTAAAATACATTCAAGGAAAAGAAAATATAGCTGTGGATGCCTTGAGATGTAGGAGGCATGAGATATCAACAGTAATAGTTGAAGTTGATTTGAAGAGTAAGATACTTAATACACTCCCATCAAATGACTAGTATCAAGAGGTTCGATCAGAGATTGCTTTAGGCAGAACACTAGAAGGCAGATATACTATATATTCAATGGATATTGATGATCTTCTTAGGTGTATGGGACGTATTTATGTTCCACCCTCCGATGGACTTCGAAGGTTAATTTTAGTGGAAGCCCATCATGCACCTTACTCGGCACATCTTGGTGTCAAGAAGATGCATGCAAATTTGAGGTAGGTTTACTATTGGGCAGGAATGAGGAGAGACATAGCAGACTTTGTATCTTGTTGCCTTGAGTGTCAAAGGGTGAAGGTAGAGCACCAGCATCCAGCAAGATATTTACAGTCCCATGCAGTTCCAGAATGGAAATGGGACATCATTTCTATGGATTTCATAGTTGGCCTACCTACATCTTCGCGACGTCATGATGCCATTATGGTTACCGTTGATCGATTGACTAAGGTCGCTCATTTTTCTCCTCTTAGATCTTCATATACAGCATCTTCAGTAGCACAGATTTTTGTCAGAGACATTGTTAGATTACATGGAATTCCACGTAAGATTATTTCAGATCGGGATCCAGTGTGCACTTCGGATTTTTGGACAGCCTTGCAACATGATTTAGGGACTCAGCTAAACTATAGTACTACTTACCATCTTGAGACTGATGGTCAAATAGAGCGACTGTGATGGATTGACAGTTCGCTTGGGAGGATTAATTGTATCTAGTCGAGTTTGCATATAACAATGGGTATCATAGTTCCATCGGCATGTCACAGTATCAGGCCTTGTATGGTAGACCTTGTCACACACCCTTAAGTTGGGATAGATTGGATGATAGGACACTTCTTGGATCAGAAATGTTACAGGATATGGAAGTATAGGTTTAGGGTATTAGAGAACATTTGGCAACCACACAAGATAGACAGAAGAAGTATGTAGATGCTCATAGGGTTGATAGGCAATTTGTAGTTGGTGATAGGGTATTTTTGAGGGTCCACCCTCGTAAGAGCCCAATTCGTTATGGAAAAGGTTCTAAGCTAGCACCTAGATTTGTAGGTCCATTTGAGATCCTGGAGAGGATAGGACCAGTTGCTTATCGACTTGCCCTACTACCTAGCCTTGCACGTATTCATGACATATTTCATGTTTCTGTTCTTAGAAAATATATTCCAGATTTGACACATGTATTGGATTGGACTTCTTTATAGGTCATGGATGGGCAGCTGGCTTTGGAGCCAATATGTATACTACAGCAGTGGACCCTGACCCTCAGGGGGTGCACCATAGAGCAGGCAAGGGTCCAATGGGACCCAGATGATGAAACTTCAGCTACATGGGAGGATTCGGGCAGCCTTAGAGCTACTTACCCCTATTTGTTTATTGGACTTCTTTACAGGTCATGGATGGGCAGCTGGCTTTGGAGCCAATATGTATACTACAGCAGTGGACCTTGACCCTTAGGGGGCACACCATAGAGTAGGTAAGGGTCCAATGGGACCCAGATGATGAAACTTCGGCTACATGGGAGGATTCAGGCAGCCTTAGAGCTACTTACCCCTATTTGTTTATAGGCTTCCAGGAGTAAGCCTAGTTCTAGGGGGGAGGATGTAATACCCACCCTAGCGGCTTCTCTTGGCATGGACATTATTTGTTATATTTGGTGATATTGGACTCTATATTTCCTTATTAGAGTAGATGACGAGACATATTTAGTTATATTTGCACCTTTATGGTTCAATATGTTATCTGATGCATTAGTGAGTTAGGGGTTTCATTTGGTTTATGTACATGATTTCATTATGATAATATTTTCATATGGTTGCTATATTATATGTTTATTATCTTGAGATAACAATGCTAACCCAATCATGCTTGGAATAGATTACTATATGAGATATCTGTAGGATGAGGGGAGGTAGTTGTAATTACTCTACGAAGACCCACACGATGCTGCACTCCCCCTCCTTGTTTGTCATTTGTATATGGATATATATTTCTATCATTTGGCAATGCAAGATTGCAGGTACTAGGCATCGACTCCACCTAGCTACACAGGTCTGAGCATGCCTCTAAATCCTCAAATGTTGTTGTTGTGGAGATAACACCAAGGTTCCCACGAGTAAACCTATTGGACATAGGTCTCTTGTTTAGGAAGATCACCCTATCTTGAGGGTTGGGCAATGTCATGTTTATGATGGGTATTGGGTTGAGTATTTTGATTGGTTCTGATTTATGTTGTTCGTAATGATTTTTATATAATGTTTGATTATTTCTTTGATAGGATACCTACACATTAAATGATTTAAGTGGCTTATGTTATGTTGCATTAAAAAGATGAAACAAAATTAATATGGATGTATTATGTTATATTTATGTTATATTTATGAACATAAATATTAGAAATAGGATTAATTAAATAATAAAGATTATTTAATTAATGAAATTAATCGTAATTAATTAAATAACAAATATTTAATTAATATTTGAGAAAGGGGTTAATGATGAATTGATTAAAGAATAGAAATTGAATAATAAATAAGATGAAGAATGATGATTGAGTCAGTTTAGAAGAAGAATTAACTTAATTATATAATTAAAGAATTACTTAATTAATTAGGACGAATAATTAGTACATGATGAAAAAGACATTTTTCAGTGTCTACACTTATGATCCTATTTGCAGTGTTGTTTTGTTGATCATTGTTTTCCAGAGCTTGGTATATCCTTTGGTATATTCCGATGTGATCAGATCTTATGCTGAGATTTTGGGATATTGTTTGGGATGGTCTTTTGTAGCTTAAATTCAAATGGATCATGATTTGGTGCTTCGCAAGTTATCTTTCTTCCTGATAGTTGTTGATTGGTTATGTTCTTTAGCTTTCAAACATTGATAGATGAAGATTTGATAAGTGGTGTTGGTGCAATTGTTATTGATGATTCTAACATGCTTGTGGGTGCTTCCTAGTCATGTCTTATTTGTTTTGTCGATCTTCATTGATCGTTGTGTGATTTTGTGGTGGTTTCCATGAACCGGTGATGATTTTCGTGTTATTCAGTTTTCCTAGTGGTGTAGCGTGTTGCAGTTGATCTTGGCATGATGTTCAGTGGAGTTGAGTGTTTGGGAATTTGATTTAGGTCCATGTTATATCATGTACATCATTGTATTGGTTCGGTGGTCGATCTTTGTATTGTATGATGTAATTTATAATTGAGGGTTGAGGGTTTAGTTGACCGTGTTATCAAGGTTGATGAATTATATATATAGGTGATATATTCTTATAATTTAGGTGTCGATGTTGTGTCTGCATTATCAGAGGGTGGTGTATGTGCGAACAAGAGATTTATCCTTCAGCGTTGAGATTGAGGAGAGATTGGTGTTGCTAAGCAAATAATTGTGCTTAACTAGAACTGTAATCAAGCATTTGGAGATGTTATTCTTTCAGTTCATTTCTTTTGGATTTTAGTTTGTATCTTGTTGTAAGTCAGTGAGACTTCCCTAAGGATGTAGCCTTCTGGTCCATTATCTTTTGAGCAGTGAGCTTTAGGCAGTGTGCCTAAATGCATGTGCATTCCCCATTGTAATATTTTCATATACTACTACAGAGTATCATCTTACTGTGGGTAGGTTCCCACCATGATTTTTTCCTTAATCGGGGTTTCCACATCAAAATCTTGGTGTTGTGTGTTGTGCTCTCAATTTTCTTATCTATCTTATTGTTGCAGTTTATCAAATCTATTTTTGTAGTTAAATTTGTTGATCCAGTGAAGACTGGTTCACCCCCCCCCCCTCTCTCAGTCTTCTTTCTTTGTTGCTGCTAACAATTGGTATCAGAGCTAGATCCTTCGATAGAGTCTTGCCCGCTTGAGGGGATCCAGGATGACAGCTCAAGATGTTATCTTTAAGAAGGACATTCTGAGATTTGATGGGAGTAACTATTCTATATGGAAGAACCGGATGGAAGTGCACTTGAAATGTATTGGAGAATATTATTGGAAGATTACAAAGAATGCCTATATTGTTCTTCCAAATGGACCGACTACTCCTAATGAGATCAAGGAAGTTGAACATAATATTAGAGTGAAGGAAGCATTGCTTAGTGCCCTAACTGATTCTGAGATGATAAATGTAATGGGACTTCAAACCGCACATAAGATCTGGGAGAAGCTTGAGATCATATATGAAGGTGATAAATAGGTGAAAGTTGCTAAGTTGCAGAGTTTGAAAGGAAAGTATGAGATGTTGAAGATGGGAGATGATGAGAACATACACTCTTTCATGGCTAAGGTGAATGATCTTGTCCTAGGTATCAGATGTGTTGGTGGAACCATTGAGGAAGATTAAATTGTTGCTAAGGTGTTGAGATCTTTCTCTCCTCCTTATAAACATCATGTTGTTTATATTGATGAGATCTAGAGTGTGACTACAATGACAAGAGATATGTTGGTTGGAAAGATTGTTGCATTTGAGCTAAGCGAATTTGGAGAATCACATGGAAAGTCTGAGACAACATTTAGAGCATCAGCATCTACATTTGGAGAGAAGAAGTATGATCCTGATGAGTACAGAATATCTTGATATGAAAGAGAGAGAAGAGAGATGGAAGAGCAAGAGAGAGACCTAGATGAGCTTGAAGTATTGATTGCTCGGAGATTGCCTAAAGGAGCCGGTAAGTATGAGGAAAAGTTGCCTTTGAAATTTTTCTCTTGTAATAAGATAGGACATTTTTCTTCTAGATGCCTAGAGAGAATGGCTAAGTATGATAGGCATGATAATTTTGATAAGCATGATAGGAATGATAGATATGAAAAGCATGATAAGTATGATAAGCCTTACAAGCCTAACTGGAAGTATAGGAATCAGAATAACTATTATTATGTTGTTGATGAGCGTGTTACAGATGAAGAATCGGGAGGAGATGAAGTTGTGTTTATTGCCATTAAAGAAGATAGACATGTACCTAATCATTCCACTAGCTGCACTATTGAGGAGAAAGCCTTAGCTGCTAAGGTTGAAGAGAAAGATGAATGGGTAATTGATAGTGGTTGTTCACATCATATGACTGGTGATAAAATAAATTTTGTGAGTATGGAAAGGTATGATGGTGGAATGGTAAGATTTGGAGATGACAAAGCCTATGTGATTCGTGGGAGAGGTTCTATTTCTTTTGACAGTAAGCATAACATTGATGATGTCTTGTATGTTGAATGTTTGAAGCATAATCTTTTGAGTGTTGGACAGATAGTTGATAAAGGTTATGATCTACAATTCACGGATGGAAAATGCAAGATCCTAAATGCCTCTGGTATAGAAATTGCATCTAGAACTAAGACTGAAGGTAATATTTTTCATTTGAATGTTGGTGAGAAAAGTTGTTTGAATGCTCAGATTGATGAGAGTTAGTTGTGGCATGGGAGAATGTGTCATGTTAATTTTGATTCAATGATCAAGATATGTTCTACACAAGTTGTTAAAGATATGCCTAAGATTGTTAAGCCTGCTAATCTAGTATGTAAGGAATGTCAATTGGGTAAGGAAACAAGAATTTATTTCAAGAGAAAACAGTATACATCTGATGGTCTACTAGATATTTTTCATACTGCCCTATGTGGACCTACAAATCTTAGAAGTGTGCAGAGTGATAGATATTTTATGATGCTAATTGATGATTATTCCAGGATGATGTGGGTTATCTTTTTGAAGGAGAAATTAGAAGCATTGGACAAATTCAAGATATTCAAAGCAAAGGTTGAGACTGAGTTTAGACTGAAGGTGGAATGTCTGAGATCTCATAGAGGTGGAGAATCCTATTCTGGTGAGTTCGATTCATTTTGTGAGAAGCATGGGATTAGAAGACAATTATCTACTCCTAGAACCCCTCGGTAGAACAGAGTTGTTGAAAGGAAGAACGGAACTGTCTTGGATGTTGCAAGGACTATGGTGATTGAAGGGAATGTTCTGAAGATCTACTGGAGAGAAGCCATTAGCACTGTTGTTTACACATTCAACAGAGTGCACATTAAAGGTGATACCGTTAAGACCCCTTATGAGCTTTGGTTTGGTCATGTTCCTACTGTGAGATATTTCAGAGTACATGGTAGCAAATGCTATATCAAGAGACATGAGGATATAGGAAAGTTTGATGCTAGAATTGGTGAAGGAATTTTCTTGGGATATTCTACAAAGAGCAAGGCCTATCGGTGCTACAATAAGAGACTAAGAAAGATAGTGGAAAGTGCAAATGTGAAGGTGGATGAGAACCTTGAGAAAGAGATCAGAGAATGTGGTTATGATGATGGTCAACATGTTATTTTAACTCCTATTCAGACTGAAGAGCCTAAGCACAATGATTCGGTAGAGATAGCTAACCCATATGTTTCTTTTTTTGGTGAAGAAGTGCAGGAACCTGATAATCAGAACAATTAGAAGACTCTGAGGTTTGTTTGATTGAATCATTCAGAAAATCAGATTATTGGTGATAAGAATAAAGGTGTGATGACTAGAAGAAGGTTAGTAGCTGAAGAAGTATGTTTGATTTCTAAAGTTGAACCTAAAGATGTTGTTAAAGCTTGTAAAGATGAAAGTTGGATAAGAGATATGGAATAAGAACTAGATCAAATTAAAAACAATAATACATGGGAACATGTCCCTAGACCTAAGAACAAGAATGTTATTGGTACTAAATGGGTACTCAGAAACAAATTGAATGAAGTCGATGAAGTTATCATAAATAACACTAGACTGGTTTGCAAAGGATATTCTCAGAAAGAAGGGATTGATTATGAGGAGACTTTTTCTTTGGTGGCCATACTTGAAGTTGTAATATTGTTGCTTGCATATATTGCTTATAAATATTTCAAGGTATATCAGATGGATGTCAAATCTGCCTTTTTGAATGGTGATCTAGAGGAAGAAGTATGCATTAAGCAACCTGGTGGATTTTTACTATCATATGATGGGGACATGGAATGTAAGTTGAAGAAAGCTCTTTATGGATTGAAGCAAGCCCCTAGAGCCTGGTATGCTAGATTAGATAAGTATTTGTTGAAATTGAGATTTACTAAAGGTGTTACTGATAGTAATTTGTATTTTAAGATAGAAAATGATAACATATTGATTGTTGAAGTCTTTCTTGATGATATTATCTTTGGTGGTGATGATAAATTGAGTATGAATTTTTTTGGTGATATACAGAAAGAAATTGAGATGTCTATGATTGGTGAGATGAAATTTTTCTTAGGTTTGCAGATTTCATAAACTGGAAAAGGTATATTTATATCTCAAACTAAGTATGTGAAAGAATTACTAAAGAAGTTTGGGTTAGATGACTCCAAACCGGTTGGAACTACTATGGTGACTGGTTGTAAATTGTCTAAGAATGATGAATCTCTAAAAGATAATCAGAGTTTGTACAGATCTATGGTTCGTGGACTACTATATCTTACTCATACTAGGTCGGATATTATGCATGTTGTGTGCATGGCTGCTAGATATCAAGTTGATCCGAAAGAGAGTCATGTCACTGTTGTGAAGAGGATATTCAAATACCTGAAGGGAACTGTGGATTATGGTTTGTGGTATCCGAGGAATGATGATTTCATGCTATGTGCCTACACTGATGTAGATTGGGTTGGTGATGTAGACGACCGGAAGAGCACTGTCAGTAGAGCATTATTTTTGGGAAAGAAACTGGTTTCATGGGCTAGTAAGAAACAAGATTCATTGTCCTTATCTACTGTTGAAGTTGAGCACATTGTTGTTGCTAGTAATTGCACTCAGGTAGTTTGGATGAAGCAAATGTTGAAGGATATCAAAGTTATTTATGATGAGCCTACTATTATATACTGTGATAATTCCAGTGATATTAACATGTCAAAGAATTTGGTGCAACATTCAAAGACTAAGCATGTGTCAATCAAATATCATTACTGAGAGAGCAAGTCAATGAAGAGAAGGTAAAGTTGGAGTATGTATCTACAAAGGAACATATTGTTGATATTTTCACTAAGCCTTTGCCTGTAGATACATTTGTCTATTTGAGAGACAAGTTAGGGGTATCCACCCCTCCTATTGAGAATTAGATGCATTGAGTTGCATCAATCCGGTGGACTTCACAGTCTTATCCTTTTATCCAGATTGATGAGTTGGTGTTGCTCCTCTAGTGGAGTAGTCTGTATTTTAGGGGGAGAGATTCATGTGATTCATGTTTCTATTTTGGGGAGAGAGAGTTTGGTTTTCTATTTTGAGATATTTGACATTGTTGTCAAAGGGGGAGAGAGATCATGTGAAAAATTGCTTTATATGTCTTGATTTTAGGGGGAGTTTGCTGGAGATATCTTCTTGCTTTGCATTGATTATTTTTCACATTCATATGTTTGCATCAATGCCAATGGGGGAGATTGTTGGATATTGTCGATCATTGTTGCTGCTAGGATATGTTGTTGTCATTGATGTCAATATATTCCTATGTATTTCTTCGGTGTGTACAGATTGGGAAGATCTTATGATCCAGTTTGTAGTGTTGTTTTGTTGATCACTGTTTTCCAGAGCTCAGTATATCCTCCGGTATATTTAGGTGTGATTAGATCATGTATTGATATTTTGGGATATTTTTTGGGATGGTCTTGTGTATCTTCATTTCAAATGGATCGTGATTTGGTGCTCCGCAATTTATCTTTCTTCGTGACAGTTGTTGATTGGTTATGTTCTTGAGCTTTCAGATGTTGACAGATGAAGATTTGATAAGTGGTGTTGGTGTAGTTGTTACTGATAATTCTAACATACTTGTTGGTGTTTCCTAGTCATGTCCTATTTTTTTTGTCAATCTACATTGATCGTTGTGTGATGTTTTGGTGGTTTCTATGAACTGATGATGATTTTCGTGTTATGTTGTTTTCCTAGTGGTGTAGCGTGTTGCGGTTGATCTTGGCGTGATTTCCAATGGAGTTGAGTGTTTGGGAATTTGATTTAGGTCCATTTTATATCATGTAAATCATTGTATTGGTTCAGCGGTTGATCTTTGTATCATATGATATAATTTTGTAATTGAGGGTTGAGGGTTTAGCCGACCTTGTTATCAAGGTTGATGAATTGTATATATAGGTAATATATTCATGTAATTTAGGTGTCGATGTTGTGTCTACATTATCAAAGAGTGGTGCATGTGTGAACAAGAGATATATCCTTTGGTGTTGAGATTGAGGAGAGATTGGTGTTGCTGAGCAGACAAGTGTGCTTAACCGGAACCATAATTAGGAATTTGGAGATGTTATTCTTTCAATTCATTTCTTCCGGATTGTAGCTTGTATCTTGTTGTAAGTTAGTGAGACTTCCCTGAGGGTTGTAGCCTTCTGGGCCATTATCTTTTGAGCAGTGAGCTCTAGGCAGTGTGCCTGAATGCATGTGCATTCCCCATTGTAATATTTTCACATACTACAGCAGAGTACAATCTTATTGTGGATAGGTTCCCACCGTGGTTTTTCCCTTAACCGGGTTTTCCACGTCAAAATCTTGGTGTTGTGTGTTGTGCTCTCAATTTGTTTATCTGTCTTATTGATGCAATTTATCAGATATATTTTTATAGTTAAATTTGTTGATACGGTGAAGATTGATTCACCCCCACTCTCAGTCTTCCTTCTTTGTTGCTGCTAACATGTGATATTTTAATGTCTTGAAAATTATTATTTTTTTCACCAATGATGTAAATTATTTTATTAATTTTCTAATATTGTGAGACCCCTTTTGCAATGGAATCAATGACGATTTTCGAGTCTCCTTCCAAGTGTAATTTTGACACTAATAGTTTGTTTGCTAGAAGGATAGCCAATAAAGTTGTTCTCGCCTCTGCCTCATTAAAGTCATTGTGCCCTCCTTGCCAAGACCATACCTTCTTCATTCCTCACAATGCATCATGTTCCTGACACTCCTAGGTTTCCTCTTAAGGCCCAATCAAAATTAATATGTATCTACCCCCTCTTAAGTGATCTCCAGTCGTGCAAGTCTCTTTACTATATCTTGCCCTAAGGTAGTACGCCTTAGCCTGCAAGTCCGAAGCAGTGAGCTCCCTAGCCTATGACCTAATATATTGTAAACAATTAATACATATTGTGAGTTTGATTCTCACCATGGTTTATATATGTATATGTATATGTATATGTATATGTATATGTATATGTATATGTATATGTATATGTATATGTATATGTATATGTATATGTATATATACATATACATATACATATGTACATACATATACATATACATATACATATGTATATATGTATAGTATATGTATATGTATATGTATATACATGTGTATATTTATATATATGCATATATGTATATGTATATGTATATGTATATGTATATGTATATGTATATGTATATGTATATGTATATTATAATAAGATATATACACCAACATACATAAGTTCATTTATTAATATTGTAAAGCGGAAAATCGCCATCGAACCCTAGTTGTTCTCCCCTCTTCCAACTCCGAGGAGAGAGAAGGGAGGTTCGCTACGATTCGATGGTTTTCACTTAGGGGAGAGATTTTACATTCAAAAGAGGGGTTGAAACTCATAAGATCCAATCCCACATAATGCAAGATTGGATGCTAGATGAATTTCAAGGGTCAAGACAGCAAGGCTACCCTCTTTTGTAAAGAATGTTGATAAAGGAATTGAGCTAGGAATGCATAGAAAGTGACAAAGATTCGCTTATAAACTGAGATAGGGATACAGTATGAAGCTGCGGACCTGGAATTAGCAGTAAAATGTTGATACGGCACTGTCCTGCAAATTTGAGTAAAAGTTGTCGGGACGATGGCGCCCGGCGCCACGGTCCTCCGAAAAATCCGCGAAACGAAGGGGGATCTGTTCGTCTCTGCACAAGGATTCCAGATCTTCAATTTCAGCCACGTACATGCAACCTACACATAGAAAAGTGAAGACGATTGGGGGGTTAGGGATTAGGGGTTTGCCTTTAGGTCAAACCCTGGTTTTGGAATTAACCAAGAAATGAGCAAGTGCTGTAAATGTAAATGACTGTAAAACAAGTACTAATACCTTGTTCTAAGGATGTTGTTATCCTTATGTGCGAAGGTTTAGATGTTGTTGTTTGTTGTAGTAGTAAGTGATCTCCTCTTCAATGGTTGAATCCTTGTCTTGAATGCAACACTTAGCCTTGAATGGAGAAATGATCAATTGCTTGAAGGAATGCTTGAATGCTTGAGTATAGTTTCCATGCCTTGTACACATATGTCCTTCTTTTTTTTTTTTTAACCCAAATGGGAGAGGCAAATGTAGTTTATATACTTGTCAATTAGGGCTGATAGACTGATTTTCCCGACCTTAGGCCGACCAGGAAATGTAATTTCCAATTTGCAAACAAAAAGACCCGAGACCCCTTAGGAGACCGGGCCCAAAATAGGACCCAGGGACCAGGGTGCTGGGCGCCATGGTCCTAGGGACCAGGGCGCTGGGCGCTCTGGTCCCACCTCCCGGGACAGCAGGGTGCAAGGAGGTTCAGCCCAGGGTGCTTGAAAAATGTAGTTTTCAGTGTCGTAATCAGGTTTCGGGGTCTCCATTCAGGTTGTGTGTTGCGTCGCCATCGTGAAGACCGAAATGCAGTCGAAATTGCAAGTGTCGCAATTTTAGGACGCTACATTTAGCCCCCACTTTAGTGGGAGTATGTATGCTCATACTTCCGGTAAAGTACAAGGAAACAACATTGAAAGACTTTCACCACGTCAAGGAGGCAAGATACACCAAGCCCCCAGTGGACTAAGGATCTTACGACTTCGATTGACAAAGTAAAAGGGAAGATCACGAGGGAGAACCATGACTGTCAGTAGTAAGGTTCCCTCACTATGAGTCATGCAAGAAAGATATCAAAAATTTTCAAGGCAAAGCTAAATTTGCCAAGAAATTTTCAAGTATCTTGAAAAGATATGAACGGGATGTATGCCCCCTACGTTAAAGCGATCGCACACGCCTCACTGGGGGTGATTACTTTAAGGTAGTGATACATATAAGAATGAGAAAGGAAAGGAGCACGTTATCGCAAGGATTTAGCCCCCAAGTGTGAGATAAGCCCAAGGATAATAGACACAAAACACAAAGCACGAGGTGACTTCGCTTTCCTCAGGGTCAGTATGCTGTATGATAAGTCATGTATATATATCATATGTATGTATGCATAATTGTTCTTCATTCCCCAATCAAGGAAGGTCACCTAGAAGAAGGGAACACATGTGTCTTTTGAGTCAACATGAGAGAGATCGAGAGATCTCAATGCTTTGCATCGTCCTCAAGTAGACAACACTAAGGATGACAAATAGAAGAATGAGAATAACATATAGAAGAAGTAACACAAGAGAGGAGGAGAGAATCTGCTATGCTAATGAAACTAGTCTAGCATGTCATCTACCTCCCGATCTTGCTGATCAATGTTTCGGGAAGGCAGGGAACACGCTAGAGGAGGAACATCCAACACAGCAGATGGAGCTATCACAAGATCCAAACAAGGGCTATGTTCATGTCCCGAGCCACATTGTTCTTGTCTAGGAGCTAGGATAAGTGCTTTAGAAAATTCATTAGATAAATGGTTATCAATATCAACAAGTTCATATTCACTATCAGAAGCAAGAGAAGTAACATTTTCATCATGAATAACATTTTCATCTATATCATCATCAAGATTTATAAAAATAGGATTTTTAACTCGCACAGGATCAAGACCACCATGCATCTTATGTTTAGGAGATTTAGGCTCAATGTCCGGCTGAGGAGAAAATGGAATAATGCTTGTTGAAGGTGTTTTTGGAGATTTCAAAGTTTGAGAAGCAGCTACTTGAGCTCTAAGACGACGCTTTCGTCGACGTTCGCGTGCAGAATGATTTCGTCTAGTCTTAGTAGGAAGTGAAGAAGATTGAGGAGGAGGAATGTTCTCATCTCTATCACTTGGGTGTTTAGGTTGTGGTCTCTTAGGCTGGATAATAGGAGAAGAAGAAGGTCTCTTCTCTCTATAAAAAGAAGGAGGAGGGACTGCTCCATATAAGGGAAGAATATTTGGTTTAGGAAGGAGACCAAGTCCATCATGACAAGGAGGGATAGGTCTACTTTTAGGAAGTTTATTAGATATAGACATAATCACATCCATAGGGATGCGTTGGGAATCTTCTTGAGGAAAGACATTGGTTTTATCTTTCAAAGGAAGAACTTCCTTCTCAAGAATGATAGGAATGTCAAGTTTAGGTGTTATAGGTTCACTTAAAGATAGGATCATATCTGTCTTCCATTTTTTATAAGATTTGAAAAGATGATCACTTCGCGGAGGAAGAGATTGGAATTGTTTAGGCCAAAAGTAATCAAGAGGAACGCTAGAAGTTCTTTCAGCTGGTTTAAAGAGACTATGATTGACAGTAACAACTTCACCATTATGGGGAAATTTCAAATACTTATGAATAGGAGAAGCAATAGCCTTCATGGAAGATAGCCAAGGATAGCCAAGCTTCACACGAAATTGTTCAGAAGATGGAATAATAGCAAAGTTCACATCAAGGGATTTGTTATGGACCTCAATAGGCAATGTAATAGAACCAATTGCAGGAGAAGAAAATGCATCAAATAGTTTCACAATCACATCTGTTTTGTCATATATCACTTGATTCAATTGCAAAGTAAAAAGAAATTCTTCAGTAATAACATTAACCATGCACGAAGGATCAATAAGCACTCCACGGCAAGGTGTATTCTTGACTTTTGCAACTATGTATAAAGGACCATCAGGTGCCCTAATGGTTTCACTGGAATCAAATGTGATGGAAGGTTCTTTAGGGTTTTCTTGCTGCTCTACGAAGTTAATCACATTCAGAGCCATAGACACAAGACCATCAGATGAAAAAGAGGAATCATTAGTCTCAATTGCATTAGAGGTATGAGAAGTATGAGAAGGTAATGGATCAGTGAAAATCTGAAGATTTTGATTAGGAGGAGCTACAGATGTATTGCCTTTATCATTCACTCCAGAAATAGAGATAGTATTATTATCAATCAAATCTTGAATTTTACCCTTTAAAGAAAAACATTTTTCAGTATCATGCCCAGGCTGACGATGAAATTGACAAAAGGCTTTGTTATCAAAATAAGGTGAAGTAATCTTTGCAGGATCAATTTGTCTTATAGGAGGAAGAGTAAGCACATTTTGTTCCAATAACTTATTCATAATACTATGCAATGATTCATTCAAAGGAGTATACTTTCTTTCTTTCTTGAAAAATTTAGAAATAGGAGGCACACTTGATGCTGCATTCACATTGTTGTTGATGATGTTTTCATTGAATTTGATGGAATCTCTGTTCGGTTTAAACTTCCCAAATGGTTGTTGACTGCTATCACCCTTATCACTCAGAGCCATAGGATGTGATTGTTCCATTTGACTCATAGTCAGTTGATAATTGTGAAGAGTTGCACACAACTGTTGGAAAGAAGTAAACTCAGAAAACAGAAGTTTGTCTCGAATATCTTTTTGTAAATTAGAAATAAAGATTCTTTGAATATCATTGTCAGGCACTGGAAAAGAAATTTGAGCATACAAATGCTTATATCTACCAATGAAATTAGTCACTTTTTCTTTAATACCTTGTTTACAATGCATTAAATCAATCAAAGTAACTTTAGGACTTATATTGTTTTGAAATTGTTGAATGAAAGCATTTGCAAGTTGTTCAAAAGAAGTAATAGAATAGGAAGGCAACGAGAAATACCATTGTAGGGCTTTGTCTCTTAATGTTCTAGTGAACAGTTTTGCAAGCAACCTTTGGTCATAAGCAAAATCAGTACAAATTGTTTGAAAAGTCTTAACATGTGTTAGAGGATCTCCTTTACCATTATAAAGTTCCAAATGCGGGATTTCGACATGTTTAGGAGGAATAGCTCGAACAATGTCAAGAGAAAGTGGGCTCGCAACATCAAATGTGGGCACACTAAACTTAGATTGGTTCATAGAGGCAATTTGTTGCTATAAAGAAGAGACAGTTTGTGCAAGATTGTTAATGGTCGCTTCAGTCGAAGAGTTCATATTAGATGTGTTAGATTGAGATGGAGGTGTTATGTTATTGAAAGAAGGTAAAGAGTAAGGTGGTGGGACTCTATGATAATTAGTCATAGGAGATGATTGGACAGGAGGAATACTACAAGGAGGAATGGAATGGTTAAATGAATTGCCCCCTTGCGTCATGTTTATTTGTGAAGATGTAATAGGAACACTCATTGAAGGAATGAATGAAGAAGTCAGATTGAATGAAGGAAGAGGGTTAATTGAAGAAGAAGGATTGCCCCCATGACTAGTGATCACAGGAGGAATGTCTTGTGTAGAAGTAGCCATTATATTTGATGTAAAGGCAGGTATGCTAGCAATAGAAGTCATCAAAGGAATAGAATGATTGACTTGAGTAGGAGGTTGTGTACAACCTAAAGTTTCGGCACAACTCTTCATAGGCATCACATTCGAATCAACAATGTGTGCAATACCACGCAAAATATCAATTCCATTCTTATCACTTTGAAGCATACGTTTTAGACCCTCAATTAAAGGAAGAGCTTGACTATCGGGATACTCATGAGACATCCATTGGTGAAAATCGTCAAATTGGTTATCCAATTTCAAAATTTGTTCTTCAGAAACCTCATGGAGAGCTTCTTCATCATTAGGAGGATTAGAGGAATTACCCATGTCCTCGTTAAAAAGGCTATTCAAATTAGGTTCCATCTCCTCGGTAATTAAACCTCGGAAAGACTTAATTCTACGGCTTCGTCTAATGGGAATAGTGTAAGTAGGGCTTATTGTTGTAAAACTCATGCACTAGAGAAGGAGAGAAAATTTTGATTTTAGAGGTAGCAATTTTCAGTAAAATCAGCCAATCTTCTGGATTTAAGCTGTTAAATGCAATCACGATAGTCTCCCGAAATTTCGGAAAAAATGTCCGGGACTGTGGCGCTCGGAGTGCAACACGGTCCTTGCAACTTTTTTCGAAATTTGCAGGGATGAAAGGTATGATGATTTTAAAGCCAATCTGAAAAAATTGAGTGATTTTACGATCTGTAGATAGGCCAAATTAAAGTTGCAATCTCAAAATTGAACCCTACCCAGATTGTCAAAAAATGCAAAATTTGAATTTTGAAAAAGAGAGGGAAACTGAAATTTTGAATTTTATGATTTTAGAGGGAATGCCAAAAGCAATGCAAGTTTTGAAATTCAAAAGTTGACTCAATTCACGCAAAATTCAATTTTGAAAGCGGAAATTAAAGTTGTTGTAATTAAGCACTTAATTTCAAAAGTCACGAAATGCAAGAATTTGAATAAAGCACTGAAATTTTTAATGAATGTTAACACACTTTTCAGATTTAGGACAGTAAGAACACAATTTTGACACAAAATTTCAGTTTCAATGATTTTTTGAATGTTTAAAAGCCTTAATCCAAGCAATTACAAGACCAAATTTGACTGTAATTTTGAAGGTGTTAAAATTGATAAAATCAGCCAAAATTCTGGATTTTAGCAGGAAAATACAGTAAGATCTCGCTCCCGAAATTCCGAAAAAAATGTCGAGGATGATGGCGCTCAGTGCCACGGTCCTCGCAACTTTTTTCCAAATTTTCAGGGATGAAAGATATTGTGATTTTATTGCGGAATCCAAAGTTACAGCTGATTTGGAGATGTTTTGATCAGTCAAATTGTCAGACAAAGGTTGAATCAAGAGGGTTTCAAAAACTAGGGTTTTGACACTTAACCACTTAATTTTCAAAATTAAAGCACAAATATGAATTGATAATTTGTAATAGAAGGATAGATCTGAAACAAGCATTAACAATTAAATATTTCACAAGCTTAATTACTAAAAAGAAATTTTAGGGTTTTTATGCAATCACCTCTAAAATTTTGCAAAAGATCAAACATGGAAATGTAATCAATTTTTTCAGATCTAAGTATGAAAAATCAGAAAAGATGTTCACATCGGGTTCACCAAAATGTAAAGCGGAAAATCGCGATCGAACCCTAGTTGTTTTCCCCTCTTCCAACTCCGAGGAGAGAGAAGGGAGGTTCACTAGGATTCGATGGTTTTCACTTAGGGAAGAGACTTTACATTCAAAAGAGGGGTTGAAACCCACAAGATCCAATCTCACACAATGCAAGATTGGATGCTAAATGTGTTTCAAGGGTTAAGAAAGCAAGGCTACCCTCTTTTGTAAAGAATGTTGATAAAGGAATTGAGCTAGGAATGCATAGAAAGTGACAAAGATTCGCTTATAAACTGAGATAGGGATACAGTATGAAGCTGCGGACCTGGAATCAGCAGTAAAATGTTGATACGGCGCTGTCCTACAAATTTGAGCAAAAGTTGTCGGGACGATGGCGCCCGGCGCCACGGTCCTCCGAAAAGTCCGCGAAACGAAGGGGGATCTGTTCGTCTCTGCACAAGGATTCCAGATCTTCAATTTCAGCCGCGTACCTGCAACCTACACACAGAAAAGCGAAGATGATTGGGGGTTTAGGGATTAGGGGTTTGCCTTTAGGTCAAACCCCGGTTTTGGAATTAACCAAGAAATGAGCAAGTGCTGTAAATGTAAATGACTGTAAAACAAGTACTAATACCTTGTTCTAAGGATGTTGGTATCCTTATGTGCGAAGGTTTAGATGTTGTTGTTTGTTGTAGTAGTAAGTGATCTCCTCTTCAATGGTTGAATCCTTGTCTTGAATGCAACACTTAGCCTTGAATGGAGAAATGATCAATTGCTTGAAGGAATGCTTGAATGCTTGAATGCTTGAGTATAGTTTCCACGCCTTGTACACATATGTCCTTCTTTTTTTTTTTTTACCCAAATGGGAGAGGCAAATGTAGTTTATATACTTGTCAATTAGGGCTGATAGACTGATTTTCCCGACCTTAGGCCGACCAGGAAATGTAATTTCCAATTTGCAAACAAAAAGACCCGAGACCCCTTAGGAGACCGGGCCCAAAATAGGACCCAGGGACCAGGGCGCTGGGCGCCATGGTCCTGGGGACCAGGGCGCTAGGCGCCCTGGTCCTGAGGGACCAGGGCGCTGGGCGCTCTGGTCCCACCTCCCGGGACAGCAGGGTACAAGGAGGTTCAGGCCAGGGTGCTTGAAAAATGCAGTTTTCAGTGTCGTAATCAGGTTTTGGGGTCTCCATTCAGGTTGCGTGTTGCATCGCCATCGTGAAGACCGAAACGCAATCGAAATTGCAAGTGTCGCAATTTTAGGACGCTACAAATATACATCAATTGCTTATAAATATCTTATACTTCATTCCTTATTATTTACTCTCATGTTATCATCTCACACATGTATATTTCTTATATCCTTCACACTCTGTTATTGTCATACATATATAATTCATATGATTCATGATCTTATCTCTCACTTTTATCTTTCTTATGTAGTCTCTTAATGAATTTTCATAATGAATTTCCATCATTTCCTTTCGTTATAATGTTTAGTTATCATATTTACACAAGTTACCTTTTTTGTTTATGATATTTTACTCATTTATAACTTATATAGACATATTAGAGGTGTGTTATGTCTATTTAAGTGGCATATAGTGGAAATAAAATTCTCAAATGACCTAAATTGCAGGTGTAGTATTCTAAAACCTATTGTATGATACCAATAAGCACTAGTTTATTACACATAAGAGATAACAAGGATCAACACATCCCCATAGAACTTAAATATTTTTTGTTTTAAGAATCAACAATCCAATAGCTATGGATCTACACGGAATCAAAAGAAAAATTACAACAATTAATGACATCATAGCAGTAATGGCTATTTGGGAAAAGAGGACTTATTATGGCAAAAAATATAATAGATGTGTGTAGTGAAATATAGATCAAGGATGGTACCATCAAGCTAAAATTATCATGAAGATAACCTATGGATGATTGGATTGCAATATATGGTGAGAACCTAATCACACAAGACTAGATCTAGGTGCACAAATAAAGTTACAATAGTTGCAAGCAAAAAATACATGATGTAATATCCAAAAACATAAACTATTCCAAAATAGAGGAAATCAATAATAAAATCAAATCAACTAAATCAAATATTAATAAATGTGTGAAATACATATAAATAAGTCACCTGGATGCATTACTCAAGGAGATAATATGTCCAATGGTCAAGAGTTTACTTGTCAGTTAGTGGACTGGTTAACTTAACATAACTATGAGGTCAAGAGTTGAATTGTCAATTAGTGAGTCAATCCACTCAATAGACTAAGACAAAGGTGGACTCAACCAAACAAATATGACACCTAGCTACCATCAATCATGGATTGGTGAGGCAATGGTGGCACTTGTGTATCTCAATTCAAGGAGGACACGTCATTAGTAGTTATTTAGATGACAAATATTAAATGTTTTTAATATCTTAAGTAAACCTATAATATTATTCTTAGGAGAGAATATGTCTAAGATGTAGTAAATATTATGCTAATACCCCCCTCATTGCAACTTGGGATAGTGTAAAAATAAGAGATGGGTCACAACTAGGCCATGTGAGTATACATACATAATAAATTACCCGGAAAGAAGAGAAAGATAAAACACATAGAAGAAAATATAACCAAAGGATAGGAAGATGAATGAATTTGAATAGAAGTTGCTTCTACACCTTGACGTTGATTTTGAACTATGACTGAAACCGGTTGATAAGATCAAGTATCATGAAGATTCAAAAATATTGATCATATAAATGGCTCTTAAATTGATATGTGAACCAATGTGAATTGGATGTAAGATCTCGAAACATTTACCGTAGATGAATAGCTCTCAACTGGAGATGTGAAATAGGACACTTCAAGTTGTAAGCATGATGTGGTGAATAAAATAGGAAGATCTAGAAAGGTTGATGCAACTCAATGAAGTTTTTGTCAAGATGGAGGTGGAATCATAGTGCATGTCGTGTGACTTTTCGCATCTCATATTATTATTTTTTGTGTAAAACATTAGAACTGTGGATCAATCATTGCTAAGATGGAGCTTTATTTTAGTTCATTATTACAAAATGTCAATGTATTATACCCCTAAATACAAGTATATGTATGATGGTACTTTATAAGTTGAGTACATTTGTATTAGCAACCCTCCAAATAGCTTAATTTAGGCACCATTATTATGTAATATTTGTGGCACTTTATAATTAAGTGAATTGTAATACTTGATTGTGTTTTTAAATTGATTTACAATTTCAAGAATATGAGAGAAAATTGAAATTATAATCTGAAAGAAAGAGTGGATCAAAGTAATAACACCATGATGAAGTGCACTAGAAATCCTACAGTTTCAAAAAAAATGGCCTATTGATTAGAGTTTTATGTGAAAGATACGAGTGTCTAAAGTTGTAGAAATGAGAAAAAAATCTTAATTTCTAAGAAACTAAATTTTTGAAGAAAAATAGATCGCATTAAAAATGTATTATATAATCACAAAGAGCATAAAATTCTACCATGTTTCAAAAAAATCTTGAGAAAACTCCTCTTTATGGTTGAGATATGGAGGGTAAGTATGTTATTAGGTATCACCTAAGTAGTGAAAAGGTAATGTCATCTATCGAAGTGGTGGCTACGTGAAGCTACTAGTGATGGTGGGGTGATGTATTTTTGTTGTTGTTTTTCTAATAACAAAAAAAACTTCTAAAAAGGTGGAGCCTAAGGAACCTCCCACTACTCATAAGGGTGGAGTATGTCAAGGGCTCTCATTGTCTCCTTGATGGGAGTTGACTATTATGGGGTTGATCACCTAAAAAACCCTATAACTTGTAATTAGGGTAACTCCCACCTCTGTCCCCAAACTAAAAACTTAGACTTTTTATATAGCATTTAAACCACTTTATTATTTAACAAATAAAAAATGATTTAAAAAAGAAAATTATTGTAGATACATACCTTTGTCTAGGTCGTATAATATTAGACTACATGTCTAGGTCAAATATAAGTTCTTGACCACTTTGGGTGAAATGTGGACTCCTTTTTGTGCCAAAATTCTCAAAAAAATTGTGCTATTCACAAAATCCACTAAATATGTATGTAACTAGAAACTTAAATAAAATGAATCTCATATGTCTAAATTAAATAAAAAATAAAGGAAAACTTATGCTTTTCAACTACTCTAGAAATGATGGTGGGCTTTAATCTAACCCAAGAATCACTGATATGAAAATAGCAATGTAAAGCTCCGAATGAAACCCTCTCTTTAATTGACATAAATGACTTTAAAACATTAAAAATATTGATAAGTAGGAGATATTTTTACAATAACATGCCAAGTTATGATATTTATATCAAATTCAATTACATGGCTTTGACTCAAACTTGTTGACCCATATTTCATGAGTAGTGGCTCAAATGAACCTTTCTCCCATTAGAATAAACGGTCCATTTAGCACTCATTGCATCTCGGTGATGCTCACAAAGGTGAAGCATCAAAATTTTTGAAATTTCATCCATCTCAATACTACTCTGACTCAAGTGCACTTAACCATGGATTCTCCCCTAAGATCATGCCCACTTATCTTGCTACCCATCTGCAAAACCTTCAAATAGTTTTGTGCCTTACAAACCATTCAATATAGATAAAAGGAAATTGGCATCTATTAATACCTATTTCCACATAACCTAAAGAGAGAAATCCATGCAAATAAGTATTTAGAATCCACATGCAAGAGAATAGACAACACAAGATATACCTTGGGAAATCCATCAAGAGAGGAAAAAACAGCCTCCAAAAAGAATTCATCCTCAATGTATTATTCAACAAAAAAATATTATAATACAATTATAGAGTCTCTATGAATACCTCTAAAGCGTCAATCTCTCTACATGCACTCCATGTAAACAAGCAAATCAAAATCATGAAACCACACATCCCAATCCATGATTAAAACCCTCACATGTCCAACCTACAAAGGGATGCTCTCACAAGCCAAACCCCAAACTAGCCTTCGCCAAAATAGACATCATAGACAACTATTCATGCTTGCTTTTATAAAAATAAGATTGCACAAAACCATCAAGTGGTATTACATAAACCATGTGACTAATACCATGATCTTACAAAATAATTTCCCCCCTGATTTATGTTTTGGTATGAAGCTTTTCCAATATTAAATATTTTCTCATTATACAAACCCACATTAAATATGTATCGCTTTGTTACATACTATTGGAGTTGAGGAAAAATCAACTCTACAACTCCCAAAGATCACCTGCATGCAAACCTATCACAGAAGGAGAGAAGCAAAAAAGCTATGGAGGCCAGAATTCAGAGATCTAGAAAAGAGGAGTCATATTGATTGTGCAATAAGAATGCAATTCAATAATTACAGTTGTTATGAAAATACAAAGAGAGAATCCTTATAAAAGGATACTCGAAACCCTAAAAGTGAAAACCCTAAAGAATTATAAGATTCCTAAGTTTAGCTTAAGCATAGAGTATAATAGACTAATAATTAAATAAATAATTATTAGCTAATAAAAGATAACTCTAACACCCCCCCCCTTAAGATGAACTTAGGGAGTAGCTAAAAACAACTGAGGACTAAAAAAGCATGTAAACAAAAAATGCATGAAGGAACAATGGGTCCCGACAACTAGGCCTGATGAGGTACCCAAGTACAATAAAATCTCTATAAAGTGGAGAAAAAAAGGAGAAAACCCTGTGGGAACAAAACTCCTCTCCAAGAAGAGATGAAGGACTAAGAAGCCTACAAACAAGAGTGTTCCAGAAGATAGGAACAAAAGACGAGCATGAAGAATCATTGAAGCATGAAGAAGTTGCAAACATTGTCGAAGAGTAACTGTTGATCTAAAGAACCTCCACTAAAATAGAACATGACCTGATAGAGAAGATTGTAATCTGCATGAGTGCTCTCAAATGACACTACTCGAATCAGATGGCAAACAAAAGGCAAACAACTGAACTCAAAGATACAGATGGCATGAAACACCAAATCCTGAAGACCTGATCAATCAAACCAAGGAAGCATTAGAACAACGGGACAAATCTTCCCATAATGTTGAAAAGGGAGAGGGACAAGTACACTGAAAAGAATGGCCAACAAGAACTGCATGATGAAGAACCAAGAACATCGAAGGTGCATAGAAAGTACATAGTGTCGTGGAAGGAACACTCACTTGACACACATCATGAGGCTAATATCATGGAAGGAACACTCATGTGACAAAGGTAGATGGCAAACAAAGGCAAACATCAACCCCACCATGGCACTTTATAAGTAGTGCATGTACAATAAGGCACAAGATGTGCAAGATCCCAAGTATACAATGCATGGTGGCACTTTATCTCAGTGCGTTTGCATAAATAAAATGCTACAATGATCAGAAGAGACGGAAGATTGGAAACAAAAAGAACAGCCAAAGACAAGACATCCTACTCAAAGAAAGAGATCCCAGGACCTGAAACATCCAAGATATTCACCAGAGTGTTGAAAAGAAAAACACTAAATAAAATATACCTGGAGCATAATCTGCAAAGAAAAAACATATTAATGGAAAGAAAACAGAATAATCTTTCCAATGTTATAATTTTTTTGAAAAATGGAGTTCGGATGCTCAAGTTATGTCTCCCGGAGTGCAAAAATGAACCTCTGGATTTGATAGAAAAAAACACCATAAAAAAAGAAAAATTCAAAATTCAAACCTCCAAATCTGAATAGAGCTCGGAAAGATCTTTTCGAAGATATAAGATTTGTCAAAAAATGCCTTTGTATGCCCAAGATATGGCGAAAAGACTGAAGGTGCTCCGGATGGGCCAAGAAGAGGCTTGAAGGCTGCCTACACAGTGTTGATGTCATGTGACTGTGAGCATAAATTTGACAGTCGTATGGCCATCACCACCAAAAAACCAATCTGCCTGGAAAAAATCGCTCAAAAAAAATCCGATGCCCGAAAAAAATCCTGATCAGCAGAAAAACAACATAGGGGCCGGAAACAGGTTGGCGACTCCTGGGTGGCGTGGGAGTGGTGCAGGGACAGCAGTCAGGTGGAGTAGGTGGCGGGCGGAGTGGCTGGCAGGGGCGGCAGGGCCTGGCGGTCGACGGAAGCTTGGCGAGCGGCAGGGCTTGGCGGCTGGCGAGGTTTCCGAGTGGCAGGAGCCTGGCGGTCGGCGGGTGCCAAAAAAAATACCGTTGGCGAGGAAAGGACAACGGGCCCTACAGAGTCCATGGAGAAGGTAGAGCAGCTAGCAACTGGTTGTCGGCAGGTACCACCTAGGGCCCACGCTTGTACGGCGGGGGACAAGGGGCCGCAGGGTTGTACCCTGCGAGTACCCAAAATAATTGCCCTTCTTTAAAAAAATCACCTCCAGCCTTTTTCTATTTGTTTTTTTAAATCAAAGCCAAATTTTTTTTAAAAATGAACAACCCCCATTAAAAAAATGTCTCTCGATCTGCGTGCCTGAGGTCGTACGGCCTGGGCTTAAAAAAAAAATTTGCCTCCCAAAGACCTGACACCAAAATATGTTGAATTTTATATCAAAATTCATGGAAACGGCCTCCTGAATCCAACCGTGAGGTCCTTTTGGCACCAAAATTTACCAAAAAATGGAAAAAAAAAAAAAAAGCAACTGCACAAACCCCCGAACACATAGATCTGAAGAACAAGACCCAAAATCTCTCATGAAGAGAACAGGGGCATGCATATCTGGAGCTCTGATACCATATTAGAGTTGAGGAAAAATCAACTCTATAGCTCCCAAAGATTACCTGCATGCAAACCTGTCACAGAAGGAGAGAAGCAAAAAAGCTATGGAAGCCAGAATTCAGAGATCCAGAAAAGAGGAGTCATATTGATTGTGCAACAAGAATGCAATTCAATAATTACAATTTTTATGAAAATACAAAGAGAGAATCCTTATAAAAGGATACTCGAAACCCTAAAGGTGAAAACGCTAAAAAATTATAAGATTCCTAAGTTTAGCTTAAACATTGAGTATAATAGACTAATAATTAAATAAATAATTATTAGCTAATAAAAGATAACTCTAACACATACAACACATAAAGTGGCTCCAAGAATGTCTAACCCATAGGTCCCTTGGGTACACCACAAACAATATTAAATTATATTATAGCATTATGCAAGGTGTACAACATACATTTTCCTAACAATAGATCTCTTTTAACTCATCAACTAGCAAGGGGATATTTTTTAGTAGCATGCCAAATTATGAGAGTGGTCAGCCCACAATACTGTGTCCCTTGTTTTGGCTAAAGTAGGACATTGAAATCAACATCTTTCACCAAATTTTCACTTTCTGACTCGTATAGCAACTAAACCATTAAAAATCTGAAATATATATATATAGTTTTATAGTTAACACTAATCTTAAAAAGTGACAATATTTTGACAAATCATAACTTTATTTGTAGATAGGAGACAAATTATAAAAAAAATAGACAAATATTTGGAACACCAATATCAAGGGCATGGATATTTTTCATAATTTTTTGTTGCATAATCTTGTTTTTATAAAATTTTGAAGTGAGATCAACTACAATTCAAACATAGGTTACTTTTATAACACAATTTTTTTATATGCATCTAAATTGACTTCTTTTTTGTCAAAATAAGGGCTACATACTTACAAAACATAATTTTTAAATGACTTCATTTGATCCCCCATAAGGTAAAGCAAAAGTAATTTTTTGAATAGGTGCAAAAGAGACTCCATTGTGGGGTATGATTTAAGACTATAGGGGTTCTATTTAAGGGGGTTTTATCCAACCTTCTTCAATTAAAAATCTTTAGATGGGACCTCTCGAGGCTTAAATCATTAAAAAATTAAATTAAATATGATTTCAAGAAAAAATTAAGATGTACCAAAAGTGGGACACACTCTTGTGGCAGCACTCATATTTATATCAAGATTCAATTGAATAGTTTTTAGGCAAACCAATAGACCCATATTTCACTAGTGATCCAAATGTATATCTCATGAGAATGAATTGTCCACTTAGCACTCATGTCATCTAGGTGATGCTAAAGAGGTGGAGCATCAAGACTTTCTAGAAGGTCATCCATCTCAATACTAATTTGATTCAAGTGTGCTTAACCATGAATTTTCCCCCAAGATCAAGTCCACTTAGCTTGCTACCCAATTTACTAAACCTTCAATACGTTTTATGCCTTATGAACCATTCATTATAGAATCCCTTTAACTCATCAATTGATAAGTAGAAGGCATTTTTAGTAGTGAGCCAAATTATTCTATTTATATCAAGTTCAATTGCATATTTTTTAATTCATACTCATTAACCCATATTTCATGAGTAGTGGTTCAAATGAACCCATCGCTCATGAGAATGAATGGTCCACTTAGGACTCATTGCATCTAGGTGATGCTTAAAGAGGTGAAGCGTCAAGACTTCTTGGGAGGTCACCCATCGTAGTACCACTTTAACTTAAGCATGCTTAACCATAGAGATTCCCATGAGATCGATTCCACTTAGTTTGCTTTGCAAAACTTTCAACAATGTTGTGCCTTATGAACCATTATTATGGATCCCATTTAGCTCATCGATTAATAAGCAGGAGATATTTATAACAACTTTAAATTATGATATTTATATCAAGATTCAACTATATATTTTTTATTCAAACTCATTGACCCATCTCATAAGTTGTAGTTCAAGTGAACCCATCTCTCGTGAGAATGAATGGTCAACTTAGCACTCATTGCATCTAGGTGATGCTCATAGATGTGAAGCATCAATACTTCCTAGGAGGTCACCCATCTTAATAGTACTCCAACTCAAGTATGCTTAACCATGGAGATTCCCCAAGATCAAGCCCACTTAGCTTGTTACCCCATGTGTAAAACCTTCAACAACTATTTAGCTCATCAATTGATAAGAGGTATTTTTAAGCCACATATCAAATTATGATATTTATATCAAAAATTCAACACATCATTTTGTAGTCAAAATCATTGACACATATTTCACAAGTAGTGGTTTAAATGAACCCATCTCTCATGAGAAACAATGGTCCGCTTAGCACTCATTGCATATAGGTGATGTTCACATAGGTGTATCATCAAGACATTTAGAGATGTCACCCATCCTAGTACTACTCTGACTCAAGCACTTTTAACCATGTTGATACCATATAAGATTCAATAGAATCTAATCACACAAACTTGGATATAGGTGCATTAAAATAGTTACAATAACTACAAGCACAAAACTGTTAGGATAACCGGTGGACAATTGAGAAGGGGGGTGAATCAGTTGTCAACAGATTATGAAACTTTAAGCACACAAAACCTTTTATTGGAATGCATAAACCAAATAGCGGAATATCATATATATCAATTAAGCACAAACATAAATCACAGAACAATTACCATCCATCCACAACACATAACACTAGGACTTGTATGTGGAAAACCCGGTAAAGGGAAAAACCACGGTGGGAAGCCTACCCACAGTCAGATAATACTTATGCAGTAAGTATGTGATTACAATAAGAGGGCCTTGCACATGCAGGAAGGCCAACAGCCTAGAGCGCACTGCTCATCACAAAAGAAGCCTCATTGACTACAAAAGAAATCCAGACTACAATCCGGAAAGATGAATGAACTACAAGAATAGCATCTCCTATGCCTCAGTACAGTTCCAATTAAGCTCAATATCGGAGGTCTTAAACCTCTTACACAAACCCAATTCTATCACCTATGATCGACCAAAACCTCTGCATATGATTGCAACTTTATTTGCACACAGATAATCCCATAACCCACATACCACGATCTACAAAGAGATCTTACATCATATAATACCAACCCGAGACCTAAACAATTAGGTCGCACACCTAAAAGATAATACAATAAATCTGTTACATAATCTCGCAAACCAATGATAAACCAAGTCGACCTAAGACCGAAACAACATAAACCAATCAATAAATCCAATCGGTAATGCATTGGGAGCATCAACCAACACGTTACATAAACCGGTCCATAACCTAGCAGAATAACATTAGGTCCGGTGCTAAATGCAATACCACCGATCAACTGGAACACAAACATGATAACCATCAACATCATGATAACCTTCTAGAAACCGCGCCAACACCACTTATCGGATTCACCAAAAGATATTCAACAAAGCTCTACCGGTAAAACCCTTACCAGTAACCAAAAGGCTTACTAGAACAAATGATAGCTTCTGGATCATCAAATCCCAAACCAATTGAATGTGATACGCATCAGGAACACATGAATAACCAATCCAAACTAATTCCACAAGTCGGAGCATACCGGAGAAGATATCCATATCAACATCATAATCCAACCACTCTACTGGAACCCGATAGATAGCAAAACAGCTAGTGTTGACATCAATGACAAACATCAATGCAACACATAATCAATTCCTCCAAATTGCCAACAAAAACAAATTATGCAATATGCAAAGAACGCAAGCTATTCCAAAATAGAAGAAATTAATAATCAAGTCAAATCAACTAAATCAACTATCAAATGAATGGATGAAATATATATAAATAGGCCACCCATATGCATGCCTCAAGGAGATAACATGTCTAGTGGTCATGAATTTAACTACCAATCAATGGATCAATTAATTTGGTATAGTTATGGATTAAGTAATTTGATTTAACTATATGGTTGTCATGGCCAAATATTTTAAACACTGCTTTTGAAATGCCTTTCATGCTTAACAATGGTCAAGAGTTGAACTATCAATCAATAGATCAATTCACTCAATCTAAGATAAAGGTGATCTTGACTAAGTAGAGGTGGCATCTAGCTACCATTAATCAAGGATTGATGACGTAATGGTGGCACTTGTGTAGCTCAAATCAAGGTGTACATGTCATTATTGATTAATTAAACAATAATCTTATTAAACAGTTGCAATATCACACTTAAAATAAAACGTATCCAAATTGTAATAAGTACTACATGAAGATAGATTATAGGCATGGCATCATAGTTACAATGACTTACAATGACTTTTCATTCAACTTATCATGGTATAGGGACAATGCATATCAAGGAGGGATGAAATGTTGTGCCTAACTAAGGATATGATATTATATGTAGGTTGATGGAAATGTCAACATGTGATGCACACCTCTTATTGGGTCATATGACAATTTGTGCAATTAACTATATTATATAATAAGTAAGCCTACATGAGTTTAGTGGTGTATCCCTTCATTATGTTATCATGAGGCCTATATAAGGGGGTGAATATCATTATAACGGATGTGAAGAGTACAGTATTGTTTTGAATCTCTTAGAGATATAGCAAAGAGTGACTTCATCCATAAAGAGTTATGTATGCTGTTGTCTAACCTTGAGGGTTCAATCTATTTCTGCATATGTTGGATATTAGAGCATCTTGACCCACACATATGTTGATATTAGAGCATCTTGACCCACACATATGTTGTGTGTAATCCAGCTTTAATTTATCTTATTGTCAATATTACACATATGCATCTTATAAAACTAAGCGTTCAGAGACTTGTAAAATCCAAAAAGATCTTGTTCCATTTCATGCAAGGATAAACATTGCTTTGAGTGATATGATTGATTTATGATCACATTATACATATTCTATCATATCATCCTTAGAACTTTGTTGTTTTCATGTGAAACGACTTATATGGAAGTGGGAATAAACATAGCTTTGAGTGACATGATTAATTTATGGGTACATTGTACATTTTATCATATCATCGTTAGAACTTTGTTGTTTTCATGTGAAACGACTTATATGGAAGTGGTGGAGTGGAGCCCTGAAGAGGGAGCTATTGCATCCCTTAGGAAGTAATAATTTGACTACTTTTCATCTAGGGTATCTTGATGATCATGTCGGCCACTTCGGAGATGAAAGTTCAAGATAGTAGTAGAGGTATTGCAGCACGATAGTTCAGACAGTCTGAATTCACAGCTTCAATACATTCTTTACGATCTGAAATTTCTGTTGTCCTCTTGCAGAAGTAATATAATATCTCTGGTTTGACTAATTTTGACATGTAGGCCATCTAATGGAGAATTTTACTTCAGTGTCAGTGACATTCATGATCTTTCATGTTTTTCATCTCCATATGTTATTACAAACATAATCATCCTCCAACCACCGGGCATCTGCTTTGATAATAGATGTATAGATGCACATGCATCCTAAATCTCTTGTAATAATGTCTTCAAAAAATATTGAATGTCTACTTTACAGTGGTTAGAACGTCCTCATATGTTTAATATTTATTGTACCCAAGCACCAAATTTTGATCGCTAAAGTTCAACAAATTCAGAAGATTGCTCCCATATTATATCGTTTGTCCATTCAACATGTTGACTTTAAATAGGCAACATGATTGGAACTTGTTTCAAACATAAAATATAGGCCAAAGTGGCATTAGAAAGATTGTTCGACTCGAACATAAATCACTACACTGGCACTAAAGCACATATGAGAGTGTAAGCACCTCTTCTCATTGTGAGCCAATATGAGTTGCATAATTTATAACTTTCTGCTTCTTGGATAAAAGATGATAAACACATTCTAACACCAACAATATCTGAAAATGAGAGTGAATCCGAAATTTCAAATATTCCGATCACAAAAAGACTAACATGGTTGATAATTCATTTGGGGAAGAAAGAAAGAGATTTTGAAGCGGGTTAGACGAAGGAAACCAATAAATCAAATTTTACTCCTCCAAACCAGTACTCAAAAAGGCTTCATTTATGATTCATGCACATTAGCAATTTAGAGGCATCACATTTTTTTATGCCAAAACTTTCATAAGTAATGAATCTTGGTTAATCTGATAGGTCTTCTTTCACAAACGATGAAACGAAGTTCTTCCATGCAAATATGCTCTCGTTTTGATGTCTTGTAATGAACTAATAAATTGCAGAATACATATATAATCAAACTAGATTTTTATGCAAAATACATTCAGCTTTATATAAAGTTTGCCAACTTAATGTGCTTCACAAAAACAACGTATATTTTCACCAGGAATGAAACGATACTGTATGGTCAGACTGTATTTGTATGTCAGGTGACTGCGGCCAATAGGCACATTTTTATGCAGTATAATGTGAAGAAATACGCGGTGATTTAATTAAGTGTAAACCCAATCAACCTCCCTTCTTAAAGAATATCCCAGGTTTTATTTTATTACAGATATCTGGTGAACAGAGTAGTATACAGGATGTCCAAATGGAATAGCGTAAGGAAGAAAATTATATGGTCTATTAGGATGCAACATGCAATTTTTCTCATATCGAGCATATCTTAAAATTATACCCATGACTCAAATCACTAGTTATTAGAATGACAGCCTATTCCCACTACTATTTACCAAGAGAAATCATCCATATCTGAGCAATATCTGCTTTGCCAGCCCATCTTAAAATTGCACCCATGACTCAAATCACTAGTTATTAGCATGACAACCCATTCCTAATACTATTTACCAAGAGAAATCATGCATATCTGAGCAATATCTGCTTTGCCTGCATAACTCAACGTGTGTTCATGAACAATTGAAGAATTTTTATTTAGAGAATACAGTCAAATCATTTACAGGTTCCATTAAATTGCCGGTTTCATGAGTTCCTCTGTTACCACGGCACAAAGGGAATAAATCAATAAATTTGCCATCCCTTTGAGGGCTTTAAGGGCTTGAAAGTGAACCATTTTCAGTAATCACCAAAAGGTGACACTGTACATGAACATCTGCTTCACATGCTGCATTTGTTATGTTCTTCAGATGCTTCAGTTTTAAAAGCCCACCAATCACAAAGAATGAAGTCTGTCAATACTGCATAATGAGTTACAATTTGTGATAGTAGGAACCAAACTTCACTTAGTATAAACGAGATGAACCACTCTGAACTGCAGCTACTTTCCTTGTTGCGGTCATTCCAACATATTGGGCCTTGGGTTGCATTAGAGTTGAATCACTGATATTATCTTGTTCGTTTCGCTCAACTTTTGTTGTTGAGGTTCTTCTCGGATATGAGTAAATAGGAGCAGCATACTGAGAAGTGGGAAGAACTGCATTTCTGATCAGCCTTCTAGAATCATATGCCTCTTTAATATTACCATTTTCATAGGGTAATACAGGCCCAATAACTTTCCCTGGCTTTGCAGAACCCCCTGCCATTCATAAATGGAAGGATTAACTTTGAAATGAAACACACCAAAAACGCTTGCATAGTAGACACTGTGTATAAGCAATGATACTACCACAGAGGACAGTAATAACTAAAGAAGAAAATGGAAAACAAATTTGTATTAAATAGGCATGAAATTCCAAACTCACTATTAATGACAAAGGAAAAGCTCTTACCTTGCAAGATCCTCTGAGATGGTTGCAATGGAGGCTTTGGTGCATTTCCAGAACCTTGGTGCTGCTTCTCTGTTTCCCTAATATACCTAGAAGCTTCATCACAAGCTTCTATAGGCCGTTCCCTAGAAGAACCTGTTTTCTCTGGCAAGGGAGGTGTGGTACTTGAGAAGACAATGGATGATCTGCACATTGTGTTTTTTTAATTTTTATTCATCTTAGACAGAAATTGCCCGGACAAGTCTAGAGTTCAATTTTGTCAAGCTACAAGTGCTAAAAAATGATGAGGAATCTACCTTGGTAGAGATGCATGCTGTCTATCTAAAGGAACCACAGGTTCACCTTTTCCATAATGTTCTTCAAGGTGAGCAAACTGTCTCTTGAATTGATCAACAGCACTGCAGTACCAACAAAGAGTAGTTAAAATGATAGAACTATCTATTTCATCCATGAATCTCAAATATTCCATATGCTCTGACAACAATAAAAACATCACTCAAAACTCAAAAGGTGTCATGTTTGAAAAATACCTAGGGTACATAAAATTAGTCCTATCTGTTCCATTCAGGTACTCTTTCAGCATCTGTGGATGATACTCAAGAATTTCCCGGAAAATAAGTTCTCGCACATCTTCTTTTGTTACCCTGCGCCTCTCAAACTCGAACTCCATCTTACTTATTGGTTGAGCAGAAGGTTCACGCTCCACTTTTGCTAGCCCTTTAAAATAAGGATCAGCCAAAGCCTGGTATATTGTAGTTCAGACCAGTAATTATCACCAATTAGAAAAGTTTATATGCATACATAAACAACATAAGTCAGAAATATATTATAGAAAAGCTAGTATTTAATTGAGCCACTACCTCTTCTGCTGTTGGACGATCCTTTGGGTCAAAAGCTAACAATTTTTCCAAAAGTTTGAGTGCTAGAGGGTCTGCATTTGGAAATTTCTGTGAGAAAGGTATAGGTTGCTTTTTGCGCATGCTACTCAGGTATCTTCTAGCCTTATCATTGCGAACCTGCATAGATCACTCAAAATTCTCACTTGCTTGGAATGGTTAACCAGAAAAACTTATATAAAAGTGCCCACAAATAAAATTGTATTTCCACAACTAGTTTGTAACTGTGATCATTGTTTCACAAAAATTAAACTGTTTGTTTCATTAAAAAAATTATCTAAAGAAAGAATGTTCACCCTCGAGATGGCTTCCATTGAAGGGGTTCCAAACAGGTCGGTCATCAAATCTAACTGATGGACTACATTTTTACCAGGGAACAAAGGTTTCCCGGTCAAAACTTCAGCAAAGATACAACCAATGCTCCAGATATCAATGGCAGGGGTATACTGCACAGCAATCAAAAAGAAAAATTCAGAGAAAATGAAAATCCTGTCACAAAAAAAACATACCATAAGTTGATTTGGTCTCTATCATGAATAAATGCAAGTTTACCTGAACTATTATGAAATTCAAATTGAAACAACACAATAAGTCAACAATCGTGTAAAGTTGATAAGCATTTATGTTAATAACAGGCAAAAACGATGAATTGAATTTTAAAAAATGTTGTTTTGCACAATATTTCATCCATTTCAATACACATCAGTTATATCACCTAGGAGCTGTTTCACCCTACAAAATATTCCCATGTCTTTGCCAGACTGCAACTCTTATATAGCAACACTCTTTCTGACCTGTTTTAAATCAAAAATACTATGAAGAAAGTTTCGAGTTTGGCCTGTAACAAGATGCATTACTTGTAATGGAGTAGATATTTTGGCCATTTTAGGTGAGAAGAGAAAAAGAAAAGAGGCACATTAACTCAGTGTGGATTTATACACAAACTGTAAACTGGAAAAACACACATACAATAATAAAAAATCATATGGAGCCCACTGGCACACTAATACTATATTATCATAAAAGGTCCAGGCATTTGATACAGGCCAAGAACACTTCTTCTATCTTTGCTCTCCAATAATAAAAAAGCATATGAAGAGACTACAAGACTACAAGACAATCAGATCCAAGGGACATGGAAATGAACTTTAATACAAGGGCACAGAATAGACTGGTAAAGGATGTAAGTTAAAAGAGGAAGATTCAATACCTTTCACATTCATTGCATCTAGGGCCATGAATAGTTTCTCAGTCACTTGAACTGTCATGTAGCCATACATTTAATTATCTAGTATCATCTTGTTTTTACAAGTTGGAAAAGAGCATAGAAGCATGCCAGTTATACAAGTAATCGTCAAAGAGATAAAATGAACACAGCAACCAAACTACTGATCAAGCACACGAAATTCAACTTCCCACATAGAAAATGAAAAGAACAGAAACAGCAGGGATATTTAACTTTGATCACTTCAGAAGAACATTATTGAAAGGCGAACCTTCCTAAAACGTTGCCTATGGTCTAACACCTAAACTATTTGGCCATTAACAAACTAAAGAATAATCTAAATTGTTCAGCAGTTTGCAAAAAAAATTTAACCCAGGTTTGTTAAGGCTGGGTACATGCACACATGTCCACTCACACAAACACAATATTAAATATCAAAAACAGCCATAATTTGCACAAAATTTGCAAAATTACAGCCAGAACACAACTGATAACTGATAAGTCAATATCATATGTTAAAGATAAATCAAAATGGTTCACGGATATTCAATAGACATGAATAATTAATGACTGGTTAGGTAGCTAGTTTTAGAGTAAGTTTAGGTTTTTAGTTTTAACTTTTTTGTTTCTGTTCTTTAATTTTCTTAATTTTTTATGTTAGAAACACACCTGGGCTAGACCCAAAACTTGGAACCATGCCCAGGATTTACAGAGACCGGGGTACAGACAGTACAGGTACACCTGCTACAGGGTGTACCAGATAACTGAAAATGATAACTTTGCTGGCAAAACCTCATGTACAAAAAGTATTTTCAAGTTTATGGTAAGCTACATGAATGTGCTTTGCATGCAAAAGGAAAGATAGGAAGAGGAGATGAAACCACTGCAACTTTAGTTTGTATGGTTGTATGGATAGATACCATACAGCAAAAGTTAAAAAAACTTCTAGTCTTCTAGACACCAGGAAGATACTTACATTTGACGTTTGTTCTTGCATCCAACAAGATTCCAAGCTAAAACGAAAGAAAAATGGGTAATCAATAAGAAAACAAACAAAATGAGGCAAAGATAATTATGACAGCGAGGAAAGTTAACAGTATGGTGCACCATAGCACATAGACGATGCACAGCTTCTTGATATTAGATTGAATCATGACAGCTCTTCAAATCTATAGCATTCCCTCACAATGAACAGACCATTCAAAGACAAAAATATGCTTAAGCTTTCAAATAAGAAATTCATGCTGTGATTCAAAAGTTAAATGCACAAAACAAACTTATCTGAAAATAGAAACTGGAACTGTGCTGGCCAATACCTAGTTTTGGAACCATTTATGCAGCCTTCTCCAGAAGAGTCATACTGAGCAAACATAAATCACATTCATAATTCATATATAAGCTCTCCTCTAACTGGTATCAAGAAAGACTATATATGATCTCTTACATCAGAATGCATGCAACACCTATTTCCTATAATACTTCAGTGCCAATAAACCACGTTGATATTACCTCCTCATCACCTGTCAAATGTGAGAGGATGTGTGCCACAGATATCCCTGCATCAAGTAGGGGCATTCATATTTCAACAATTATCACATCCTAACTAGAGCACCCATGCATTTATGATTCATTTCAACCCAGTGTTCAGAATAGTACATTCATGGTGTAGATTTTAACCCTTCCAATACTTGCTTTAATGAATCACTAAGATTTACGCAATAAACTTGGAATCGTGTTGTGTCACACATTCACAGACCAACTAAAATTGAAATTGACATCAAAATTCATTATCTAATTTTACACATTGCAACTAAAAAGACATGCCTAGGATCTCTCACATTTATTTCTCATATCAGATTATACAGCCTTTCATATGCCCAACAGCAAACACTATCAGAGATATGACCTATATGTTTACATTTTGCAATAAGTGTCTTTGGACATTCTTCATGGGATGTAGTATTCCATCAGATCATATAGACTATATATATCAAGACATGTCAAATAAGTAATACGGATCCATGCCACAAAAAAGTTCTGTATAATGCCAATTACCAGACATGGGGATTGAAAAACTTCCGAGGAGGCAACTAGATAGTATCAAGTGAGCGTAAATTATTACATGTAAAATCTCTTGTACACCAAATAACATTTATTTGCAATGAAGATTTTCTAATAGCTTTACTGTGAAAATATTAATTGAGGAATATGTGCAGACAAAGTAGCAAATACCTTCGAGAAAAAAGATCCACATAGCTCTGGAGCCCTATACCATCGTGTAGCAACATAATCCTGTGAAAAAAAAATTACATCTCATTGAGAAACAAAGTTAAAAAGAAACTGGGACTGCACTATTATGCTAATTAAAACAAATGTGAACAAGATCCAAAAATGCTCACACTACAGTGAAGTCTAGAATACAAGTTATTTTTTACTATACCGTCCAGAAGATTGTAGTAGGCATGTCATTGAAGGCAACCCTTGCCAAGCCAAAGTCACATATTTTTAGCTTGCAATCAGCATTAGCCAAAACATTCTTCGGTTTCAAATCCCGATGGTAAACATTTGCTACAGAACCAATAAACCGACACTTCAGAACATGATCTAAGGCATATGTTCAAATCAAATTGACAAACAATATAAATATTCATCAGAGCTATACTGATCATTGAACAGGAAATTGCAAGTAGTACTACAACAGAAATATATATCTTGAATTAAGGATGCCTAGGCACACAAGAAGCCATTTCCAGTATACTATCTCAAGTGTTTTGTTAGTACAAGTGAGTCAAACATAAGTGTGACCTGCAGGCATTATCAATACTTCATAAACACAAACAACGGGATAAAAGTGGAGATTAAAACTTTGATAATCCTTAACATGGTACCATTATCTGTAGACTGTTGTAATAATTCCAAGAATTTTCTTTACAATGCTTTGTTAGGAAAGATTTCACGGGTCAATGAATGAAATTAATTGATTCTATTCTAGGGGTTGGTAGGTTAAACTCCGTCAAGCAGTTTTCAGAATGCCCATTCTGACAGACTCATTAGCATCCACAGTTATCTGTTCGCATTATAGTTAGTTTCTTAACAAAACAAAGGGTAGCTCAGTCATACAGTGAGTTGGCTGTCCTCCCCAATTCCTTTTCTTATTCCTTTTTTAGTTAAACAGGAAAATCAGTTAAATAAAGAGTATTAAAAACTAAGGAAACAAGCTTTGTTTAGCCTATTTGTAGCCCTTAAACTATAAGCTCATTTAAATCATACAGATGTATAAAGTGGAAAAGACATACAAATTTTTCTCATAACTGAAATTCATTTAACTATTAAAGAGTACAAAAGCAGTAATCACACAATCGTACATACAATAAATTGCATTCAGAACTACAGTTTCCAGGGGTTTGTTTAACTTATTTGAAGCCCTTAAATTGTAAGCTCGTTTACATCATACAGATGTATAAAGTGGAAAAAACATACAAATTTTTCTCACAACTGAAATTCATTTAACGGAGCATTATTCACACATTTGTACATACAATAAATTTCATTAAGAAATATAGTTTCCAGAGCAAAAGAGTGGCTATACACTCACAATTAGCATAAAAATCCTTTACATCTATGATCTAGTGAACACAGTCTGCACGTACACATTGTTTTTGCAGTGCTTCAACCTTTAACTGAAATAATTTGGCAATAGCCGCACTAGAAATAAGTTTTACCTGTATGTATGTATTTTAAAGCTCGAAGAAGCTGGTACAAAAAAAATTGATAATGTTCTGGGGTCAGGTCATCATTTGCCTTTATAACCTGGTGTAGATCTGACTCCATAAGTTCAAAAACAACATATATATCTTTGAAATCTCGCCTTGATGGTGGCAACATAATATGCTTGATTTCAACAATATCAGGATGACGCAGAAGTCTCAAAAGCTTAATTTCACGTAAGATCCGAGTTGCATCAGATATATGTTCAAAAATGTCATTTATCTTCTTGATTGCAACTTTTTCTCCAGTATGAGTATCAATTGCAGAGCAAACAACACCATAGCTCCCTTTACCTATAACCTCCTGGATCTTGTAGCGACTAGCTTCACCATATTCAGTGAAAAATTCCGCCTCAGTAGGGTTCTGTATTCACACAAATCACATTTAACTTAGATTCTAAAATTATCATTATCTTCACAAATATAATCCACAAATCTATATTTTGCATATTTTCATGTTAAATATAGCTTAAAATATACTGTTAATTGTTTTCTTCTAAACCAAACCAAATGTTGAATGATGTCCCAAAGTACCAAACTTCTCCTCACTCTCTCATTCAACCATGGCTTTCTGTACTCGGTAACTATAAAATATTTACATAAGATGCTAGTATTTATGGCATGAAAATAATTAAGAGGCAATGTAGAGAAATGAACTGCGGTACCAGTGTAGGTCTGAACTTTTTATATCAGTCTTGTCAACAGATCAAACCAAGAATAAGATAGAGGCAGTGTTGGATTTAATGCAGTGCAGGAAATTACACCATCAGTGGGTATAATTAAAACTTGTAAGTATAAATTTCAAAGCAAATATAAGCAATGGCTGTACAACTAACTAGCTTGCAACAATGTTTTAATAGTTATAAGAAGCATTTTAGTATTGAACTGTGCAAGCTAAAATCCTTCATCTGCTCTACTGGTTGTTCATAATCGGCTTCCAAACACTTTTTACCAGAAAATTGAATTGAACATAGGAAACATATGGTTTGTTATGATGATAAAGATGTGAACGCCATAAAACAACTTGGATGTACATTTACTGCCATCATCCAAACATGGATAAACATAGATATACAAAATGTGATATCATAAAATTTGTTGTTTCCTTCAGTAGAAAATAAAGAATTACCTGATATTATTGATAAAATGATAAGGAAAAGAATCAGACATTGATGAGGAACATTAGAATAGAATATCATTAACAACATATAAAGGACGTCCATGAGCTGAGAAAAAATATCTGTACGCCTTACTGACACTCCTAATGCTCAGATCTTACTTAGTACAGGAAGAGGCAGTTGGGGATTGATCTGTGATTCATTTACAGATAACTGATGTTGGAGTTCTCTGTTGGTCTGTCATCTGGATATAAGATAAGACCTTATCACAGTTATAAACCAGGTTTAAAAATCCACAGGTGTGACCCATAATAAATTGCTTTCTGTGTTAATGCAGCTTGATGAATGTAACAGAGAAGTTGATTTTCAATAAAAACAAAATTCAATGGCGGTATGACAAAGGTGTTCGATTTCGATAAATCCAGGATCCAATGACTGGCTGTATAACTAGTTCGCTGGTGTCTAAGCTAAAGAGGAATATAGTACATACAGTGACACAGCAGTGTGCTCGCAGTAAACCAACAGGCATGTTAACCTTGGAAAACAGTAATAGAAGTTGGAGTTTACTGATTGGAGTCTTGACCATCCTGGTTAAATGTACAAATATTCTCATTATAGGCATAGCAGGGAATTTTATCCTACATGGAAAGGCTTAAAACTTTTGGTAAAACGAAAAAACCATACACAGGAAATTCATTTTGAAAACATTAAAATCACCGAAAACCTAGAAAGGTCTAGTCAAGACCGATATCCAAAGGCTTCAATTGAACAACGGTAGAGTTTTGTTTGCCAAACAAGGGCAATGCCACTGTCAAACTTTATCTTCTTATTGTCTGCCTAGATCCAACTGAACGGAAACATGTTAGGTAACTGAAGAGACGTAGTGTTTTCATTTTAGCAATTGGCGATTGCTAAATTGCAGTTTAGAATGCGATGATGAAATCACTTCAACTGAACGCGAAGAAACGCGATGACTCCAGACCAAAAGCAACTCAAGCTTACCAGATATAACTGGGATATGCTGGACCAGGCTGTTAAAGATGTGAAAAGGAGAAGAGAACTGGTGTAGACAAATTATAGCTAACCATTACATTGAGCTTACCCATAACTGATCATTACAAATTATTATCATGTAGGCGACATCCTAGGGCACACATATAGCTGACCGTAACTGGCAAATAACGAAAAAACATAATTTTCATGCAACACAGAATAATTATATCAAGAATCCCAGCCAATTCCGCATCAGTCTTACCTTTCTTCTCTGTTCTTGCTGCATAGTTCCTTTTTGTGTGTCCTCTTCCAGATCCACACTAACTCCTTCAAGGTTTCTGCTTCACAAGAAATTCAACTTTCTCTACCTATTTTCAGCCTTTCTGTGGCCACAATATCGAGTCTTTTCCACAGGAGAAACCTTGAAATTTTATAAACTAACTTGAAAAAAAGCGTTCTTTCAGCAAGGTCTGGGCCTCAGCCACATTTTCCCCACCTGCCTCTGCTCCTAATCACAAACCCACTGTCTGTTTTGCTTCTCCCACTCATAAACAAGTTTAGATCTCTTCTTCTGCAGTCAATCATAGAGAAACAACACAAGCCCATGGCCTGGCAGGCCTGCTGAAAATATACAATGTCTGCATTGCCAACCCAAGAGAAAAAAAAAAGGGGGGGCAAAAATCTTCTAAGAAAAAAAAGGCTATACAAGAGCAAAGCAGCTCCTACCCTGGTCTTTATATCCCTCCCTGCAGGTCTTCCTGTCACCTAGCTACGTGACAGGTATTGGGCACTCAACCCAACTTACAGAGTGGAGATAAAATCCAAATGGGCATTTGAAAATGCAAGCTTTTAAGCAAATGGGTGGTTGAAAGTGAAGCTTCACAACGTCAAACATAGCATTCAGCAATAAAGGGAAAACTCAGGTCCCCTAGATGTGCAAAAATCCAAAGAAACCCAATCAACTTTTCAATGACGGAACAGTGACCCACTACAAGAAATAAAGGAAATTACCCAATCTCAGGAAGGCAATGTTATGATTTTTCCTTTCTGTCACTTCCACTCTCTCATGTTCAGATTTTGGCCCTCTAGAATCTTCTCCAAATCTAACCCTTTGTTGAAACTGAGTTTATCAATGTAGTTGTGGGACTGGGTATTATTTCCCCTATTCCTGTCTACCTACCAAACGTTTGTATTTTTTTTCAATCTCTTCTTTAATTTTGCTTCCTAACGTATGGATGGAAAAAGTCATGTGATCTTAGTCTCAATCCTTTTCCAACGTTTTAAATATTGTAGGTCAGCTACTGTGTTTGCTTCTGCTTTCTTCTTCTCCTCTAGTTTTTTATATCCCTTGTCATGGCTTCTTGGTCGATGGGAGTGAGGAAAGCTTGATAACCACTCAGAGCATGCATTCAGCCCAACAGGCTTGTGGGGCCTCCTTCGATCACCGGCCTCTCCCCATTAATAAAGCTTGCAGAATTATCCAAACCTAAACATCCTTTGACTATGACCTTGATAAAAATAGCCTTTTACTCTTAATTTTTAATGTTGTCTCAGGGTTTAAAGATGCAATTGCTAGCCCACCCAAATAGATTTTATAAGAGTTCTACGCAAGCATATATGAGAAATGGTAAAAGGGTTCGTCATCATGGAGGAAACCCATTAAAAAAAAATATGGAGGAAATTAAAATTAGCAATTCTATTATAAAATATAATGGACATGTAGAAAGGGATTTGTAGGGTAGAACAATCTTCAATTTATTAACAATCTTTTTTAAAAGCAATTGAGTTATTAATATGGATTGTGGAAATCTGATAATATTAATCTTCAATTTATTAAAATAGATATAGTGGAAATCTTTGAGTTTAAAAGTTTTTTTAATTGTTTATTTATCATTCTATGAAGTAAGTGTTTAAACAATATTTCTTCAAAATTTTCATCTTGTTCATGAGGCAAACCATAGCACACTCCTAGAACCTACAAAATATAATATTGTTTTTCATCTACTAATATTATCAAGAGAGCAATGGCTTTCCAATGACACTATGGTTTTAGAAGTGGTGAGCTACCACACATTGCTTTGCTTTAACCTCCCTCAATCTACTATTACAAGTCTTTCTTTGGGGTCAATGACCACCTTTAGCCTCTATTCTACCTTATATTTATTTATTTTTTACAGGACTAATTGCACTTTAGTGCCTTGTTCTTCATGGGTTGCTAGCATTTTTGTGTAGCTTGAAACCCAAATATTGGTAAACCTCTAATAGGGCAAGAATCACACTTAGGTTATTCCTATGCCCAATGGTGAGTAGGGCATCATCCTTACTACACCCCCCTCTTTTTTTCTTCGCACACATCAACCTCATGTTGGGAATTGTTGATCTCAAGAAAAATCTCCATCCCAAAGCAAGTCATCTTGAAGCTCCTACGATTAGCAAATAATAGTGACCTCAAACACTTTTGTGTGCAAGATCAATTATATTGGGATTAAGGTGTATCAGTCCTAACATGTTGCTTATTTAATTATTTTTTGCACCCACTTTAGAAGTCCTAAAATTTAGGGGACTAGTGTCATAGGTTGCTATGTTGGGACTATGATAGTTTCTTTTTATTATTGTGACGATTACTAGTTCGATGGAAGAGTTGTGGAGAGTTATTTTTTTGGCAACTAGTATTTATGGTGGAGTTCACTTTTGACAACTTGTGTGGGGTAAGGAATGTACCTAAAATGGATTTGGAAGTTTCTACATTGTATGTGTAGTGCATATGGCAAGATGACCATTATGGGTGAGTCATGAGTTAGCACTTTGGAAAGTTGCTATGTGCAACATGTCGTAGAAATGGCAACTTGTTATTTTTTACACCACTTACCTTTTGAGCACATGAGTTGGTTTTGGAAACCATGTGCATTTTCCACTCATATGTGAAGCTATATAAATATATGGTATCTTAGTGTATTTTGTATGATGAGGTTGAATATTTTCTAAGAAGTTGTTATGTGCCAGAATTTCTTCAGAGTTCTCTATTGTTGTAATTACTCCTGAAGAGCATTGGCTCTATGCATTATATTGTAATTCTTGTTGTTGGTAATACAAATTGAGCCTTGGCTTTTGGAGTGTGGGTTTTTTCCTGAAAGGGTTTTCCCACGTAAATCTAGTGTTGTATTTTTTTTCTGTTTAAATCTAAATTTTTATATGTGCATCTAATCTACAATTGTTTAAAGAGTTTGTAAGCACTCTTCTATTATATTTAGCATTTGGAAGTGTTATTTTGTACTTTGCTTCCTTTTAAATTCCATGTAATTTGGAGGTTCATATTGAACATATGGCTCATTTGGTTGAAATTATTCACTAATACATTTGGGGTCAAATTCCGATGGAGGTTTCCGACGGACAAGGAGCATTGTGTGAAAATTTGAAATTTTTTTAAAAAAATGTCCGTGTTCGTCGGAATTCCGACGACCTCGGGCATTTTATTAAAAAAAAAACACAACGTATTTTCATTTTGAAAGCAAACCGATCGAAGCAAGCGGCGACCGTCTTGCCTCCCTGCCCCCCCCCCCCCCCCCCCCCCCGCCGGAGCGATCTCTGCACAAGCAAGGTAAGGTTTTTTTTGCAATCAAAGGAACTCTTTGTTTTTCAATGAAGGGCAACTATTTTTTTTTCGCAATCAAGTGCAACTGGTTTTTTTTGCGAATTAATCCATTTTGTGCATATCCCGCAATCTTAAAATTCCATGAAATGACATCTCTTTGAGGTATTCCGTCATACAGTTCACATGCCGTGTGTATGCTACCCCATTTTGCGATTTTTGTTGTTCGAGCATTTGCAACTAATTTCGGACAAAAAACCCCCTTCGATTATGCTTTGATGGATGTCCATACCTTGTTCCAAAGCTCCTATTTTGGCACACGCAGGGAGGATGCTGGCAAACGTTGCATTGAGATAAACATGATTGTATTTCATGAGGATTTGAACTCAATAATATGTTAGATTCTCCCAAGGATGGATGGACAATACACTTGAAAGGTAGATGATTAAGGATGATGACAAGGTGAATTTTCCTTAGAATGATGGGGTTGATTTTCCTAAGAACAAGTAGATTCATGTAAACTAGAGGATACAAATTTGGACAAAATAATGGAAGGAGACTACAACTAGATAGATTCACCTAAATGGGAGTGTAGTCATCTAAGGATAGGAAAAATTCACCATTTGCGTAAGAAAGATGGATAAGATAAATGATTTATGTGAAATAGATTCACCTATGAGAAAGTAGATTCACATAAGGATAGGTGGATTTTCCTAAAGATGAAGGGATAAGACTTAACAAAAAGAGGACTTAGGATGATGACAAGGAGGATTCATTTAAGGATATGGCATATTCACCTAAGGGATAGTGTATTATCCAAGAATATGGAAAAATTATTGATTGGTGGAATGACATACTAGATCAAGGAATGATACAAGGGTAGATTCACCTAAATATAGGGTAGATTCAGATAAAAGGGTACCCATGAGATTGTGGTACTAAGTACCTATCTATAGATGGTGTATTTGTATACAAGTATGATGAAACCATGCTTGTGTATGATGAAACAAAGTCCAGATCTCTATTATAGGTCCAACATAATCTCTATTATTTGAAACACCATTTTATTAGCATATCCAATTAGGGTAATTTATGGGTTTAATTAAGGATCATGTTGTCTATTTCCATGCACTATTGAACTTATTTGGATGTATTGTGATTATTTTAATTTTGAAGTTATAAATAAATTATGTTTGTACCTTAAAAAGGGTAACTCCAATTGATGTTTGGGCAGTTTATTTGAAAACTTATGGTGATTATTGCCCTATGTTATGTAATGGAGTTATTTTTACACTAAGTAATTAACTAAAAAAATGAATTTGTATTGTTGTACAAGTATGATGAAACCATGCTTGTGGGTTTACATGTTTGTGCATCCTATTGAGAACCAACCTCGTTGTTGAGGAACTCAATAAATGTGGTGTTAAGTAGAAGAATGGAAAACTCAAGAAGCTATGGTGACATATTGTGGCATTAGTAGGGATTATCTCTATTGACCACACCTTTCAAAGATAGTATCCCCTAGTTCTCCTCATAGAATGGACCATTGGATGGCTCATAGTGGTATCCTATCCTACATTTATCTTGATGGCATTGCCGATAGTTGGTATGTGGTTCTTGGTACGGGTTTCCTCTTACCCTATTATCTTTTATATATCTTTGTTCCAACATGTGGAGATTGATTTTTGTCATGCTATGATGATTTTCATGTTTGCATGTGTTTTGACATTATGCAAATAGATATGATGTCACACCATACTTATGTTTTGATATAGTGTAGGTGATGGTTACATGTTGTTGATGGTAGCGATTTGGGTTCAAAGACACAATTCCACACACACACACAAACATTTGAAGATGCATTTTATATTATTCCTTCTTAGTGGCGATTAGTGTTGGAAGATTTGCACACATGTAGAGAGGAACTTATGTTAGATACAATAGGTTGTGTTTGATAACATATGAATGTGCCTCATGATGTATACATATAGCTTTGGTGTGTGACATGCATGCATATTTTTCCATAAGACACATTGCTATGTGGCGTGTGCCCTATGCATGTCTTCTTTGTGAGGCACGTTGCTATGTGCAATGTGGCCCTAGGTGTGTCTTCTCTATGAGGTGTATTGCCATGATATGTTATGATTTGTAGTGTGCAGGCCACAAATGCATGCATGAGGGACTATTATTATAGTCATGTTTTTTGGGCATGTAGCCTAGGCATGTCTTCTCCATTAGGTACATGGCCATGCCATGTGGGAGTTTTTGTGTTCATGCCACAAATGCACACATGAGGGACTATTATTGGAGTCATGATGAATCTTCACTCTATTTAGCCACAATTTCTAGTCGTATAGTTATGTAATGTGCACTTTTAAGGATTGTGAAGTTTCCTTCAATTATTGATGATCTCTCATCTTTGTTGTATGGGCCAACAATTTTATTTTATCTTGTTTGAATTAGTTTAATCACTATTGTGAGTTTTCTCTATTGTGTAGTTATTGTGGCTATGTCTGATTTGCTATTGGAATTGAACACATTTATTTGACTTATTATTGGTACTATTTTTTCTTTCTTTCAATATTTATGATCTTTGGTAGTTTAGTGAAACTCTTGCTATTTTTAAATGTTGCCTTCTTTGTTGTGATGTGATTCCTCACCAAGATCGACGTAGATAACCTTGGATGAGTGTATATAAGGAATCAAACATTGGGAAAATTTGAGGATAGGGGTAAGTGTTTGTTGTATGGGTAGCTACGATCCACTTGTACATTCTTAGTGATTATTGACAGCTATGTCTTGGAGGCTAATCCCATTAAACAAACAAGGGGGAAGTCATACATAATCGTATGGATCCTCCCTAGTTGTGTGTGGATTCAAGACCATCATTTCATATGGTTCTTGGTTACTTTGTGAGACCATGGCATCCTCTTAGACAAATATGTGAGCCTTGTATTGTTATCCCTGCAATGTGGATGAATAAGTGTATGTTAAAATAAATGCTTTGCATGCCATATAGTTGCATATGAGTTGTTCACATCATCAGATCATGATTTAGAATATGTGAATTCTTTTATCCATGTGAAGTCAAATGATTGATTATGAAAATGTGTTATACATTGAAGCATAATCTGTAAGATGTTCTCTTCAAGAAAAAATATTTATGCTTTCATAGTGAAATGTTGACGAAATGGGGTCCTAGTCTAGGAAAGTAAACTACAAACTTATACATTCACCATTTCAAAACATTTTATTGGGGAATAGTCAATTTGGTTCAATTTAATTCCTCTAGGAGAGACCAGCAATATGTTTAATTGTTCCATTTTGATGTGATTGGATATGATTAGATATAATTTCATTGAAGATGCAAGAACTAAGTAAAGTTATGCAAAATTGACAAGATTAAGCATAAACAGGCAAATAGTAAAGCAAAAAGCTAACATAGAGGTACATATTTGGAAATAAGACTCTAAAATGAACCTAATCAGTTACCTATAGGGAAAATGAGGTTAGAGATAATCTACCTATATGGAAAGTGGTTAAACTCTACCTCTAAGTGGCTCATCTTGAGAATTGTCGGTATATGGGCATTGATGGCATATTAACAAGGCAAAATAGTATTAGTGGGATCATGATCTTATCAAAATGGTTTTGGCTTTGCATTTATGATAGCACATTGATCACACCTTACAAAAGGTTCCAATCTCATACATAGCATCCCAAAGTAAGGTCAATAATGATGTAACTTAATGCTTAAACTGGAGTTCTGGGTAGTCATATACCGATCATTTCCAGGATTGATGCTTAAACTGGAGTTCTGGGTAGTCATATACCCATGGCATAGAGTAGGGGTGACCTGCAAACAATGCTAGTTCTAGATGTCTATTTGCTTGGTGTATAACTTGTCAAAATTAGATCGATTGGCTACAGGTCTGCCATAAAGTTTCCAACTTATCACTAGTGAAAATACAAGAACCAAGGCTTAGAATACTCAAAAATGTCTCTCAAAAAGTCTGCAACAGGCAAACCTTTAGTAAGAATTTGCAGACACAATGCTTAGAAATTCACACAATCAGCTACATTAAATACATTCTCTATTAAGTTCAATGTTTTAAGATGAAAAAGAAGAGTTAAATGGTTTTGGTTCGATTTGCAATTTTTGTGAAGCTTTTGCACTGAAGTTTCCATAGCCTGATTTTTTTGCCTGTGAAGAAAGACCATGTCAGATAATATCAGCGAAGAACAAAATAAGTAGACAATTGCTAGATTATGGTCACACTTGAAAAGAAAAGGTGATGGGAAATGTTATTGTCCCTGCAAAATTTGTAAGGGCTTAAAGACTAGAAGACTTCTAATCAAAACAGCTAAGAAATATTGTAGGCAACATGGTCACATTGAAGGGGGACATGATTATCATCCACTGGTAAGTTGTTCATTATATCGTTTTAACAATTTATATACATAAGAAATCACTTGATAATGAGATCATGATCATGGTTTATTTATGTTGATCATTTTTATATAGGTCGAGCACCCCAGGGCACATGATATGGACCAACACAACCCAAAGAATATGGTTTTTGAAGTGGAGGAACATGGAGGTGTGAATATCAAAGCTAAAGATAATGATCCCATGTAAGATGACGATCATGCACCAGAAAACGCAATTGAAGATGATGGTACAAATACATTGATCCATGACACATTTAGTACTGGCACAACTGATCATGATGATCAGGATGACCTTGATGTTCATGATTTACCTCTTCTTGAGAAGGCATATGAGCCCCTTTACAAAGGCTCCCAAACAACTCTTCTCTCTGTTGTATTGTTGTTGGTGAACTTGAAGGTTATGAATGGTTTATCCAACACAACAATCTCACGTATGTTAAGGTGTGTCATACATGTCATTACAATTAATAAATGGTGAATCATGTACCATTAATATTCTTTATATTAACACCTCAAAATTATTTTTTTTGCTGTAGATTGATAGGTGAGTTTTTCTTACCACCATCAAATATTCTACCTCGCTCATACCGAGAATTATCTGCCATTATGAAAGATATTGGAATGGAGTATCAAACAATAGATGCTTGTCCCAATGATCATATTATATATCATAAACAACATGAATTTGGAACAGAATGCCCTGAATGTCATATCAGTAGATATCGAACAGATCAAATAACAAAAAGGTGCCTCGCAAGGTTGTTCGTTATATTCCCATTATTCCACGTATGCAACGATTATTCAGGTGCAATAGCTTGGCATAATTTATGGATTACCATGCACGCAATAGAAGTCGAGATGACATTATTCGAATGCCTGCGGATGGTTCAACATTTATGAACATAGAGGAAAAGTGGCCACACTTTAAAGAAGAACCTCGTAATCTCAAGCTTTCATTGGCAGCGGACGGTGTCAATCCATTTGGAGAGTTGAGATCTGTTTACTTGGTGTGGCTTATTTTTGTTATCAACAATAATGTTCCTCCATGGATGTCAATAAAGAGGGAGCACATAATGCTGGCAATGATTGTTCCAGGTATTTTATCATTTAATAGTCATCTACATTTAATTATAAATATTGCAGTAAAATGGTCATAATAATTATGTAATGTTTTTGTTCATTCCACTAGGCAAGTACCAAGTTAAAGATATGAATGTATATATTGAGCCTCTTATCGACATGTTGCTAGAGTTATGGAATGGTGTGACCATGTATGACATCTCTAGACCAATAGGACAAAGACAATTTCAATTCCATGCAATGCTTGTATGGACAATACATGATGCCCCAGGGCTAACACATTTTTGTGGTACGTTATAGTGTTCAAGTTGCGCATGATAATTATAATTATAAAAATTAACAGATTTAATAGAATTATACATTATCTTGTAGGTCTTCAAACAAAGGGAAAATTTGCATGTCCAGTTTGTGGTCCAAAGATGAAATCCCATCATTCAAAAAGTTTAGGAAAGCGGGTGTTTGATGAGTATAGGCACTTCCTTCACAAAAATCATAAGTACCAGAATACTGAAAAACATCTTTTCAATGGGAAAGAAGAGACTACATCAAAGCCACGAGGAATGACTCCTCACTTATGGAAGTTGGAATATAATAGAATTAATCGTCAAGGTAATGTCATTCCATCTAATGGTTTATGTTTGGAATTTGAATTTTTCTATCTTGTTTTGTTTACTGATGATGTAATTGATGATACTGAAGGTTGTCAAGGCATGGATGACCACCTTCCAAAGGGACTAAAAAGTTATCCCAGACAATTCAGTAGGTTGCCTTACTATGAGCAGCTACAAATTGTGCATTTGTTTGATACAATGCATATTGGAAAGAATATAATAGAGACATTATGGAAAATATTGGATGGAAGGCATGACAAAGAAAAAATTGTCAAAATTTGTAGTGACATTGTGGAATCCAATCATGCAATGAAAAATGTCATTCAATCAAATAGCAATGGAGATCAGATTAATATAAGTGCCCTTCCTTGGTTATTAACGGAGTAGCAAAGCGATTCTATAAAAGAAGTCATACGAAAAATTCAATTTCCCATAGGATTTGCTGCGAACATAAATAATCTCATATCAAAGAAGAGTAAATTTGGGCCAGGGATGAAAACGCATGATTGACATACCTTCATTAAGGTAATTCGCGTTCTTGTGTATTTACTATATATTTGTATACTGCGCATGTACTTTTCATTGTATTATGTTAGAAAACAATGAAAAGATCATTTTATAATTGTTGTAGTACGTTCTACCTCTATCTCTCCCAGACCACTTCGACAATAATATCAAGCAAGTCATATATGATCTTGGAAAATACATGAGGTAAGTAGTGATGTTTGTTCAATTTGTTGTATAGATATTATATTTGCTATTTGTTTTACTTGTTATGCAATATATTGTATATTATTTTGTAAAGTCTCGTTTATATATGTTTGCGTCTTCAATCTCTTTTAGGTGGTTGTCAACTAAAGAAATCCACAAGGAAGATATAAAATATTGGAAGAGAAAAATCCCTCATCTAATGTGTGAAATGCAAAAGTGTCTACCTTCAACTTTTTTCAATGCACAAGAACACTACCTCATAGACCAAGTTGAGGAGATCGAATTGTGTGGACCTGTACACACTAGGTCAATGTGGATGGTTGAGAGGCACTTGAAATTTTTGAAGGCTTTGGTTCGACAAAGAGCACATCCTGAGGGTTCTATGGTGGAGGGATATATGGTATACCAAACTATGGTGTACATTACTGAATATCTTCTTAAGTTTGCAGCAAAAATCCACGTAGATCGCATTTGGGATCCCAACCCCATTAATAAATTCGAAGGGGAGCACTTGATGGGGAAAGGTAGATTGAAGAAAGTGACAGGTAATTATAAGATGTTATTGTATTAAATTAATTCTTCATCTTCTAAATAAATCAGTTGTAAGTGGTCTATTAATTATTTGTACAGTTGGTCGGGAGTGGGATGCGCTACATTTGTATATTGCAAACAATCTTGATTGGATGACGGTGTGGATTGAACGATGTCAACATTCTAGTCGCATATTAACATGGGATGGTGTCACTTCATTGGTTAAAGAAGCTCATCATAATGGAGATTCCAATGTTACACAAAGGGAAATTGATTTAGCATATGGTTTAAGAGATCAACAGGTACGTATAATTTTATTAATCACCCGTATGTTTATCAACTCATGATGCAATAATTTTAATATGTTAGACATATTGCAGGTCAAACACCACAAGGCTATGTGCTGCAATGGTCATAAATTTTGCATCAAACAATTGAATGACACGAAGAAAACTTGTGATTCTGGGATAACTGCAGTCTTTGAGGTGACCAATATTTCATCTAGAAACGACAGGCATCCTCAAGAGTCTCAAAATCGATACTATGGCATTTTGGATAATATACTTGAGTGTGACTTTAATTCCTTCAAATTAGTTATGTTTGTTGTCAAATGGTATAGGCTACGACTGAATAAAAATGATCCTGATAGAACTACTATCGAACATGATAATGGATTTACAATGGTTAATACAAGGTTGTTTGAATGAGTTGGGGATGAGCCCTATGTTCTTCCAAGTCAATGTGAGCAGGTATTTTACTCGGAGGTTCCACATAAACCGGGTTGGTCATTTGTTGTTAGACATGATCCAAGAGGAAGGCCGATAACGTATAATGTGATGGAAGAAGAAGATACCGAAGAAGTAGAAGATGATATAGATGATGATCACGATCGACAGTTAGTCGATGATGTTCTTGACGGAAATGTACACGAAGAAGAAGCTGATGATGATGATGTTGTTGCTGATGATGATGATGGTGGTGATGGTGATGGTGATGGTGGTGGTGATGGTGATGGTGATGGTGATGGTGATGGTGATGGTGATGGTGATGGTGATGACGATGACGATGACGAACACAATGACGATGACGATGACGATAACGACGACGACGACGACGACGATGATGATGATGATGATGATGATGATGATCATGATGATCATGATCATGATCATGATGGTCATGATGATGAGTTGGATGAAGAAGAAGATCAATGACATGAATGAAATGTATGAGATGTGCTTATTATATTATCTATTTAATATTGATATCTTGATAGAAATTGATTTGACTTATATGGTTACATAAATAATTCATATGTTTTGAATTCTAATGCCATTACTTAATTAATTCATGATGCACCTTGAGCTATGTGATAGATGGTGATTTAAAATACATATGTGATGGATTACATGCTTATGATGATACATGTGACATTTTTTGAACTTTGTGTTTATTTATGGAATGTGGACTACTTATTAGCTATGTGATGGATGGTGATTTATGATATGTATGTGATGGATTACATGTTTATGATGATACATATGTGATTCTTATAATGCTCAATCACATATATGGTGATACATATGTGATGCTTATTGTTGGTGTAAATAATTATTCATCATGGATATTATTACACTTACTTAAGTTTACTTAGGATAATGCATTACATAGTAGTTTGGATATGAGACACTTGGGTGTTTGTGCCTCATTGGGATAGTGTGTGTAGGAGAAATTCCACCTCTTATGGTGTTGATCTTGTTATTACACTATCATATCCACTTATTGTGGAGTGATAATTCCACCTTCGGTGGGTGATCCACCTCATGTGGAATATTATATTATTTCTCCTACCTACCCACACCTATTTCCTACCTACCCTTGTTTCTCATTGAGCCACTTGTCATATTTGTGTGCTCATACATCCATATGGCCTTGCCTATATAAGCAGGCCTCTATTCATTGTATTGGTTAATCCAGTTGATCATTTTTATATTGATGAGAATACAGTTTGTTCTTGTCATTCTATTGTCTCTTTTATGCTTTTCATTGTGCCCTTGATCTTGGCAAAATCCAACATGGTATCAGAGCTATTGGGGCTTCGTTGATCAGTTTTTGGAGACATCGTGGAAGGCTTCTATTTTCGGATTTGGGGATCTTCATTTTTTGGAGGCATCAAACAGCGATTTGGACATCACCGTTGAATCCGGGAGGCCATTTCCATAAATTTTGACTATAAAGTCGACCTATTTTGGTGAGGAAATTTTTTTTCCCCAATTTGGCTATATCGTACGGATTTTCGATTTTTTATATATTTTTTCAAAAAAAAATATACTTTTTGTTTTTCTGAATATTGTTTTGAAAAGAAAAAAAAAAATCAAAAAAATCGAAAAAAAAAAAATTGGAAAGCAAAAAAAAAACAAATATTGTTTTTTGGGGGGTCCGCAGACCCCCCCCCGTGCTCCGTACCTACCTGCGCAGGTTGCAGGTGTACCGAGTGCAGAGCAGTCCGTACCTCGTCTGCGGCGCCCGTCCGCTCCCCGGTCCTCGATCTCGTCACCCGCGCTCCCTGACGACGCTACACCGCCGCCTCTCCGCGCCCAGCACCCAGCGGTGTCCGCCTCCTCCCGGCTGCGCGTCGGCTCTTTCCGCGAGCGACCCCCGGCACCTCCCGCGTCCTACGGCGCCGCCTCCCGTCCCGGCTCTGCTGCAGCGCCTCCTCGGCGCCCGCTCCTGGCCAGCTCCGCCTCCTCCCCGGACTCCGGCGCCTGCGGCCTCCAGCTTCCGGTGAAACTGTGACCGCCGGCCTCAGACTCCGGCGAAGACCTCTCCGGCAGCCACGTCACCCGGACACGCGGACATAGACAGGTGGACCACGCCCGCCACGTGGCAGGCGGCCACTGGCCCGTGGATAAACAAATCCGTACGCCACGCAGATCACCGTACGCACAGTCAGCAGTACGGACGCACACATCAGCCTGCACAGTCATCATTCAGTACAGTACGGAATACACAGTCAGCGTGCCACGCAATCCGTCCGTACGGTACAGACGCCCAGTCAGCCAGTCAGCGAAGTTTTCATGACGGTCATACGGCCGTCAAATTTAACACAGTGTTTTGCTGACGTCAGCGCCACATCAGCATTTTTTGAAAATTTTTAAACCCCTCTCCATTGGGCTTTTCAGTTTTGCAGTCCAACTTTGGAAGGCCATATCTTGCTCATTTTTGCTCCTTTTTTGGTGCAATTTTTTTTGAAATGGGCTAAAATTTCGTGATCTTCGCAGTGGTGTGGTTATTTTCTGATTTTGATGCACAGGTTTTTCGGAATTTTCGGATTCTCTCAGCTGTACCTGTCCAATCCTCAATTCTGCAACTTCAAAGGCCTCGTTTGAGCTCATACGACCTCCTTTTCAGGTGCCGTTTTTTTTGAAAGTGCTTATTTTTTCGTCTACTTTCAGAATCTATGATCAGATTTCAGAGATTTTGAGTGAAAATTGTACTTTCAGATATTGGTCTTATTTGGCCTATTAGGTACTTGTAAATTGCTTGGATCTTAGTTAGATCTCTTGCATTTTCAGTTGAGTCTCTTTTGGCCTTCTTGAGGCAGTTGTAAAATTGAAAATCAGAAGTCCACTTTGCCATTTTTTGCAAGTGGCCCATTGTATACGCACTACTTATAAAGTGCCAAAATCATCACATTTGGGGGGGTTCTTTGATTGAGTGAATTTGGGGGGGTGTCTTGTGTGATTGTGCCTCTTTTGTGCTCTTTCCATTCTTGTTGCAATGAGTCCTAATAAGTTTCCACCATTAACTCCACATAATTATGCATCATGGAAAATTAAAGTATGGAGTAAACTCATGGAAAAGGGTCTCACACACTACATAGATGGAACAATAACAGCACCACCTGATCCTAAGGCTGATCCAAATGCTCACTTAGAATGGCTCACTAAGAATTGCATGGCTCTTGGAACCTTACGCAAGTATGTATCAGATGACCTCATTTTCCACATTGAGAAGTGTAAAACAATTAAAGAGGCTTGGGATATGTTTCAGAAATTGTATGGACAAGTTGATGAAATCAGAGGCTATCAGATTGATAATGAGCTCACCAACTTAGATCCCAAGAATTTTGATACAATCCAAGATTATGTAACCAAAGCAAATGAGCTAAGAGCAAAGCTAAAGGATTGTGGAATAGACAAAAAGGATGCTCAATTGATATTCAACTTGTTGGACAAGCTTGCACCAGAGTATGCAGCATTTGTATCAAGCTTCCAAACTCATCGTTTGACAGTGGGGAGTTCTTATGTTATGCCTTCTTTTGAAGCTTTCACAGAAATGTTGATATTAGAACAATCCAAGTTGTTGAACATGGGGCTTCTCAAGTCTTCAAAGTCCAAGGCTTTGGTGGCAAATCAAGGAAATCAAGGAAGTCAAGGCAAAAATTCCAACAAGAAGAAGAAGCAATCTAAGTCTCAACCACAACAAGAAAAGGGCCAATCATCCTCTCCATCACAAGGCAATCAACAATCCTCTTCCAAGAAGGGGACAACACCTAAGAAGGATAAACCAACTTGTGCATATTGCAAAAAGTATGGTCATGATGAGCATCGATGCCACGCAAAGCAAGTTGATGAGTTAACCAATCTTCTCAAGAAAAACAACATCAATTTGCCATCCGCCTACACAAAGAAGGATTCATCTTCTTCCTCCTCACAGTCAAAAGGAAAAGGGCAAGCATTTGTGGCTAAAACAGGTTCTTCACAGCAATGGATACTTGACTCGGGTGCCTCCTATCACATGGGTTCTACAAAGGAGCAGTTTTCTTCATTAGAGCCATCTAAGGTACCTCACATTTACATAGGTGATGATACACAAGTAGAGGTTGAAGGGAAAGGTTTAGTTGACATGGATGATGGAACATTTGAGAATGTTCTCTATGTTCCTAACTTGTCTACCAACCTTCTCTCCATCTACCAAATCACTCACTATGGGAATGGGAAAAAGGTTGAGTTTACACCAGATTCAGTTGTGGTAAAAGAACTTGATGATGATGCCTTGGTAGCAGTGGGACAAGTCAATGACAACTCAAGGCTTTACTCATTTTCCCACTTTGTGTCTCGTTCACCTTCTAGGGCCTTGCTTACTCATTCAAATTCAGAAAGTAAGCTATGGCATGAGCGGTTTGGTCACCTCAACTACCGCTATCTACAGCAGCTCAGCACTAAAGACATGGTCACAGGTCTTCCTCGAATCAGCTTTTCAGAGGGTGTATGTTCAGGTTGTTCCATGGGCAAGCATCCCGAAGAGAAATTTGATAAAGAGAAAACTTGGAGAGCTTTGGAAGTTCTTCAACTTGTTCACAGTGATGTAGCAGGTCCATTTCCAGCACCTTCATTTAGTAAGGCCCGCTATGTTCTTACCTTCATTGATGACTACTCCCGCTTCACTTGGGTCTACTTTCTCATTCATAAGAGTGAAGTATTTGACAGATTTCAGGACTTCAAGGCTCGTGTGGAAAAACAATCAGGGAAAGTGATCAAGATTCTTCGTACAGATAATGGCAGGGAATATGTGAACAAGAGACTTGAGGACTTTTGTACATTTGAGGGGATTGATCTTCAGCATTCTGTTGCATACACTCCACAGCAGAATGGGGTTGCAGAACGCAAGAATCGAACTCTCAAAGAAATGGCTAGCTGTATGATTCATGCACGTTCTCTTGATCCCGCCTTTTGGGCAGAGGCTATCAGTTGTGCCACACACATCCAGAATCGGGTTCCTCACAAAGCTTTACAAGGTATTACTCCTTTTGAAGCTTGGGTTGGTAGGAAACCGATTGTGAGACATTTCAGAGTCTTTGGGTGTCCAGCATGGGCTCGCATACCTCCACAGAAACGCAAGGCATTGGAACCACAGAGTCGGCCTTGCATATTTGTTGGATATCCTGAGGGTGTTAAGGCATACAGATTGATGGATCCAGCGACACATGAGGTATTCATTGAGAGGAGTGTTCACTTTGAGGAAAGCTCTCCTAGCTTAGCCTCTCTACCTCCTCCACCTTCCTCCATTGTGGATGGAGATGTTAGTGATTCAGATGATGAGACTCCCTCAACTCCGACTCGCAGGGTTACACCTCCGCAGGGTCCATTTGTAGTTGAGGTGCCTCATTCTCCACCTCCACCTAGACCTCGTTGGGCTCGACAGACACTTGAGTCCGCGGGTTCTCTTGTTGGGGATCCTTTGGATACACGGAGAACATGATCACAACATCAGGATCATCCACATGCATTTATTGCTACCGCTTCCGATCCACAGACATTCAGGGAAGCATCAGGGGTTCCTGAGTGGGACCAAGCTATGGAGGAAGAATATAGTTCCTTGATGAGGAACAACACATGGGATCTAGTACATCTCCCTAAGGGGAGAAAGATGGTTCGATGTAAGTGGATCTATCGAACCAAGTTTGCAGCAGATGGTAGTGTGGATAAGTATAAGGCTCGGCTTGTTGCCAAAGGTTTCTCGCAGGTTGCAGGTGTTGACTATACTGAGACCTTTGCACCCGTAGCTAAGATGAACTCCATTCGTTTGACACTTGCTATAGCTGCAGCTCATGGTTGGGCTGTACATCAGATGGATGTGAAGAGTGCCTTTCTTCATGGTGATCTAGATGAGGAGATTTATATGGAGCAGCCACAGGGTTTCATCCAGGATACTTCTTTGGTTTGCAGATTACGGAAATCTATCTATGGCCTTAAGCAGGCCCCCAGGGCTTGGTATGCCAAGATGGATTCCTTTCTACTCTCTGCAGGTTTCACCAGATGTCATTCCGATCCGAATGTCTACATTTTGCGACAGGACGACTCTCACTTGATACTTGTGCTCTATGTTGATGACTTGATCATTACAGGGAGTACTTCATCCATCATTAGCAGGGTCAAATCTGCTTTGCATGACAGATTTTCTATGACTGACTTGGGTCTTTTGCACTACTTTCTCGGGATTGAGATTTCACAGTCATCTTCCGGGATTACTCTATCGCAGCCCAAGTATGCTCTTGATCTACTTGCACGCTTTCATATGGCTGATTGTAAGCCTGCCCCGACTCCCTTTCTTTCAGGAGTCAAGCTTGAGGCTCAGTGTTCTTCTCCACTAGTTGATGCCACTTTGTATCGTCAGCTTGTGGGTAGTCTCATCTACTTGACTCATACACGCCCTGATATTTCATTTGCAGTTGGCATGGTTTCCCGCTTCATGCAGGAACCACATGAGCTTCATTGGAAAGCCGCCAAACGCATTCTACATTACATCCAGGGTACACATCACTATGGGATTCACTATGCAGCAGGCACAGGACTTCGCTTGGTTGGTTACACTGACTCCGATTGGGCTGGCGATCTAGTTGATCGTAAGTCTACTTCTGGTTACAGTTTTCACCTTGGTTCGGGCCCCATTTGTTGGCAGAGCAAGAAGCAACATGCTATTGCTCTCTCTTCGACTGAGGCTGAGTATCGAGGGGCTGTTAACGCAGCGACTGAGACCATTTGGCTCCAGCAGATTCTCACAGAGTTTGGGTTTACTACTCCACGGCCGACAGTCCTATATTGCGACAATCAGAGTGCCATTGCCATCTCGAAGAACCCGGTCCATCACCAGCGGACCAAACACATCGAGATTCATATGCACTATATCCGAGAGCTCATCCAGGAGCAGGTCATTGATTTGCAGTATTGTTCTACAGCAGAGCAGGTTGCTGACATATTCACCAAACCTTTCACCGAGAGTAAGTTCCAGCAGTTGCGAGCTCTCTTGGGGGTGCGGGATGTGTCATTAGGGGGGGTCAGCTGACTTCTCCTTCCTATCTTATGGGGGGGACTTTTTCCTCTTTGAGGTTTTGTCCTTCTTCCTTGAGATTCTTTTGTACATTCATCTCTCTTTTGGGGGGGAGTTTTTTCCCACTGGGTTTTCTCCTTTTCTCCGTTTGTGAGAGATTGCATTGCATTGTTTTGCTTGCATTTGCATGTTGTACATGGGTACCTATCATGGCCTTGTAGCCGGGACCCATCTTGCTTAGTTGCATTGTAGACTTAAGTGCATTCCCCTAAGTTGCACTTAAGGGGGGGTGTTGGTGTAAATAATTATTCATCATGGATATTATTACACTTACTTAAGTTTACTTAGGATAATGCATTACATAGTAGTTTGGATATGAGACACTTGGGTGTTTGTGCCTCATTGGGATAGTGTGTGTAGGAGAAATTCCACCTCTTATGGTGTTGATCTTGTTATTACACTATCATATCCACTTATTGTGGAGTGATAATTCCACCTTCGGTGGGTGATCCACCTCATGTGGAATATTATATTATTTCTCCTACCTACCCACACCTATTTCCTACCTACCCTTGTTTCTCATTGATCCACTTGTCATATTTGTGTGCTCATACATCCATATGGCCTTGCCTATATAAGCAGGCCTCTATTCATTGTATTGGTTAATCCAGTTGATCATTTTTATATTGATGAGAATACAGTTTGTTCTTGTCATTCTATTGTCTCTTTTATGCTTTTCATTGTGCCCTTGATCTTGGCAAAATCCAACACTTATGATACTACAGTATTTATTGTTTATCAAATTACAAATGTAATGCTTATGAGGCTCAATTGTTGGTGCAGGAACCTGAACCCCTTTGACGAGGATCCTGCACAGTCTCATGGATCGACAGGTATAATTCAATACACCTTATAGAAATAATATATTTTTAAAAAATTACAAGAAAAACAAACTTCCTCAGTTTTTCAAACCTCAACATTAGCAGCAAATCCAATACAGTTATCAACACTTGAGGCCTCAGTTGGACTTACTCAAATTTTAATCTCAACATCAACTTTATGGCTGACTTCTTCATCAATATTACCCTCATTTGCAAAATATCTCTCTCATTACCAACTAACTCTCTCATTTGATGGTGCACAGGTATCACCAAATAGGTATTTGTCAGATGTGTCTTCCTCGAGTGAGGGAAATGCAGGAATATAAGAGGAAAGTGAGACATGTAGTAGATCTCAAATAGGGAGATCAATTAGAGGTCAAAAGATTAGAAGAAAATTCAATAAACGCATGGAATTTTTTCTTGCTCAAGGGGGGTCATGTTCTTATGATGATGAGACCAAAGGCGACATTGAGGTGCCCTTGAGGTACAAACATCTACTGAAACAATGTGTACCCAAGGAACTTCCTCCAATAAACACTGATTTTTGTGTTAATGAGAGGATATATCGCATAGCACCTTCGTCATTACATGGTTTATTTTCCATGGACGGCATAAAGGTCTGTTACAACAAAGTTGTTGAATTGATGGAGTTTGTTGGACCTTGTTACAATTATAATGATTGGATGCAGATTGTTCGATATAAAAAAAGTATGCGTAGGTATGCACTGTCAGCCAATTATAGACAAAAAAAAGATAATGATCAAAGTAAATGAGTGGTTGTATACATTGATGGAAGGCCAAAAGCAACAGGGAATATTGCAGGTTTTATAAATAGTACACGACCTGGGTCAACTTATATGCAAACGAATTGCATATTTGAGGCACGTGAGGGAAATTGTGTGTTTGTATGTGCGATAAAATCAATAAGTGTAGGGGAAGAGCTGCTAATCAATTACAATTTGAATCGTATAGATACAAACAAAGTTACTATCATGGGGGTGGTACATACTATATATATACCATTTAAGCCAACTTCCAATTAATGAATCCAATAAACCATTGTATTATTAAGTTTTTTTGCTAAGTCTATTGGTTTCATTTCGCTAACGTTTTTATATTTTTTCTTTGTCACAGGGCCACATGGATCCACCACATAGCACAGATAGGGGTGTAGGTCCCGACACTTCTACGGAGCAGGTAAACCTCATTATAATTGTACAAATTAGATAGAAGCAAACTGTTACATTATGATCTTTTCTTGAGTGTTTTGAAGTAATTTTGATAGTGTTAATTATATTCTTGTCATAGACGGATGTTCGGGATAAGGGAAAGGAACCTGCAGTACCTCAGCACCTCCATAGGGATGTGGGGCGCTCGACAGTGTTATGCGCTGATGACATCACACTTAGCGCAAACCCTATACAATTGGTACAAACGAATATTAAAAAAATTAGCCAAGAGATTGTTGATTTGGCAACCATAAGCCCTCAGACTGATGAGATAACAAAGAGGGTGCAACTATTGTTGCAGACAGTGGAAACTTTCAAGTAAGCAGTAATGAAAGCTTTAATCATAACAAAAGTTCAATAATGGTTTATATTTTTTTCTCTTTTATGCCATTAACTAAAATATGTATGTGTTGTTTTTACAGAAATTTATAAGGGCTCATCATCCTGGTGGCGATGATCAGGGTATTGTGGGTAGTTCAGGTGATGACCATGTTCTATATATTAAAACCACTCCTTTGGACTTGTGAACTTGTTTTTTTAATGTTTTATATATTTAATGTATTACTCTTCAGGTGCTGACATGGGTCCGAGGTTGAACCCAACTGTATTGCCGACTGCAATGTCGGCAACACGTAGCATGCAGACATCATCTGTTGCATCGGCTCGTGTTGACCCGCCCACTAGTGGTAGATCCCTCTTTTTCTCTCTCTTTCGTTATGTGTTTATTACCCTTGAAGTGTTCTTTCTTGGAGGCATTTTTATAGTGGATTCATTTACTGTGGCAAGAGATGCACATGAGGATGCGCTAGAGGCAACTACTAGTGGTAACATACCATCATTTCCTAGATCTTCCCATATTGCTAGTATGGGAACGTTGCAGGCCACATTGGTGGTGAGTGACAAAGAATTGATTCCCTTGAAGATACAGAAGGTTCCAGGTACTTTAAAATTATTATTATATATAGTCTAATTGTAATTTACTTGCTGATCACTCATTTTGGACTAATGATCCCATGTTTTTTTTGCAGGAAATGATATTTTTTATAAAAATCTTAATGACATTACATTGCAGATATTTGGGCCCACCATACGTAAAAGGTGGAACATCATACGTGAACTAACCCTTATCCACTATTTTGATTTCATATCATTGCTAGAATAGTTTTCCTTTTATCCATTTCTTGAACTATATCAAAGGTAGCTTCAATTTCTTTCTAAATCTAACAGGTTTGTTTTTGCTTTAAAGGTGGAATGACCAAGAAAAAAAGTTAAAAGATGAACTCACAAACCGTATGATAGGGTTGTTTGGAAATGACACATTCGACAAGACTAAACTCCTAGAAAAAGTTGGCACATATCTAAAGTATGCGAGGGACCAATATAGGACACATTTAGAGAAGAACGTAAAGTATGAGCGTCCCCCCATGATTCCAGAGAGGGAGTGGAAGGACCTGATTTTGGATGCAAAGGAGAGAATTGAAAGGAAAAAAGGAAATACACCACTAGACGCTAGAAGAAGGTATGTGATACTTTTAAGAATGTGAATATGTACTAATTATTCATTATATTTATATAATCTAACATATTTCAAACTTTTCATAGATTGAGTGACACGTCAAAGGCAACCAAGGCAAGACAAGAAAAGCATGGGCAACACAAACTCGGCTCTGGTGGTTATATGAAACTTGCCGCACGAATTGTAAGAATTAGTAAATTAAGTATTACATCAAAATATTTATAAATTGTAAACAATTTTTTTTTTATCAAACAATACAAGCAAAATTCACAATACTAAGCAAAAATGCAGGGTTCTGAATTCAATAGAGTGCCCACAGAAGATGACAAGAGAATTGGCTACCAGCAAGGCTATATAGCCATGGTTGAACGACTACAAGAATTGAGTGGGCAAACACGAGATTCTGATGCATCTGTCACAATGGTAAATAAGCTAAATGAAAATTATTTCAAATTGAATACTTAACCAATAATCTATTTGATGTTAAGTTTCAACATAAAGTGACTATATTTTTTTTAAATAAGCAAGCAATGATAACACTGCATGTGACATTGAAATGCAGCATGATAATCATGGAACAAAACCTGTACATGAAGGTCTGGATGTGCATCCTAGTAGTGGAGGTATTCATTTGCTATTCAAATTTTTTTATGTAATTATTAATACAATTAAACATCTTAAATTGAAAATTAGTGTAGAATTAATGTAACCTTTATTGTTAATATTTTAGAGCATGTAGTCGGTGGTGACCAAGTGGAGCATGATCCGGGTAGACAACATTAGGAACGTGATGTTCCCCAATTAGGTAAAGAGGACCACTGTTATTCCTTTAAACAAATTTAATTGCAATTGGTGTATTGATTAATGTAATGTTTCGTATTTCAACTCCAGAGGATCTAGAGGGTGTTCATCATGTCGAGGTTGAGGCTAGACAAAATGATGTGGAAGATGATGTGGCCCCATCAGGTAAAGAGTGTAACGGTTGTGTTCTTTAAATTAATGAAATACTTGTAACAATAATAAAAAAATGTTTTGAATTTAACCCAATTCTTTGTTATTGCAGAGGACCCCCCTTTGGTTCAGCATCCTCGTCCTTTGTATAGGACTAGGCATACATCAAGAGCATGAGAAGAGGGCAGAACATCCGAAGATGGGGGAAATGATGAAGAAGACGATGCTCCACTTAGACTTTACATAGCTTCAAAAAAAAAAGAAAAAAGAAATGATTGTAATCTACCTTATTTGATAATGACTAATTTTTATGTGTTAATGAATGTAATTATGTGCTAATGAATGTTCATGAATGATATGTGTTGATGATTATTGATGAATGTTGCGTGTTAATGAAAGTTAATGAATTTTATGTGTTAATGAACGTTATGTGATAATGAATGAATGTTATATTTTAATAATGGATGAAAAAATGAATGAAAGAATGAATGAATGTTAGATGTTAACAGGGAATTTAGAGTGATGTTAGGGGGGGGAGGAGGGGCCAAATGAGCTCCACCTTCACGTGGTTGGCCCTGTTAAGTAGAGAATATTAAACTATTCTCGAAACAAAGCGAAGCTCAATAAAATAACACACTTTTCAATATTTCATTATGTTGCATAGTTAATCTTATTGAATAATGTACGTATATTGAATCTTAATTGCAGGGTCCAACAGAGCCAACACGAACAACACCATGGTGCGACTGCAAAAGTTGTGAATATGTGTCATCATGAATAAAGCTGAATAAGCGCATTCTCAGTAAAATCTCAAATGCTCTATACTTTGGAGGTTTTGAAATTTGTATGATCATATCGGTCCCCTGCCTAAAAGCTTTTTTCCTTGATTTGTTTGTGATACACATTGAGAGATTTTTGTTTTCCTTTTATTTATGCATGTCTTAACCATTCTCCACATGCTTCCCATTCTTATTTAGATTGTTGTATTTTTACATATGTTGGAATCTGTAGTTCCACGTACATGTTTTCTATGTTCTTTGTAACTGTATGAAAAGGTGTAAAATGTGGGTATAGTCCAAAATCTTGATTACCAACAAGCTATTGTTGTTTAATAGTTCCAGTGTTTGTATTAATTGAAACAGTTTAACCCTTTTAACATGTTTCATAGAAAACCTGCACTTTGTATGCAATCTTATTGTTACAATTCAATTACTAAGGTGATGTGATTTTCAAAAGTATTCCGACGAAAACAAAATCGGTTTTCATTTATGTATTTTATTAAAATTTTAGAGTTTCCTCGTGAACATTTAAACTTAGAAGGATTTAAAAATTCAATACAAGAGTACTAGACATAATTTTTGGAGATAGAACTGAAACTCTCTCCCATGACTTCAGATTGTTTCCATGCTCTCTAGGCTAGTAGCTTTCAGACACAAAACATAGGTCTTCTAAATTTTGTCCCAACATTAATTAGTTCCTTTCTCTTCTTTTTCATCCTTTTGGAAAGAGAATTGGAAATTGTTAGGAACAAACATCTTCCTAGGTGATTTGTTAAAATACAATGGGGAACTCAATCAAATTTTAATTCACTTCATTTTAAGTTATTATCACAATTCATTGAATTATACTTACAAAAGGCTTATATTTCCAAGGTAAAATATTAGTATCTTTCTTGGGTGATATTAGATATTAGGGTCTCTTGGCTTAGACAAAATCACCCTCTCATTGTATTCAAAGTAGATGCGTAGCAAAGCTAGATGCATCAATCGTTAAATCATAAACAAACACAAGCTCAAAAATTGTGTTACCAAGTACGCTTGGAACCTAGCCTGTAACTAACTAGTTCATACTAGATATTGTTTGGGTATGGTATTCAATTCTATTAAATTCTACAAAATAAATATTAACCTAGAAATCAATGTAAGTGATAACATTTTTAAAATTGTTAAATATAAATGATAATAAAATCAAAATAGCATAACATAGTTGATTTCATAAGAGAGAAAATGAAAAAGTTCACAATATCTTCACTCGATATCCAAGATTTTTAATCCATGAGGATGAAGATGAGGATGAGATAGAAAACCAAAAGACAAGGAATTGTTTATCCAAGTTTCCAAATTTTTGAGGATAAGGAAAAAAACACAATCCTATGAAAGAAGGAGAATGTGCAAGTCATTATCTCAAGTTAAAAGAAATTAATTAAGTAAACTAAACAAACAAATGCAATATCATACTTATGATAAAACATATCTACTTGGTGAATAAAATGGTACATTGGCACACCCCCTTAAGTGAAATTGAGGTAAGAAGAAATGGGTCACAAGGTTAGGTATCCATGTAAAATATGAAATAACCCCAAATTATAAAGAGAGTGTACCCTCTCGAAGTAGAGACTAGAAAATCCATAGGACAAAACTCCATCCCAAGTGACATATGTGAAGGATAATATAGACCCACCCCATCCCCTAAAGTTGGTGCCTCCACAAAGAAGAGAGAAAAGCAATGCAAAATGTTGAATGGTGAATGTTGTAGTAGGTTCATTTGCAACAAATGATGTACCTTCCTTTCACAATATGGAAATCTTGAGTTGTCAAATTGTTGAATTCCCATTCAAGTGGAATGTAGAAAGGAATTCAGATGTATGGTTTTTGAAGCGACTCATGTGTCTTGATGTTGATGTTAAGCTATGATTGTTCCATAGAAGATTCAGGGACTACAATCATTGAAGTGTGAGACCTTAATTAATGTGAAATAGAATGTGTCATGTTGCATGATATGGTGGGGATAGAACAAGTGAATTTACAAGGGGAGATAATGTAACTCGATGGGCATTGTCATCAATGAGAAGACAAATATTCTCAATTGTTTCATCAATATTTGAAAGGTGAGAGTCTACAAACAGATGTGAAATGTTTAAGTAGGCCTCCCAATGAAGTGGATCTCATAGACATGAAGAATCCTATATAGAGAATCATTGAGAGCCCTTGAAGAAGCAAATTTGAACTTCGATGAAGCAATACATGATGGAGGAATATCTTGCAAGAGGAAATCAAAGTCATTATGGTGTCATCTAGATCTGAAATGTGGTCTACTTTTCAAAAAAGTAAAGATGCTTGATAGGAATGTGTCCTAGTGGCCGAGTGAATCTAGAAGACATATAATCCTATTGCAAAGAATCATGGAAAGTTCTAGAAGAAGCAACTTTTAATTCTGAAGTAGCAACGTGTATAAGAGATGTTCTCATTTGTAGATGGAGTATCAAGAGGAGGATCACTAGTCCATGGACCATGTCATTGTTGTTAAATACCTATGCTTTTGTTCATAGTCACTTGGTGTAGGAATGAATTCAATGAGATAGGGTAGGAGATCCTACATAATGTAATTTTTCACTATCCCTTGTTTCAAGTACAAATGGTTCTCTGAATTTATCTTGACAATAGAATGTTGGAATTTAATACCATAATCCATGATGAAAACTGCCAAAAATGGAAATTTATCTTAGTTCGCAATTACAAAATGCTTTTGTATAGGCCTCTCGAAGAGTAAGTACATCAAATTGAGACTTTATAAATTGAGTGTATGTATTAGCAATCTCCCAAATTGTTCAATGGTCTCCAAACCTTGTCAATTTTTTATTTTTATTTTAACTCAAATATGTATGGTATAGGCATATCATTGGTTATGTGATTTTTTTTTTCCTTAAATGCTTCTACAACCAAAAGAGACAAGTTTTAGATGAAAATGGGGTCTTATGGGCCTTTTTGACACAATGGTAGGTTCTTTAGACCTGAAAATGCCCCAAAAACTAGTCGATTACCTTAAGTTACAAACAAATCCTTGTTTGTGAGCATGCTTCTTGATCTCCAATTTTGGTGGAATGAAAGATAATATTGAATTTCTCAAGCCTTTTTGATGCTTCGAAACCACCAAAAAAAAGCTACTTTGATCATTGAAATGTTGTAGTGACTTGGATAAAAAAAGAAAACTAAGTCTAAACTTTAGAAGTTAGTTTTTTCTTGTCAAATTGTTTTCAATTTTCAAATCATCCAAGGATGCAAGAGGAGTATATTTTGTTATGACAAGATAAAAAAAAAACTTAGAATCTTTTGAAACCATTGAAACATGGGGACCCCTTCCCCCCCTCCAAAATCCCTATTTTTTCAGCATGCAATACTTAGGGGAAACATCCCCTTGCCGCACCACTTAGGGATGTCCTAGGGACTCCAAGGAGTCTCTTGACCATCTTGAGGATGCTTATGAGTCTCCCATGGCCCCCAATTAGAAACTCCAATTCTAAACAAAAATGGTGAAATTATTGTGAAAATATCATCCGTATTAAAGGTTTGGCAATGCCCCCTAACCTTGATGGGGGCTCTGCCCCAAACCCCCCATAAGGGGCACTACCCATTGACCCCAAACCTCTACCCACCATTCTTAGTGTTAATGCAATCATTTCCATTTTTTTTATGTTGACTAGTTTAAACACTTAGTATGCCAAAGTTTCATCAGCAATTCTTATACTTATTCTTAGTTTGTTCCCAAAGTTCCAAAACTCTACCACCATTGTTAATGTTCAAATTTCAATGCAATCATTGACATATTTTTAATGTTTATTGTAAAATTTACATAGTGTGGCAAAGTTTTATTTACAGTTGTTATACTTATTCTATACACATCCTTTTATAATTAATTTTTTAAGTTGTATATATATTTGCATCCCACCCCGCCCCCTTCGTCATCCCCCTGTCGTCCCCAAACTTAAGCCCTTGGTATGTTAAGATATGAAAGCTCACAATAGTTTCATTTGATATGTTAATCGAGGAAAAACCTACAATATATAGCTTCCAAGATTCCAAATCCATGAGGATCATGAAGAGGTAGAAAACCAAAAATAGAAATTGCTTATCCAAGTTTCCAAATTTGTGACAAGGAAAAAGTAGAATCTCAATCAAAGAAGGAGAATGTGCAACTCATTATCTTATTCTACCTAAGTAAAAATATTACCTAATTAAGCTTTTTAATAGTGGAATATCACACTTAGGATAAAACATATCCAAGGTAAATAAAATATTACATTGATAGGCTTCTTTAGTTGCTCTAAAAGTGGTGCCTTATGAATTATGTTCTTGGATACTAAAGTTTCCAAATTCTGGGCACTCTTGATAGCTTCTCGTAGAGATTGTGATTCGAAGGCTTTAACCAAACCTTTCAATGGTTTCTATTGATGTGTTTTTTATGCACTATGCAACACAAAATAAAATACTAAGTATTCTATCCTCTCTTGAACAAAATCCTCCCAAGTGCTAAACTACGTGATCAAATGGGATGACTCCAAGATTCCAATAGTCAGGTCTTGACTTTATATTGCAGATAGACTCAATGATTGTGATGTGATATCTGTTGGAATCACAAGGGGGACTTACGTTGCTTGGGTCAAGACCTATCCATTCTCATGTTTCATGATTGATTTACACTCCATGATTTAGGTCATCCTTGAGCAACATCTCGACTTAGCCAAAAAAAATATTTTGTACCCTAATTCTTTAATTTTGACCCCTTACTAGCATTGCCTTAGGTTTTATTGGAATTCTTGCTTCTCTAGCATGGGCACATTTCTAGGGTTCATTCGCACAAATTGCTCTTGATGAGCAAGCTAGTATCATGACCATGACTTAAACAAAATTTTAACTTAGTCAAATTATCTCCTCCAAACTTCTATGAGTTCATCGCCTTCATTCTTCATCATTTGGATGTCTTTTGTCATTGGAAGGTAATTCTTGACCACCATACCTCAATCTTGACCTATGCTACCCTAAAACCCTAGAACCTAGTCATGTTTACAATTGAGATCTTGGTGACTTGATCACTTAATACAGCTTAATCATGTAGGTCTCATCTAACTCCAACTCCAACACTTAAGCAAATCAACCCTAGCAACCAAGTACTTTGGGAAATATCTTGCAACTTGACAACATGGGTAATGATGGAGGAATGGAAGGTGAGACTTATAGAGGTGAGAGAGAGAGAGAGAGGGTGAGAGGAAGAGATAATGACCTGGAGAGGGTAGAGAAAGAGAAGTAGAGAGGGAGAGAAGAAGAGAGGGATGGAGAAAGAGACCTAGAGAGGGGAGAGAGAAGAGAGATAGTAGAGAGGGATAGAGAAGAGAGATAGAAGAGAGATACCAATGTCAATCTTTTTCTATAAAATTTTTTTTTCGAAAAATCGGCCTATTGTCGGAATTCTGACTCCAAAGGGTAAAATTCTGAGAAAGGAGTGTTGTTGGATGCACAACATCCTCATCGGAACTCTCCTGGAGGCTGTCGTATTGGAATTCTGACGATAGGCCGAGATCGCGATGGTATTCTTTTAGGGTATGAGCATCCATGGCGGCCGTCAGAAAGGTTGGAGGTGATGTCGGAATTGCGACGACCACAAGGATAGTCGGAACTTTTGACACAAAGTTTTTGACGTCTTTTTTTGTCGATAGTGCGACGAAATTGTGTCAGAATTTTGACGATTTGCCGTCGAAATTTTGACCCGAATGTACTAGTGATTTTAGATTTTGCTACCATTGGTTACTTCATTGACCTCTAGTCAATCCCATTAGCACTCAAAATGTGGATCTCATCAATTTGGGGGTCAAAAGTGGATTCTAACTTATCTTTTTTTTTTAATAGGACTGGTTGCACTTTAGTTCCTTGTTCTTTATGAGTTGCTAGAATTTTTGTCTAGCTTCAAACCAAAATATTGGTGAATCTCTAATAGGGTAAAAATCACACTTAGGTTGCTCCTATGCATAATGGTCATTAGAGTGTCATCCTTGCTACATCCCCCTCTTTATTTCTTCACACACATCAACCTCATGTTGGGAATTGATTATATTAGGAAAAATATCCCTCCCAAAGCAAGTCATCGTGAAGCTCCTACAATTAAAAATAATGGTGACCTCAAACACGTTTATGCCCAAGATTAATTTCATGTCAATGGTGGAGATTCTTATTGAACTTATGGCTTATTCAATTGAAATTGTATACAGTGAAAAATGATGAAAATAATAATATTGAAAGACTAACAAGGATCCAACGACAAAAACCCTAGCCTAACAATGAGAAGCATCCACCATACACAAATGAAGATACCTAAGATCATGAAAATAAACAAAATAAAGCAATATATACCATTCACATGTCAAGTAGGGTTTTAATCTTCATTGTCTCCTATTTGTTGGCATTATTGCCATTGACGTCAAAGGATGTCTAATGGTTGCATAAAAGAAGGTAGGTGTTAATGATGCAGGCAACAGTCATGCATAACACATCATGTTATGTTGCAGCCTGGGTTTTGACCAATTTATGAAGAGGTGTCAACCACATTCATCGTCTTCACATATTGGTGTAGCATCCTAAAATTGTGACACTTGCAATTTCGACTGCATTTGGGTCTTCATGATGGCGGCGCAACGTTGAACCTGAATGGAGACCCCGAAACCTGCTTGTGACACCAAAAACTGCATTTTTCTGCACCTTGGCATGATCCCTCCTTGCACCCTGCTGTCCCGGGAGGTGGGACCATGGCACCCAGTGCCCTGGTCCTTTAGGACAATGGTGCCCAGCGCCCTGGTCCCCCAGGACCATGGCGCCCAACGCCTTGGTCCCTGGCCCTATTTTGGGCCCGGTCTCTTTTGGGCATCGGGTCTCTAAGTTTGCAATTCGGGAAACAATGTTTCTAGGTCGGCCTAAGGTCAAGAAAATCAGTCTATCAGCCCTAATTGACAAGTATATAAACTACATTTCCTCTCTCAAAAAAGGAGGAGGATATATGTGTGCAAAGGCGCGAAAGCGATATTCAAACATTCAAGCATTCAAGCATTCCTTCAAGCAATTGAGCATTCTAAGTCTCCATTCAAGGCTAGGTGTTGCATTCAAGACAAGGATTCAACCATTGAAGAGGAGATCACTTACAACATACAACATACTACATACATTACACCTTCGCATGTAAGAATACAAACATTCTTACAACAAGGTATCAATACTTGTTTACATTACAAACATTTACATTTACAACATTCTCATTTCTTGGTTAATTCCAAAACCGGGGTTTGACCTAAAGGCAAACCCCTCATCCCTAACCCCCTAATCATCCTCTCTTTTTGTGTGTGTAGGTTGCAGGTACGCGACTGTAATTGAAGATCTGGAATCCTTGTGCAGAGACGAATAGATCCACCTTCGTTTCGCGGATTTTTCGGAGGACCGTGTGCACGCCGGGCGCCATCGTCCCGTCAACTTTCGCTCAAATTTGCAGAACAGCACCGTATCGACATTTTACTGCTAATTCCAGGTCCGTAGCTTCATCCCATATCCCTATCTCTGTTTATAAACGAATCTTTCCTACTTTACATGCATTCCTAGGTCAATCTTTCTATCTACATTCTTTACAAAAGAGGGTATCCTTGATGTCTTAACCCTTGAAACTCATTTAGAATCCAATCCTGCATTGTGTGGGATTGGATCTTGTGGGTTTCAACCCCTCTTTTGAATGTAAAGTCTCTCCCAAGTGAAAACCATCAACCCTAGTGACTCTCCCTTCTCTCTCCTTGGAGTTGGGGAGGGGAGAACGACTAGGGTTCGATTTTTCTGCTTTACAATTGGTTGTGTCAGCAACAATCATCAAGTCACGTGTCATAATTCCCACATGGCATCAGTTTCTTTGGTTCACGTGCATCTGAGGGTTTCGTGGTGAATTCGAATGAGGGTTAAATGACCCTGCAGGATAACATTGCTGACTGGTCAATAGGGCTATCCTCTTATCCCGCAACATTCCTGAGAGAGAGTTTTGACCTTGCGGGATAACACTTGTGAGGTGCACATGATGTTTGTTCTTATCCCTCAGCATGTTGGTTGAGCATTATGGAAAATTTCATATGCTTGTCACGCGGGATAACATATGTTCAATGAACAAGGCAGTCCCTCTTATCTCGCGATATCAAATGTGACCCTCAAATGTTGCATGGGACAAGAAACCTAAGGGAAGTTTGTGGATTCCCTTATCCCACACAAGCTAAGATGTACATTAAATATTGCACGGGCTAACAAGTGAAAGCGTGCCGTGAATAAAAACTTATCCCACATGAGACAGATGGTTATGCGGTGGTCCCACGGGACAATGAAAAATGAAGGAAAAAGAGAGAAACCTTATCCCACATTAAGAGGCTACACAAGGTTTTCATGGGATAACAAAAGTAAAGGTCCCTCCTTAGACCGGGTGGTAAAACTTGGAGATAAATGCTATTGCGGGATAAGAAAACAAAAGGAAAGTGAAGGGCCTACTTATCCCACAAGACCAAGCGGGGATGAGAAGAGACACACAAGATAAGGAAAGGCAAAAGACAAAGGCTTATATCACATGGGTTAAGAGTATGCTAATGTGGTGCAGGCTAACAAAGAAAGAGGAAGGCTTCTTGAGAATAATAGAAGCTTATCTCGTATGGGTAGAACATGCATGAAGTTCAATGGATCTGAGCAACTCGATAGTCCACATAGGCATTGACCTAGTTTGACCCGACAACATGGCATGTACGAAGCGAATCAGAGGACACTTGTCGAAATGATGAAAGGGTATTTTGCCGACATAATTGAAGATTGTGATCAACTTTGCGGCCATGTCTGCAAGCCGATAGACTCAGAGGTCCACTTGGACAATTGACCAGGATTGACCAAGTGACTTGGATGTTGAATAAGAAGATGTTTGCATGCCGATAGGCATAATGATCTATGTGGAGGCTGACCGACCTTGACCATCTGATCTGGACAAAGAATATGAAGACATAAGGCTCTTTATGAACATAAAATGAATCATATTTGTAGAAGTCGGTGATGGTGGATCTCAGTATGGTAGTTGTCAAACTTTTTAGAGAGGATGGAGAATGCATTAATGGCGATTGAGTTGCAGATGGTTGATGGGCTCAAGGAAACCGACAGAGGAAAAATCAAATATGTTACACAGAGTGGGGTTGCAAAGAATAACAGCTTAGTACAAAGATTGATCAGAAGAAAGGTTGGATGCATTTACTACAGACGACAAGTATGAGATCATATTCAAGACAGAGAATGAAATCTCCAGAGTTGCAGATCTTCATGATAACCGACTTGAATAAAATATTTAAGAGTGTTGTAGAAGGAAAATTTGATGTGTATAGAGTCAATCCAATCCAGTAGAGCTTTAAATGTGATTCAACTTTGGTAGGTGTGGTTGTTGAGACTAAGAGAGGTGGAAATAAAGACATGTCCATAAGTCGATTGTATGTGTGTGTTGATGTGATAAATAGAGGTGTGTTGTTGTGGCAAAGTATAGAGAGGTATTGTTGCCAAGAGAAAAAATAGCAAGAACAAAGCATTCTAGAGAGTATTGTTGTAGTAGAGAGAAGAAGATAACCAGAGGAAGGAGGAGAAACAGAGAAAACTTTCAGCAGACAAAAAAAGTCATTCTCATGATATGAGAAATATGTAAGTGTTACAAAACTCATTTGTAACAAGGCTTTATCATTGCATTATAAACTTGAACAATCATTGTAAATCTTTGAGTGGGTGCTCAGAGCAGGGGTAGGTACTCCTTTGAGTAGGTGCTCATAAAATCAAGGGTTGGTGCTCCTTGGGTTGGGCACCCTAAAGTTTCAAGGGTTGGTGCTCCTTGGGTTGGTGCCCTAAATATTGTAAATTATTATTTACTGTGAGGTTGGATTGGAGCACTAGACTCTGGCAGCTATTCTCATTGAGGTTTTTCTCACATTGGGTTTTCCTTGTATATCTGGTGTTGTGGTTTGTCTTTGTGTGTGTGTGTGTTCTCAATTAATTTGTAGTAACAATATTAGCACACATAGTTAAAAGTTTTAAAATACATTGATTCACCCCCCTCTCAGTGTCCATTTGTGTTCTTCAATTGGTATCAGAGCACTAGATTCCCCTGTAGTAAAAGCTTTATCTAGCTTAGGTAGATCCTGCTTTGTGAACACAATGGCAAGGAATGAATACTCCTCTAAAGCACCTATCTTTGATGGTACCAACTATGCCTTTTGGAGTAGAAGAATGGAAACCTACCTGTCTTCCTTAGAATTTGATGTCTGGATGTCAGTGAAAAATGGATATATTGTTTGTAAAGTTCCTCCTACTGACCTTGAGGCAAAAAGGGAATATGAGAATAATGTTAAAGCTAAGAATGCAATCTTAAGTGGTCTATCAGATACTAATTTTGTCAAAGTTGTGGATTACACATCAGAAAAAGAGACTTGGGACAAGCTGCAAAGTATATATGAAGGATATACCAAAGTGAAAGAAGCCAAACTGCAAAATCTAAGAGCTCAGTTTGAAAATCTAAAGATGAAAGAAGAAGAGAAGATAGTTGATTATCTGCAAAGAGTGGATGAGATTGTGAGTGATATAAGAGGACTTGGAGAGGATGTCAAAGATGAAGTTATTGTCAAAAAGGTTCTAAGATAATTAACCTCAAAGTATAGTACAAAAGTCTTAGCTATTGAGGAAGCTAAAGACTTAAAGAATTTCTCTATGGATGAATTGTATGGCTCTCTATCTACCTATGAGATGAGAACAATAAGTGCTAAACCTTCAAAGATAGAAGTTGCCTTCAATACCACACAGAAAGGAAAAGAACAAGCCACAAATGAGGATGAAAATGATTCTGATGCTTCTATAGAAAATTTTGTTAGATAATTCAAAAGAGGCTTAGGAAAGTGCAAAGGTAAGATGCCTTTCAAATGTTTCAACTGTGGAAAGATTGGACATTTTGCATCTAAATGCCCTTATGGAGAAAAGGATGAAGATGGAAAGAAAACCATGAATTCTTTTAGCAAGGAAAAGATGAAGAACCCTTATAAGCCAAGGAGAAGAAGTTTTAAGAATAAGAGCAGTCTTTACACTTTTGAAGATGATGCCTCTGATAAAGAAAGTGTCTTTGAAGATTGCTGCAATGAAGGTGAAAGAGAAGTAAATCTCTTTATGGCACAAGGAGAGTTATCTAATGAACACATTGTTGATGATAAAGAAGAGGAAATAGAAGTTGAAGTAGACCTTGAAGGTGAACTTGTGAGTGCAATAGATGAACTTAGAAAAGTAAGAAAAGAATATTAAAAATACAAGAATGTTGTTGTTGAAGAACAAGAACTATTAAACGAATCTCTTGAGGAATCAAAGAAAATAATTTCTGATTTGAAGAAGCAAAGAGGATGTATGAAGTAACAAAGTTAGATTTAGAAAGAAAGGATAGAGAGTATCAAAAGTTAGAGGAAGAGATTGTGAGTCTCGTAAAAGAACTTGAAAAGAAGAAAGATGAACTAAATATGAGGATAAGTATGATGGCATCACTAAAGCATTAGAAAAAATGTTAAGTAAGAAAAAGCACAACAAGGACATCAATGGAGTTGGATTTGAAAATGGACAATGTTGTAATAGTAAAGATTCATTAGACAAGGAGATACTCTTCACCTCTTCAAGTGAAAGTGAACTCTAACAAACCTTCACAGTCAGCAAGCCCAATGAGAAGAAGACATATGTTGCTGCTACAAAGAATCATTCAAGGAACCAACATGTCCATCCTAAAAGAAAAGCCAATATTGATAATGGAGGCTTCACAAAGGTCAAGGATACATGAAGGGTGAGCTCAAGAAGACCGAACTATGCGGCTCCAAGGAGACAAATGAGAAACAACTTCAATAATGATTAGTATGTACCTCAATTCCATGGCTACTGCTATAAATATAATACTTATGGTCATAGAATTGTTGATTGTAAGCTTATGCATAGGTCTCCTCCTAGTTTGAAAGTAGAAAACAATTTGTTGCTCTGAGGGATATGAATGTTATTTGTTATCATTGTAATGGGTATGGTCATAGAAGTTATGAATGTAGGAGAAATGTATCTCAGTCCTACAATAGATTTTCAAATACATCATTCAATGTAAATGTTAAATTCTATCATTGTCAAAACTTGGGCCACATTGCAAAACATTGTAAGCTTAGGACATCTAAGCAAAAGAAGACAATATCAACATTTGAACCTAATGCAACACCATAACTGAATGGGACAGTAGAAAAGAAGAAAGAAACCAAACAAGTTTGGATAGAAAAGGATAAAGATAAGGTTGGGTCAAGTTTGATTGTTCAAACTGCCCTACATGCTAAAAGGAAAAATTTTTGGGTAGTAGATAGTGGTGTTCCAACCACATGACTGGTGATAAGAAGAAATTTATTAAGCTTGAAGATTGGAATGGTGGCTTAATGAGGTTTGGAGACAACTCATCAATCAAAATAAAAGGCAAAGATACTCTCAATATTGATGGTAAATTGAAAGCAAGTGATGTATACTATGTGGAAGGTCTGAAACACAATCTGCTAAGTGTGAGTCAAATGTGTGACAAAGGATATAGGTTTACATTTGATTCAAGAGGATGTAAAATCAGAAAGGAAAGCACTGGAAAACTTGTTGCTGAAGGAAAAAGGATAGATAGAAATTATGTGTACAACTTGAAAGAATGCTTTGAGTCTCAATGTATGATGAGACAAGTTGATGAGAGCTAGCTATGGCATAGGAGACTAGGTCACATCAATTTTGATAACCTTATTAAAGTAAGCAAGAGAGGGTATGTTAGGCACATACCTCATATTATCAAACCAACAAGCACCTTTTGTGATGAGTGTCAAAGAGGAAATCTCACTAAAGTGAGCTTCAAGACTAAAGAATACTCAACTACAAGGCTACTAGAGCTTGTGCATACTAACTTGTGTGGGCCTATACGAACAAGAGCCCTAAATGGAGAAAGATACTTCATGCTCCTCATAGATTATTTTTCAAGGATGACATGGGTAACCTTCTTGCAAGACAAGTCTCAGGCCTGTGGAAGATTCAAAATCTTTAGGTAGATGGTTGAAAAGGAAAGTGGATACAAGCTAAAATGCCTGAGATTGGACCGTGGAGGTGAGCTCACATCAAATGAGTTTGAAGATTACTGTGAGAGACATGGAATCAGAAGACAATATTCTGCCCCTAGGACACCACAACAAAATGGTGTTGTGAAAAGGAAAAACAAGATAGTCAAGGAGATGGCAAGGAAAATGTTGAATGAAGCTAATCTACCTAATGTATACTAGAAAGAAGAAGTTCATACTATTGTATACACATTAAATACAGTTCAACTGAGAGTGAACAATAGAATGACAACTTATGAGTCATGGTATGATAGGAAACCATCGGTCAAGTATTTCAAGGTGTTTGGTAGCAAGTGATTCATCAAAAGAGATGAAGATGGATTAGGTAGTTTTGATTCAAGAGGTGATGAAGGTATCTTCTTGGGGTACTCTACTCACAACAAGACCTACAAGTGTTTCAACAAAAGACTAAAGAAGGTAATTGCGAGTGTACATGTGAAAGTAAATGAAGATATACATACAGGAAGGAAAAACTCAATTACTCAAACTGAAGTACCATATGTTGAAGATGAAGATCAATATGAGAGTGAACATGAAGAAGAAACACCTAGCAAAGCCCCAAACAAATATGTGCAAAAGAATCACCTTGAGGATCAAATTATTGGAAACAAAAATGATGGTGTGCAAACTAGAAGGAAAGCTAGGAACACTGAGCAAGTAAACTTCTTCCTTATGACTGAGATGGAACCTAGAACATATGATGAAGATAGAAAGAGTGAAGAGTGGATCAAGGCAATGGAAGAAGAGTTGTAGCAGATAGAAAATAACAAAACATGGGAATTGGTTCCTAGGCCAGCAGACAAGAATGTCATTGGGACTAAATGGGTCTATAGGAACAAGATGAATGAAGAAGGCAAGGTAATAAGGAACAAGGAAAGGCTAGTATGCAAGGGATATGCTTAGGTAGAGGGCATAGATTTTGAAGAAACATTTGCACCAGTTGCAAGACTTGAAGCTATAAGGATGTTCTTGGCATTCTCAACATATGAAGGATACAAAGTATATAAAATGGATGTCAAATCTGCATTCTTGAATGGCAATCTTGAAGAAGAAGTGTCCATAGAGAAACCTGAAGGTTTTCAACTGCATGAAGATGAGAACTTTGTCTGTAGATTGAAGAAAGCATTATATGGTCTAAATCAAGCACCTAGAGCATGGTATTCTAGGTTGGATAAGTATCTCCATCAGCAAGGTTTTAGAAAGGGAAATGTTGACAACAATTTATATATCAAGGTTGATGGAGACTACATGATAATAGTAGTGGTATATGTAGATGACATCATCTTTGGAGGCAACAAAGATGTTCTATGCAAAGAATTTGTTGATTAGATGCAATCAAAATTTGAAATATTCATGCTTGGAGAGTTATCATATTTTATTCATTTGCAAATATCACAACAGAATAAGGGCATATTCATTTCTCAAACAAAGTATGTTAAAAACATGTTGGAGAAATTTCATATGGAAGACAACAAACCGGTCAGTTCCACATGGTAACATGATACAAGTTGAAAAAAGATGATGAGTCAGCTAGTGTTGATCAGACCTTGTATAGATCCATGATTGGAAGTCTATTATATCTTAAAACTTCAAGGCCTGATATAGTTCAAGTTGTATGCATGGTTGCAAGATTTCAAGTAGCCCCTAAGCAATCTCATGTTAATGTAGTGAGAAGAATATTCAAGTATTTGCAAGACACACTTACTTATGGCTTATGGTATCCAAAGAAAGGAGATTTTAGTTTGCAGGCCTATACCGATGCAGATTGGGCAGGATGTGTAGATGATAGGAAGAGTACCAGTGGTGGAGCTTTCTTCCTTGGAGACATATTAGTTTCATGGCATAGAAAGAAGAAAGAGTTTATTTCACTATCAACTACCAAAGCAGAGTATATTGTTGCTGCCACATGTTGCTCATAGGTTTTGTGGATGAAGAAAACTCTCAAGGACATTCGGGTAGAGTTTTTGGATCCTATTCCCATCATGTGTGACAACTCAAATGCAATCAATATATCAAAGAGCCCTATCATGCACTCTTGGACAAATCACATTGCAATAAAATATCATTTTCTTAGGGAGAAGTTGTTGGCAATTGACACTCATATGGTAAGGTTCATGGCATTATGGGTTGTCATTGATGGTAACTCATCATCTCAGGGTAAATGGTTTCATTGTTTGGTTAACCGACATACATTGCACTTAATTGGTATTGGTATTTGTAGACACCTAAAAATGTCTCATTGATCATGTACTAATTTAATTTAATTAATCATATTCTTCTAATTTCACATTTCGTCATAATAAACTAATTATTCTTTTTCTTATTCTTTCATCATTTAATCATTTTCTAATATTAATTAAATATTTATTATTTAATTAATTCTGATTAATTCCCCAATTTAAATAATCTTTATTATTTAAATAAACTAATTATTCTATTTCTTATTCTTTCATCATTTAATCATTTTAATCATTTTCTAAATATTAATTAAATATTTATTATTTAATTAATTATAGTTAATTCCCCAATTTAAATAATCTTTATTATTTAAATAAACTAATTATTCTATTTTCTATTTCTATCATCATTTAATCATTTTAATTATTTTCTAAATATTAATTAAATATTTATTATTTAATTAATTATGGTTAATTCCCCAATTTAAATAATCTTTATTATTTAAATAAATTACTAGTTATTCAATTTCTATCTCTAATCAACTAATCATTCAACCCTCTTCTAAATATTAATTAAATATTTATTATTTAATTAATTGTGATTATTCCTTTAAATTAAATAATCTTTATTATTTAATTAAATTCCATTTCTAAATAATTAAATAGTTTCTTTAAATTATTTAATTAACTAATTGATTCCCCTAGTTCCCCAAATTCTAATTTCTTATTTCTTCTAATTTCTTCCAAATTCAAATACATGTGCATGATTTCAAAAACCAAATTGAAAATCAAAGTCAAGTTCTAAATATATTCAAATGCTAAATTGAATAAAAATAAATTCAATTATTTGAATAAATATCTCACACAAAGATTAAATTGAAAATCTAAATCTAAATGCAAGCACATGCTAAATTAATTAATTAAATCAATCAATTAATTAAATCATTTATCTCTCCAACTTCTATTTTCATCTTTCAATTAGCTTTTTCTAAATTTAGCTCTCTGTGTCATCTTCTTTATTTCCTCCAATCATCCTTTTTCTTCCTTCAGTTAACTCTTTCATCAATCAGTTGACTCCATTAATCTATTCAATCTATTGAGTTTCACTCCCACAATCACCAGTTCAACTATCAACTTGCATTTGAGCTCACCTGAGTTCACACCTCTTGATCATTATGTTCCACCTTTCAATCAATTTCATCCAATTTTCTATAAATTGAGCATTCAATCCTCACAATCATCTGAAATCACGAACTTTGAATCTTTGTGTCACTTGCAGGTTACCAGCGCAATATCTGAGAGCCATCATACCATGAAGAGGAGAAGAGCAATGGAAGCAATATGCAATCTTGGGATAGGGAGCTTTAATTGATTTCATTCTTAATTCCTATTTCTTGATATTGTATCTTTTCATTATCTAGTTTGTTAGATTTTTTGATTAGATAGGGATTCGTGATTTCCCTAGTGCTTCTAATTGATAGCTTTGTTTATTCGAAGGATGAATTCTAGCATGCGTTACAGTATTCACATTGCTTTACACCGGCACTCACTTCATCCCGACTAAGTCCTAATCCCAGTAATGGATAGGACCCAGATAAGGAAATCTTTTGGTCCTGATTATGTCTTCATGGATTTTGGTGGTAATGTGTGATGGCCGACATGGTTATTGGATTCATGTTTGATTTTCATTATGTTATGGTAGCTAACTTGTTTATATTTCTTGTTGAAGCCAACATGGTTAAGTTAAGAGGATATTTAAGAAGATCACCTCAGTGATAGATCATGTGTTAGATGTTATGTGAGTTTTTGATTGCGAATATTTCAATGTTTTGGTATGCGATTGGAAGCGGCTGTGTGCAATTTCACGTGCACAGCTTGAGCAGTAGCAAAACAAAGTATCAAACAATCGGTATACAAAGAAGGATATCGAAGCGTTCATCGAAACTTATCCAACATGGTCAGATGCTATTTATAAGTTCATTTTCATTTGTAAACACTTGTAAGTGTTTTGTAAGTCAGTGAGATTTCCTATATTTTGTGTTTGAGTAGTGAGCTCTAGACGGTTGGCCTTTTTGCATGTGCAGAACCTCTTATGTAATATTTATATACCTTGATCAAGTATATAGATATTATGGGTATTAGCCCCACCGTGGTTTATCCCTTTGCAGGGTTTTCCATGTATAAATATTGGTATTATGGTGTTGTCTTTCATTGTGTTATTTTGTGTATGCATTCTAATTTTATTTATTGTTAACCAGTTAATAAGGAATAAGCTCAAAACTAAAATTACCAGTAGAACATTGATTCAACCTCCCCCATCCTCTTAGTGTTCTTGGATTCCAACAATTGGTATAAGAGCTTGGTTCCTCAGAAGAAGTTTAACCACTTGAGGAAGATCCACAATTTGGAATCAATGGAAACCGGTTTGCAGCAACAACTTAGACTTGCTCTTGAGGATCTTGATAATGAACAGATGGAGAATAGTAAACTGAAAAATGAATTGAAGTAAGTCCGTGAATACATCATTTCATTGCAAGGAAAGATTTCAGTTGTCAAGGCTAAGAGAAGAGAACTTTGTGACCAATTTCAAAATCAAAACATTGATGAGGAAGATACTATGAAGGATCATTGTCAGAAACTTACTCAAGAGAACACTATCTTGAAGAATGAGATGCAAGCCATAACTATGAGGATGTGCAAAAAGATTAAGGATAGAAAGAAAAATGAAGAAAATCAAGCTCAAGCATTGAAGGATAGATCTAAGGAATGCAACAAATTGACTCATGAGAATGATATGTTGAAACTTGAGTTGACCCAGTACCGGAACAATGAATAGGAACTTGAATGATAGATTATAATCATGAGGGATGATTTGGTTATAGCTAATGAGTACAAGGACAAGTTCAAGGATAGATCTGCTAAACTTGATGAACTGCTAAATAATCAGAGAGATGTTAATGACAAAAGAGGTCTTGGTTATGAAGAAGGAGAAAGCTTTGGTACTGCACAACAAGATACATCAACCAGATAGAAGAAGAATCATGTCAACCGGAACCAGAAATCACCGATAAGACAACCTAATTCTCACAAATTCAATGGTCCATGCTTTATTTGTAATAAATTTTGTCATATGGCTAGTCAGTGCAGAAATAGGAATAATCAGAATAATGCATCATTCACCGGTCTTGGAAATGTAAGATGCCATGCATGTAGTAGATTTGGACATATGGCTAACCAATGCAGATCAATGGAAATCAAGTAAATCAAGGAGTTAACAAGGCAGTACATAAAAAACAATATTGTCTGTTATGAATGCAACAAGATTGGGCACATTGCTAAATATTGCAGAAGTAAGAATCCACCGACAACTAATGGAAATGCAGATGAGAAGGGAAAATCAAAAGTGGAAGACATCAGGAAACAACATGAGATGAGATGGGTGGGAAGATCTGATACACCACCGACAGAACAACCGACAAAGTCATCAGGTCCTACACTGACAACAGATTCAACCGGTAACTAAGGCACTCGACCTTAGGGGTAGGAAAATAATTGAAGATCATGCAGATACCCCGGATTACATTTGTAGTTAGAAGATTCTAATTGTGGATGGATACTAAGGAGATTTTAGTAAATTACCGGAATCCACTTGCAGATCATGTAAACCAGTCAAGCCTAACCGACAACATTTATTACAATGGAAAATTAGGGTTAATGACGATAAAAAGGGAAGTTAAGTTATTTTCTTCACACAGTGATCAAGTATTCAAGCGAGAAAATCTCCAGAGCATTTCAGAGTTCTAGAGAAAATTGAGTGAGCACTTTCTTTTGAGCAATATGATCTCTCGGTAGCATTTTTGAGGTATTTTTCATGTTTGCAGAAACCCTAGCTTTCGTGTTTGGTTGCAATGGCTTCTTCATCTAGCATTGATACTCCCTTGGTGGTTGAGATTAAGAACTGTCCTCATCCCATTTTCAAGAAGCATCCATACAAATCCCTTCTAGATGAGCCATTAGGTGCATTTTTGCAATTTTATCATGGAGTTCTTCATATGGAGGATATTAGGGAATACATCCACTGCAACATTGAATAACTTGGCGATTATGAGTTGTCCTGCGTTTTCACCGAAAACCTAATTTTTGACAACCAGCTAAAACCAAAATTTGCACATTTGCAGAGGAAGGGTTTCATGTAGTTTATGGATTTCTTGACTTTTGATGAGGTGGAATGGATACACTATGTTTTGAGCCGCATTCATGGAGAATTCATCTGGTTTGACCGATCGTACAAGATTACTGAGGAAGTTATCAAGAATGTCACATGTCTTCACAAAATCGGAGGTGTTCCCGGTACTAGATGTAAGTTATCTCACACTGAAATGAATAAACTTATTGGAGCAACTTTTGATGGAAGATCTATGAGGGTAGATGATGTTAGGGATATAGATGTTAAATTTGCAGTAATGGTTATTGGTTATAAGGTTTATTAGTCAAACCTGTTAAACTTTGTAGCTGGCAACAACATTTTGGTTGCTTATTAGATGGTAAAGGAGGATGTCCATTATGATTTGTGCAGTGTAATGCTAAAAGAACTCATGACTAACCTGCAAAAGATCAAGCAAGACAAAAATAATACTTTTCGGTATGGCTCCTTCATCATTTGTCTATTATTTTACTTTCTAGGCACTATTCCCAGTTTTGGAAAGACTCTGTGGGCTTTTGACTGCCCGGTAGCAACCCAAATTGCTCAAATTTTGAATAGGCAAGGTGATAAGGATAAGAAAGCCAATCTATGGGCATTTTTCAAAACATTTCAGGAGGAAATGAAGAATAGGTCCCGAATTCCTAAATCTATAGTAGAGAAATGCAAGGACGCAAATTTGCTTTATGATAGATAAAGATGAATGTATGATGGATGTTGTACAACCTAGGACTATATGGATAATGCCTGTGGGTTATGAGGTTGAGGAAGCTACTCTGGTTACCTATGCACAACACCTTTTGCAGGCACTAGTAGATGAAAAGGAAGAGAAATTTGGAACTGCTAAGGAGAAAGGACTCAAAGTTTATCAGGAACAGGTAGCTCCAACAATCCAAAAGAAGATGACCCGACTAGCGATAGAGTCATTGATAAGTGAAGGTGCTGACAGATCTAAGGTTGAGAAGCATGTTTAAATTTTGGAAGAGCAGAGGAAGAATGAGTTGAAACAGAAGAGGAAAGAGGAAAGGGAAGCTCAGAAAGCATCTCAGGCCATACCCAATGTGGTCCTGCTTACATCAAAAACATCCAATCAACTAGAAGCTGAGCCTTCCAGTCAGACACCAGTAGAGCCACCCAAGAAGAAACCTAAGGCGACCCAACAATATATGACTATTTCTTCTTAAATATTATTAGATACTGAGATCAAGGAGGTTCCCAAGGGGAAAGGCATTTTTGCTAGAGTGGTAAGGGGGAAGAAAGAAGAACAAAAGGCTAAACCTGTCAAGGAGACTCCTTAGAGGCCAAAGATCACCATTGTACATAAGAGAAAATCCAAATCTGATGAGCAAGCTAAACCAGAATCTAAATAGAGAACTGGTAAGAAAAAGATGAATGCATAAGATTTGATTGAACAGACTGTAAATGATGGTAATTTAGATAACATTTCTTCATTATTTGATGATTTTGGTGAGGAGGACAAGAAGCAAATAGAAGAGGCTATTCTTTTATATCTTGATTCATTCAGTAGGGAATTGATAAAATTAGAGAAGGTTTTGCTGAAGGATTTACTCGATAGATTAGAGTCAGAAAGATACACGCTCAGTCTTTGGATAGATGGATTAAGGAGACTGAATTGGTCAACCTTTGTCCTTCTATAACCCCTCAGGAAATGGATGACTTAATCAATAAAACCGGATCATTAGAATTCAATCCCAAATTTAGAGTTAATAGTCTCATGTTGGACATACTTGAAGAAATCATAAAGGAGACAATTGATATATGGGTGAGAGTTCTTTTGGGTCTTGGCTGTGAGTTAAGTTCCAGTTTTGTACAATCACAAAATATTCAGTTACCTAAGAATATGAAACCGACAAATAAACCAATTGTATATACTGAGAACCCGACAAGCACTCAATCGGATACCACTGTATCGGTTACTGAGTCCCATTTTGAAATAGAGGATATCTTGGCAGATAATGTACAAATAATAGAGGATGCAAAGGCACATGTAAATAAGGATACGGGTGTAGAGGATTCTAAAGTTTTGGGTGAGGCACCATGTGGCGAAGCCACCGATGCACAAGAGATAAAGGATACAAAGGTCATCTCTCTGACTGAAAAGGGTAAGGAGACCATGGTGGATCTCTCCTTTGACTTGGAAATTGACACTTCTGTCATAGCTAAAGGGAATTTACCACAACTTTCCATTAGCTTTGATAAATCATACCATATGATGTCACCGGTAGAGAAGATTTTGGTAGCAACAACTCTTCAGGCACAGGCTACTCAGGAATGGGCTCAGATAGAGTCAAAGGACATGAAACTGATTGAGCACAGTTTTGAGGTTTTGAATCAGTTAGTCCCATAATTTCAAGCTCCAAATGGTGCAAGATCTTCAAGTAAATTAGAGAAAATCATTGATTTTATCCCTAAGCATTATGATTTTTTACTAAAGATTTCACTGACAGAGGCTAAAGAAAGTTTTGTTGTGGCCCAAAAGTTAACATTTTTGCAAATGATTGATAATGGTAAGGAGAAACTTTAGACTTATTTGAAGTCCATTGATATAGCTTTGACTAAAGGAGGTAATGTTTATAAGACTTTTCCATATTTTGATAAGCTGATCGGCTCCATAGACAAGCAATTGTTTGACTGTAGGAAAAACTTAATTCAAATTTCTAACTCCTACAACTCGGCAGTTAATTTGACAAATTCTTTGGATGGTCCAATTTTGACAGTTATGGATCAAATTTTTGAATTGGAGAAGGATAGGAACAAGATAATAAGGAAAGCAAATGAGCTCTGGAATCAAATTGGTCCCGAGCTCGATAATCTGTTATTTCATAAAATAGAGTGTATTGCTAACTTGCAAAAGGAGGATCCCACTACTTCGGAAGAAATAGAATATCATGCTAGCATCTTGAATGGATTCATCTCCATTCTTGAATCTCTTAAGAATGGTTGGGATACTTACTTTTCATTTTTGAAGAATATGTATGTAGATATTTTGAAGTTTGTATAGAACCGACTCATGTCTATAACTGTACAAAAATTTTTGTGGGCACCCTGCTTTGCCATTGATGTCAAAGGGGGAGGAATAAGTGAAAAATGTATATATTTCTTAGGGGGACCATCAAATGTATATAGCAGACACATGTACATAACAATAGATTCAGATTCAGTGACATTTTCACTGATGGTATCATTTTTCACATGAGTGTTGCCATCAATGCCAAAGGGGGAGATTGTTGCCAATTGACTCATTTGGTAAGGTTCATGGCATTATGGGTTGTCATTGATGGCAACTCATCATCTCAAGGTAAATGGTTTCATTGTTTGGTTAACCGACATGCATTGCACTTAACCGGTATTGGTATTCACATTGCTTTACACCAGCACCAACACCAACATCGACACTCACTTCATCCTGGCTAAGTCTTGATCCCGGTAATGGATAGGACTCGGCTAAGGAAATCTTTTGGTCTCTATTAAGTTTTCATGGATTTTGGTGGTAATGTGTGATGGCCGACATAGTCATTGGATTTATGTTTGATTTTCATCATGTTCCGACAACCGACTTGTTTATATGTCTTGTTGAAGTTGACATGGTTAAGTTAGAAGGATATTTAAGAAGATCACCTCAACGATAGATCATATGTGTTAGATGTTATGCGAGCTTTTGATTGCAAATATTTCAGTGAGTTTTGGTATGCGATTGGAAGTGACTATGTGTATTTTCACATGCACAACTTAACCGGTAGCAGAACATAGTATCAGACAACTGGTATACAAAGAAGGATATCAGAGCATTCACTGAAACTTATCCAGCATGGTCAGATGCTGTTTATAAGTTCATTTTCATTTGTAAACACTTGCAAGTGTTTTGTAAGTCAGTGAGACTTCCTATATTTTGTGTTTGAGTAGTGAGCTCTAGGAGGTTGGCCTTTCTGCATGTGCAAACCCTCTTATGTAATATTTGTATAACTTGATCAAGTATATAGATATTGTGGGTATCAACCCCACTATGGTTTTTCCCTTTGCAGGGTTTTCCACATATAAATCTTGGTGTTATGGTGTTGCCTTTCATTGTGTTCTTTTTGTGTATGTAGTCTAAATTTATTTATTGTTAACCGGTTAATAAGGAATAAGTTCAAAACTAACATTACCGGTAGAACATTGATTCACCCTCCCTCTCAATGTTCTTGGATTCCAACATAAGGTTGCAAAGAAAGAAGTGAAAGTTGAATAAGTTTGTACTAGTGATCAAATAGCTGATATCTTTACTAAGCCACTGCCTAAGGAAATTTTTGAGTACTTGAGACAAAAATTGGATGTTGTCTGTTGGATAATTGTTGGCATATGGGGAGATTGTTGGATATGATAGTATTTGATGAACCGGTATGTTGATATGATGATAATGTATGTTGTCATTGATGTCAATAAGTGTAAGTGAACCGGTATGCAGATTGAAATGATGTAGTGAAATGGTGTTAGGGTTTCACTAAGTGTGACTACCGGTTGATAGTCTCAGCTCTAGGGTTATCGGTTTGGCGATTCAGCTTGTGCGATGCAACTGATGATACTCTATGATGAAGTTAGCTAAGAGATGTGAATGAGATCGAGGTGCCACATCCGCCTTGTGCATGTAAAGGATTGAGGTATGAGGAGATCGACCACATTTGAAGTCTACCTCGGGAATGATCATTCTTCTTAGTAGAATGAGAAGAGAGCGTGATGGGTTACTGATTCCCATGTGCGGTGAAAAATGAACGATGCAGATTATCTTGTGATCTGTTTGAAATTGTAATACTCTATGCCATGTGTTTGGACGGCCAGGATTGGACCACTTGTGTTGTAAACCTAAGATGCTTAGGGTTTAGGGTTTATGCTATCGACCTATCTATTGTCTATAAGGTCGATGATGTTGGTTATTGTAAAGTTGTTGGCAAATGTTGTGTGTATGTATCTGAGTGAAGAGATACTTGATACTTGTCAGACCAGTAAGAGGGAAATTGTAGAGTGTGATTGCAGAGTAGAGGATATGAAAAGGATCTTCCTTGGCATCTAGTGATGTTATCAGATCAGAGTTTTACCTGTTGTCTTCTAATCATTGCAACAGTTGGAAAATCCCTTTACTGGGTAGCTTTAACAGGCTTATTGTAAAACCTGTAACCAGGTGACTCAAGATCATTGAGTTCTTCAAATCCTCTAGCAAGGTAACCTTTAACAGGGTTTCAACCTTTAACAGGGTATATAGCCATCCCTTAACTAGGTGATCTCTAACAGGATCGGTTCCTAGCAGAACCTTATTATAAAGTCTTTAACCGAACTAGGCTCCTAACAGGGCGAGCTTCAAAAGAGTTCAAAACAAGTTTGTGGGTATTCATCCCCACCATGGTTTTTCCCATTTGGGTTTCCACATGAGAAATCTGTGTGTTATGTGTTATGCATTTTTCATGCAATGCTTATGGATTATTTATTTAAGAGATTATACATGCAGAGTCAATAGGTTATGGTATTACTAGTATACCACATGCATATGTTTATGGATGAAGCTGGTGTCGAGTATTGATCATATTTGAAGTGTTCAAACTTATCAGTTTATGGTGTGTGGTGTCTTATTGTGTTTAACCAGTATTGTTGTGGTTAAGTCCAGTAATGGTGACAACCAGTTGACATTGTTTTAACTAGACAAGTTGTTGAGAAAGTTTTTATCTATACTGATTCGCCCCCCCCTCTCGATACCGGTTGGGATATCTGTTATTTATCATTACTCATCAATTGGTATCAGAGCGCATCCAAGTCCTCGGTAACATAAGCTTAACCGCTTGAGGTAAAAGATCCTACTGTAATGATGAAGAGGGAAGGTCCTAAGTTCAACAGAGATAACTTTAAGATATGGAAGGATAGAATGAAGATTTACATCAAGAGTATAGGTGCTCAACATTGGAGCTATGTTGAGAATTCCTTTGTTACTCCCACTGGCACTCTGACTAATGATTGGAAGAGAGAAATCCAGGAAAATGGGCAAGTCATGGAAGCTCTTATCAACAACCTGTCAGATATTGAGTTTATTGATGTTCAAGACAAGGACACACCTAAGGATGTATGGGATGCACTGAAAAACATCTATGGTGGTGATGAGCATGTAAAGCAAGCTAAGGAAGAAAGCCTTATAGGTAAATTTGAGGATACAAGGATGGTTGAAGGTGAAACCATTCAACAGTATGGCATTAGGATTAAGACTGTGGTTGGAGATATCAAAAGCGTTGGTGGAACTATTGATGATACCACTATTGTTAGTAAAGTCCTTAGATCATTATTACCAATCTAAGCAATCAGAGTTGTTGCTATCTAGGAACTAAGGTCTATCTGATAAAACCAAGGTATCCTTAGATTCTATCATTGCAAAGTTAACTGCATATGAGTTGAATAACTATGATGGTAGTGTTCAGAAGACTGAGTCAACTTTTAAAGCATCTATTGTACCATCCAGAAAAGGAAAAGAAACTAGTACCAGTTATGAGTCCAGACAATGCAGAGATATGGATGATGAAGAGATTCTAATGGAGTTTTCAGCTCTTCTTGCTAAAAGACTTCCGAAGGGAACTGGGAAGTAAAGAGGTAAACTTCCTTTAAAATATTTTTCCTCCAACAAGATAAGACATATAGTTGTTAACTGTCCTAGCAATGACAATAAGGATAACCGGAGAGGTTCAGAAAATATAAAAGTGGAAATAGAAGAAATTGTCTAGTTGTTGTGGATGAAGATGTCACTGATGAAGAATCAGAGGATGAAGAAAATGAAGACATAGTGTTTGTAGCAGTAAAGGAAGAAGTGTTCGGCAAGAAAGCTCTTGTCTCTCGCATTGACAACTCCAATGAGTGGATAATTTATAGTGGTTGTTCTCACCATATGACTGGCGATCGGAGAAAGTTTCTGTCTCTGGAGGAATATGATGGAGGTGTTTTCAGATTTGGCAACGATGCACCATGCTTGGTAAAATGTAAAGGATCCATCTCACTGAATGGAAAGAGCAGTGCAAATGATGTCTACTGGGTAGAAGGTCCTAAGCATAACCTGTTGAGTGTTGCTCAACTTAATGACAAAGGATTAATTCTGGAATTCAAAGGTGGAATTTGCAGTATAATTGGGAAGAGTGGTGAAGTTATTGCAACTGGTAAGCAAACCAGAGGTAACTTATTTCAATTGAATGCCAAGATAAGTCAGTGTCTAATGGCTAAGTTTGATGATAGTTGGATATGGCATAAGAGACTTTGTCATATGAACTTTGACAACATTGTTAAAGACAGTAAGATCAAGTTGGTAAGAGGATTACCATTGCTGGACAAACCTGAAAATTCTTTGTGCAGAGAATGTCAACTTGGGAAGATGTCTTCCTCAACTTTTAAAGGAAAGACTTTTTCAGCAGAAAATTTACTTGATCTTGTGCATACTGATTTATGTGGTCCTATGAAAAATTGAAGTATTCAGGGAGATAGGTATTTTATGATTCTTACTAATGACTGCTCAAGAATGATGTGGGTCACATTCTTGAAGGACAAGTCTGAAGCATTTGGAAAGTTCAAAGCTTTCAGAGCATTAGTAGAGAAAGAAAGTGGTAAAAAGATAAAGTGCTTGAGAACTGATCAAGGAGGATAATTCACTTCTGATGAATTCAGTAAGTACTATGAAGATAACGGTATCAAGAGATAGTTGTCTACCCCAAGGACACCACAACAGAATGGCATAGCAGAAATAAATAACATGACTGTAGTTGAAGCGGCTAGAATAATGTTGATCCAAGGAAAGGTTGCTCACACTTTTTGGAGGGAAGCGGTGAGCACTGCAGTCTACACTATGAACTGGGTACTCATCAAGAAAGGTAAAGATAAAACCCCTTATGAGTATTGGACCGGGAAAACTCCCACTATAAGTTACTTAAAGTGTTTGGTAGTAAGTGCTATATCAAGAGAAGTGAATATTTGAGCAAATTTGATGCAAAATGTGATGAAGGAATATTTTTGGGATATTCCACTAAGAGAAAAACTCTCAAGTGCTACAACAATAGAACATAGAAGATTGTTGAAAGTATCAATGTTAGGGTTGATGAATCCCCTGAGGAACCTGAGGAAACATGTAGCGAAGAAGTGGAAGATGAGTCGGGAATAGCCTTTTGGGAACCAGTTAAGAAAGAAACTTGTAAAGATCTCAGTGTTCCTGTATCAGTAGAAGCTGTAGTGAGAGAAGAAGAAGAAGTTAGTGAAGAATAAGAAGAAAAGCTAGCAGACCAGGCTAGAATCATTCTTAGATATGTGAAGCTGCATCATGATCCAAAGCAAATCATAGGAGATAAAGATGCAGGATACTCACTAGAAGAAAAGTGAAGGAGAAATCTTGCATGATTTCTGAATTTGAACCCAAGACTTCCAGAGAAGCTCTTATAGATGAAGACTGGATTAAAGCAATGGAAGAGGAGCTAGATCAAATAGAAAAGAATGCAACATGGTCTTTGGTGCCCAGACTGAAACATAAAAATGTCATAGGTACTAAATGGGTCTTCAGGAATAAGTTGAATGAAGAAGGCACAATTGTTAGAAACAAGGCTAGGCTTGTATGTAAAGGATATGCTCAGGAGGAGGGAAAAGACTATGGAGAAACCTTTGCTCCTGTGGCTAGACTAGAAGGTGTTCGAATGTTACTTGCATTTGCAGAATTTAAGGGATTTAAGGTCTATCAGATGGATGTGAAATTTTCTTTTCTAATTGGAATCCTAGTGTAGACGTCTAAAAATGGTCAACACTTGCGGAGTCATACTTTAACATTTGCGCATTGCCTTATTTTAGGGTTTTTGCATCGCATTAACATTTCTTCTATGTTGCGCACTTGGTCTTTATCATTTGTGAGCATCGAGTCCTTCTTTTGCATTCTTCATTTGTCTCGCTTTCGAATTTGGTCTTGTCGATAACAATCTTCAGTCATGATTTTGGTTGATCTTATCCTGTCGCATCAATGTGCGTGTTCATTTGTCATCATTTTGGACATCGTCAATCCTAATTAGGGTTTTGTCCTCTTTTCAATCTTGTCATCTGGTGATCGATTTGTCATTGATCGTTGTCATTTTCAATCTTGTCGACTTGCGATCGATTTGTCATCGATCGTTGTTATTTTCAATCTTGTCGTCTCGCGATCAATTTGTCATCAATTGTCGTCTTTCTCAATCATGTCAATTTGGATCAATTTGTCATTGTTCCTCGGTGCATTTATCAATCAAATCATTTATCAATTCAAAATCATGATCGAATCGACATCAAATCAATCTTACATCAAGACCTAATTGTCGTCCTTGCATTTCTAATTTATTTTCTAGGGTTTCATGATTTATTCATTTAACCTTGTTTGTCATTTTCTCTCCATTTTCTCTTTAGGATAAATGATTTATTTATTTATCCTAAGTCTTCTTGTCACAATTAAATGTTTATTTAATTGGCTAATTAATTCCTCCTATTTTTGTAAATTAATTAATGAATGAGAAATTATTAATTAATTTACCTAATTTTCATCAATTTCCTAAATTCCAAGTCATCATTTCTAACCTAATTTTCTAATTGCTTCTAATGTCTATTTCTATTTCAAATTCTTGTCATAAATTCTTGCATAGCAATTTGTCATAAATTGTCATAAATCCTTGCATAGCAATTTGTCATACACTTGTCATAATTTTGCTATTCTTGATTTGAATTTCCATTCGAATCACTTTCATGCTAATCTGATCTTTTCTCCAATTTGTCTATAAATTGGATGAATTTCTTCAATCAAAGTCCCTGATCGAATCAATCACGTTTCTAGTACCCTTATGCTGTCATGCTATCTTGTCAATCTTGCTTTGATCTCATGCATATGCACTTGTAGGTGAGATCCACAAAACAAAGCTATTTGAAGGAGAAAGAAGGACAATGGAGCCAAATGAAGGAGACATCTGCATTTGGTTTGCTTAGATTTCATTTAGAATGTCTTGTCTTCATGTTTTCATTGAATGTTTTTAGGATTGTTATCACTGCATTTTAGTTTTCGTGATTGAACTAGTCCAATTTGCTATTGCTTGTGATGATTTCCACATTTCCTATCTACATTAATTGGTGAACCCGACGTGAAAATGCTTGGATCTAATATTTTTTTGAATGTTTTGTGAAGTTGCAGATTTTTTTGTGGAGAAATTGCAGATTTTTCTTCTAAAAAAAAAGTCATAATCAATTGATCATGTAAAAAATTTCGTGCAAAGTTAAAATAATCAATTTCTGGGTATATTAGATCACGTTTTTACCTTTCTAGATCATCTTACGGTTTGTGATTTGGATAAATATTGAGGAAGTTATGACATTTTTAATTATGCTACTGTAAATGGTCAAAATTTTCAAAAACAAAATCATGCAACCTTCATCTAGATTAATTTAGCTTGGCAAATTAATCATGCATTCATGCAAATTTTATCTAGATTAATCTAGGGTGGTAAATTTGATAAATTTCACATAGATTAATCTAAGAGGAGAAAGAATCACAACTTTTATGGATTAATTTTGATGGTGATTCATTTCTCTTGATTCTCTAACATTGTTGGTAGCTTTGTGGCGAAACGCTTGACAAAGAATTATTTCACAAACTACTAATGAATTGTTTGCAGGTTCGCTAGTCAAAGACCAAACAAATCAAACTTCTAACTTAGTGATTTTGCAGGTTGCCTTGTATTCCAACTGAACTTTGTGTTTGTGATTCATAATTAGGCACCTAGTATGTTTGCTAAGTAGGATGGAATGAACATGTGTTTACTTTATTTGTCAAGTTTGACATTGGAGTAGGAGAGTATGCTCTCATCCTTCTTAGGGTGATCAGAAATCTAGATCTTTGATACCATTCTCATGTTTTGGATTGTGTGTTCCCTTTAGAGGGCTTGCCTTCCCAACCATTTGCTTTCTTTTGCAAGCAAGTGACAATCATGAGAAGGGAACGACCCAAAGTGAGTACAGCTAGAATACCTTGGCATTCTAACTCACTATAAATAAATACTTGATGGGCGAAAGCTTTGAAGGAAGGGTTACATGGGAATTGTAGTTACTTGGGAAGTGATGACCCTTGGACTCTTTCTCATATCAGCATCTAAGTAGGGCCTCACGGTCTAACTCGTGCTTGCGCGACTACATTTTTTTGGTATCTTGGTGGGCCTATGTCTCAATCACGCTTGCGTGACACCAAGGAGTAGCGCTTAACAGAAATCCTTATTAAACACCTTGTATTTAGAGGCCAAAAATCCTTGTAGTTGCTTGAGAAGGAGGAGTTCGGATACTTGGAAGAGATACTAAGTTCGTCATGGGGAGATTTCCATGGGGACTGATGCTTGGCTGCCTTGAGAAGTGAGTGCCGTGGAGGGGAGCCCGTGGGGTCAAGCATCTATGTATTCTCCTTGAATCTCATAACGAGTCTACCTCTCAAGTACCTACTGTCCTTACCTACCATAAGAAATGTGTGAATGAGCATGATTGTCTTGAGTCTAAGTTAAAATATCTTATCTTCTTTGCTTGTCAAAAGTTGAGTTGTGTCTCATTTCAAAAAACAAGACAAATTGATTCAAAACAAGGTTAAACACAAGAGTATTTCATTCAACAAAGTTCAAAACATCTTCAAATATGGTTGTCAGACATTTTTCAAAATCTTGTCTCAACATTCATGTCACTTAGATTTAGGTTCATCCTAGGTTTGCATTTTGCAAATTCATTGTCAACTACCAAGGTTAAGTTTCACCTAGGTCATACTCCTTTGCATATCAATAAGGGTCATCCATTTGCATGTGTCCTCTTGCATTAGAGCAATACCATTTCATCATTCAACCTTAGGTTTTGCCTTAGGTTGGCATTGTCATACATTTGCATTTGCATCTTTGTCCTCATAACATTAGGTCACATTTGCATACCCTAGGTCTCTTCATTAAGCTTAGGTCGTTATCATATCATATTAGGGTCGTTGGCATAGTATTTGTCCCTTTGCATATAGTGTCAAAACTAGGTTTTGTCATACTTGAGTAATCCAAATCTTTGAATAAACCCTAAGTTATTGTTAGGAAGTCTAGACCTTATCAAGCTTTTGTCTTTTTGTCATCAATGTCATTTGGTCAAACCTAGCTTAGTATCCAAGCATATAGGGGAGACATTGTCAATTTGTCCTATTGTCACTTGGTTCTTTTGTTCTTTGAGGTCTAGACATCATTTCAATTTCCTAAGGGTCTCATTTTTAGAATTGCATTCATGAGTTTGTCAAAATCTTGAAAAACAACAAAAACATTAAGTTGCATTGTCATCCTTTAGGTTGCATTTGTCAATCCCATTAGTTGCATTGCATAGTGACATGTTTGTTGAAATGAGGTCTCAACCTTCTTACGAAGACATGTCATCACAATTGAGCAATCAATCATGTCAATCCAATCTCTACATGTCTCAGAACTTGGATCAAACTTATTATGATGAAACAAGTCTCCAAATACAAAAACTAGAGGAGAAACTAGCTCAAGAAAATGAGATTTTGGAACAAAGAGTGAAAAACATTAAGAAGAATAGATCACAAATGTCCAAAATGTTTCGAAAATTTCTAGGTCAAAATCCAAAGATTGAGCCAATTGATGTAAGATCTCTTCTTGAACGATCAGACATACCAGCTCTCCTCTCCCAAATAGAGATGATGAAACAATTTCAAGAAAAGAGACAACATCAATTTCAATATTATGTGCCTCCACAACAAGAACAAGAAGGTGTTTACTATCAATCAGATTTTCAACCAATACAACCAATGGTTCAACCAATTGTTCAACATATACAACCAATACAACCAATGGTCCAATTTCAACAATATGTCCAACCAACTATACAATGTCAACAAATAGTTCAACCAATGGTGGAATATCAACAAGTTCAATCAACATATCAATGTCAACAACCACAACAAAACATTAAAAAACAAAACTTGCAGCACACACCAACCCAAGTTTCAAACATGTCAGAACAATTGAACCAAGTCCAATATCAAAACATGACATCAGATCAGAACCAACTCCTTGCCAAACAAGTTCAAATTCCAGATACAACTATGTCAAAACCTCGAAAGAAAGGTGGCTTTATTGCAAGGATCTTAAGGAAATTACCAAGTGAGTTCTTTGAGGAAGATCAAGATAATACATTTATGTCTAGCAATGCCTCATCCCCCCACAAACAAATTGACTATCCAATGGCATCTATCCCTACACCTTTAGAAGTTTCACAAGAACCTTCCATTTTGTCCTCATCAAACAATACACCCAAGGATGAAATTACCCAAGGGCTATCCATAATTGATTGCCAAGATAATCCAATTCATGATGCCCATCCTTGTCATGTTTCAAAAATACAAGACCCAATGCCACCATGCACTTTATTGCCATTACCTTTTTTAGAGGACCCCATTTGAAGTCCCTCTTCCTCATGTTCAAGCATTGATTCCTTGCTAGAATCCATCACAAATGTTCAAAGTGCATTTCCTTCATGCCAAAACATTGATCCCTTGTCAGAATCCTCCATGCATATCCAAAGTCCAACCCGATGTCAAGAGGATAATTTAGAGCATGAAGAAACATGTCTTAAAAAAGATCAAGATCTTGATCTTGAAACCTTGTCATCCCATCCAATTGTTGACCAGGACCCCATCTTCCCAGACACTCATGACGATTCCCCTATTCTTGTCCATCCTATCCAAAGCCCTATTGACACTCCCTTCCCTGAGAAAGATCAAGATATCCCAGTCCATCCAATCCCAAACGATCCCCTTCCATTTCATGAAAAAAATGTCCTTTCAAATCCCATTGGCATTCCACTTCATAAGAAAGATCAAGATATCCCTTCCATCCTTTCCAATGATCCCATTAAAAGTCAAGAGCAAAGCACCTTTAAAGAGGATTCCAATGATCTTCCTCCTTGTCAAGATCAAATTATTCCTTTAAATCCTCCACAAGATCCTTTTGTTCCTCCATCTCCTTGTCCTAATGCTCCATATACATTCCAAGATCGCATTTCTTTTGATGATCCTATTATTTCTCCCATTCCATCTCTTGAAGAGCCTGTCATTGAACCATGTCCACCACACAATCCTAGTCCCCCTCATGATCCTAACCCCCCTCATGATTCTAACATGTCAGTGCAAGATGTTCATGAACCCTCGACATGCATAATGGGTTCTTCCACTTTGGTGCAATCTGATCCACTTCAAGATCTTTTTATTTCTCTCATATCATATCCACCTCATAATGGACTCGCGTCTTCTTCTCAAAGAAAATAGTATCCTACAAGTCAAGATATTCTTAAAGACAAAGGAGTAGATCTCCATAAGCAAGAATCCCTTCATGTCAAAGAAGATCTTAAGGGTCATGTCTACACAACTAAGTCTCAAGACGTTGGTATCCCTCCATCAAAATCAAAACATACACCTTCCCCATCATACTTTCCATCCATCTTAGGTCCTTATATCCCTTCGTCCTCTAAGCAAGGTTAGCAAAGGCACACATCCTTGAGTAAATTTCATCCATCCAAAAGAAGTCCATTTCATTCATATCCATCCATGCATTCCTTTCCCCCTCCAAGCAATTTGGATGCCAAGTATAAAAGTCATAAGTCTAGAAATCCACATGTATTCAAGGATCAACATGTCCAATATAATCGACATGTCAAAACAAAGAACAATATTATCTATAAAGAAAAAGAAATATCCAAAAGGCCACAAAGGCCCATTGCTCAAAAACAAAAGTTAAAATCTATATGGATTCCTAAATCCCTTATGTTGGCAATGCACTCCAAGGAACCACAAAAGCATGAAAAATCAAAAACCATGTGGATCCTTAAGCGGCTCCTTGAAGCACAAAAGCCTAAAGAAACATCCAACTTGGAATCCAAAGTTGCTATTCCTCCATCCAACCCTCTCAAATTTGTTCCTCCATCATCTTCTTCATCCATTTTGGGCCCTTATGTCCCAAAATCCATAGCCTTTCCTTCCTCAAAATCTCCATATCCAAAACCCACTCTTCCTCCATCAGTCCATCAACCCTCAAGGTGTGTTCCAATGTTGATCTTGCCAACATTTCCATCCACTCAAGCACAATTCCTCCAATACCCTATCCATTATCCAATTCATATTTTCCATCCTGCGATCCCTTTGGTCGAATCCTTTGCATAAATCCTTGCCTTAGTTTCATCTCTTTTTCCATGTCCTTATCCTACCAACGTCTTTGACCATACTTTTAAAGGTCATGGTCCATTTTTTTTCAAGGCTACTACCCAAACAATAAGACGCTTGAATCCTTCTTCCATCCCCTATCATGTGTCCATCTTCTATTGAAAAAGCTCAAAAATACAAAAAAATTGAAAAAAAAAGAAAGAAAAAAGTAAAGCAAAAATAATTTGCCCTTTGGTGAAAACCTGGCAAACAGGTGCCTTGGGCAAGTATCGTGATGAAAACCTGGCAAACAGGCGTCATGCGTAATCTATGAACTTCTTGCACACCACATTTGGGGGCAGGTTTCCTCCTTCATATCCTTTTGCCCTTCATTATCCTATCATACCATGTCATTACCCTTCATTATCCTATTGTCCCTCATGTCCAGTTTCCCTTTCCACCTTTGATCTTGACAAGGCTGAGGATTGTCATGGCATCATGCATCTGGTTTGCAGCTTTTAGTCCATCATAGCTTTTGGTCTTTATCCATTTGCTTATTACAAGCTTTCATCCATATTCCTTGGCTTATTGCAACTTTTTGCCACTATCCCTTAACCAATCCCGACCTTCAGTCCATGTCCCTTATCCATTCTTGTTCTTGCTTATCCTATCCATATCTTATCACTATCCATACACTCTTTTTCATTCCTTGATATTGATTTGACATAAGGACGCAAAAGTTAAACATAGTTTCAAAAACCTCTTGACATGTCCCTCATGCCATGTCACTGCTTTACATTGTCATATGCAGTCTCTTGTCCCATCACACAATAGCCCTTGAAAATTGCATCCGTATTGTCTCCATAATAAAAGGCCTTTGTCTTTCCTCTATCCACCAACATTTCAGCAAGCCTATTTATTCACCTGTCATATTCCTTGCCTTGCTAGACACTGGAGGCAAAATCCCTAAAAATCAAATAACGTCCTGAAATAATAAAAAATAAAATAAAATCAAATAATGTCCTGAAAAAATCCAAAAAAATCAAATAATGTTCTTAAAAAAAACCAAAAAAATCAAATAATGTCCTGAAAAAACGAACAATTTTTTTTTCAAAACATCAAAATCCAAAAAAACAATTTCTTTGGCATTTTGCATTTTGTCAATAAATGGTCCCCTTTATGCATAGACAGATCACTGAGCATACATCCAACGACAATCAATCAAACATTGTGCTTTAATGAAATCACGCATTAACAGATGAACTTTTTCAATCAAACTAGACATTCAAACTGATCACAATTGTCATATCAATCGAACATCGGCATCAATATCATTTGTCCTTGTCACCATTATCATGGGTCTTATACAGGGTGTGGTATACTTGAAACCAGACTATGTCTTGTCTTAGACGGGGTACCGTATGTCCTGAAACCGGACAACATGATCGTCCTATCACCACTTTCAACTTTTGACAATGCAGATCAAGATGTTTGTTTGACTTGTTTAAATTTGTGCGTCTTATCTTTTTACTGATTTATCTTTGGCTTCAATCATGTTCCTATGTTACTCGATGATGTCACTGAGTGATTTAGAGTGACTGAGATGGTTGATGGTCCCTTTTTTTTGTTGTGTTTACTGTTTGTGGAATGTTTATCACAAACTGGGGCAACTATATCATGGGGTGTCTGTGATAAGTATGTTCGCTTTGTGAATGCCACACGGACCTCGACCCTTGATGTATGCACCCTAGGATGCTTCACTCATTCCTTGTGTGCGATGTGTCTGTCTTTTACAAAAAGGGTTGCATTTCAGCTCTGGCCTTCAATGCCATGATGCTCTGCATCCGTTTTGCTACATTAAATAAAGGTTCTCACCTACTTATGTGGATTTGTGAAAGCAAGTTTTCCTTCATCTCTAACTATCCTCTGTCTAATTTCTTCTTACTAACATTTCTTCTATCAGTCTTGGTGATCCGTTTGAACCTATCATCTTCTGTCATTCTTATCGATCAATTGGCCTCTTTTCTGAATTTTTCCGGCCAATTCCTTGAGGGGGCACACATATGTCATTGTTATTGTCTGGGGCATTTTCATTATTGTTCTTTGAAACAACGCTTAGAATCGCATTATCTCAAAGAGGGGCAAAATGTAGACGTCTAAAAATGGTCAACGCTTGCGGAGTCATACTTTAACATTTGTGCATTGCCTTATTTTAGGGTTTTTGCATCACATTAACATTTCTTCTATGTTGCGCACTTGGTCTTTATCATTTGCGAGCATCGAGTCCTTCTTCTGCATTTTTCATTTGTCTCGCTTTTGAATTTGGTCTTGTCGATAACAATCTTCAGTCATGATTTTGGTCGATCTTATCCTGTCGCATCAATGTGCGTGTTCATTTGTCATCATTTTGGACATCGTCAATCCTAATTAGGATTTTGTCCTCTTTTCAATCTTGTCATCTGGCGATCGATTTGTCATTGATCATTGTCATTTTCAATCTTGTCGACTTGCGATCGATTTGTCATTGATCATTGTTATTTTCAATCTTGTCGTCTCGCGATCAATTTGTCATCAATTGTCGTCTTTCTCAATCATGTCAATTTGGATCAATTTGTCATTGTTCCTCGGCGCATTTATCAATCAAATCATTTATCAATTCAAAATCATGATCAAATCGACATCAAATCAATCTTACGTCAAGACCTAATTGTCGTCCTTGCATTTCTAATTTATCTTCTAGGGTTTCATGATTTATTCATTTAACCTTGTTTGTCATTTTCTCTCCATTTTCTCTTTAGGATAAATGATTTATTTATTTATCCTAAGTCTTCTTGTCACAATTAAATGTTTATTTATTTGGCTAATTAATTCCTCCTATTTTTGTAAACTAATTAATGAATGAGAAATTATTAATTAATTTACCTAATTTTCATCAATTTCCTAAATTCCAAGTCACCATTTCTAACCTAATTTTCTAATTGCTTCTAATGTCTATTTCTATTTCAAATTCTTGTCATAAATTCTTGCATAGCAATTTGTCATAAATTGTCATAAATCCTTGCATAGCAATTTGTCATACACTTGTCATAATTTTGCTATTCTTGATTTGAATTTCCATTCGAATCACTTTCATGCTAATCTGATCTTTTCTCCAATTTGTCTATAAATTGGATGAATTTCTTCAATCAAAGTCCTTGATCGAATCAATCACGCTTCTAGTACCCTTATGTTGTTATGCTATCTTGTCAATCTTGCTTTGATCTCATGCGTATGCACTTGTAGGTGAGATCCACAAAACAAAGCTATTTGAAGGAGAAAGAAGGACAATGGAGCCACATGAAGGAGACATCTGCATTTGGTTTGCTTAGATTTCATTTAGAATGTCTTGTCTTCATTTTTTCATTGAATGTTTTTAGGATTGTTATCACTGCATTTTATTTTTCGTGATTGAACTAGTCCAGTTTGCTATTGCTAGTGATGATTTCCACATTTCCTATCTACACCTAGAAGAGGAAGTGTATATAGAGAAACCAAAAGGGTTTACCTTATCAGAAGATAGTGACATGGTGTGTAGATTACACAAAGCCCTGTATGGACTAAAACAAGCACCTAGGGTGTGGTATGAAATACTACACTCTCATCTTGCGAAGATTGGATTTCAAAGAACAAGTGAAGATAGAAACATCTACTTGAAATCAAAAGGTGATCAGATTTTGATTTGTGAAGTGTTTGTGGATGACACAATCTTTGGAGGAGATGATAAAATGAGTCATGCGTTTGTAGATGAAATGAAGAAAGAATTTGAGATGTCTTTGAAAGTTCTTCATTGGTTTACATATTAAGCAAATGAAAGAGGGTATCTTTATTACCCAGTCTAAGTATGTCAAAGAGGTATTGAAGACTTTTGGCATGGAGGAAAGCAAACCGGTTGGTACACCAATGGTAACTGGCTGTAAACTGACTAAAGAAGATGATTCAGCACTAGTAAATGAAAAGGAGTATCGGTCAATGATCTGTAAGCTGCACTATGTGGTGCATAGCAGACCTGATATTGCTCATGCAGTGGGCATAGTAGCTCATTTTCAGAAATGTCCAAGAGAATCCCACTTGATAGCTGTCAAAAGGATTCTTAGATATTTGAAAGGAACAATTGATTATGGATTGTGCTATCCATATAATGGTGACTATAATCTCAAAGTATATACTGATGCCGATTGGGGAGGTAATGTGGATGATCGAAAGAGCACAACCGGTGGAGCATTCTTTCTCAGTGGAAGATTAGTATCATGGACAAGTAAGAAGCAGAGTTGTACTTCTCAATCTACAGCTGAAGCAGAATATGTGGCAGCATTTATGAACTGCATTTAAGCAAGTTGGATGAAGCGTGTATTGGAAGGTTTCAAGGTACCTGTATCTGAACTGGTGAATATATTTTGTGATAATACAAGTGCAATAAATATTTCCAAGAATCTGGTATTGCATGCTAGAACTAAACATATTGAGCTTAAATATCATTTGTTGAGAGAAAAAGTTCAGAATAAGGAGGTTGTACTACAACATGTTTCCAGTAAGGAGCAGCTAGCAGACATATTCACTAAGCCCTTACCGAAGATGATATTTACCTATTTGAGAGGTGAACTAGGGGTTCTACCCCTTCATGAAATCAATTAAAGATGTGTGCTCCGCATCAGTCAAGTACTAAAGTGACAAATCTTTCAGGATTTATGTGTTAAAGGATGCTACTCCTTAGGCGGAGCAACATAGTAGATTTTGGAAGCTTATGCCTCCACTTTGGCATTGTTGTCAAAGGGGAGAAGATATATGATAGATGTATGGAGGAGAAGATATCTGATAATGTAGATACACTGGTCTATGAGGTTTTCAGTTGCAATGCTACACTGAGTATTGCCATCAATGCCAAAGGGGGAGATTGTTAGATAATTGTTGGCATATGGGGAGATTGTTGGATATGATAGCATTTAATGAACCAATATGTTGATATGATGATAATGTATGTTGTCATTGATGTCAATAAGTGTAAGTGAACTGGTATGTAGATTGAAGTGATGTAGTGAACCGGTGTCAGGGTTTCACTAAGTGTGACTACCGGTTGATAGTCTCAGTTCTAGGGTTATCGGTTTGGCGATTCAGCTTGTGCGATGCAACCAATGATACTCTATGATGAAGTTAGCTAAGAGGTCTGAATGAGATCGAGGTGCCACATCAGCCTTATGCACGTAAAGGATTGAGGTATGAGAAGATTGACCACGTTTGAAGTCTACCTCGGGAATGATCATTCTTCTTAGTAGAATGAGAAGAGAGCGTGATGGGTTACTGATTCCCATGTGCGGTGAAAAATGAATGATGCAGATTGTCTTATGATCTGTTTGAAATTGTAATACTCTATGCAATGTGTTTGGACGGTCAGGATTGGACCACCTGTGTTGTAAACCTAAGATGCTTAGGGTTTAGGGTTTATGCTATCAACCTATCTGTTGTCTATAAGGTCGATGATTATTGTAAAGTTGTTGGCAAATGTTGTGTGTATGTATCTGAGTGAAGAGATACTTGATACTTGCCAGACCAGTAAGAGGGAAGCTACAGAGTGTGATTGTAGAGTAGAGGATATGAAAAGGATCTGCCTTGGCATCTAGTACTATTATCAGATCAGAGTTTTATCTGTTGTCTTCTAATCATTTCAACACTTGGAAAATCCCTTTACTGGGTAGCTTTAACAGGCTTATTGTAAAACCTGTAACCAGGTGACTCAAGATCATTGAGTTATTCAAATCCTCTAGCAAGGTAACCTTTAATAGGGTTTCAACCTTTAACACAGTATATAGCCATCCCTTAACCGGGTGATCTCTAACAGGATCGGTTCCTAGCAGAACCTTATTGTAAAGTATTTAACCGGACTAGGCTCCTAACATGGCAAGCTTCAAAATAGTTCAAAACAAGCTTGTGGGTATTCATCCCCACTGTGGTTTTTCCCATTTGGGTTTCCATGTGAAAAATCTGTGTGTTATGTGTTATGCATTTTTCATGTGATGCTTATGAATTATTTATTTAAGAGATTATGCATGCCGAGTCAATAGGTTATGGTATTACTAGTATACCACATGCATATGTTTATGGATGAAGCTGATGTCGAGTATTGATCGTATTTGAAGTGTTCAAACTTATCAATTTATGGTGTCTGGTGTCTTACTGTGTTTAACCAGTATTATTGTGGTTAAGTCCAGTAATGGTGATAACCAGTTGACATTGTTTTAACTAGACAAGTTGTTGAGAGAGTTTTTATCTGTACTGATTCACCCCCCCTCTCAGTATTGGTTGGGGTATCTGCTGTTTATCATTACTCATCATTGTCTCACCCTCCTTCTTCCCTTAAAGCATTGATTTGAGATCTATGGTTCAGGGGGAGCATACTGTTTCTACACTTTCCACCTTGAACCTCATGTACAGTCTCAAGGGGAGTTTTGAATTTTGTAAGTAGTGATGGCATTGCTTTTTATATTGTAATAATGGTTCATCTAGCTTACAGGCAACAAAGGTCAGTTGTAAAGGAAATTTCTAATGTATTGCAGATGTGTCATGATCAAAATGGAAGTTCATGCACAATTGACCAGTTATGCTACATGGGTTTTGACCAGTTTCTGAAGAGGTGTTGACCATATTCATCATCTTCACATATTGGTCATGTCGGCAATAGTCACGTGTCATGATTCCCACATGGCAGAAGCTATTTGGTTCATGTGCATTCAAGGGTTCTGTGGTAAATTCAAATGAGGATTAAATCACCCTACGAGATAACATTATTGATTGGTCAATTGGGCTATCCTCTTATCCCACGACGTTCCTAAAAGAGGGTTTTGACATTGCGAGAAAACAATTGTGAGGTGCACATGATATTTGTTTTTATCCCACAACATGTTGGTTGAGCATTGTGGAAAAGGTCATATGCTTGTCGCGTGGGATAACATATGTTCAATGAACAAGGCGGTCCCTCTTATCCTGCGATATCAAATGTGACCCTCAAATGTCGTGCGAGACAAGAAACCTAAGGGAATTTTGGGGATTACCCTATCCCGCACAGGCTAAGATGTACATTAAATCTTGCGCAAGCTAACAAGTGAAAGCATGCTATGAAGAAAACCTTATCCCACATGAGACACATGGTTATGTGGTGATCCCGCGGGATAAGGAAAAATGAAGGCAAAAGAGAGAAACCTTATCCCGCATGAAGTAAGAGGCTACACAAGGTTCTCGCGAGATAAAAAAAGTAAAGGCGCCTCCTTAGCCCGCTTGGTAAAACTTGGAGAGAAATGCTCTTGCGGGATAAGAAAATAAAAGGAAAGTGAAGGGCCTGCTTATCCCGCATGACCAAGTGGGTATGAGAAGAGACTCGTGAGATAAGGAAAGGAAAAAGACAAAGGCTTATCCCGTGTGGGTTAATAGTCTATGCCAATGTGGTGCGGGCTAACAAAGAAAGATGAAGGCTTCTTGAGAATAATAAAAGCTTATCCTGCATGGGTAGAACATGCATGAAGTTCAATTGATCTGAGTAGCTCAATAGTCCACATAGGCATTGACCTAGTTTGACCCGACGACATGGCATGTATGGAGCGAATCAGGGGAAACCTGTCGAAATGATGAAAGGGTATTTTGTCGACATAATTGAAGATTGTGATCGAGTTTGTGGCCATATCAGCAAGCCAATAGACTTAGAGGTCCACTTGGACGATTGACTAGGATTAACCAAATGACTTGGACGCTGAATAAGAAGATGTCTGCATGCCGATAGGCATAATGATCTACGTGGAGGTTGATCAACCTTAACCATCTAACCTGGACAAAGAATGTGAAGACATAAGACTCTCTGATGAACAAAAAATGAATCAGATTTGCAAAAGTCGATGACAGTAGATTTCAGTGTGGTAGTTGTCAAACTTTTCATAGAGGATGGAGAATGCATTAATGGTGACTGAGTTACAGATGGTTGATGGGCTCAAGGAAATCGACAGAGGAAAAATCAAATCTATTAGATAGAGTGAGGTTGCTAAAAGTAGCAACTTAGTACAAAGATTGATCAGAAGAAATGTTGGATGCATTTACTGTAGACAACAAGTATGAGATCATATTCAAGACAAAGAATGAAATCTCCAGAGTTGCAGATCTCGAGGACAACCGACTTGAATAAAATATTCAAGATTGTTGTAGGAGGAAAATTTGATTTGTATAGAGTCAATCCAATCCAGCAGAAGTTGTAAATGTGATTCAACTTTGGTGGGTGTGGCTGTTGAGACAGAGAGAGAGGTGGAAATAAATACATCTCCACAAGTTGATTATATGTGTGTGTTGATGTGCTGAATAGAGGTGTGTTGTTGTGGTGAAGTATAGAGAGGTATTGTTGCCAAGAGAAAATATAGCAAGAACAAAGCATTTTGGAGAGTATTGTTGTAGCAGAGAGAAGAAGATAACTAGAGGAAGGAGGAGAAACAGAGAAAACTTTCAACAGACAAAAAAAGTCATTCCCATGATATGAGAAATATGTAAGTGTTACAAAACTCATTTGTAACAAGGCTTTATCATTACATTATAAACTTGAACAATCACTATAAATCTCTGAGTGGGTGCTCAGAGTAGGGGTGGGTACTCCTTTGAGTAGGTGCTTATAAAATCAGGGGTTGGTGCTCCTTGGGTTGGTGCCCTAAATATTGTAAATTGTTATTTACTGTGAAGCTGGATTGGAGTAGTAGACTCTAGCAGCTATACTCATTGAGGTTTTTCTGACATTGGGTTTTCCTCGTATATCTAGTGTTATGATCTTTCTTTGTGTGTGTGTGTTCTCAATTAATTTGCAGTAGCCGTATTAGCACACATAGTTAAATTTTTTAAAATACATTGATTCACCCCCCCTCTCAGTGTCCATTTGTGTTCTTCACCATCTCCATTGATCTTGTTTGATATTATTGCTCTTAGATTTTATGTGTGCACAAGAGCTCAACAAATAATAGATTGTGGTTGATAGGTTTATCGCAAGAACGCTTGATTGCATATGATTGATTAGGTCATTACGGTTGATAATGAAGGAGAGTATCCTCTTATATAGAGAACACTGCAAGACATGGAGGGATAAGATTAAGAGGTGTAAGATAAATTGTCGGTTAGGATTAAAGGGTAGGTCTAGAGGAAATAATTAAATGATAAAGGGGGTAGGTAAGAGAAGGATTAAGAGATGAATGATATGTGTCATGGGTAGAAAAGGCTATTGAACTAATTAAATAAATAAAGATTTATTTAATTAATAGAGGAAGTGAGATTAATTAAACAAATAAAATATTTATTTAATTTAGTTAAAGGATAATTTAAATAAATAAAAGTATTTATTTAAATGAGGAAAGGCTTATAAGAGCATTAATGAATTAATTAAATAAATAAGAATTTATTTAATTAATAAAAGACTTAAGATAAAATATTTATTTAATTAGATAGGACAATTTTAGGTGTCTAAATTTTGCCCCTCTTTGAGATAATGCAACTTGTCACATTGGCTCAAAGAAGATAAGATAAACTGATACAAAGTTTCCCCATGACGGGAATGATATGCCCCCTCGAGAGATTGGATGAAAAAAAACTAAAAAGGTTGCAGACAATCTCTCGAAAAGAAAGAAAGGCTATAAAGGATCGATGGGATAGGGTGACAAGGCCACACAAGAAAAAGAGACTGACATAGGGAAGAAAATATGACATGGGAGACTAGGGTTAAGTAGCCTATATGATAGGTGAGAAGGAAAAACATCCTCATTCGCATCCACACACCTAAGAGATTAGAGTGCAAAGATAGATTAGAGAAGTTAGAGCAGCCATCAGCGATGGATAGAGTTCACAGGTTCGATTGAGTCCAACGATATCAGAGACTAAAAAACATGGGTGAGCCGGTAAGTACCTCAAAGCCTCTTTGTACATTTATGCATTTATTATTGTCATTAATGCATTTTATGCTAGATAATCAAAAACACGAAATTGGTAAAAGGTCATTTGAACGCGTCTAGGTCAATGTCGAACGCGTCTGCGTAGGATAGGTGCATCTACATTTGATATGGTCATGTATATGTATGTAGTCACGTCTAGGTATAGGTTGTGACACGTCTATGTCAAAAAGGAATGTTTGTGTCAAGGGGGTGCATTTGTGAAAGACAAGCATTTTTGTGTAGAACAGCGCTGCATCTGTGATTTATAGGTGCGTTTAGGACAGGAAACCATGTATAGGTTGGTTAAAACCACATTTGCGTTGCAAAAATGCTTCTATGTCTAAGTAGGCTAGAATCGACAGTTCTATGATGAACATACGTTGTCGATTGGATAAGTTGCGGAGAGGATACACTCAAGTAGGGCCTCTAGGAAGACAATTCTGTGATAAACATATGTTGCCAATTGGATAAACTGTTGTGAGGATTCACTCAAATAGGTGCCCTAGAATAGGTAGGTTTGCTAAGCTAAGATAAGTCGTCGAATTGATAAAATTTGGTGAGTGCTCTAGTAGAATAGGATTAAGTGCAATGTGATAAACATATACACAGATATGATGCATCGCTATGTGATAGACATAAGCACTAGGATAGAAGTAGAACTATGTGATAAACATGAGTACCACTAGGATTGAACTAGCACTATGTGATGAACATGAGTACCACTAGGATTGACATGATCAGTTTGATTGGATGTAGGAGTACTTGCCCCATATTGAGTTGCGGGAGAGATTCCCTATGACATAGAGGTTATGACCAGAGTTGACCTTTAAGGAGCGTGCATATATTGAGGCTATGAGATTGAGATACGTCATGTACCTGCTTGAGATTCAGGAGAACACAATATTACTGAATGCTCTAGCAGAGAGATGACATTATGGGACTTGTTCATTTCATTTGTCGATTGGCAAGATGTCAGTCATCTTAGAGGGTGTTTATTGGATACTATGAATACCGATCCACGAGGAGCTCATGGTTTATGACAGAGAGGGAGACAAGGATGCATTGAGATGGGTCTTTGCTGACCCAGAGCTAGAGATGAGATCAGGACATGTCAGTTGGGAGTCTATGCTGTTTACTGGATGCAGACTATCGAAAGTGGTTGGAGGAGTGATTAGTGGTCACCTTTATCCAGACAAGGTGACATAGGATATGGTTGTTGGCTGGCGAAGGACTCTACAGACACTGGTGACATAACACACTAGGTATGCATGGGGTTTGTGTGTTAGCACACTTGTATGATGAGCTTAAACAGTTCATGTATCTCAGTGGCTATGAGCTAGGTTGCAGGGTTACTTTGATACAGGTATAGTCATATGAGCACATTGCAGTGACTAGGCTAGTGCACTTCAGAGGGAGAGGGCATGGACAGTCTTACGCACATTTGTACAATATGATCACTTCCCAACCACAGATTGGGAAGGTGGACTATTAGAGATGGGTGATCGATGACATAGATAGTGTCATATGGAGACCCTATCTTAACTGCAAGGAGTGGGAAGAGGACTCTACAAAGATAGCTTATGTCTTGAAAAGCAGGTATCTAATCGGGCATATGCTATATATACTAGATAGACATCTGATTGATAGGGTATACAAGCAGTTTGGGCAGCAGCATAGGATGCCTCGGGGATCTAGAGAGTTTGCATGGACAGTGCGAGAGCAGGATCATTGGGGGCAGATTTTGCCTTATGATGTTGTTGTTACACAGTTTGAGTAGTTAGTTCCCATTCCTTAGGACCTACAAATAAATGTGATTGATGCAAGCACAGATGCAGAGTATGCATCCTACTTTGTGGTACATCCAGTACCTAGATTGATAGACCCAAATGAGCCTCTGGTAGTCAAGGATGATGATGATGAGGATAGGGGTGGGGGGAGATGGAGGAGGCGAAGAAGAGGAGTAGTGAGGAGGGTGGTGAGGGGTAGGGGTGGACAGAGAGATGATGGAGAGAGAGATAAGGGAGGATAGGATCCACAGGGAGGTAGGCCACCGAGACCATTGAGGGGGAGAGGAAGACAACTCCTATAGGTTGGAGGATAGGTGCCTGGATAGAGGTAGGGATAGGTTGGGCAGGAGGTACCTGAGTAGGTTAGGCAGGAGGAGGGAGCTCAAGGTGGAGATGAGATCAAGGATCTCAAGAGTGACATGATTCGGTTGAGGCGACAACTGGCAGAGATGTAGAGGGAGAGAGGTCAGGCCATTCAATGATATTCAGTCGCAAAGGAGGCACTGAGGATAGGGAGAGCAGCAGATGAGGGGGATAATGCAATAGGCTATGCATATGTCCTCTGATCAGGGGAGGAGATTGGGTAGTGGAGAGACTTATACTATGCAATTGTCCTTCCAGAGCTTAGGATAGGGAGCTACAAGAGAGCTTCTTAGACTATGACCACATGGAGAGATATGAGGCATGCATCTAGTGGCAGGGTCATGGGTCCACCTGCACCACCAGGAGGAGGGGACAGATAGGGTGATCCTAGAGCAGGGATTTCGAGAGCTCAGATTCCTTCGAGGCTATCTGGCTCTGAGGGAGGGTCTTCATCATAGCTCTCTTGGATCTCATTTTGTATCAGTTTTTGTATGATGATGTGTAGACACCTTTTGGTGATTTTGTAGCCATATGAGATTTTGACCATTATATCATGACATTGATATATTTTTGATATATATATATGAGATGATCTATCCTTGTGGCAGCTTATATGCATGTGTACTATGTGTTTGTGATTCTATATGATGTGTGATTTTATATGATGATGTAGTTTATGTATGCATGTTCTTATAATGATTCTATGATGCTTATGATGATGATTATGATATGGATGCCAAATATGTACATGATGAGATGCATTATTTTTTGTTTTGTTTTATATGTCATGCATGATGCAAATGTGAATAAACTATATGTTAGATGGATGTATTATGATTAACATCCTATAATTATTTACATGATGAGAATGCAAATGTATATATGATATGCTAATCAGTGGTGTGTGTAGGATGTGATGTGATTGTAATATCTATATGTATGATTATAATGAAAATTACTAACATGTGGTGATGTAGGTGAATACTATATGAAATGCAAATATTTTTGGCATGTCATTATACTCAGTCATGCGATAGCAAGCTACAAAGACTCAGGGAATGATGATGGAGGTCAATCACGAAAGGGAATGGAAGGTAGAAGATATGGAGGTGAAAAGAGCTTCATGTGCTTTATCATCATTGAGCTTTACTATGGCAAATAGGTTATGACAATCGAGGTATAGGTTCAACCCAGAAAGTCATTGTACTCGTTTGTATGGAGATCAGACAATCGCAAACAAGGAATGCCCTAATTCACACTAGACTCATAGTGTCCTATATCCTTGGACAAGTCATAGAGTTAATAAGAGCCAATCCATAGACAAAAAAACAATAGTAGGTGAATCATATCCCATCTTCGCCTTTCTACTCAGAGACATCTTGCAGATAGAATATCTGGTCAGAGACATCCTAGAAAAGCTAAAAGACATGTCACCTTAAAAGATGAAATCAAAATAAAACCAAGACTTGACACCAACACACAATAAAATCCCCAAGTTATTTGTGTTTCTTGCCACATATGTTAACATGTTTGATTTGGTCACAATGTTGTTATCTTGATAAAGGACAAATTATGCTGAAAACCATGTTGTTGCTGAAGTCTACTGAAAGATTTGATTTGTTGAAAGCCCACTATTGCTTGTGTCTCATCTGAAACTGACTGAATCCATGAAATTGACACTTTATATTGAAGAAGATCGAAACTTTATTGCGGATTGGCGATGCAAGTGAATTTTTAATTATGGATTGTGCGCGAAAAGGAGGAATGAAAAGATGATTCTCCTCAAAACATGCAATGCTCAAGGTTCCACACCCATCACTAGACTTAGGTTTTTGCCCTAGTTACAAATAGGACCTTATTTATTATGGAAGAAGAGGAATGGAAAGGAAGGGAAAGGTGTATGAAAGGGAACCAATCTTAGGTAGATCAATAACCAACCATGATGGAATTGGATAATTTTATTATGGAGAAGTAGGTTGTGAGTGTGTGCAAAGTAAAAGGATGAGATTGAATCTTGAAGGAGGGAGGAGAAATGTCTTTACACATGGCGTCAGTAACCCAATTTTCACCATGGTTCTTGTCTAGGGCGCCACCAAAGTGGTTTTCATCGTTGGACAGATTTATCTTATTACGTTTTTTCAAATTTTCAATTTTTTTGTGTCACAAGGCTCCTGTTTGCGAGTCTTTCACCAAGTAACAATTTTTTTTTTTCAATTTTTGTATTTTTTATATTTTTTTGATTTTTTATATTTTTGAAAATGGGATATTCTAAAGAGCTATGTGTAAAACCTGTGAAGGTGCATACTATTGATAGGATCCTCCAAAGGTTCTCCATTTGGTGTTGAAAGCTAATATGCACCTGATCCATAGACTATTGTGATGACATAAGGACCAAGCCAATTGGGCTCAAATTTTCCTTTCTTTTCTCGGTCCTGCTGATTTTTAGGATTCTCTCTCAATACTAAGTCTCCCACCTCAAATGTTCAAGGCTTTACCCTATGATTGTAGCTGTAACTTGTTCTTCATTGATAGCCTTAAGATTATTAAAAGCAGTTTGTCTTTGCTCATCCAATAGTTCTAGTTCTTGTAAGTGGGAGACCCCGTAGTCCTCATCATTGATTATAGTGCGTAAAGAGACTCGTAAGGATGGTAACTCAACTTCAATAGGAAAAATAGCTTTGGTACCATAGACAAGTGAATAAGGAGTGGCTCCGGTAGGTGTGCGAACACTTGTGCGATAAGACCAAAGTGTGGGATTGAGTGGGATTTGCCAATTTCAGCCAACGTCATTGTCTATCTTCTTGAGGATTTTGAGAATGGTTTTGTTAGATTCCTTAGCTTTACAATTACCTTGGGGGTAGTATGGAGTGGAGAAGTGGTGGTTAATATGCAAGCGATCACAAAGTTCATGAACATCCTAATTTTTTAAGGGATGTCTGTTATCTATGATGATGGAAAGAGGGACACCATAGCGGCAGATGATGTAATTGAGGATGAATGTCGCAATTTGTTTTCTAGTGACTTGGGTGAGAGGAACAACTTCAATCCATTTCATGAAATATTTTGTGGTAGTGATAATGAATTTATGGCCATTGGAAGGAGGGTGAATCTTGCCTATGAGATCGAGTCCCCATTGACAAAAGGGCCATGGAGTCACAATCAGTTGAAGTTCCTGAGCTGGTGCTGAATAAGGTATCCATGAATTTGACATTGCTTACATTTCCTGACAAACTGATATGAGCCTTTTTTGATAGTGGGCCAGTAGTATCCAATCTTGATAAGTTTCTTAGCTAAGGTCAGACCACTAGAGTGGGCACCACATATACCTTCATGAACTTCACATAAGACAATCTGAGCTTTGTCACTTTCTAAACATCTAAGAAGAGTGCCATCTAAACCTCGACGGTAAAGGGTATCGGCTAAAATGACACAGCGAGAAGATTGGTGGATGAAGGTATGGCGCTGATTGTTAGAGAGGTCGAGTGGAAGGGTATTTTTGTGAAGGTATGTGAAAATGGAACCATACCAAGGGGAATCGGGACCAACAACACATATCATCTCAACATTAGTGATCTCATACGAGGGAACCAAAATATTATCTACCAAGAACTCTTAGCGGGTCTCATTCTGTCGTAGATTGATCAATGAAGAAATAGTAGCCATGGCATTTGCAACTCGATTGTTATCCCTTGGAATCTGCTTGAAGATTATCTCTGTGAAGTATTGTTTGAAGTCATCTGCCATTTTCTTATAAGGAAATAATTTTTTGTCTTTTGTTTGGTAGTCATCATTTGCTTGACGAATCACTAGTTGAGAGTCCCCAAAAACATGAAGTTTGTGGATCTTCCACTGAACTAAAATTCGTAGACCTATTGTTAATGCTTCATACTCTGCTATGTTATTGGTGCAAGGAAATGACAATAGATAGGATTTAGGAATAGAATCCTCTTGAGGTGTAATAAAGAGGATGCCAGCTCCTACGCCATGTTACATGTATGAACCATCAAAATATAATTGCCAAGCCTTTGTATGTATCACAGTAAGAATGGATTCATCTGGAAACTCTGAAGTCATAGGATTATCATCAATCATAGGTGCATCTGCTAACTGGTTCCTTAATTTTTGTTTCACTGGCTTTGCTCCTAGTGTGACTATTAAATGATGCATAACCAAGTCAGGATCTAGTTTAGGCATATCTACATATGACCATGCGAAGTTAATTTGTGGTTTTGTGAAGAAGCTTATGAACTTCGGTCTATTGGCATATGTACAAAGTTTGATGACATGATGATATTGTATGTTGTCATTGATGTCAATATGCTGAAGTATGAACCAGTATATTGAAGTAAGCAAACTAGCAAGTGAACTAGTATGATGGTACAAGTGAAGCGGTATGATGAAGTATGAACCGGTATATTGAAGTAAGCAAACTAGCAAGTGAACCGGTATGATGGTACAAGTGAAGCGGTATGATGAAGTGTGAACCGGTATATGCATAAAGTGAACCAGTATGTGAACCGATATATGGAAAGTTTGTATCGGGGTTTCTGTTTGATGCATTCCAAGTCTGTGTGATTCAACGGACGACATCCTGTGATGGGTTAGCATTGAAATGAATATCAGATCGTGTTGCCACATCAAACTTGTGCATGTGAATGATTTCCTTGAGGATCTTGCATGAAGAAGATTGATCCTATCTACCTCAGGAATGTGCAAAGTCTCAGTAAATGGTGGAGAGCACATGATGGGTTATAAGCTTCCAGAAGCGGCAAAGAATGAACAATGGAGAACGTCTTGAGATTTGTTCAAGACTGTTTTATTCAATGCAATGTGTTTGAATGGTCAGGATTGGACTGACTTTATTGATAACCTAAATGTTTAGGGTTTAGGGTTTATGCTACCGACCTATCAGTTTCCTATAAGGTCGATGATGATTTGCATTGTGAAGTTGTTGGCAAATGTTATGTGTGTATCCAAGTGAAGAGATACTTGATTCTTGTCAGACCGGAGAAGTGTGTTGATACCTGCAAAGTATGATTGCAGAAGCAAAGGAACTAAAGTGGATCTGCATTGGCATTGAGTGTTGTTACCAAATCAGTGTATTACTTGTTGACTTCTAACCATTTCAGCAGTTGGAAAATCCCTCAACTAGGTAGCTTTAACAGGATTTTTGTAAATCCTTTAACAGGGTGACTCAAATTCATTGAGTTCTTCAAATCCTCTTGCGAGGTAACCTTTAATAGGGTTCTAACCTTTAACCGGGTATTTAGCCATCCCTTAACCAGTTGATCCCTAGCAAGATCTGTTCCTAGTAGAACCTATTGTAAAGTCCTTAATTGGACTAGGCTCTTAACAGAGCGGATTTTAGAAGAGTTCAAAGAACAACTTGTGGGTATTCATCCCCACCGTGGTTTTTCCTAGTTGGGTTTCCACGTGAAAAATAAGTGTGCCATGTTAGATGCTTTTTCATGTGATGATTAGTGTTTTCTGTTAAGTGGTAAAAGCATGCTAATCCAGTGGTCCTTATATTTCTGATATATTACTTGCTTATGCATATGGGTGAAATGGAAATGAGTTATTAGATTTTGTGAAGATCTAAGTGTTACCAGTTTATGTCTTTCACAGTCCCACTGTGTTTTACCGGTAGTGTCCTGATTTAGATTGGTGATACTGTTTACCAGTTGGTGCAGTCTTTGCAATCAAAGTGGTTTGCAGGAAGTTTTTGTCTATACCAATTCACCCCCCCCCTTCTCAGTATTTGTTGAGCATTTACTGATCATTATTATTCATCAATTGGTATCAGAGCATCCTCTAGGTCCTCTGTGTTATAAGCTTAACCGCTTGAGGAAAAGATCCTATTCTAATGATGAAGAGGGAAGGTCCAAAGTTTAACAGAGATAACTTTAAGATATGGAAGGACAAAATGAAGATATACATTAAAAGCATGGGTGCTCAACATTGGAGTTATGTTGATAATACTTATGTTGTCCCTACTAGTACTCTCACCAATGATCAAAGAAGAGAAATTCAGGAGAACGGGCAAGTAATGGAAGCTCTTATCAGCAGTCTATTTGATGTTGAGTTTATAGATGTTCAGGAAAAAGACAATCCCAAAGATGTATGGGATACTCTGGAGTCTATCTATGGCAATGATGAGCATGTGAAGCAAGCTAAGGAAGAAAGACTTAGAGGGAAGTTTGAAGACATGCAGATGGTTGAAGGAGAGACCATTCAACAATATGGGATAAGGATTAAAACTGTTGTTGGAGACATCAAGAGTGCAGGAGGTACAATGGATGATTCCACCATTGTTAGCAAAGTTTTTAGAACCTTATTACTAGTCTATGCAATAAGGGTTCCCACTATTAAGGAGTTGAGATCTATTGACAAGACAAATGTGTCCCTTGATTCTATCATTGCTAAGTTGACCGCAAATGAGCTAAATAGTTATGATGATAGTGTTCTGAAGACTGATTAAGCCTTTAAAGCATCTGCTGCACTATCCAGAAAGGGTAAAGAAGCTTGTACCAGTTGTGAACCTAGACAAAGTAGAGATATGGATAATGAGGAGATCCTGATGGAGTTTGAAGCTCTTCTTGTTAAGAGACTTCCTAAGGGAACTGGAAAATATAGAGGTAGGCTCCCTTTGAAATGCTTTTCTTGCAATAGGATAGGACACATTGTTGTAAACTGTCCTAATGGTATAATAAGGACAAACTTGAGAGGTTCAAAAAGTTCAAAGGAGGAAATAGGAGAAACTATCTTGTTGCAGTTGATGAAGGTGTCACTGATGATAAATCAGAAGATGAAGAAAGCGAAGACATAGTATTTGTAGCTATTAAGGAAGATGTGTCAGACAAGAAGGCTCTTGTCTCCCGCTTTGATAATTTCAATGAGTGGATTATTGATAGTGGTTGTTCTCACCACATGACTGGTGATCGGAGAAAGTTTCTATCTCTGGAAGAGTATGATGGAGGTGCAGTCCAATTTGGTAATGATGCACCCTCTATGGTAAAAGGCAAAGGGTCTATTTCTTTAAATGGAAAAAGCAGTGCTGATAATGTGTATTGGGTAGAAGGTCTCAGACATAATCTCTTGAGTGTTGCTCAGTTGAATGATAATAGACTCACTCTGGAATTCAAAGATGGAGTATGTAAAATAAAAGGAAAGAGTGGTGAACTGATGGCCACCGATATGTAGACCAAAGGTAACTTATTTTAGTTAAATGCAAATATCAGTCAATGTCTAATGGCTAAGTATGATGATAGTTGGCTATGGCATAGAAGACTCTGTCATATAAATTTTGATAATATTGTGAAGGCCAGTAAGATCAAGGCAGTTAGGGGATTGCCTGTGCTGAACAAACCAGAGAATCCTTTGTGCAGAGAATGTCAACTGGGGAAAATGTCTTCCTCAACCTTCAAAGGTAAATTTTTCACAACAGATAATTTACTTGATCTTGTGCACACTGATTTGTGTGGTCTTATGAAAACTAGGAGTGTTAAGGGAGATAGGTACTTTATGATTCTTACTGATGATTTCTTAAGAATGATGTGGGCCACGTTCTTGAAAGATAAGTCTAAAGCCTTTGGAAAGTTTAAAGCCTTCAGAGCACTTGTTTAAAAAGAAAGTGGTAAGAGAATCAAATGCCTTAGAACTGACCAAGGAGGCGAGTTCACTAAATACTATGAAGAAAATGGCATCAAGAGGCAACTGTCTACCCCCCGGACTCCACAATAGAATGGCCTATCAAAGAGGAACAACCAGACTGTAGTTGAAGCAGCTAGAACAATGCTGATTCAAGGGAAGGTTGCTCACACTTTTTGGAGAGAAGTGGTGAGCATTGCAGTCTACACTATGAATTGGGTACTCATTAATAAAGGTAAGGATAAAACTCCTTATGAGTATTGGACCGGTAAGACTCTTGTAGTGAGCTACTTTAGAGTGTTTGGTAGCAAGTGTTATATCAAGAGGAGTGAACACCAAACCAAGTTTGATGCAAAATGTGATGAGGGAATATTCCTAGGATATTCCACTAAGAGAAAAGCTCTCAAGTGTTTTAACAATAGGACTCAGAGAATTATCGAAAGTATCAATGTTAGAGTTGATGAAACCTCTGAGAAACCTGAGGAAACCGACAATGAGCAAGTGGTAGATGAACCAGTTGTAACCTTCTAGGAACTGGTTGTAAAATAGCCTAGTACCAGTAATAGTGATCCTACACCGGTAGATGTTGATGTTGATGAAGATGAGGATGAAAAGGAAAAGCAAGAGGAAACAATTAAGATCATTCCTAGGTATGTAAAGCTGAATCATGATCCAAAGTAGATCATAGGAGATAAGGATGTAGGAATTCTTACAAGAAGAAAGGTCAGAGAAAATTCTTGCATGATCTCTGAATTTGAGCCTAAAACATTTAAAGAGGCACATAAAGATGAAGATTGGATCAAGGCTATAGAAGAGGAGCTTGACCAGATAGAAAAGAATGGTACATGGTCTTTGGTACCCAGACCAAAGCACAAAAATGTTATTGGCACCAAATGGGTTTTTAGAAACAAGCTGAATGAAGATGGCACAGTGGTAAGAAACAAAGCAAGACTGGCATGTAAGGGATATGCTCAAGAAGAAGGAGAAGACTATGGAGAAACTTTTGCTCCAGTAGCTAGATTGGAAGGAGTTTGAATGCTTCTTGCATATGCAGCCTTTAAGGGATTCAAAGTGTATCAAATGGATGTCAAATCTACATTCCTGAATGGAATACTTGAAGAGGAAGTGTATATAGAGAAACCAGATGGGTTTGCCCTATCAGAAGACAATGATATGGTGTGTAGGCTAAATAAAGCCTTGTATGGATTGAAGCAGACACCTAGAGCATGGTATAAACATTTACACTCCCATCTTGTGAAGATTGGATTTGAAAAAACAAGTGAAGATAGCAATATCTTTCTGAAGTCAGAAGGAGATCAGATTCTAATCTGTGAAGTATTTGTTGATGACATAATTTTTGATGGAGATGACAAGATGAGCCATGTATTTGCAGATGAAATGAAGAAGGAATTTGAGATGTCACTAATCAGAGAAATTAAGTTCTTCATTGGACTACATATACAACAAATGAAAGACGATATCTTTATCACTTAGTCCAAGTATGTCAAAGAGGTGTTGAAGACCTTTGGCATGGAAGACAACAAACCAGTTGGTACACCAATGGTGACCAGTTGTAAATTGTCAAAAGAAGATGACTCAGCGTTGGTGAATGAGAAGGAATACCGATCAATGATTGGTAAGTTGCACTATGTAGTACACAACAGACTAGACATTGCACATGCAGTGGGCATTGCTGCACATTTCCAGAAAAGTCCAAGAGAATCCCACTTGGTAGCAATCAAGTGAATTCTTAGATATCTGAAGGGAAATATAGATTATGGATTGTGGTATCCTTACAGTAATGTTTTCAACCTCAAAGTGTTTACAGATGCCGATTGGGCTAGTAATGTGGACGACCGAAAGAGCACAATCAGTGGTGCATTCTTTCTCAGTGGTAGACTAGTCTCATGGATGAGTAAGAAGTAGAGTTGTATCTCTCAGTCTACAATAGAAGCAGAATATGTAGCAGCATTTATGAACTGCACTCAGACAATTTGGATGAAGCATGTACTAAGTGGTTTCAAAGTCCCTGTATCTGATCCAGTGAGCATATTTTGTGATAACACAAGTGCAGTTAATATTTCCAAGAATCCGGTATTGCATGCTAGAACCAAGCACTTTGAGCTCAAGTATCATTTCTTGAGGGAGAAAGTTTAGAACAAAGAGGTTGTATTGGAACATGTTTCCAGTAAGGAGCAGTTAGCAGACATATTCACCAAGCCTCTACCAAAGGCTACATTTACCTATTTAAGAGGTGAATTAGGGGCACCAGCCCTTCAAGAGGTGAACTAAAGTTATGTGCTCCACATCAGTCAGGTATTGCATTGTCAAATCTTTTTAGGATTGGTGTGTTGAAAGATGATACTCCTCAGGGGGAGCAACATAGTGGAACATGGATGTCTATGCCTCCACTTTGGTATTGTTGTCAAAGGGGGAGAAGATGTGAAGCAGAGAAGATACATGCAGTTTTGAAGACATAATATGGAAGAGATTGGGGAGAAGATGTAAAGTGGAGAGATATCTTTGTATATTGCCAATGCCAAAGGGGGAGATTGTTGGCATATGTGCATTGTTTGATGACATGATGATATTGTATGTTGTCATTGATGTCAATATGCTAAAGTATGAACTGATATATTAAAGTAAGCAATCTGGGAAGTGAAACGGTATGATGGTACAAGTGAAGCGGTATGATGAAGTATGAATTGGTATATTGAAGTAAGCAAACTGGCAAGTGAATTGGTATGATGGTACAAGTGAAGCGATATGATGAAGTGTGAACCGGTAAATGGAGAAAGTGAACCGGTATATGGAAAGTTTGTATCGGGGTTTCTGGTTGATGCATTCCAAGTCTATGTGATTCGACCGATGACATCCTGTGATGGGTTAGCATTGAAATGAAGATTAGATCATGTTGCCACGTCAGCCTTGTGCACGTGAAGGATTTCCTTGAGGATCTTACATGAAGAAGATTGATCCTATCTACCTCGAGAATGTGCAAAGTCTCAGTAAGTGGTGGAGAGCGCGTGATGGGTTATCAACTTCTAGAAGTGGCAAAGAACAAACGATGGAGAACGTCTTGAGATTTTTTCAAGACTATTTTATTCAATGCAATGTGTTTGAATGGTCAGGATTATACCAACTATATTGATAACCTAAATGTTTAGGGTTTAGGGTTTATGCTACTGACCTATCTATTTCCTATAAGGTTGATGATGATTTGCATTATGAAGTTGTTGGCAAATGTTATGTGTGTATCCAAGTGAAGAGATACTTAATTCTTGCCAGACCAGAGAAGTGTGTTGATACCTGTAGAGTGTGATTGCAAAAGCAAAGGAACTAAAGTGGATCTGCATTGGCATTGAGAGCTGTTATCAGATCAGTGTATTACTTGTTGACTTCTCACCATTTCAGCAGTTGGAAAATCCCTTAATTGGGTAGCTTTAACAGGCTCTGTAAATCCTTTAACAGGGTGACTCAAATTCATTGAGTTCTTCAAATCCTCTTGCGAGGTAACCTTTAACAGGGTTCTAACCTTTAACCGAGTATTTAGCCATCCCTTAACCAGGTGATCCTTAGCAGGAATGATTACTAGAAGAACCTATTGTAAAGTCCTTAACCGAACTAGGCTCTTAACAAAGTGGACTTTAGAAGAGGTCAAAGAACAACTTGTGGGTATTCATCCCCACCGTGGTTTTTCCCAGTTGGGTTTCCACGTGAAAAATAAGTGTGTCATGTGTGATGATTTTTCATGTGATGATTAGTGTTTTTTGTTAAGTGGTAAAAGCATGTTGATCCAGTGGTCCTTATATTTTTGATGTATTACTTGCTTTTGCATATGGGTGAAATGGAAATGAGTTATTAGATTTTGTGAAGATCTAAGTGTTACCGGTTTATGTCTTTCACAGTCCCACTATGTTTAACCGGTAGTGTCCTGATTTAGAGTGGTGATACTATTTACCAGTTAGTGTAGTCTTTGCAGTCAAAGTGGTTGTAGGAAGTTTTTGTCTATACCGATTCACCCCCCCCCCTTCTAAGTATCTGTTAAGCATTTACTGATCATCATTATTCATCATGGTCTTTCCTCTTCTATTAAATATTCTGCTAAAAAAATGTTATGTGGAGTCACTTATGTGCCAATGTTTGTTTTGATGGTTTCTTCTACCAACATGGTTGATTTCTCTTCATATGATGTCATTGGAAAAATGTCGAGCCTTCCATCTTTGGGCACCTCAGAGAGATTTTCACCCTCAGACATGTCCTTTCTTTTTACTTTTTGGGGTCAGACAGTGCCACAATGTGGTTTTCACCATAAGACCCATGATTTGTTTTTATTTTTATGTTTTTTGCGACTAAAAGGCCTAGCATCCTCACCAAAGTATGCCACGCTATTGAGTTCTATAGTGTATCCTATTTTATGGCCCCCAAGAAGAAGATCATCTCATATGCCCAAATAGTCTATGAAAGCATTATCATTCTCAAATGTGTCTAGTTGTAAAGGTCCTTCTTGATCCCAATTAATGAGCTGTGGATGAACAAGGGGAAGACCATTGATGTTTTCAAAGTCAGTGGGAGTAATGGTAAAGACACAAGAGTCTTCAGGTATGTCAAGGTAATTGTTAAGGTCATCGCTAGCACTCTCGTCATCTGTCTCAATTGTAAATGAATCCAAATTGACATCACTAGAAGCATATTCAGCAACAGGAGTCCTCACTCTACACAATTTCAACCTAGAACCTAGAAATGGGGACTGTTTGGGATCCTCAAAAGGTTTTTCTTTATCTTCCGCTTCCTTTGTTATGTTTGTTTGACCAACTCTGAATTGCACTCTAAAAAACTCTTCTTCTATGGGTTCACCTAGTTCTCTAAATGTTTTGGTGAGCTCATAATCACTAGATGATTTATCTGAGCCCCATTCCCACTCACTGGAATCGATGGGATAACGCCTTTCTTGTTGTTGTTGGTCATTTTCAAGACTTGTGATCTGTAGTGTCTCTGTAGCATTTTTCCCACCCAATTTGAAAGGGAAGAAACCAAGTCCCTTGGTATGCTGCTTCTTAAATCTCATGTCTGGTTGCAAAGGTTGAATAATGCCTTCTTTTTGTAACTTGAGAGGGCCTTTTCCATCATATCCAATTTTTAGCAAGAACTTGAAGCCTTTGACACATTTCTCACAAGGTATAGTAACGATCTCTTGTTTATTCTCTTCAGGTTCTTTATAAAGCATTTTGTATAAATCCTCTTCTTCCATCTCGCCCCACTTCTTGAATATAGTAGGATCCTATTTTAGTGTAATGATAGATACCTTTTTAGAAGGATGTGGTCGTCCATACTCTTTTGGAGAATCCATTACTTATCTTTGGTACATAGTTTGATTTAGAGTGTACTTGCCCATGCCTTTTTCCTAATATTTCCCTTTAATCTCACCTTATTTTGATCTTGAAGGTTTTAATGATTCAGGATCAACATATGCAGATGATGGAGTTGCTTCTCTATTGATTGATATTATTGTTTCCAATTTTAGTCATGGGTTATTGCAATATATAAACGGATTTGGATCACCATTAATGGTCACTTCAACTCCATTGTGTGGGAACTTGACACATTGATGATATGTTGAAGGAATGACTCTCATTTCATGAATCCATGGACGTCCCAAGAGGATATTAGATGCGAGATCTAAATCAAGGAATTGACATACCACATCCTTTGTAATTTGCCCAACTCTGAGAGGTAAGGTGACTGTGCCCTTGGATGAGCACTCTTCATCATCACATGCCTTAATGGTGATTGCATGTGTAGGATTAACAACCTTTTCAGAATATCCCAATTGCTGAATAGTGTTCAATGTACAAATGTTCAAACGTGCTCCTCCATCTATCAATACTCATTTTATTCAGTTTTTATGGAGAAAGGCTTCAATATGTAGAGGTGCATTATGAGGTTGGCTTACATATGCATCATCAGCTTCTGTGAATGTGAGGCAATGAGGAATGGAAAGGTGTCCCACCATAGCTTGAAACTGGTCCACATTCAGATCAGTGGGTACAGAGGTCTCTCTCAAAATTTTCTCAAGAATAACTTTGTGTGAAGGAGATATGTGTAATAGCTCAAGAATCAAGATGAGTGCGGGTGTTTTCCCTAGTTGGTCTACAAGTTCATATTCATTCTTGACAGATGATGAAGAGGGTGTGGTTTTAGATGGAGCACCTTGCAAAGTGACTTTTCCTTGACGAATTGTGACATTGCATTCAGGGGTTGAAGGAGAGGGTGAAGGTCCAATGCCTTTTAAAACAACTTTACTCTTTCAAGTAGAACCCTCAGGAGCTTTGTCCTTTATGATGATGGTTGAAACATGATTTTCCATTTAAATGTGATTAATAGTAGAATCATAGTCATAGGACATCTTGGTATAATTAGCTTGATTATCTGTAGTTTTGGATTTTCCCTTGTCATGTTTAGGAAATGGCTCCTTGAACATCGCATGCTCTTCATTCGAGGTGTGACCACCAACCTCTATGTCACCTTTGTCAATGAGATCATGTATGATATTCTTCAATTTGTGATAATTACTAGTTAAATGCCCTTTACTTTTATGATATTCACAATATTCATCATAATTCCACCAATTTGGTTTTACTTTAGGCTCATATGGTGGATTATCTAGAATTGTTATAAGCTTGTTTGCCACTAACTTCTTCAATTTTGTTTCAATTAGTTCTCCCACTGGTGTGTAATTTCTTTGAGGCTTTGACGATCTTTGAGAATTCACTTGATTTTGTGTATTAGAAGAACTTGCACCGAGAAAAGTAATCTTAGGTTTCACCATGTTTGCATCAACAACCCCATCATTTACTACATTCTTATTCTTGTTCCAAAAATGGGGTTTGTCTTTCCCTTTTGATTCATCTTTGTTTTCTTTATATATCTTGATAATACCTTGCTTAATAAGAACTTTTTCCATCGCTAATCCTTTCTCAATGACCTCTTTGAAAGTGGACAAACAAGATTTTCTCAAGTCATACCCAATGTCTTTATTGACATTCTGAGTGAACATTTTTACCATTTGTTTCTATAGAATCTCACAAGAACATCTACTAGCCAAGTTTCTCCACCTTTGTAGGAAATTTGAAAAAGAATCCCCATCTTTTTTTTAGTGCTACACAAGGTAGAAATCGATACATTTGTCTCAATGTTGTATGAAGAGTGTTGTATAAATGCCTCTGCTAGATCAGTCCATGATTTAATTCCAGGCGGGAGTTGGGAGAACCATTCCATAGCTTGTTCACCTAAGCTTTGTGGGAACAATCTCATCAAGTATGTTTCCTCTCCTGCTACCTCAATGCAAGTTGTGAGAAGTTGTCTTATATGTGCCTTAGGATCCCCTTTGCCTCTATACTTATCAAATTTTGGTGTCATAAAATGTGGAGGAAATGGAGGCATTGGAATGCTTCTATCAAATGGGTAAGGAAATATATCTTTCATTGTAAACTGTTGCTTTGGTGTATTCATGTTTGCCATTTGCTTTTGCAAATTCTTGATTTGTTGTTGCAAGTCATTCCTGGGTGGAGATTTATGTCTTTGACTAAGTCCCATGCCTAAGCTACTGGGTGAAGGAGGAGGGATATATTGCATGCAAGGGTTATACTAGTCATAAATGTGCTCATATGGAGGGGGTCTATAATGATATTGCATGTAAGGACCACTGGGTATAGTATTTGGATAGGAAGTATTATGTCTATTTTGATCATGCACATCATGTCCATGAGTGTAGGAGATATCATAAGATTGGTCTTGAGTGTTGCCCCCAATTCTAACACATGATCTTCTCGTGTCATGATTTTGAATATGTCCTCGTGTAGATTTGTATCCTTTAGCATGATCATGAGTATTGGCATGTTGTTGGGTATGCATATTAGTGTTAGACCTCTAGGTACGATTACGGGGTTGTTCATGAGATGTTCTATCATAACTGGCATGAGAATGAGTGTATGTGTTTGGAATTTCAGGCTTTTGAAATAGGGATGAAGGTGACTCAGGAACGAGATGTTGTCTTCTATTATCATCACTACTAGGCCTCCTAAGTCTTGTATTATTTTAATTTGCTTGATTTGGATCATCCTCCAAAATTTGCGACATATCAAAATAATGGGGTAGTCTTGTTCCACTTTGTGCCATGACTTGGAAGAAGTATTGTCTATCCCTTTTCATGATCTCTTGAACCAATTTGTTAAAATGGGGATCATGATAGTTTCCTCAATCTCTATAGAATCCACAGATGCATTGTCATTATCATAATCATTTCCATTGTTGTTTTCATTATTGTCATTGTCATTACCTGGTATATTATTGTGATTGTCAAATGGATTGTAAAATTTGTCTCCATCAAACTCATAGGTACTCATGTTTAAAGATCTTAGAGCTTCTTCGACTTCCCTTCTAGATTTTTGTGAACGGGTTTCAACCATGGACTAAAGTCTTGACCAAAATAAAAGGTAGGATGAAAATGCAAAGACTATGGAAGACCAAATGGTGTATGAAGTGTAGATGAATCTAGGATAAACTTGCAATGTCCAAGAGTGTAAGGCCAAATTATGTATGTTTTTAGAGTAAGGTATGGCTTCCAAAGATATGATGGATCTCTTGATGAGGTAAGTTGACCTTGACTCAAGAAGACCAAATGAGACCCTAAGATGATAGATCTTGATACGGGAATCACCTAGTGTTGTGTTGTAGTATGTTTGCAAAGTGTGATGAGGACAAGAAAAGTAACCTTTTGACTCAAATTTGGAAAATTTGTATGAGGGCAATGCAAGTGAAAGGAAATGATTGACTATGTGTGACCAAGATAAGTTGACTGAAAAATGAAGCCCTATCAGAAGTAGCTTTTAGAAGCTCTTTGAATCTGAAAACTTAAGCCCTTTTGTTCTTGACAAATTTTTGTAATTTCTCAGCTGTGAACACAGACGCACTTTTACTAAACTCAGACATGATTTCTGATCCCAGACGTAGTTACAGTAAACACAGACACGATTTTAAGCTCTTAATGACAATTTTTTTTAGCTTGAAATTCACAGATGCAATTTTGCTCTACACAAATGCAAAAATTCAACAAAGACAGTTTCTAACAACACAAACACGATTTTGCAGATTTTTTTGGTAAATGTGAATATATTTCTCTGATACCCAGATGTGTTTCTTCTCTGCACAAATGTTATTTTCCAACACAGACATAGTTTAAACTGACACAGACACGGTTTTGAGAATATTTTGTAGTTCTGTCCAATTGTAAAGTTGTTGAATGTGACCAAATCTTAATATTTTGACTTTTAGTGGCAAGAAAACACAACAAAATAGTGAAGACCCAATGTCTGAAAGTGTTTTTGTCCAAAAATGATAAAGTGTTTCAATTTCAAGAGTGATACTGAATGTGAAATGTCCTTATTTGTTTTGATTGTTGGCCATTTGATGGAATTGATTATGTGTTACATTGATGTTTTGTCATTGATGCCAACACTAGCTATTTGGATGCTTTACCGACACCCTTCTGGTCCCGATAGGATGAGTGGTTTCTGGTTGATCTGGATTTGGCATGATCTAGTAGGCTCTGGTATAGTTTGGTGATGCTATCCTATTTGATTAGAAGCTTAGTTTCTGGTCCTGGTGAGGGTTTCACCGGCAAATATTTTGATGAAGATCCTTGATGAATTGCAGAGGTGGTGTTGGTGCAACTTCTAGTGGAGTTTCAGGATGTTGTTGGTGATCATGTTCGAGACTTGGTGGATGGAGACCATTGTTGTAGCGTGTGGACCTATATTGGGTCCCGGTTGATCTAAGTTGTGGACCGTCTTTAATGTAACGTGTGGATTGGACCTATCAATGTATTTTTGGGATGTCTTATGTGCTGGATATTTTTTGTTTGGTCTAAGGCTGATATAGTTTGTAATTATATAATTGGTTTCTTATCTAGTGGTTGACCTCATTGTTTATGGTCAAGGGTTTGTATATATAGATGAAAGATCTCATTGTATATCATCATGGTTATTGTTAGAGGTCATGGTCAAGGAATGTAATTTATGAATAATGTCATATCATTCAGGAAGAGGAGTTGGCCGATCATTGGAGATTGAATTGGGTGTATGTAACAAGATTTAGTCCTCTGGTATTGAGCTTAACCGAAACTGTACTCAGGCATAGGAGATGCTATCTTTTGTAGTTCAACACTTCTTGAGATTGTAATATGGATTTATATGTAATCAGCGAGGATCCTTTTGTGATGAGAAGTACGCTCTAGGCTGTTGGCCTTCCTGCAAGTGCAGGCCCTCAATTGTAATTCACATACTTACTGTAGAAGTATTATCTGACTGTGGGTAGGCTTCCCACCGTGTTTTTTCCCTTTACCAAGTTTTCCACATACAAATCTTGGTGTTATGTGGATGGCATTTATTCTCTGATAATTATTTATGCTTAATTGGTTTAACTGCTATTATGGTATTTGTATGCAAGAAAAGCGGGTTTATGAAACTCAAAATGTGAAAAATGAAGCTCCAAGAGGCTTGTCCACACACCCACAAGACTTCTTGGTGCAAGCTATGGAGTCATGAAGGATGACTCAACTTCCCAAGGTTGGTTCCATGGTTCTCTATCTCACAAGGTCCCTCAAACCAATGCCTTTGCTCTCAGGTCACTGAGCAAAGTGGTTTAGGGATGACAAATACAAGAACGAGGGATGTGTTTGATTGATTTTACCATGAGAATGCATCCTATCTATGCATGATTCTATAAATGCTATAAACTAGATTATAAGATGACAAGATTAGTAGTAATACTATCCTAACATGATATACTAGTTATGTGATTTAAGCTAATAATAAAAGAAGTAGTATAAAATGTTTATTAGATTTGTATGCTAGGAATTCGGAAATCATCACAACAAATCAATGTTAGTCTAGCTCAATCACGAAAACTCAATTGCAATGACAACAATCCTAAACACACTCAATAAAGACATGAAGGAGATATTCAAGTTTGCATTTGATAGGAAATCAATGTATGATAGGAAATCAGAAATCATCAAAGCAAATAGTATTAGTAATCTAGCTCAATCACGAAAGCTCAAATGCAATGATCAATCCTAAACACACTCAATAAAGACATGAAAACAAGACATTCAAGATTAAAAACTAAGCAAACCAAATGCAGACTTGAATATCTCCTTCATGTGGCTCCATTGTCCTTCTTTCTCCTTCAAATAACTTTGTTTGTGGATCTCACCTACTAGTGCATAAGCATGATATGAAAGCAAGTAGACAAGATTGTAGCGCAAGAATACTCGAAGCATGATTGATTCGACTGGGTAGAGATCTTGATTGAAGAAAATCATCCAATTTATAGACAAATTGGAGAAAATATCAAATTAGCATGAAGAGATTCGAATGGAAATTGCAAATCAAGAATGTCAATTATGACAAAATTATGACAAATTTGCACTTTCTATGCAAGATTGATTGATTGATAATTCATGACAATTTATGACAAATTTCTATGTCAAAATTGATTGATTGTCAATTATGACAAATTATGACAAATTGAAATTTCATTCCCATAAAATTAGGAGAGAATTGAAATTAGATGAATTAGAAATTAGGAAAATTAGAAAATGAGAAAATTAGGAATTAAGTGAATTAATTAACAATTTTTTCATTTATTAATTAATTCACAAAGATGGAAGAATTAGTTAGCCAAATAAATAAACATTTAATTGTGACAAGAAGACCTAGGATAAATAAATAAATTATTTAACCTAGCAGGAGAAATGACAAACAAGGTTAAATGACTAAATCATGAAACCCTAGAAGATGAATTAGAAATGCAAGAATGACAATTAGGTCTTGATGAAAGATAATCGATTCGATTTGATCATGATTCTGACTGACAAAGGACCAATGCTGATAAGTGATTTGATTGATAAATTCGCCAATTGACGAGGAACAATGACAAATTGATCCAAATTGACATGATTGAGAAGGACGATGATCGATGTCAAATCGATCGCAAAATGACAAAATTGACAAGAAGACAAGGATCGATGACAAAATAGATTGCAAAACGACAAGATTGAAAATGACCATGATCGATGACAAATCGATCGCATGATGAAAAGATTGAAAACGACAACGATCGATGACAAATCAATAGCATGATGACAAGATTGATAAGAGGACAAAACCCTAATTAGGATTGACGATGTCCAAAATGATGACAAATGAGCATGCACATTGATGCGACAGGATAAGATCGACCAAAATCATGACTGAAGATTATTGTCGACAAGACCAAATTCGAAAGCGAGACAAATGAAGAATGCGAAAGAAAGACTCGATGCTCGCAAATGATAAAGACCAAGTGCGTGACATAGGAAGAAATGTTAATGCGACGCAAAAACCCTAAAATAAGGCAATGCGCAAATGTTAAAGTATGACTCCGCAAGCGTTGACCATTTTTAGGTGTCTACATTTTGCCCCTCTTTGAGACTGTGATTTTAAGCGTTGTTTCAAAGAACAATAATGAAAATGCCCCAGACACTAATAATGACATATGCATGCCCCCTGGAGGAATTGGCTAGAAAAATCCAGAAAAGAGGCCAAGTGATCGATAAGAATGACATAAGACGATAGGTCCTGAAAAAAATCATAAAAATCAAATAATGTCCTGAAAAAATCATAAAAAAAAAAAAAATGTCCTGAAATAATCCAAAAAAAAAAATTGAAAAATGTCCTGAAAAAAATCTCTAAAAAATTAAATAATGTCCTGAAATAATTCAAAAAAATTGAAAATGTCCTGAAATAAAAACAAAAAAATTGAAAATGTCCTAAAATAAAAACAAAAAAATTGAAAATGTCCTGAAATAAAAACAAAAAAATTGAAAAATGTCCTGAAATAAAAACAAAAAAATTGAAAAATGTCCTGAAATAATCCAAAAAAAATTTGAAAAATGTCCTGAAATAATCCAAAAAAAATTGAAAAATGTCCTGAAATAATCAAAAAAATAAAAATTGAAAAATGTCTTGAAAAAATCATAAAAAATTGAAAAATGTCGTGAAAAAATCCAAAAAAATCCAAAAATGTCCTGAAATAATTCTAAAAAAATTGAAAAATGTCCTGAAATAAATCCAAAAAAATAAAAAAATGTCCTGAAATAATCCCTAAAAAGTCATAAAATGTCCTGAAAAAATGAACACAAAAAAATTGTAAAAACTCAAAAAGCAAAACAAAAAAAATATATCCCCTTTGTGCATAGACAGATCGCTGAGCATACATCCAACGACAATCAATCCAACATTGTGCTTTAACTGCAAATCACGTATTCACAGATGAACTTTTTCAATCAAACCAGACATTCAAACTGATCAAAATTGTCATATCAATCAACCTCAAAACCATTTGTCCTTGTCTCTACTATCATGGGTCTTATACAGGGTGTGGTATACTCGAAACCAGACTGTGTCATGTCTTAGACGGGGTACCGCATTTCCTGAAACCAGACAACATGATCGTTCTATCAACACCTTCAACTTTTGACAATGAAGATCAAGATGTTTGTTTGACTTGTTGGAATTAGTGAGTCTTATCATTTATTAATAATGTTAAAGTACGACTCCGCAAGAGTTGACCATTTTTAGGTGTCTACATTTTGCCCCTCTTTGAGACAATGTGATTTTAAGCGTTGTTTCAAAGAACAATAATGAAAATGCCCCAGAATAATAATAATGACATATGCATGCCCCCTCGAGGAATTGGTCGGAAAAATCCAGAAAAGAGGCCAAGTGATCGATAAGAATGACAGAACATGATAGGTTTGAACAGACTGCCAAGACTGACGAAGAAGTGTTAGTAAGAAGAAATTAGACAGAGGACAGTTAGAGATGGAGGAAACCTTAACTTCACTAATGCACTTTGTAGGTGAGAACCTTTATTTAATGTAGCAAAATGGATGCGTAGCATCATGGCATTGAAGGCCAGAGCTGAAATGCAACCCTTTTTGCAAAAGATAGACACATCACAGACAAATAGAAATCACAACAAAAAAGAAAGGGACCATGAACCATCCCGATCACTCTAAATCACTCAGTGACATCATCGAGCAACATAAGAACATGATCAAAGATAAATCAATAAATGATAAGACTCGCTAATTCCAACAAGTCAAACAAACATCTTGATCTTCATTGTCAAAAGTTGAAAGTGTTGATAGGACGATCATGTTGTCTGGTTTCAGGACATGCGGTACCCCATCTAAGACAGGACACAGTCTGGTTTCGAGTATACCACACCCTGTATAAGACCCATGATAGTAGTGACAAGGATAAATGATATTGATGTTGATTGATTGATATGACAATTTTAATCAGTTTGAATGTCTGGTTTGATTGAAAAAAACTCATCTGTTAATGCGTGATTCCATTAAAGCACAATGTGTGATTGCGTGTCGTTGGAGGGATGCTTATCAATCTATCAATGCACAAAGGGGACATTTTTGTGTTTTGCTTTCCGAGTTTTTTACAATTTTTTTTGTGTTCATTTTTTTTAGGACTTTATTTGACTTTTAGGGATTTTTTTCAGTACATTATATGATTTTTTTATGATTTTTTCAGGACATTTTTCAATTTTTTATGATTTATTTCAGGAAATTTTTCAATTTTTTAATGATTTTTTTTAGGACATTTTTCAATTTTTTTATGATTTTTTTTTTCAGGACATTTTTCAATTTGTTTGGATTATTTCAAGACATTTTTCAATTTTTTTATGATTTTTTTTTTTTCAGGACATTTTTCAATTTGTTTGGATTATTTCAAGACATTTTTCAATTTTTTTTGTTTTTTATTTCAAGACATTTTTCAATTTTTTTTGTTTTTATTTCAGGACATTTTTCAATTTTTTTGGATTTTGCCCCCAGTGTCTAGCAAGGCAAGGAATATGACAAGTGCATAAATAGGCTTGCTGAAATGATGGTGGATAGAGGGAAGACAAAGGCCTTTTATCATGGAGACAATATGGATGCAATTTTCAAGGGCTATTGCATGATGGGACAAGAGATTGAATATGACAATGTAAAGCAGTGACATGGCATGAGGAACATGTCAAGAGGTTTTTGAAACCATGTTTAAATTTTGCATCCTTATGTTAGATCAAGATCAAGGGATAGAAAGAGTGTATGGATAGTGATAAGATATGGATAGGATAAGCAAGACCAAGAATGGATAAGGGACATGGACTGAAGGTCGGGATAGGCTAGGGGATAGTGGCAGAAAGTTGCAATAAGCTAAGGAATATGGATGAAAGGTTATAATAAGCAAATGGATAAAGACCAAAAGCTATGATAGACTAAAAGCTGCAAACAAGATGCATGATGCTCATGAAGATCCCCAACCTTGTCAAGATCAAAGGTGGAAAGAGGAAACTGGACATGAGGGACAATAGGATAATGGAGGGTAATGACAGGGGTTCGATAGGATAATGGAACAATGAAGGACAAAAGGATATGAAGGAGGAAGCCTGCCCCCAAGTGTGGTGTGCAAGAAGTTTATAGATTATGCATGATGCCTGTTTGCCAGGTTTTCATCATGGTACTTGCCCAAGGCGCCTGTTTGCCATGTTTTCACCAGTGGACGAATTATTTTTTCTTTACTTTTTTTTCTTTTTCTTTTTCTTTTTTTTTCTCACTTTTTTTTTTGTATTTTGACTTTTTCAATATAAGATGGACACATGATAGGGGATGGAAGAAGGACTCAAACATCTTTTTGTTTGGATAGTAGCCTTGAAAAAAAAATGGACCACGACCTTTAAAAGTATGCTCAAAGACGTTGGTAGGATAAGGACATGGAAAATGAGATGAAACTAAGGCAAGGATTTATGCAAAGGATGGGATCAAAGGGATTGAAGGATGGAAAATATGCATTGGATAATGGATAGGGTATTGGAAGAACTATGCTTGAGTGGATATAAATTTTGGCAAGATTGACATTGGCACACACCTTGAGGGGTGATGGACTGATGGAGGAAAGATGTATTTTGGATATTGAGATTGTGACGAAGGAAAGACTATGGATTTTGGGACATAAGGGCCCAAAATGGATGAAGAAGGTGATGGAGGAATAGACTTGGAAGATTTGGATGGAGAAATAGCAATCGTAGATGCCAATTTTGATGTTTCTTTAGGCTTTTGTGCTTCAAGGAGCCGCTTAGGGATCCACATGGTTTTTGATTTTTCATGCTTTTGTGGTTCCTTGGAGTGCATTGCTAACACAAGGGATTTAGGAACCCATATAGATTTTAACTTTTGTTTTTGAGCAATGGGCCTTTCTAACCTTTTGGATTTTTCCTTTTCTTTTTGGATCATATTTTTCTTTGCTTTGACATGTTGATTTGATTGGACATGTTGATCCTTGAATACATGTGGATTTTTAGACTTATGACTTTTATACTTGGCATCCAAATTGCTTGGAGGGGGAAAGGAATGCATGGATGGATATGAATGAAATGGACTTCTTTTGGATTGATGAAATTTACTCAAGGATGTGTGCCTTTGCTGACCTTGCATAGAGGATGAAGGGATATAAGGACCTAAGATTGATGGAAGGTATGATGGGGAAGGTGTATGTTTTGATTTTGATGGAGGGGTACCAACGTCTTGAGAGTGAGTTGTGTAGACATGACCCTTAAGATATTCTTTAACATGAAGGGATTCTTGCTTATGGAGATCTACTCCTTTGCCTTTATGAATATCTTGACTTGTAGGATACTCTTTTCTTTGGGAAGAAGATGCGAGTCCATTATGAGGTTGATATGATATGAGAGAAATAATGAGATCTTGAAGTGGATTGAATTGCACCAAAGTGGAAGAACCCATTATGTATGTCGAGGGTTCATGAACATCTTGCACTGACATGTTAGAATCATGAGTGGGATTAGGATCATAAGGGGGACTAGGATTGTGTAGTGGACATGGTTCAATGATAGGCTCTTCAAGAGATGGAATGGGTGAAATAATGGGATCATCAAAAGAAATGGGATCTTGGAGTGTGTATGGAGCATTAGGACAAGGAGATGGAGGAACAAGTGGATCTTGTGGAGGATCTGAAGGAATAATATGATCTTGACAAGGAGGAAGATCATTGGAATCCTCTTTAAAGGTACTTTGCTCTTGACTTTCAATGGGATCATCAGAAAGGATGGAAGGGATATCTTGATCTTTCTTAGGAAGTGGAATGTCAATGGGATTTGAAAGGACATTTTGTTCATGAAATGGAAGGGGATTGTTTGGGATTGGATGGACTGGGATATCTTGAGCTTGCTTGGGAAATGGAGTGTCAATAGGACTTTGGATAGGATGGACAAGAATAGGGGAATCATTGTGAGTGTTTGGGAACATGGGTCCCTGGTCAACAATTGGATGGGATGATAAGGTTTCAAGATCTTGATCTTGATCTTTTTCAAGACATGTTTCTTCATGCTCTAAATTATCCTCTTGACATGGGGTTGGACTTTGGATATGCATGGGGGATTCTGGCAAGGAATCAATGTTTTGGCATGAAGGAAATGTACTTTGAACATTTGTGATGGATTATGGCAAGGAATCAATGCTTGAACATGAGGAAGAGGGACTTCAAATGGGGTCCTCTAAAACAGGTAATGGCAATAAAGTGTATGGTGGCATTGGGTCTTGTATTTCTGAAACATGACAAGGATGTGTATCATGAATTGGACTATCTTGGCAATCAATTATGGATAGCCCTTTGGTAATTGTGTCCTTGGGTGTTTTATTTGATGAGGACAATATGGAAGGTTCTTGTGAAACTTCTAAAGGTGTACGGATAGATGCCACTGGAGAGTCAATTTGTTTGTGGGGAGATGAGGCATTGCTAGACATAAGTGCATTATCTTGATCTTCTTCAAAGAACTCGCTTGGTAATTTCCTTAAGATCCTTGCAATAAAGCCACCTTTCTTTTGAGGTTTTGATATAGTTGAATCTGGAATTTGAACTTGTTTGGCAAGGAGTTGGTTCTGATCTGATGTCATGTTTTGATATTGGACTTGGTTCAATTGTTCTGACATGTTTGAAACTTGGGTTGGTGTGTGCTGCAACCTTTGTTTTTGAATGTTTGGTTGTGGTTGTTGACATTGATATGTTGATTGAACTTGTTGATATTCCACCATTGGTTGAACTATTTGTTGACATTGTATAGTTGGTTGGACATATTGTTGAAATTGGACCATTGGTTGTATTGGTTGTATATGTTGAACAATTGGTTGAACCATTGGTTGTATTGGTTGAAAATCTGATTGATAGTAAACACCTTCTTGTTCTTGTTGTGGAGGCACATAATGTTGAAATTGATGTTCTCTCTTTTCTTGAAATTGTTTCATCATCTCTATTTGGGAGAGGAGAGCTGGTATGTCTGATCATTCAAGAAGAGATCTTACATCAACTGGCTCAATCTTTGGATTTCAACCTGGAAATTTTCGAAACATTTTGGACATTTGTGATCTATTCTTCTCAATGTTTTTCACTCTTTGTTCCAAAATCTCATTTTCTTGAGCTAGTGTCTCCTCTAGTTTTTGTATTTGGAGACTTGTTTCATCATAAAAAGTTTGATCGATATTGCCTTGTTGTTGGGTTGGATATAATTGTGATTGCCTTGGATTAAAATTTGATTGCATTGTTGGTTGATATGTCAAACTTTGTTGCATCATTGGTGCTTGGAACCTTGTTTCAATAAACATGTCACTATGCAATGTTACTAATGGGATTGACAAATGCAACCTAAAGGATGACAATGCAACTTAATGTTTTTGTTGTTTTTCTAGATTTTGACAAACTTTTTGGAATGCAAATCTAAAAAGAGACCCTTAGGAAATTGAAATGATATCTAGACCTCAAAGGACAAAAGGACCAAGTGACAAAAGGACAAAATGACAATGTCTCCCCTATACGCTTGGATACTAAGCTAGGTTTGACCAAATGACAATAATGACAAAAATAGAAAAGGTTTGATAAGGTCTAGACATCCTAACAATGAGTTAGGGTTTATCAAAGATTCGGATTACTCAAGTATTACAAAACCTAGTTTTGACACTATATGCAAAGGGAAAATTACTATGCAAATGACCCTAATATGATATGATAATGACCTAAACTTAATGAAGAGACCTAGGGTATGCAAATGTGACCTAATGTTATTAGGACAAAGATGAAAATGCAAATGTATGATAATGTCAACCTAAGTTTGAATTATGAAATGGTATTACTCTAATGCAAGAGGACACATGCAAAATGGATGACCCTTATTGATATGCAAAGGAGTATGACCTAGGTGAAACTTAACCTTGGTAATTGACAATGAACTTTATAAAATGCAAACCTAGGATGAACCTAAATCTAAGTGACATGAATGTTGAGACAAGATTTTGAAAAATGTTTGACAACCATGTTTGAAGGTGTTTTGAACTTTGTTGGATGAAATGTTCTTGTGTTTAACCTTGTTTTGAATCAATTTGTCTTGTTTTTGAAATGAGATACAATTCAACTTTTGACAAGCAAAGAAGACAAGATATTTCAACTTAGACTCAAGACAATCATGCTCATTCACACATTTCTTATGGTAGGTAAGGACAATAGGTACTTGAGAGGTAGACTCGTTATGAGATTCAAGGAGAATACATAGATGCTTGACCCCATGGGCTCTCCTCCATGACACTCACTTCTCAGGGCAGCCAAGCATCAGTCCCCATGGAAATCTCCCCATGGTGAACTTAGTATCTCTTCCAAGTATCCAAACTTGTCCTTCTCAAGCAACTAGAAGGATTTTTGGCCTCTAAATACAAGGTGTTTAGTAAGGATTTCTGTTAAGCATTACTCCTTGGTGTCATGCAAGCGTGATTGAGACATTAAGCCCACCAAGATACCAAACAAATGTAGTCACGCAAGCATGATTTAGACCGTGAGGTCCTACTTAGATGTTGATATGAGAAAGAGTTCAAGGGTCATCACTTCCCAAGTAATTGCAATTCCCATGTAACCCTTCCTTCAAAGCTTTCGCCCATCAGGTATTTTTTTATAGTGAGTTAGAATGCCAAGGTATTCTAGCCGTACTCACTTTGGGTCGTTCCCTTCTCACGATTGTCACTTGCTTGCAAAAGCAAATGGTCGGGAAGGCAGACCCTCTAAAGGTGACACACAATCAAAAACATGAGCATGGTATCGAAGATCTGGATTTCTGATCACCCTAAGAAGGATGAGAGCATACTCTCCTACTCCAATGTCAAAGTCAACAATCAAAGAAAACATACATTCATTCCATCCTATTTAGAAATCATACTAGGTGCCTAAATATTAATTACAAACACAAAGTTTAGTTGTAGTCCAAGGCAACCTACAAAACCCAAGTCAGAAGTTTGATATGTTTAGTCTTTGACTATCGAACCTGCATAAAACATGTTAGTAGTTTCATTTGTTGTCTTTGCCATGCGTATGCCAAGGTGCTGCACAGAGAATCAGTACCAAAAACCAAAAAAGCAGAAACAAAATGCAAAACAAAACAATTTGCAAGTGAAAAACATTGCCTTTTACCTCTGTTTCTGGCCCTACACAGGTGCAGAATGTCTCACACAGGCACAAAATGCTTGACACAGGCGCAAATTGTCCTTGACACAGGCGCAAAATGCTTGACACAGGCGCAAATTGTCTCACATAGGCACATAAGTTCTCAGAAAACCCTGCATTACCCTGTTTCTTGGGTTTTTAACCTGCAAATCAACTCAAAAGCACTCAAAAGCATGATTAGGGGGTTAGTTCACGTCGGGTTCAACAATTAATGTATGATAGGAAATCAGAAATCATCAAAGCAAATAGTATTAGTAATCTAGCTCAATCACGAAAGCTCAAATGCAATGATCAATCCTAAACACACTCAATAAAGACATGAAAACAAGACATTCAAGATTAAAAACTAAGCAAACCAAATGAAGACTTGAATATCTCCTTCATGTGGCTCCATTGTCCTTCTTTCTCCTTCAAATAGCTTTGTTTGTGGATCTCACCTACTAGTGCATAAGCATGATATGAAAGCAAGTAGACAAGATTGTAGCGCAAGAATGCTAGAAGTGTGATTGATTCAACCAGGTAGGGATCTTGATTGAAGAAAATCATCCAATTTATAGACAAATTGGAGAAAAGATCAAATTATCATGAAGAGATTCGAATGGAAATTGCAAATCAAGAATGACAAATATGACAAAATTATGACAAATTTGCACTTTCTATGCAAGATTGATTGATTGATAATTCATGACAAATTATGACAAATTTCTATGTCAAAATTAATTGATTGTCAATTATGACAAATTATGACAAATTGAAATGTCATTCCCATGAAATTAGGAGAAATATAAGAGAAAATTGAAATTAGATGAATTAGAAATTAGGAAATTAGGAATTAGAAATTGGGAATTAGAAATTGATGAAAATTAGGAAATTAGGTAAATTAATTAATAATTTGTCATTAATTAATTAATTCACAAAAAGAGGAATAATTAGTTAGCCAATTAAATAAACATTTAATTGTGACACGAAGACTTAGGATAAATAAATAATTTATTAATCCTAGAGGGAGAAATAACAAACAGGGTTAAATGAATAAAATCATGAAACCCTAAAAGATGAATTAGAAATGCAAGGATGACAATTAGGTCTTGACAAAAGATAACTGACGTTGATTCGATTTGATCATGATTTTGACTTGATAAATGACCAATGTTGACAAACGATTTGATTGATAAATGTGCCAATTGACAAGGAACAATGATTAATTGATCCAAATTGACATGATTGAGAAAGACAACGATCGATGACAAATCGATCGCAAAATGACAAAATTGACAAGAAGACAAGGATTGATGACAAAATAGATTGCAAAATGACAAGATTGATAAGAGGACAAAACCCTAATTAGGATTGACGATGTCCAAAATGATGACAAATGAGCTTGCACATTGATACGACAGGATAAGATTGACCAAAATCATGACAAATATTGTTATCGACAAGACCAAATTCGAAAGCGAGACAAATGAAGAATGAAGAAGAATGACTCGATGCTCACAAATGATAAAGACCAAGTGCGAATCATAGGAGAAATGTTAATGCGACGCAAAAACCCTAAGATAAGGCAATGCACAAATGTTAAAGTATGACTAATACTATTTTACTATTAATAATCTATTAATAATGAAAAATTAATGTATGATATGCAAAGGAGTATGACCTAGGTGAAACTTAACCTTGGTAATTGACAATGAACTTTACAAAATGCAAACCTAGGATGAACCTAAATCTAAGTGACATGAATGTTGAGACAAGATTTTGAAAAATGTTTGACAACCATGTTTGAAGGTGTTTTGAACTTTGTTGGATGAAATGTTCTTGTGTTTAAAACCCCCTAATCATACTTTTGAGTGCTTTTGAGTTGATTTGTAGGTTAAAAACCCAAGAAACAGGGTAATGCAGGGTTTTTTGAGAACTTCTGCGCCTGTGTGAGACAATCTGCGCCTGTGTCAAGCATTCTGCACCTGTGTCAAGGACAATCTGCACCTATGTCAAGCATTCTATGCCTGTGTGAGACATTCTGCACCTGTGTAGGGCCAGAAATAGAGGTAAAAGGTAGTGTTTTTCACTTGCAAATTGTTTTGTTTTGCATTCTGTTTCTGATTTTTTGGTTTTTGGTACTGATTCTCTGTGCAGCACCTTGGCATACGCATGGCAAAGACAACAAATGAAACTACTAACACATTTTATGTAGGTTCGATAGTCAAAGACTAAACATAATCATACTTTCAAATAATTTGCTTTGAGTGTTGAGTTTGACATCGGAGTAGGAGAGTATGCTCTCATCCTTCTTAGGATTGATCATTGCAATTGAGTTTTCGTGATTGAGCTAGCTTAATATTGATTTGCTTATGGAGATCTACTCCTTTGCCTTTATGAATATCTTGATGTGTAGGATACTCTTTTCTTTGGGAAGAAGACGCGAGTCCATTATGAGGTGGATATGATATGAGAGAAATAATGAGATCTTGAAGTGGATCGGATTGCACCAAAGTGGAAGAACCCATTATGCATGTCGAGGGTTCATGAACATCTTGCACTGACATGTTAGAATCATGAGGGGGATTAGGATCATGAGGGGGACTAGGATTGTGTAGTGGACATGGTTCAATGACAGGCTCTTCAAGAGATGGAATGGGAGAAATAATGGGATCATCAAAAGAAATGCGATCTTGGAGTGTATATGGAGCATTAAGACAAGGAGATGGAGGAACAAAAGGATCTTGTGGAGGATTTAAAGGAATAATTTGATCTTGACAGGGAGGAAGATCATTGGAATCCTCTTTAAAGGTGCTTTGCTCTTGACTTTTAATGGGATCATTGGAAAGGATGGAAGGGATATCTTGATCTTTCTGAGAAATTGGAATGTCAATGGGATTTGAAAGGACTTTTTTTTCATGAAATGGAAGGGGATCGTTGGGGATTGGATGGACTAGGATATCTTGATCTTGCTCAGGGAATGGAGTGTCAATAGGACATTGGATAGGATGGACAAGAATAAGTGAATCATTGTGAGTGTCTGGGAACATGGAGTCCTGGTCAACAATTGGATGAGATGATAAGGTTTCAAAATCTTGATCTTGATCTGTTTCAAGACATGTTTCTTCATGCTCTAAATTATCCTCTTGACATGGGGTTGGACTTTTGATATGCATGGAGGATTCTGACAAGGAATCAATGTTTTGGCATGAAGGAAATGCACTTTGAACATTTGTGATGGATTCTGGCAATGAATCAATGTTTGAACATGAGGAAGAGGGACTTTGAATGGGGTCCTCTAAAACAGATAATGGCAATAAAGTGCATGGTGGCATTGGGTCTTGTATTTCTGAAACATGACAAGGATGTGTATCATGAATTGGATTATCTTGGCAATCAATTATGGATAGAACTTGGATAATTGCATCCTTGGGTGTATTGTTTGATGAGGACAATATAGAAGGTTCTTGTGAAACTTCTAAAGGTGTAGGGATAGATGCCACTGGAGAGTCGATTTGTTTATGGCAGGATGAGGCATTGCTAGACATAATTGTATTATCTTGATCTTCCTCAAAGAACTCACTTGGTAGTTTCCTTAAGATCATTGCAATAAAGCCACCTATCTTTCAAGGTTTTGGCATAGTTGTATCTGGAATTTGAACTTGTTTGGCAAGGAGTTGGTTTTGATTTGATGTCATGTTTTGATATTGGACTTGGTTCAATTGTTCTGACATGTTTGAAACTTGGCTTGGTGTGTGCTGCAACCTTTGTTTTTGAATGTTTGGTTGTGGTTGTTGACATTGATATGTTGATTGAACTTGTTGATATTCCACCATTGGTTGAACTATTTGTTGACATTGTATAGTTGGTTGGACATATTGTTGAAATTGGACCATTGGTTGTGTCTGTTGGAAATGTTTGAACTGTTGAACAATTGGTTGTGATGGTTGAAAATCTGATTGATAGTAAACACCTTCTTGTTCTTGTTGTGGAGGCACATAATGTTGAAATTGATGTTGTGTCTTTTCTTGAAATTGTTTCATCATCTCTATTTGGGAGAGGAGAGCTGGTATGTCTGATTGTTCAAGAAGAGATCTTACATCAATTGGCTCAATCTTTGGATTTTGACCTAGAAAAACATTTTGGACATTTGTGATCTATTCTTCTCAATGCTTTTCACTCTTTGTTCCAAAATCTCATTTTCTTGAGCTAGTTTCTCCTCTAGTTTTTGTATTTGGAGATTTGTTTCATCATAAAAAGTTTGATCAAGGTTTCTTTGTTGTTGGGTTGGATAGAATTGTGATTGCCTTGGATTAAAATTCGATTGCATTGTTGGTTGATATGTCAAACTTTGTTGCATCATTGGTGCTTGGAACCTTGTTTCAATAGACATGTCACTATGCAATGTTACTAATGGGATTGACAAATGCAACCTAAAGGATGACAATGCAACTTAATGTATGATAGGAAATCGGAAATCATCCAAGCAAATAGTATTAGTAATCTAGCTCAATCACGAAAGCTCAAATGCAATGATCAATCCTAAACACACTCAATAAAGACATGAAAACAAGACATTCAAGATTAAAAACTAAGCAAACCAAATGAAGACTTGAATATCTCCTTCATGTGGCTCCATTGTCCTTCTTTCTCCTTCAAATAGCTTTGTTTGTGGATCTCACCTACTAGTGCATAAGCATGATATGAAAGCAAGTAGACAAGATTGTAGTGCAAGAATACTCGAAGCGTGATTGATTCGACGGGGTAGGGATCTTGATTGAAGAAAATCATCCAATTTATAGACAAATTGGAGAAAAGATCAAATTAGCATGAAGAAATTCGAATGGAAATTGTGAATCAAGAATGTCAATTATGACAAAATTATGACAAATTTGCACTTTCTATGCAAGATTGATTGATTGATAATTCATGACAATTTATGATAAATTTCTATGTCAAAATTGATTGATTGTCAGTTATGACAAATTATGACAAATTGAAATGTCATTCCCATAAAATTAGGAGAAAATTAGGAGAGAATTGAAATTAGATGAATTATAAATTAGGAAAATTAGAAAATGAGAAAATTAGGAATTAAGTGAATTAATTAACAATTTTTTCATTTATTAATTAATTCACAAAGATGGAAGAATTAGTTAGCCAATTAAATAAACATTTAATTGTGACAAGAAGACCTAGGATAAATAAATAAATTATTTAACCTAGCGGGAGAAATGACAAACAAGGTTAAATGACTAAATCATGAAACCCTAGAAGATGAATTAGAAATGCAAGAATGACAATTAGGTCTTGACGAAAGATAATTGATATCGATTCGATTTGATCATGATTCTGACTGACAAAGGACCAATGTTGATAAGTGATTTGATTGATAAATGCGCCAATTGACGAGGAACAATGACTAATTGATCCAAATTGACATGATTGAGAAAGACAATGATCGATGACAAATCGACCGCAAAATGACAAAATTGACAAGAAGACAAGGATCGATGACAAAATAGATTGCAAAATGACAAGATTGAAAATGTCAATGATCGATGACAAATCAATCACAAGACAACAAGATTGATGAAAAATTGATCAAAAGACAAGGATCGATGACAAATCAATCGCAAGATAATAAGATTGAAAATGACAACGATTGATGACAAACCAATCGCATGATGACAAGATTGATAAGAGGACAAAACCATAATTAGGATTGATGATGTCCAAAATGATGACAAATGAATATGCACATTGATGTGACAGGATAAGATTGAGAAAAATCATGACAAATATTGTTATCGACAAGACCAAATTCGAAAGTGAGAAATAATGAGGAATGTAGAAGAAGGACTCGATGCTCGCAAATGATAAAGACCAAGTGCGAATCATAGGAGAAATGTTAATGCGACGCAAAAAACATAAAATAAGGCACGCTCTCGGAGGTCAGTGAGCAGCATGGGGGTGAGTGGACCTATGAGACCACCACAGCCAGGACCAGGGGCAGGAGGGCCATCATCCTTGAGACATGGCAGGGATGAGGAGGACAGAGGGAGCACCCAGTGATAGAGGCACGTGCTCCTTATGATAGACAGTGGACATTATGGAGTTTGATATTATATAGTCAGCCTGTGGGCCATACTGAGGACAGACAGTCCAATTTTGTACTCTGATATTATTTGGATATATGATATGATATGCATCGATATGATGGGATGCAATGCATTATGACTTATGTTATTTTCCATGTATGGATGATTTATGCACTGTTGATGTATTATTGTGGAACATGTATGGATGCATTTTTTATGTGTTTTTGATGCATTTATAATATGAAATGGATAAAATGCTTGATGTGATGTTTGATGTAATGCAAATGTACTAACCAATGAATGCAGGATGCAACATATGTGTTTGGGGAAATCGGAGCACTAGACCGAACTGACTATCCGAACTGACGGAAGAAATGTTAGAGACAAAGAAAATGAGACAGAGGACAGTTAGAGACAAAGAAAAACTTGCTTTCAGTAATGCACTTTGTAGGTGAGAACCTTTATTTTAATGTAGCAAAATGGATGCGTAGCATCATGGCATTGAAGGCCAGAGCTGAAATGCAACCCTTTTTGCAAAAGACAGACACATCGCAAACAAACATCAATCACAACAACAAAAAAGAAAGGGACCATGAACCATCCTGGTCACTCTAAATCACTCAGTGACATCATCGAGCAACATAGGAACATGATCGAAGATAAATCAATAAATGATAAGACTCACTAATTCCAACAAGTCAAACAACCATCTTGATCTTCATTGTCAAAAGTTGAAGGTGTTGATAGAACGATCATGCTGTTTGGTTTCAGGAAATGCGGTACCCCATCTAAGACAGGACACAGTCTGGTTTCGAGTATACCACACCCTGTATAAGACCCATGATAGTAGAGACAAGGACAAATGATTTTGAGGTTGATTGATATGACAATTTTGATCAGTTTGAATGTTTGGTTTGATTGAAAAAGTTCATCTATGAATATGTGATTTGCTGTAAGGCGCAGTGTGTGATTGAGTGTCGTTGGAGGGATGCTCAGTGATCTGTCTATGCACAGAGGGGATATTTTTTTTTGTTTTGCTTTTCGAGTTTTTACAATTTTTTTGTGTTCATTTTTTCAGGACTTTATATGACTTTTTACGGATTTTTTCAGGACATTATTTGATTTTTAGAGATTTTTTTAAGGACATTTTTCAATTTTTTAATGATTTTTCCAGGACATTTTTCAATTTTTTTGTTTTATTTCAGGACATTTTTCAATTTTTTTAAATTATTTCAGGACATTATTCAATTTTTATGATTTTGCCCCCAGTGTCTAGCAAGGCAAGGAATATGACAAGTGCATAAATAGGCTTGCTGAAATGTTGGTGGATAGAGGGAAGACAAAAGCCTTTTATCATGGAGACAATATGGATGCAATTTTCAAGGGCTATTGCATGATGGGACAAGAGATTGGATATGACAATGTAAAGCAGTGACATGGCATGAGGAACATGTCAAGAGGTTTTTGAAACCATGTTTAAATTTTGCATCCTTATGTCAGATCAAGATCAAGGGACAGAAAGAGTGTATGGATAGTGATAAGATATGGATAGGATAAGCAAGACCAAGAATGGATAAGGGACATGGACTGAAGGTCGGGATAGGCTAGGGGATAGTGGCAGAAAGTTGCAATAAGCTAGGGAATATGGATGAAAGGTTATAATAAGAAAATGGATAAAGACCAAAAGCTATGATAGACTAAAAGCTGCAAACAAGATGCATGATGCTCATGAAGATCCCCAACCTTGTCAAGATCAAAGGTGGAAAGAGGAAACTGGACATGAGGGACAATAGGATATGAAGAGTAATGACACGGGTTCAATAGGATAATGGAACAATGAAGGACAAAAGGATATGAAGGAGGAAGCCTACCCCCAAGTGTGGTGTGCAAGAAGTTCATAGATTATGCATGACGCCTGTTTGCCAGGTTTTCATCATGGTACTTGCCCAAGGCGCCTGTTTGCCAGGTTTTCACCAGTGGATGAATTATTTTTTCTTTACTTTTTTTCCTTTTTCTTTTTCTTTTTTTTTTTGTATTTTGACTTTTTCAATAGAAGATGGACACATGATAGGGGATGGAAGAAGGACTCAAACATCTTTTTGTTTGGATAGTAGCCTTGAAAAAAAAATGGACCACGACCTTTAAAAGTATGCTCAAAGACGTTGGTAGGATAAGGACATGGAAAATGAAATGAAACTAAGGCAAGGATTTATGCAAAGGATGGGATCAAAGGGATCGAAGGATGGAAAATATGCATTGGATAATGGATAGGGTATTGGAAGAACTGTGCTTGAGTGGATAGAAATTTTGGCAAGATTGACATTGGCACACACCTTGAGGGGTGATGGACTGATGGAGGAAAAATTGATTTCAGATTGTGAGATTTGGATGGAGGAATAGCTCAGGATTTGTGGACATAAGGACCCAAAATGGAAGAAGGAGGTGGTGGAGGAATAGATTTGGAAGGTTTGGATGGAGGAATAGCAATTTTGGATGCCAAGTTGGATGTTTCTTTAGGCTTTTGTGCTTCAAGGAGTTGCTTAGGGATCCACATGGTTTGTGATTTTACATGCTTTTGTGGTTCCTTGGAGTGCATTGCTTGCACAAGGGATTTAGGAACCCATATATATTTTAACTTTTGTTTTTGAGCAATGGGCCTTTGTGGCCTTTTGGATATTTCTTTTTCTTTATAGATCATATTGTTCTTTGTTTTGACATGTTGATTATATTGGACATGTTGATCCTTGAATACATGTAGATTTTTAGACTTATGACTTTTATACTTGGCATCCAAATTGCTTGGAGGGGGAAAAAAATGCATGGATGGATATGAATGAAATGGAGTTCTTTTGGATGGATGAAATTTACTCAAGGATGTGCACCTTTGCTGACCTTGCATAGAGGACGAAGGGATATAAGGACCTAAGATTGATGGAAGGTATGATGGGGAAGGTGTATGTTTTGATTTTGATGGAGGGATACCAACATCTTGAGAGTGAGTTGTGTGGACATGACCCTTAAGATCTTCTTTGACATGAAGGGATTCTTGCTTATGGAGATCTACTCCTTTGCCTTTATGAATATCTTGACTTGTAGGATACTCTTTTCTTTGGGAAGAAGACGCGAGTCCATTATGAGGTGGATATGATATGAGAGAAATAATGAGATCTTGAAGTGGATCGGATTGCACCAAAGTGGAAGAACCCATTATGCATGTCGAGGGTTCATGAACATCTTGCACTGACATGTTAGAGTCATGAGTGGGATTAGGATCATAAGGGGGACTAGGATTGTGTAGTGGACATGGTTCAATGACAGGCTCTTCAAGAGATGGAATGGGAGAAATAATGGGATCATCAAAAGAAATGGGATCTTGGAGTGTGTATGGAGCATTAGGACAAGGAGATGGAGGAACAAGTGGATCTTGTGGAGGATCTGAAGGAATAATATGATCTTGACAAGGAGGAAGATCATTGGAATCCTCTTTAAAGGTGCTTTGCTCTTGACTTTCAATGGGATCATCATAAAGGATGGAAAGGATATCTTGATCTTTCTTAGGAAGTGGAATGTCAATGGGATTTTAAAGGACATTGTTTTCATGAAATGGAAGGCGATCGTTTGGGATTGGATGAACTAGGATATATTGATCTTGCCCAAGGAATGGAGTGTCAATAGGACTTTGCAAGTAAAAAACACTGCCTTTTACCTCTATTTCTGGCCCTACACAGGCGCAGAATGTCTCACACAAGTGCAGAATGCTTGACACAGGCATAGATTGTCCTTGACACAGGTGTAGAATGCTTGACACAGGTGCAGATTGTCTCACATAGGCACAGAAGTTCTCAGAAAACCCTGCATTACCCTGTTTCTTGGGTTTTTCACCTGCAAATCAACTCAAAAGCACTCAAAAGCATGATTAGGGGGTAAGTTCACGTCGGGTTCACCAATTAATGTATGATAGGAAATCGGAAATCATCAAAGCAAATCAATATTAAGCTAGCTCAATCACGAAAACTCAATTGCAATGATCAATCCTAAACACACTCAATAAAGACATGAAAACAAGACATTCAAGATTAAAAACTAAGCAAACCAAATGCAGAATTGAATATCTCCTTCATGTGGCTCCATTGTCCTTCTTTCTGTTAGTGTAGGTTTTTTTATTTTCCTTATGTTAGGGGGTATTTATTTTTCCTACACATATATTATTAAGCTTGCTTAGGTTATTAGGTGTGGTTAATATGAGGATACGTGGCGGAATACATTAGCTACATGTGTAACTCTCCACCTCACATGGGTAGTTGAGTTACACACCCTCTTTTGGCTTGTTGTGCCACCTCTCATAACCACTATTTTGTCATTTCCTAAGTGGTTTATGGGGTAGTTGGGTTTCTCACCCTCTTTTGGCCTTATGTGCCACCTCTTATAACTCCTTTTTTGTTTTCATGTAAGGAGGTTATGCCACATGTTTTGACATTTACCAAGTAGGTAAAAACCTCCCACTTTTTATGGAGGTGGGAGTTAATGCACCTCTTGGTTTTATATGCTATTATTTTTCTATATAATAAGCAATATACTCTCACCTTCACTAGTTAAGTGATAGCTCGATGAGAGTCTTTTCTAAATTCTCTTCTTTATCTCTATTTTTCTCTCATATCAAATTTATCTTCATTCAGCTATTTTGATCTTTGATCATCCGTTGCTTGGAGTTGCATGTGATCTATGACCGACATCAGATCCTGGCTCAATTCTTGCTTCTCACAGAATTTAACATGGTATCAGAGCCGTGTTGTCTGGTATAGCTCATTGATTTTCTGATTTATTTGAGAGATTTGAGATTGTTAGATAGCTAATATTTTTCTTAAAAACCAAGTATGCTCTTCTCCTGCATTTTCGTGTGATCTGGAGAATCAGAACAGTTTAAAGGAAAATAAGCTTCTAGTTAAATCTGGTTTTATAAATGTGTTCTTTGAGATTTGGGTGATTGCAGCATTTTTGGTAATATTGGAGGCTTCTTTAGCATTTTCAGAGTGTCCAGAAGGCTTGTGAAAATCATAAGTGACTTTTATTTCACCAAATTCAGAGTTTGGAGAACACAGTAAAAAAAAATCAGAGTGAAATATTTTACTAGAGCTATTTTCATTTTGGCCCTAGTGTTCTAACCTCCGTTCATTTTCAGAAAAAAATATTTCTGGGTTTTGTTTCCAGCATCGAAAAACTTTTGGGTTTTGGAGGGGTTTGCTAGAAAATTAATAATTTTTGCAGAAATCGAGTTTCAACAAGGCTTAAGTCATTTTTCTATTAGGGAAATTTAGCAACCTTTCTTAAAAGTTGCATAACTTTTGCCTCGGGTGTCAGTTTTTTGCAAATGAGTACTTGACGGAAAGCTGGAAATGAGCACTCTTCATAATTGCAGGTCTTATTGAAATATTATACCCTTCTTTTTTAGATATTGCAGGTTGAATCAGCTGCATGTTTTTTTCCCTTCTATAGATCATATCTTTCTTTTCACAACTCTATTTTACAAAAATGAATAGTTGTTGGAAAGGTATTAAGATACATTGAGCAGCAATAAGGCTAATTTTTTCAGATTTTGTGTTAAATTTATATGTATTTAAACTTTCTATTTTGGCCATTAAAGCCTTAGAAAGCATTGTAATCTGATAAAAGCCTTGTAAATGCACTGATTATAAAGTGCCAACCTTGTAATATTTGGGGGGGGGTGATTTCAAAGACTAGTGAAAAGGGGGGGTGTCTCTTGTGTCTTCTTTCTTGCACTCTTCTTGACTCTTTGCAATCTTCTTTTCTGCTATCATGGATGCATCTACAATTCCACTTTTAACACCATATAATTACTTTGAATGGAAATCTAAGATGATAATATATCTGAAAAGACATGGATATCATCGTGTTACTATGGGACTTGAAACTGAACCTCAAGATGCTGCAGAAAAGATTAAATGGTTTAATAAATGTGATGAAGCTTTTGGTACATTGTGCATGTCAGTCTCTCCTGACCTTCTTTTTCACATTGAATCTGCTACTACACCAAATGCAGTATGGACTACTTTGGGAAAACTCTTTGGTAAGCAGGATGAACTAAGAGGTCATCAATTGGAGAATGAACTCATAGGGTTGAATCCAACCAATTTTGATACTATACAAGACTTCTTCACTAAACTTAAGTCTATAAGATTGCAGTTGGAACAGTGTGGAACTAAGAAAGATGATAAGCAACTGATCTTGAGTATTCTTTCTAAGCTTGGTCCTAACTATTCAGTGTTTGTTTCTACATTCTTTGCTACCAAATGTGCCCTAGGTACCACATTCAAAATGCCTTCTTTAGATGATTTTGCTGCAGAACTCACTAGGGAGCAGGACAAATTGGTTCAAATGGGTACAATAAAGCCCTCTAAGTCACATGCCTTAGTTGTAAATCAAGGCACAAAAGAACATAAAGGGTCTAGTAAGCAAGATAAGAAACAAAAGAACCAAGGAGAGAAGAAGAAAGATCAGAAATCTGCTACTTCAAAAGCAGACAATGAGACCTCTTTATCAAAAGGTGAACAACCTAAGAAGGAGAAGGTCAAGTGTTCTTATTGTAAGAGGCCTGGTTATGATGAACATAAGTGTTTAAAGAAACAAATTGATCACCTTTCAAATCTTCTTGAAAAGAATAATATCAAGGTTTCTGATTCAGTCAAACAAAGTTCATCGGAAGGATCTTCTAAGGACATAGATAAGAGTAAGGGGAAAGGAAAGGGTAAGGCCCTAGTTGCTATTGCTTCACAACCAAATTCTTGGATAATTGACTCAGGTGCTTCACACCACATGGCTTCTTCAGAAGATGATTTCACATCTTTAGAGCCATGTTCTATGCCTTCCATCCTAATGGGTGATGACACTCCTGTTGAAGTGCATGGGAGAGGGTCTGTTGATGTGGGTGAAGGAACATTTCAAGATGTCCTTTGTGTTCCATCTTTATCAACTAATCTCCTATCTGTTTATCAGATCACTCACACTGGTTCTGGCAAGCGAGTTGAGTTCACACTAGATGCAGTGGTAATCAGCGAAATGCATAATGGGTCTACTGTTGCTGTGGGAAAAGCAGATCATCATTCTAGATTATATCAGTTTTCTCACTTTGTTCCTGATTCTCCTTCGACAGTTTTACTCACTCATGCAGATGAGGTGAGTTGTTTGTGGCATCAACGGTTTGGCCACTTGAACTACCGTTACTTGCAACAACTCAGTCAACAAGAAATGGTTTCAGGGTTGCCTTCTATTCGATTTTCTGATGGAGTTTGCCAGGGGTGCATTCTTGGTAAGCATCCAGAGGAGAAGTATGATAAAGGTAAAGCTTGGAGAGATACACAACTATTGGAGTTGGTACATAGTGACTTGGTGGGACCATTTCCACAACCATCTTTCAACAAGGCTAGATATGTCTTGACATTTATTGATGACTTTTCCAGATATACATGGGTTTACTTTCTCAAACAAAAGTCTGAAGTCTTTGAAAATTTTCTAGATTTCGAAGCTTTTGCAGAGAAACAATCTGGGAAGTTCATCAAGATTCTGCGTATAGATAATGGGGGTGAATATGTTAATAATCAGTTTGAATAGTTTTGTGCTTCAGAAGGTATCAACATGCAGCACACAGTTCCATACAGTCCTCAACAAAATGGTGTAGCAGAACGAAAAAATAGGTCCTTGAAGGAGATGGCTAATTGTATGATTCACTCCAAGTCTTTGGCACCTCAGTATTGGGCAGAGGCCATCAACTGTGTGTGTTACATCCAGAATCGAGTTCCTCATAAAGTTGTGAAGGGGGTAACTCCCTTTCAAGCTTGGACTGGTCGAAAACCCATAGTTAAACACTTTAGAGTGTTTGGTTCTCTTGCATGGGCCCACATTCCAGCTGAAAAATGCAAGGCTATGGATCCGTAGAGTAAGCCTTGCATATTTTTTGGATATCTAGATGATGTCAAAGGGTATAGGCTTCTCCATCCCACTACTCATGAGTTGTTCATTGAGAGGAGTGTTCATTTTGAGGAGAGTTCTTCTAGTTCTTCTCATACCACCTCTCCATCCACTATCACATTGGAGAAATTGCATTATGATGACAGTTCTTCAGAGGATCTTAATCCTCCTAATCTTGATGAGGAGTCTTCTTCCTCTACTTCAGATGGTGACAGTGATGATGAGGATTCACATTCCTCTCATAGTCATCATTTAGAGGCTGATGATTCTCCCCCAGACTCTCCAGCCTCAGTGCCTCTTTGGGCTCAACAAACATTTGAGTCAGCAGGAGATTGGCTTGGTGATCCATTAGATACTAGAAGAACAAGGTCACAATTTCAGCAAGCTCCACATCTCTTCATTGCTTCAGCTTTTGATCCACAGTCCTTTCGAGAAGCTTCAGGTGTTCCTGAGTGGGATGCTGCAATGCAAGAAGAGTTCAATTCCTTGGAAAGGAATCACACATGGGATTTAGTTCCTCTTCCTAAGGGAAGGAAACTTGTTCAATGCAAGTGGATCTATCGAACAAAATTTGCAACGGATGGGTCGGTTGATAAGTATAAGGCTCGCTTGGTAGCAAAAGGTTTTTCCCAAGTTCCAGGGGTTGATTACTCTGAGACTTTTGCTCCAGTTGCTAAGATGAATTCCATCCGGCTTGTTCTTGCTATAGCTGCAGCCCATCGTTGGGAAGTTCATCAGATGGATGTGAAGAGTGCATTTCTTCATGGTGAACTTTAGGAGGAAATCTACATGGAGCAACCACAGGGGTTTGTTCAGGATCCTTCACTTGTGTGTCGACTTCGAAAGTCTCTCTATGGCCTCAAATAGGCTCCTCGAGCTTGGTATGCCAAGATGGACTCATTTCTTCTGACAGTTGGTTTCACTTGGTGCCATTCTGATCCGAACGTATACATTCTGCAACAGGATGAAACTCTCACATTTCTAGTTCTCTATGTTGATGACTTGTTACTCACAGGGAGTCACTCATCCACCATCAAAGCAGTGAAAATTGCTCTACATGATAGATTTTTGATGTCAGACTTGGGTCTTCTGCATTACTTCTTGGGAATTGAGATCACTCAATCATCTTCAGGAATCTTCCTTGGACAACCCAAGTATGCACTTGATATGCTCTCCAGATTTCACATGGCTGATTGTAAGCCTGCACCTACTCCATTTTTGTCAGGGGTCAAACTTGAGGCTAAGTGCTCTTCACCCTTGGTTGATGGCACTTTATATCGACAGCTTGTTGGAAGCCTCATTTATTTGACTCATACGAGACCCGACATTTCTTATGCTGTGGGCATGGTCTCTAGATTCATGCAGGAGCCACATGAGTTGCATTGGAAAGCAGCTAAGCGAATCCTCCACTAAATTCAAGGTACTCACAATTATGGAATTTAGTATGTAGTAGGTGTGGATATTGACTTGGTAGGATATACGGATTCAGATTGGGCAGGTGATTCTCAGGATCGCAAGTCTACTTCTGGGTATTGCTTCTCACTTGGTTCTGGTCCAGTTTGTTGGTCAAGCAAGAATCAGTCTGCAATTGCTCTTTCATCGACAGAGGCCAAGTATCGAGGGGTAGTCAATGCCACCACTGAGGCTATTTGGCTTCAAAATATTCTTACTGAGTTTGGTATTCCAGTCAGAAAGCCTACCATCATCTTTTGTGATAATCAGAGTGCTATACAGATCTCAAGAAATCCAGTTCATCATCAGAGGACGAAACACATTGAGATACATATGCACTATATTCGGGAGCTCATTCAGGAAGGCATCATTGATCTTAAGTATTGTTCTACATTGGAGCAAACTGCGGACATCTTCACCAAACCTTTCACCGAAAGCAAGTTCCTTCATTTGAGATCTTTGCTTGGGATGCAAAAGGTGTCTACTTCAGGAGGGGCTTCTTAGTCCTTCATTCTTTCTCTCTCTATTTAGGGGGGGTCTATTCCTCTTATGGGGGGCTTCTTCTTTTGGGGGGGATATTTATGTACATGGGTACCTAACATGGCCTCATTTGCCGGGACCCATCTTTTCACCCACCTAAGCTACGCTTAAGGGGGGGTGTTAGTGTAGGTTTTTTTATTTTCCTTATGTTAGGGGGTATTTATTTTTCCTACACATATATTATTAAGCTTGCTTAGGTTATTAGGTGTGGTTAATATGAGGATACGTGGCAGAATACATTAGCTACATGTGTAACTCTCCACCTCACATGGGTAGTTGAGTTACACACCCTCTTTTGGCTTGTTTTGCCACCTCTCATAACCACTATTTTGTCATTTCCTAAGTGGTTTATGGGGTAGTTGGGTTTCTCACCCTCTTTTGGCCTTATGTGCCACCTCTTATAACTCTCTTTTTTGTTTTCATGTAAGGAGGTTATGCCACATGTTTTGGCATTTACCAAGTAGGTAAAAACCTCCCACCTTTTATGGGGTAGTAGGTAAAACCTCCCACTTTTTATGGAGGTGGGAGTTAATGCACCTCTTGGTTGTATATGCTATTATTTTTCTATATAATAAGCAATATACTCTCACCTTCACTAGTTAAGTGATAGCTCGATGAGAGTCTTCTCTAAATTCTCTTCTTTATCTCTATTTTTCTCTCATATCAGATTTATCTTCATTCAGCTATTTTGATATTCGATCATCCGTTGCTTGGAGTTGCATGTGATCTATGACCGACATCAGATCCTGGCTCAATTCTTGCTTCTCACAGAATTTAACACTTTCTCCTTCAAATAGCTTTGTTTGTGGATCTCACCTACTAGTGTATAAGCATGATATGAAAGCAAGTAGACAAGATTGTAGTGCAAGAATACTCGAAGCGTGATTGATTTGACTGTGTAGGGATCTTGATTGAAGAAAATCATCCAATTTATAGACAAATTGGAGAAAAGATCAAATTAGCATGAAGAGATTCGAATGGAAATTGCAAATCAAGAATGACAATTATGACAAATTATGACAAATTTGCACTTTCTATGCAAGATTGTTTGATTGTCAATTATGACAAATTATGACAAATTGAAATGTCATTCCCATGAAATTAGGAGGAAAATAGGAGAGAATTGAAAAATTAGATGAATTAGAAATTAGGAAATTAAGTGAATTAATTAACAATTTTTCATTTATTAATTAATTCACAAAGAGGGATGAATATTAAATAAACATTTAATTGTGACAAGAAGACTTAGGATAAATAAATAAATTATTTAACCTAGAGGGAGAAATGACAAACAAGGTTAAATGAATAAATCATAAAACCTTAGAAGATTAGGTCTTGACAAAAGATAATTGATGTAGATTCGATTTAATCATGATTCTGACTTGATAAATGACCAATGTTGACAAACGATTTGATTGATAAATGCGCCAATTGACGAGGAACAATGATTAATTGATCCAAATTGACATGATTGAGAAAGAGAACGATCGATGACAAATCGATCACAAAATGACAAAATTGACAAGAAGACAAGGATTGATGACAAAATAGATTGCAAAATGACAAGATTGATAAGAGGACAAACCCTAATTAGGAATGACGATGTCCAAAATGATGACAAATGAGCTTGCACATTGATACGACAGGATAAGATTGACCAAAATCATGACAAATATTGTTATCGACAAGACCAAATTCGAAAGCGAGACGAATGAAGAATGCAGAAGAATGACTCGATGCTCGCAAATGATAAAGACCAAGTGCGAATCATAGGAGAAATGTTAATGTGATGCAAAAACACTAAGATAAGGCAATGCGCAAATGTTAAAGTATGACTCCGCAAGCGTTGACCATTTTTAGACGTCTACAAGATTAATTCCTCTTGCAAAGAGAGACTAGATGTGTTAAAATTGAGCATAAGTGTGATATTAAGAGCTTGCATGGATCCTCAAAATGGAGAAATGAGAGCTCTATTTATAGCAAAAATAGGGCAATGGATGGCCAAGATTGAAAGAATTAATCAAGGGTCAAGTTTGAAAGTTGATCAATCCATGTTTACAATTTTCACCAATGAAATGGTGACAATTGGCAACATAAGGTTGGTTGAGAGGAGATATAAGAAGTATTAAATGCTTGAGGAGACCTCATGGTTACCTTAGGGGGTAAGGGTTAAGGTTAGGTTAAGGTTATCCATTGGATAAAGCTTTTACCCAAGAGGTAAACTCTTGTACAGAGGATAAAGGAATAACCATGGTCAAAGCAATAAATGCTTGATGAGACCCTTGGGTTAGATGGAGGTTAAGTTATTCAAAAAGTCTCTAACCATGCCACTAAGGGTTAGTTAACCATTAATGGTTTAAAGACTTTGGGGACAAATTTGTAAGAGTCCTTCCAAATTTGGGGGGATTCAACAAGTTGGCTTGTTGAATGGATAAAGGCTTTAATGCCTTTTGAAGACTTTACTCCAAATTTGAGAAGTGAGCTTCTCAAATTTAGGGAAAAGGGATAATGAATGGGTTTAGGGTTAATTGATTTGGATTAGATGAATTCTAGAAGAAATTAGGAATAGGGTTTAGTATGCAAATGGGAGATGTAGGATTTTGCAAGTGGATGAGGAAAATAGAATTTAATTAAAATAAAGTTAATTTATTTCAATTTGGTTGTAAATTGGGAAATTGAATAAATTAGATTTATTCAATTTGGGGTAAACTATTTAATTAAATGTGAATTTAATTAAAAGTGGAGAGAAGGGATTTAATTGAATAAAATGATTTATCCCATTAAATGGTAAAAAGGGGTTCTAGTGAATTTAATTAAATAAATTGAGTAATTTACTTAATTAAATAGAGGAATGTGGGTGATTTAATTAAATTGGATTTAATTAAATAGAGGAATGAACATAAAATATTCATTTAGGAATATGGTCATTTTTATATGTCTACAGTATTAAAGTTTTGGGCTCCGGTATTAAAGTTTAAACTGCTAATGGCTCTAGTAATCTGTGACAACTGATTCATCCCCCCTCTCAGTTGTCTTTTGGTTATTTGAACTGTCTAACAATTGGTATCAGAGATTTGGTCCTCTCTACAAAAAGATTAACCACTTGAGGTAGATCCTATGGCGACTAACAGTTCAAGTTCATCTAGTTCTTCTGGAGCTATCTTTCGAAGGGATATTCTGAGGCTTGATGGAACTAATTATATAGTATGGAAGATTCAGCTGGAAACTCATCTGAGATGTCTTGGCAAGGAGATTTGGGAGATCACTTAGAATGGTTTCACACCTTATAATCCGGGATCTGGAAATCCTCCTCCGTAAAACCTAGACAAGGAGCTTGAGAATGATTGTAGAGAAAGATAAGACCTCTTGTGTGCACTTTCTGATCAACAAATAATGGGATTAACTGACAAATCATTTGTAAAGGCTATATGGGATAAATTAGAGACTGTTAATGAAGGTGACCCTATAGTGAAGATTTCTAAACTTGATGGTTACCGAGTGAGATATGAAAACCTGAAGATGGAAGAAGATGAAAAGATTAAATGAGATTGTTAAGGGAATTCAATGTTGTGGTGGAACTCTGAGCGAAGATGAAATTGTTTCTAAAGTCCTGAAAACCCTACCACTGGCTTACACAATGAAGGCTATTGCTATTAATTATTTGATTATAATGGCTAATACATCTATCAACAAAGATACTCTGGTTAGGAAACTATCTGCTTTTGAGATTGAAGAATTTGGACCTTTTGGAGCTGTGAAGTCTGGAAAGCTTTGTATGCAAAGGAATTAGAATATATGAAGAGAGAAGATGATGAGTTTGAGAAAATTGAAGCACTATTTTCTAGAAGAGTACCTAAAGGACCAGTAGGAAGTAAGTATGAAGGAAAAGCACCTTTTAAATGTTTTGCATGTAATAAGATTGGTCATTTTGCATCTAGATGTCCTGAAAGAAATTCAAGATTTGAAGAAAGAGTTAGAAGATCATTTAAGCCTAACCCTGGATATCAAAACAAGTACAAGTACAAGAAAAACAAAGACAAATCATGTTACATAGTGGATGAGGAAGGCAATACTAATTTTGATGATGAACCGACAAAAGATTTTGCTAGTGGTTCCAGCAATGAGAAGGAATGGGTGTTCTTGGCTATCAAAGAAGATGATCCGACACTAGAAGGGAATGTACCTAAAGAGAAGGCACTTGCTACTAAAATTGAAGACAAGGATCAATGGGTAATTGACAGTGGTTGTTCACATCATATGACTGGAGATTGATGAATACTAAGAGGGGGGTGAATTAGTATGCCAAAAATCACTGTACTTAAACACTTTACTAGTCTAGCAGTAAACCGGTAAAATAGTTTAACAGACAAACTGGTTACCACACATGTAAACCAAATAGCAAATAATGCATTCACCCATAGAAGCACAAACACCATAACACAAGAGATTTTTGACGTGGAAACTCAAATGGGAAAAACCACAGTGAGATGGAACTCACAAGTAACTATTTGCAGAATAGGAACTTGACCGGTTAAGGTCATACAATGTTCTTTACCAGAATAGATCCTGTTAGGAATCTCAATCTCTGTTAGGAGATAAGTCCAATTAAAGACTACCTTGCTAGAGGATTTTAGATCCATAGATGTGAACCACCTTGCTAGAGGATTTACAAAAGGCTTTTGGGCCTACCCAGTTAAGGGCTTCAGACTTGTCGAAGAGGTGAGTAATCAACAAGTGAGTGATCTAGAAAATAGCACAGATTGCTTGGTTAGATCCTTGATAGCTCATTCCTAATGCATTTCAGCATTACTTCAATCTTCAACACATTCACACTCTGCTTTCTCTCACAGACCTGAAATTCTCTTCTATGATCTTTCGTACAAAAACAAAACTCTTCAACCACCTTAAACCCTAGAAACAACCTAAAACCCTAGACATGATGTCCTTATAAAGGAATCTGATTTCATGTCAGTCCAATAGAATTACAATACAATTCCCTAGGTTCAATGCATCTAGACATATTCTGTAACACGACACAAAAAGCACCGTTAAAATGTCGGCACTGCCAAACAATCGGTGGATGGTAACTCATCACAAAATGTTGGTTGGTAACTCATCACATAGTATTACCGGTTCATACAAAATACCGGTTAAAGCAAAATACTAGTTGCCGGTTTGACAATAATGAAGACTGAGAAATATGAGTTGTGCCGCTTCATTCCTTTGTACCGCTTGAGATCCTCGAATTGCTTGGGGTCTTCATACCACTTTAGATCGGTAAACACTTTCTGTAAAACACCGATAGTCTAAAGACTATAATACATCATACCGGTTGGAACAAATACTGGTTGAGCTTTAACTTATACATACAAAAAGTGATCTCATAGCAAGTGTGTGTCCATCAATGACAATCACAACATAATCATAAAAAATGCCAAGAATCTCCCCCTTTAGCATTGATGGCAACACTTAGGAAAATTTTGACATCTAAGTGTTTTACAACAAAAATATGCCATAATCAAAATTACTCCCCCTAAGCATATACACTATCCCTTTTGTAGAAAATACAATGTATACTACTCCTTAACAAAAATAACATGAAAGTATACATCAAAATATTCAAAATTTATACTTCTCCCCCTTTTCCAACAATGACAAAAGTATTACAGACTAACCCCTATTTCATTAGTATTAAAACAATAAGTGTTTATGACAGTAAAGAGTAAAACTTGTCAAAAATTGATTCAAAGTCTTGCAAAAATTGCTTCATGGATAAGGACCATGAGTCAAGTAGGGAGGTAGCCACCTCTTTCTCTGTTTGCATCTGGGAGACCTGTTCTTCCATGGCATCTATCATACTCATCTCTTGAGTGACCGTTAGGGCATCAAGATTTAGGTAGTATTTCTGGAGAATTTGCAACCTTGGCAATAGGACTAGTTGAAGTTCTTGAAAATTTCATGTCCAGTTGCTTATCTCCGCCTCTAGTCTTGCAAACTGCAGTTGAAGCCAGTGAACAGTTTGTCCATATGTGGAAAAGCAATCATATGGCATCTTGAAGGTGCTAATAAATGACTGCATATCAGATTGCAATTTGTTCTTCTGAGTGAGCACATCATCATAGAATAAATGAGGTTGGCAAATCTTGCTGAGTAGAAGATTGCCCTCATTCATTGCATCTCTAATGGCCTTTTGTGCCTTCTGGAGATCAGACCAGAGCTCTGTTAGCTTTTTCATTAGGGCAGTGTCCAGAGCCTTTTGATGTACCTTCTTGGCATTTGCTTCTACGACCTCTTCTAGGCTTTGTACCTGGTCTTCTACAACTATGCATAGGAGCTTCAATTATGCAAGTGAGGAATCGGTATTGGGAAGATTCGTACTAGGTATCAAACTGGTAAGTGTTTCCACCGCAGTTTGGATAACATCATCCTCCTTTTTCCTCCTTAGAGCATCCAATCGCTCTTGAGCAAGCTTAATGCTCTACAACAGATCTGATTCATTTGCAGATTGGAGGTCAATAGGACTAGTAATTGCAACTGGTTTAGCCTAACTACCGGTTGCCATTGGAGTCTCCACCTATGTGCTCTTTTCCGCTGCTTCCTTTTCCTTAGCTTTTTTCTTATCTTCTTTAGCCTTCCTTTGCTCCTCTTCTTCTTTCTGTCTTTTCTCTTCTTTTTGTCTCTTCTCTTCATCTTTTCGCTTCTTCTCTTCTTCATGCTTCTTCTTCTCCTCTTCCTTCTTCCTCTTTTCCTCTTCCCATTTCTTCTCTTCCTCTTTCCGCTTCTCCTCTTCTTTCTTTTCCTCTTCCTTCTTCCTCTTTTCCTCTTGTTTCTTGTTTTCCTCTTCTTTTCTCTTCTTTTCTCTTCTTCTCCTCTTCTTTTCTTTTATCCTCTTCCTCTTTCTTCTTTTTCTCCTCTTTTCTCTTATCCGCTTCCTCTTTCCTCTTTTCCTCTTCTTTTCTCTTCTTCTCCTCTTCATCTGCCTATTTCTTCTTTTCAGCTTCCTGTTGCTTCTTTTCTTCTTCTGCCTTCTTTTCTTGTCCTGTTCCTTCTAATGGTGCATCCTGAGTAACATTTTCACCATCTAAGGTGTCTACATCAATGGGGTCCATTTGTTCTGTGACCAGTTCTTCTTCACTGTCATACACCTCATCCGGTTTGCCAGTTTCCGGTTCTCGCTCAGCTTTTCTGTTGGCTTCAGCCATTTGATGCATCTTAAGAGCTTCTTGAGCATGAGTATGTGTATCTTTGATCACTTCTTGAACCTTTCCTTCCAGTAACATGAATCTTCTTCTTCTCATGAAGAAGAGGCCTTTGTATTTATTCATATCTTTGAAAAGTTCTGAATTTGATACACCAGGAAAATGTTGAGCGAATATTTCCTCCCTCATTTCCTGTTCCTTTTCTATGGCAATGCACCATTTATTGTCTAAAGAATTATACAAAGAATGCGATGTCTTAGATCTAATTTCTGAAGGCGACCAGTCATTAACACACAAATACTTAATGATTTCCTGTTCAACTACTTCCTTTTCTTCATCATTGAAATCATCAAAACAATCAATTAAATTATTCAACACTTTTCTCCTAATATTCTTTATAGTTCTTTGATAATGTGTCAAAGATTTGTAAGAAGAAATGTCAATATTTACCGGTGCAGATGATGTCGGTTCATTCTTTGTCTTTTTCTTTGTTTGCCTAGTCTTCTTCATAGGTGGTTCTTCTGACATAATTTCTTCTGAGTTAGGTGTATTGTTTTTTGTCTTCCGCTTCCTCTCAAAGACTTTTGTAGGTGCCGCTTCTGGTTTCTTCTTAACGGGTGACTGCTTGGTCACTTTGGGACTGGCTGCAGTAACCGGTGCCAATGCTGAAGGCACTGCCTTTCCTTTCTTTTCTGAGGGTTCTTCAACCAGTGTAACCCTTTCCAGATAGGTGCCGGTTCTCTTTGCCTTAGGATCAAGGGGTGAGGCAATTAGGGTAGAAGCATAGCCATCCAGCATATCATTCATTACCTCATAGCCCATAGGCTCTACTTCTTCCTGCCTAGGCTCAATGACCTCCATTATGCATTCATCCACTTTGATGGTGAAGCAGATGTCTTCCTCATAATTTTTGACTATGTCACCGGATATCCTTATCCTTTGGCTCATCTTACATCTAAACTCATCAAAGTATTTGTTCAGTGCTTCCGGATAGCTAGTTCCAACCGGTTGTAGACTTTCCTTGATTTCTTTTGTTACCGGTTGGTCGGCAGACCACTGAATATCACCTACTCCTGGAAAGTAGCCTTGAAAGTAAAAGAACAACCCACCCAGTAGTTGTCTGAACTTGAATTTCAGTGCATTGTCCTATTTGATTGACTTAAGATTCAACATAAATTGTCTTTGCATACAGGTGCATAGATCAAACGATGCATCCTCCTTGATCATCCTGTAAGCGACATTTACCACTGTAGCAGAGACAGAATTAATTCTGCTAGTAGAGAACATCCAGTAGCCTATCACCATGCAGACATACTTGACCAGATCATCCTTGATTGAGTTGATGGTCATACCATGCGAGTCACTCACTGAACCGGTGAGCTTGGACATTTTAGTCTTGCTGACCTTCCTTAGGGCTGGCACTTCCCCTATATTGTAGAAATCGGTGATGACATGAATTGCTTCCGGTGTGATATCATGCGTCTGCTCTAGGTACATCTTGTCACCGTGTACCCTGCTTAGAATAATGCGAATGTGATCATCCAAAAATTCTTCAAGAAAGTAAACTGCATTTTGGAGTTTCTTCTTTTCCAGAATGCTGAATTCTGGTATAATCTTCTTATTCTTTCCGCAGAATAGGCTCAGCTGGGAATGGATCACAAGAGACCCTAGGTCTTCGATTTTTTAGTCTATGTAATCAGAAATCCCTTCTTCTACTATAACACCAGCCGATACTTGAGATAGGGCATTATATTTTGAATTTCGCTTAATGAAGTTCATAGAATCAACAGTTGCACTAGAACTATCATGAGATGCAGAAGCCATGATAAACGAAGAATTATGAAAAATACCTTCGCAGATTAAAATTTAAGGCTTCACAATTTGAACTTTTATTGACACTCCTTTGATTGCAGAGATACCGCTTTGTGTTCTACACTCCTCCAACAAATGTTTGCTTTAGATTCTTCTTTGGGAATTTGATAAATTCTTTGATTCACAGTGTAAATCGCTTTCCTTTGCTCTGCACTTGAAAAAATTCTTCACTCGAAAAATGATAAGTGAGAAATGATTTCAAAATTCCTTTTAAACAGGTTCTCCACCTACCATAATAAATGCTCCAATATTAGGGTGTAAACCCTAATTTGCCTTTTACCATTTCTGGTCTTTTGCTGACTGACAGGTATCTCATACCAGTTAAGGTCTTTTACTGGTGTAAACCAGGGGTTCAAAGTATTTCGCTGTTTTCTCCCCCTAAGCTTTTCTGATGCTTAGTTTGCCGATTCCGTGGGTTCCACACTAGGTGCAGAAACCGGTTCTTCTTGCAACACTCCTGGTTTCTTTTTCCAGGTTTTGTTCATACCCGCTTGAATCGTTTCAATATCAATCTTTTCTTCCGAAGTGACCGGTATGTCATCCGATATGTTCTTTCTTGTTCTGTACAATTTGGCAATGTGACCCGGTTTGTTGCAATGATAGCAGACCATTCCCGGTGCTCTCCAAGGTTCATTATTCATGTTACCGTTCTTCCTCCTGCATGTTGCAGCAGTGTGACCATGACCATGACAAATCAAATAGTTTTCTCTCCATCCGGTTGCCACTTGATAGCCACCGCTTCCTGACTGATGATTAAAGGTATTAAACTAGTTGTGATTCTTGTCCACAAAAGGTTCTGGACCAACTCCTTGAGTCCTCTGAGGATATCTTCCAGTGTTGTTCATAACAGCCCTACATTCAGATGATCTATGCCCAAACTTGTTGCATGCATAACAAATACCATTGAACTTATTGGATCTAGGTACATTGTTTATAAAGTAAGGAAAATTATTATAGGCTTTGCTCCTACACACATTAGCAGTATGTCCTTCTTTAAGACAGTTAAAGCAAACAGGTTTGAACTTTTGCTTACATTTACCTTTGAATTCCGGTTGCTTCTTTGATGCTTCAACATTTGCACCAGAGGTCTCACCTTCCTCATGACTAGAGTAACCAAGTCCATCAGTATTCTTGACAGGTTTGGCTGATTTAAGCTTTTTCTCTAGCTTAACAGTACTCTTGTTGAACTTAGCAAGTATTTCCTTTGACTCAGAGAGTTCTTTGGAAATAGAACCATTTGATTCCATCAAATTTGCATTCTCAGAGATGGCTATGTTCATTTCTCCTTGCATGTCTTCCTTTTCCACTTTGCTCACATGGAGTTGACCGGTTAGGGCAATGATTTCTTGCTTCAGCTTGGAGATTTCATGATCTTTGTCTTTTGCCAAATCTTCAGCTTTCCTCCGGTTCTCAAGCTCTTGGCACATTTGAATAGTCAGTCCTTCCAACTCTTTTCTTAGGTTGGAATTGGATTCATTCAGCTTTTCTACTTCTTGAATTAGGGCTTCCATTAGTTTTTCAGCATGTTCTCTCCTTTTTGCCTGAGAGGCCTTATATTTGACCATAAGATTATCACAGGCTTTCTCAGACTGAGTGAGCCGATGAGTAAGTTCCCTCATAGTGTATTCCCCCATATCTCTTTCCAAGTGGTTAGACTTATAGAAAGGTTGGCTTTGATACCAATTAATGAATACTAAGAGGGGGGGGGGTGAATTAGTATGCCAAAAATCACTGTACTTAAACACTTTACTAGTCTAGCAGTAAACCGGTAAAATAGTTTAGTAGACAAACCGGTTACCACACATGTAAACCAAATAGCAAATAATGCATTCACCCACAAAAGCACAAACACCATAACACAAGAGATTTTTGATGTGGAAACCCAAATGGGAAAAACCACAGTGAGATGGAACTCACAAGTAACTATCTGCAGAATAGGAACTAGACCGGTTAAGGTCAGACCAGTTAAGGTCATACAATGTTCTTTACCAGAACAGATCTTGTTAGGAATCTCAATCTCTGTTAGGAGATAAGTTTGATTAAAGACTACCTTTCTAGAGGATTTTAGATCCACAGATGTGAACCACCTTGTTAGAGGATTTACAAAAGGCTTTTGGGCCTACCCGGTTAAGGGCTTCAGACTTGTCGAAGATGTGAGTAATCAAAAAGTGAGTGATCTAGAAAATAGCATAGATTGCCTGGTTAGATCCTTGATAGCTCATTCCTAATGCATTCCAACATTACTTCAGTCTTCAACACATTCACACTCTTCTTTCTCTCATAGACCTGAACTTCTCTTCTATGATCTCTCTTACAAAAACAAAACTCTTCAACCACCTTAAACCCTAGAAATAACCTAAAACCCTAGACATGATGTCCTTATAAAGGAATCTAATTTCATGTCGGTCCAATAGAATTACAATACAATTTTCTAGGTTCAATGCATCTAGACATATCTGGTAACATGACACAAAAAGCACCGTTAAAGTGTCAGCACCGCCAAACAATCAGTGGATGGTAACTCATCACAAAATGCTGGTTGGTAACTCATCACAGAGTATTACCGGTTCATACAGAATACCGGTTTAAGCAAAATACTGGTTGCCGATTTGACAAAATGAAGACTGGGAAATATGAGTTGTGCCACTTCATTCCTTCGTACCGCTTGAGATCCTCGAACCGCTTGGGGTCTTCATACCGCTTCAGATCGATAAACACTTTCTGCAAAACACCGATAGTCTAAAGACTATAATACATCATACCGGTTGGAACAAATATCGGTTGAGCTTTAACTTATACATACAAAAAGTGATCTCATAGCAAGTGTGTGTCCATCAATGACAATCACAACATAATCATCAAAAATGCCAACAGAGATAAAGGGAAGTTTTTGTCTTTGCAAGAATTTGATGGCGGTCTAGTTAGATTTGGAGATGACAAAGCATGTATGATCAAAGGAAAAGGAACTATATCATTGGATGATAAGAACAATACTAACAATGTTTATTACGTTGAAGGTTTAAGGCATAATATTTTGAGTGTAGGATAATTGGTAGATAAGGGACTTCAATTACAGTTCAAGGATGGAAAATGCAAAATCATTAACAGATTTGGTTTGGAGATTGCAACTGGTACATAGACAAAAGGTAATATATTTCATTTGAACTCTGGTGAGAATACATGTTTGATTACATAGATTGATGAGAGTTGGCTATGGCATAAAAGGCCATGTCATGTGAATTTTGATTGCATTGTGAAGATCAGTTCAACTAAGGCAGTTAGGCATATACCTAAGATTATGAAGCCCTATAATCCAGTATGTAAAGAATGTCAAATAGGTAAACATGTTAGAACCTCTTTTAGAAGTATACAAGATAAATCAAATGATGTTTTTGATCTTATTCATACTATTTTGTGTGGCCCTGCTAGAGTTAAAAGTTTTCAAGGTGATAGATATTTCATGTTAATCATTGATGATTATTCTAGAATTATGTGGGTTACTTTTCTAAAAGAAAAATGTGAAGCATTTGAAAAGTTTAAAATCTTTAAGGCTAAAGTGGAAAATAAGATAGGATTGAAGATTAAATGTTTGAAGTCAGATCATGGTGGAGAATTCACATCCAGTGAGTTTAATAAGTTTTGTGAGAAGAATGGTATAAGAAGACAATTTTCTGCTCCCTAGACAACTCAGCATAATGGAGTTGTGGAAAGGAAGAACAAAACTATCTTGGATTCTGCTAGAACAATGATGATGGAAGGTAGTCTACCTCGTATCTACTAGAGAGAAGTAGTGAGCACAATGATTTATACATTCAACAAAGTACATATCAAAGGAGAAACTGGTAAGACACCTTATGCATTATGGTTTGGCAATACACCTATAGTTAAGTATTTTAAAAATTTTGGTAGTAAATATTATATCAAGAGAGATGATATCATTGGGAAATTTGATCCTAGATGTGATGAAGGCATATTTCATGGTTATTCTAATGAAAGCAGAGCATATATATATGTTATAACAAGAAATTGAAGAGAATTGTGGAGATTGCTAATGTCAAAGTAGATGAGCTAAACAAAAGTCAAGTTAGAGTTTATGAGAAGGAAACGGCAGTGGAAATGATTATATTTGAACCGGTAGCACCTTTATTAGAATAGAGTGTTGAACTAGTTACTCCGATAGTATCAGAGAATTCTACAGTAACTGAAGAACAGGGAAGAGACCAGAAAGTCAGAAGACTCCTAAGTATGCGAGATTGAATCATTCAGAAGATCAAATCATTGGAGATAAGAGAAATGGAGTGATGACAAGAAGAAGAATGGCAAATAATGAGGTATGTTTAATTTCACAAGTTGAACCGGTATCAATAATTGAGGCATGCAAAGATGAATATTGGTTGAAAGCTATGGAAGAAGAATTAGATGAGATTGAGAAAAATAACACATGGACCTTGCTTCCCCGGCCTAAAAATAAAAATGTTATTGGAACTAAATGGGTTTTTAGGAATAAATTGAATGAGGATGGTCAAGTTATAAGGAATAAGGCTAGATTGGTTTGTAAAGGATATTCTCATAAGGAAGGAATTGATTATGGAGAGACTTTTGCACATGTAGATAGGATTGAAGCTATAAGATTATTTCTTGCCTATGCTGCTTATAAAAACTACAAGGTTTATCATATGGATGTTAAATGTGCATTTTTGAATGAGGATCTTGATGAGGAAGTTTATATTGAGAAACCTAATGGTTTTTCACTATCAGATGATACAAATATGGTTTGCATGTTAATAAAAGCTTTATATGGATTGAAACAAGCACCTAGAGCTTGGTATGCAAGATTGGATAAATATCTTTTGAAGCTTGGTTTTACTAAGGGCAGTGCTAACAGTAATTTATATTATAAGATCACTGATGATGATATACTGATTATTGAAGTATTTGTTGATGACATTATTTTTGGAGGTGAAGATAAGTTATGCATAAAATTTTCTAAGAATATGGAGAAAGAATTTGAGATGTCTATGATTGGTGAGATGAATTTTTTCTTAGGTTTACAGATTACTCAGACTGACAAAGGTATTTTCATTTGTGAAACTAAATATGATAAGGAATTATTGAAGAAATTTGGTATGGGAGATTCTAAACTGGTAAGTACTCCTATGGTTACAAGTGAGAAATTGATAAGGAAAGATGTTTTTGCACTGGTAAATTCTACAAGATACAAATCTATGATTGGAGGTCCACTTTATTTGACTCAGACTAGGCCTGACATAATGAATATTGTTTGTATTGTTTCATGATTTCAGAGTGATCCTAGAGAAAATTATGAGATGACGGTGAAAAATATTTTTAGGTACCCTAAGGATGATAACCTTACTTTATGTGCATATATAGATGCTGATTGGGCTGGAGATGTTGATGATCGAAAATGCACTTTCGGTGGAGCTTTCTTTCTTGGAAAGAAGTTGGTTTCATGGATCAACAAGAAATAGTCATGTACTTCTTTATCTACTGATGAAGCTGAGTATGTTGCTTCTGCTACTAATTGTACACAAGTTTTATGGATGAAACACATGTTGAAGGATATAAAGGTGGATTGTGATGCACCAGTAGTTATTCACTATGATAACTCTGTTCCTATTGATATATTAAAGAATTTAGTATTTCATTCTAAAACAAAGCACATATCTATCAAGTATAGCTTTTTGAAGGAAAAGGGGGAAGAAAATGAAGTTATACTGGTTTATGTGAACACTAAAGAGCAGATTGCAGATATTTTCACTAAACCTTTTCCCAAGGAATCATTTGAGTACTTGAGAGACATATTGGGAGTTTCCACCTCTCTGATAGAGACTTGATTGATGCGGTTTGGTATCCTGGTCCGACATGTATTATCAAAGATACTATTCATTCCGGCACAGATGTGGATGCTACTGCTCAGGGGGAGTAGTCAACTTTGTGATTTAGTAGTTTATGTTTTTGCTTTGATATTTTTGTCAGATTTCTGGCATTGATGTAAAATGGGGAGGGATATTAATGTGAAAAAGATAAAGAAAGAAAAAGAAAAAATCAAAGGGGGAGAGATATGAATAAGAAAAGTAAAAGGAAGATATATTGACATTTAGAGCTGTATGTGGGAGATTGTTGGTTGTCTTCCATTTGGGGGAGACTTGTTTGGCATTTCTTGGTACTTAGATGTTTTTCACACCTAGTGTTGCCATCAATTCCAAAGGGGGAGATTGTTGGCCATTTGGTGGAATTGATTATGTGTTGCATTGTTGTTTTGTCATTGATGCCAACACTAGCTGTTTGGATGCTTTATTGGCACCCTTCTAGTCCTGGTAGGATGAGTAGTTTCTGGTTGATTTGGATCCGACATGATCCAGTATAGTTTGGTGATGAAATTGGCTTGTTCATGATACTCATGCTTATATTTGGTTAGTTGGTTTTGGTTTGGTGATCGGATGCTATCCTGTTTGCTTAGAAGCTTAGTTTCTAGTTCCGATGAGGGTTTCACTAGCAGAGCTTTTGATGAAGATCCTTGATGAACTACACAAGTGGTGTTGGAGCAGCTTCTGGTGGAGTTTTAGGATGCTATTGGTGATCATGTTCAAGACTTGGTGGATGGAGATCATTGTTGTAGCGTGTGGACCTATATTGGGTACTGATTGATCTAGGTTATGGACCGACTTTAATGTAACGTGTGGATTGGACCTATCGATGTATTTTCAAGATATCTTATGTGTTGGATATTATTTGTTTGGTCTAAGGCCGACATAGTTTGTAATTATGTAATTAGTTTATTATTTGGTGGCCGTTCTGATTGTTTATGGTCGAGGGTTTGTATATATAGATGAAAGATCTCATTGTAGATCATCATGGTTATTATTAAAGGTCATGGTCAAGGAATGTAATGTGCGAATAATGTAATATCATTCAGGCAGAGGACTTGGTTGATCATTGGAGATCAAATTGGGTGTATGTAAGAGGATTTAGTCCTCCTGTATTGAGCTTAACTAGAACTGTACTCAGGCATAAGAGATGCTATCTTTTGCAGTTCAACACTTCTTTAGATTGTAGTCTAGATTTATATGTAGTCAGCGAGGCTCCTTTTGTGATGAGCAGTGCGCTCTAGGCTGTTGGCCTTCCTGCAAGTGCAATCCCCTCAATTGTAATTCACATACTTACTGCAGAAGTATTATCTGACTGTGGGTAGGCTTCACACCGTGGTTTTTCCCTTTACCGGGTTTTCCATGTACAAATCTTGGTGTTATGTGGATGGCATTTATTCTATGATTATTGTTTATGCTTAATTGGTGTAATTGCTATTCCGGTATTAATATTTTGGGTTTTGGTATTAAAGTTTAAATTGCTAATGGTTCTCATAATTAGTGACAGTTGATTCACCTCCCCCCCCTCTTAGTTGTCTTCCATTTATTTGAACTGTCTAACATTGCATACACTTGGAAAACATGACAGACACAATGTTTGTTTGAAAATGTTTGATTAAATACTTTGATAATGAAGATAAGTACAAATCCTAAGGTTGGCCTAGACAATAGTTGTTGGATCTCACTTGGTTTCCCAACTATGCTTATTCAAAGCAGATACTTAGATGGTTGACCCCATTGGCTCCCCTCCACGACAATCACTTCTCCAAGGCAGCCAAGCACCAGTCCCCACAAAAACTCCCTGTGGTGAACTTTGTATCTCTACTAAGAACCATAAGAATGTGAGACTACATCAGAGGCCCAACCTCCTGTACCAACAACTAGAAGGTTTTTGGTTTCTAACACAAAAAGGTGTCTAGTAAGGGCATCCGTTTGGTGGCTATAACCAGCAATATGTTACACTCTGTTAAATGGAAGGCCTTCTAGCCTATAGAGGTTGGGCTCTATAGGGTTTATGTGGAGTCATAATGTCGTTATAGCAGCATGTAACACTCGTTTCTTGCAACTTTCATCACAAACACTTTTATTTATATTGGCTTGGAAGAGCTTGGATTTATCCCGTTACCACTTGGGTCATTCCCTCTCACTTGGCCTTAAGGGCTACTCGAGAGACATGCCCTCTAAAAAGTAAAACAAAACGAGCCTATTACTCAAGAAACAAAAAACATTAATTTTAGAGCACTAATTGAAGTGTTTTGCTAGACTAAAGAAGACAAAAGCAATTTCAAAATCAAATCTTTGCCAAAGGTCTTGCATCAAACTTGTTAGTAGTTGTGAAATAATAACCCTCCTGCAAGCACACAAGTTAGGTAGATTTTTAGAAATCCCAAATGACTTTGTGAAATAGGATCCTTCAACAATTTTTTTTTCTCCCTTTTAAACAGCTGCACCACTTCGTTAGTCAGTACAAAAGAGGTTAGGGTAAAACCAAAATCAGAAAACCCTAAAAAATATGAAATGCAATTCTGAAAATCACAGACGTGGCTATCATGGAACATAAACACAGTTTCCAAATCTGAGACCTGCAGAAAGACAAAACAAAATGCAGATGCAACATAATGATGCACATATGTGACTATCGAATGCAAACACAACAAAGAGGATCATAGACGCGACTTCAGGAAAACCTAACCTATAAAAACACCAGAATGACATGCAAAAAACAAAAATGCAAAAATAAAGTACACAAATGCGAAAATAGGTAAAAAATGCAGAATAGACCAACACAGATGTGATTTTGGGATGTCAGATCTGCAGAATGCATAGCAAATTAGAAACATGAAAACATTCATCTTAGACACGAAAAAATGTAGAATCATCACAATGTCAAACCTGCAACTTTCAAAAATAGAAATCTGCAAACAAAATGTGAAAATAAAATGGACAAGAGTCCCACTGGGCGTGCCAAAATATATATGGTGAAAAATGATGAAAATAATAATATTAAAAGACTAACAAGGATCCAACCACAAAAACCCTAGCCTAACAATGAGAAGCATCCACCATACACAAATGAAGATACCTAAGATCATACAAATAAACAAAATAAAACAATATTACCATTCACCTGTCAAGTAGGATTTCAATCTTCATTATCTCCTATCTCCATTGATCTTATTTGATATTATTTCTCTCAGATTTTATGTGTGCACAAGAGCTCAACAAAGAATAGATTGTGGTTGAAGGCTTGATTGCATATGATTGATTAGGTCATTAGGGTTGATAATGAATGAGAGTATCCTCTTATATAGAGAACACTCTAAGAAATAGAGGGATAAGATTAAGAGGTGTAAAGATAAATGGCTGGCTAGGATTAAAGCGTAGGTAGAGGAAATAATTAAATGATAAAGGGGGTAGGTAAGAGAAGGATTAAGAGATGAATGACATGTGTCATGGGTAGAAAAGGCTATTGAATTTTTTTTTAGCTAGGTAATAATTATATTTTATTGATATCTAAAGGGTTCGCACATCAAAACCAACCATCTCCCCAAAAAAACTATTCCTACCAAAAAGGCAATTCTGCCAAAATTACAAACTATCAAAAACCCTACCCAAAATGCCTTTTGAAAAGGCCCAGAAACAACCCATCCATTACATCAAAAACCCCTGAATTAACATAGTCCAAATCAACAACAAAAAGACATGACATCACCAACAAAAACATAGAGGCTATCACTCACTGTCCTTTCTTCCTATGACTGTTCTTCACCACCCCTGCATGCTGGTTTGTTGTCACCTTTGGCACTTTTGGCTGCAACACCCGTCTCGATTTCTTGACTGTTGCCTTGGCCTATGCTATCATCTCATCCAACTCCCTTATTTCCACCACCATCTTAAGTGTGTCCCAGCCCTGCCTAGCTTCGTCTCTACAATGAACTTTACACATACCCCTTGCCCACCGGAGAAATGGGTACAAGCCAACATTACCACCATTTACATCTGTCTCCATTCCTTCTCGTGCTTTGAAACCTACACCTAGATCGACGCATTCTAGAAGGGAATCCATCCCTACTAGAAAATCATCATCCACAATTGTCTGCATTACCCTTCTCACCATTGATGTGGTTTCTCCCAACTCCAATCCCCACGCCATGATGAGTGAGAAAATATCCATTTTTGTTTTGTATCTAGATTTGAGCATACAAAAAGTGCCTCCCACCATAATTGCAGCACTCTGTGCTAAAATTTCATTTGAGAATTTGAACATTTTCTGCAATTGTCCCATGGTGATCTCCCCATAGAAAGCATAAATCTTCCTTCTATTTCACAATGAAAAGGTGGCTTCCATCCTCATCGCTCACTACCCTACACCACTCAATTTTGTATCAGGAATTCCCAAGAAACCCTGAAATGTTATCGGTTTCCTTCACAAAGAAGCCACAAAGAAAATAAGGACGATGTTAAATGCAACCTTGAGTAAATAAAAAGTCATCATTAATGTCCTTCCTCGCAAAACACCAACACCGCCCCTAACTAGCATTTCTTTGTCATCTGTATAGGAACACATGCAGTGTCATTAAAGCCCATTACCAATAAGATCTTCAAAACACAAATACTGTATGTCCTTCATTGTAAACTCACCAACTTCTTCAAAGGTAAGAGCCCATTTAGAAAGTATATCAGCCTCAACGTTCTCTGAATCTTTGACATGACTTAATTGAAAGTCATCAAAAGTTTTAAGTTCTTCAATGACATTATGAATCCAACCTTGCAGATGCCATGCCTCAATATCCTCCATCATTAAAGCTTGAATAATAATTAAAGAATCACCTTCTAAATGCATATTTTTAGCACCTAACAGCTTACAGATCCTAATGCTAGAAAAGCCACTGAATCTTCAACCATATTATTGGTGCCTTCATCCAATTTCTGAGCTCCTAGCACTAGGACCTCACCATTCCAATCTCTCACTATGACTCCTACCCCTGATGGTCCCAAATTGCCTTTCGAGGCTCCATCCAAATTCACTTTCCACCATCCATTCACGGGTCTCTCCCACTCCACTTTTGAACATCCTTTGTTGGTGGCTATTGAATTAATTAAACAATAAAGATTTATTTAATTAATAGAGGAAATGGGATCAATTGAATAAATAAAATATTTATTTAATTTAGGAAAAGGACAATTTAAATAAATAAAAGTATTTATTTAAATGAGGAAAGGCTTAGAAGAGGATTAATGAATTAATTAAATAAATAAGAATTTATTTAATTACTAGAAGACTTAGGATAAAATATTTAAATAAATAAATATTTATTTAATTAGATAGGACAATTTTAGGTGTCTACAAAAATCATTCTAGACTGTACTATCATTGGTCACTTCATTGGTCGTTAGTCGATCCCATTAACACTCAAAAAGTGGATCTCATCAATTTGGGGATCAAAAATCACCGATTTCAAGTTATTATATGGATGGGGCTATTTCATGGTCATTTTTTTATTATCTAAAGATGAATGGGACACATGTTTCAAGGAGTCCCATGATTTATGGGCCCAAGTGTTATGGTTTTAAACTTATGGACTACACACTTTGACCTACAAGTAGAGGTGCCTAAGGAAGTTCTAATATGGACAAAACTTCATTTTCTTCGAGTATATCTTTGAATTAAATTATCTTTAGATCATTAGTAACAAAATAGGTTAATTTATAGATTTGATCCCTCCCAAATCCTCTAATGCTACATGCACTTAGATTTGTGTGCCAAGCAATCTCAAAAAAGGGTCTACCTAAAGCCATTGAGATTATGGATTGAGAACACACTTAGTTACTTGATTATAAACATCTACCTTTAAATGTCTTTCTCACCATAAATGTGGACATTTCTCTACAAATTGCCTACTCAATAAGGAGCCTCCTATTTGATGAGCCTATAAATTGTCCTGTATATTCCATTATTTATGTCACTTTAATCCATATTTATAATGTCATTCCAATTCATTATAACACTTTAACTTATTTCCATGAAGCATTGATTATGATAAATAATGATCAATAAACATTTATATGTTTAGTTAGTTGATGACTAAAAAATGTTAAATTATTTTATGAATGGTGGTTATTGAATTTAAAGTATTTTGAAAATATTAAAATTTTGTTTGTTTGATATTTGAGTCATTCATGTAGCTAGAAAGAAGAAGAAACAAGTTGACAGTTATCACCATGAAGTTGTTGACTGGAAATGCAGAAAAAGTCAAAACCTAGTTTTAGTAAAAACATGCATATCGCCCTTGTTTCTTAATGAAATTAAGATATTCAAAATTATTTGGAAAACTTAAAGGGAGATCTAAAGATCCATTAAATAATTTAAGTTGATTCATTGTAATAAAGGAGCACCATTCACCAGAAGTTGACTAAGACAAAACCAGCATAGCGACAGGAAAGGTAGTAGACTTAGTCAAACCTCTTTCATTTATTGTAATTTTAATTTCAACTTTAAAGGAGGTTGAATATAAATTGTATTATATTTATTCAAACACCAAAAAATCTCCAATAAATCAGCTTTGTCATAAAAGAGTCCAAACAAACTCTTTTTCCAATCAGTTAGAAGACAAGTTGTAATAGGGCTCTACTTATTAGTCATTGTTTTGTTGTCACTTAGAAGAATAAGTCTCTTCCTTGTTTAAAGGGATGATGGTACACATATTATATGGTTGTTAGAGAGTCAATTAGCTTATTTATTCAAATTTGTAATCAAGCAAAGAGTAGTAGATGGTAACTAGGATTAGAGAGTTGTTATTTTGTAGCAGCAGTAATTTTAATATAAGCAACAAATTATATTTTTAATGATGCAAGTTACTTGTGTATGAGTTATGAGAACTTGTTCAATAGTGTAAATTATATGAGCAAGGGCCACTCAAGATATTTTGAACCTTTGAAAGTTACAGTCGAAATACACATCAAATTGTTGTGTTATTACACAGATTCCTTCAGCCACTACTATACAGTTAGATTTATTTTCAGCACTATGATGTTTTTAGTTTTGTTTAATGCTTTTAATTTATTTCCTATACACATCAATAGAATATCTTAGAGAATCCCATAGTGCACATACAGTGTCAACCTATTTCAAGTTCACGTCCCTAGGTTGACAATTAAATATAGCTTCTAATCTATGAAGGGTTACTGAAATTAGATAACTATTTATGAGCTAGGAAAGCTAATAGACTAGCATTGAATCTTGATTGGAATTAGAATCCTCAACATTTTTGGTGACGTTTCTAGGGATGGGTCAAGCTATGAGAGTCTCTAAGTTTTTGAAAGCTCTTTCTTGTTTTTCTAGAATCATAGTTTTCATTCAAAGCACTTAGGATTATTAAGCATTTTTCAATGCACCACAATTTTTCAATAGAGAAACACGAAGATTTTAAATCCATGGAGGATGATAACATGATGTACAAGCTGGATATTGATGAAGACATTTTTGCAAGCATCATGGAAGACTTTTTTCAAGTATTGATGTCAAATCAAAATTCCTACTTCAAAAAGAGAACCCTTATGTTCCTGTGAATCCTTAAGAAAGATGTTGTAAAGTGAAATTCAGTCCTTCCATGTAGAAAAGTAAAGAAGATATTGAAGAAGACCAATTTTTAGACGATTTGGAGATATTTTTCTCAACTTTAGATGCTAAACCAATATCTTTTATAGAGAAAAATCATGAGCAACATGAATATGGTGCACAATTTTATGGGCTTCTACCAAATGAGTAACACAAAATGGACTTTACAAAATTCAAGAAGAGGATAAATAAGAAGCACATCAACACAAAGCCAAAAAGGAGAGTTCTAAATTTTTTATTTCACGAGGATGTCCTATCAAGCATATAATTGAGAAGGAGGCAAAGAAAGCATCACAAGTTGTATGCACACCCAAATATGAAGTTACAATTGAAGATGAAGCTAAATTTGCAGTTGCAATTGAAGAAGAATGGTTTCAACTTATTTATGTACTTAAAAACAATAATATGTATTGTCAATAGGAATTAGTAAGTAAGTTTGTTAATGTCTTTCCAAAATTATTGTAGTTGTTTATTAAGTTTCTATTGATGTTGCAACTCTTTTTGGTTGCTCATAAACATGTGAAGAATTGTAAGTTGCTAAGAAAAGGTAGATATTTTGCAAGACCAACGAAATTTTTTTGGTTGAGGAAGTCTTGTTTGCTGGTTAGTGTATGTTAGGATAGGTTTCTCATTAAATAACTGTAGTTGTACAATGTCTTAGATGCCTTTTTCTTAAATTTTGAAGCATAGTTATTTAGGTGTGTCTAGTATAGGTGTTCTCTAGTTCTTCTTGTCTAAATGACTATTTCTATAGTGTAAACAATTGGTTCATCATATTTTATATTCATTTGTATTTCAAGGTTGTGAGTCATGTCTTAGCATGAATTGTCAAAAAGTTTATGCTAGGTGGTTGCATCTTTATGAGATCAAAAATATTTATCCAAATGTTATTTTCTAGTTAACCACCATCTAAGGTTATATCATAAGTCATTTTCTAGAGAGACTTTACTACAATAACAACCTAGCTATGTTATTACAATAAAAAATTGACAATTTCTGTAGTTGACAACAGTTTTTGGGACCGTTCCTACAACCATTAACAACAATTTCAAAGATTGTTCTTGAGGTCGTTAATAATAGTGCCTATTACTATTCCTGCATATGTTGACAACAATGCTTGAGACTATTCGTACAACTAAAGGAATCAAAGTGTAGAGTGAATATTCAAATGATGAGGTGACATAATAGATGATGAATATGCAACTATCTAGGGACCTATTCATTTAGTTATTCAGGGACCTGTTTATTCAGCTCTGTAAAGACAAACAACTATTTACCAAGTTTACAACTTTTCAAAATATCACATCTAGTATTTGCATTTATGATTATCCATTCATTACTAATATTTATCCTTTTTTAGTTAATTACCCACCTATGCATTATAATGTTTTGTCAATTATCATTGTTTTAATTATATGCTTCATAAATGATTTCTTCTCCCACCATCATCCACACATTATCATTTGAGGAGATGTGACCTTTCAGCTGGGGGGAAGCATGCATCCCTTTTATTGTTGTCAGGAGATTACATCACCACAGTTATATATTTTCATACCTACCCCTTATATTCATGATTGTGTTTTTTTTATTGTCAAAATTATCTTCTTATTGTTGACTAAATATGGCCTAGTTAAGTACATATAGTTGATATGGGACAATCTAATAAAGGAAATAAACATTACAGTCATAGGCTTATGGCTATCATATTCATGACATAGTGGAGATGAACGTGCAATACTATTGATATGAATAAAATATGTGAGATAAAAAGGGACTTCACAAGTCTTAAGATCATGTCGTTGTTTAATGAATGAAAGTGTGACACTCACAGGGTGATTTTGTCTCATAAGGATATAGAAATTATAGTCCACGATTGAAAGAACATAGGTTTGAGATGATTGGCACTATTCCCATGCATGCCAATGCACCTAAAAATAGAAAATATTAATTAAATGCAAATAAAGATTAAACAGAGGAATGAAAAACACAAAAATAGTTATAGTGAAGAGACAATTTTTAACATGGTTCACCCAAACTCGGGCTACATCCACCAAACAGAGAGTCTAATAATATTATCCAACAAATCAAATCGATTACAACCAACAATCTCTTGCAACTCAATACCGCTGCAAAATGCTACAAAAAACTCCATTGAAAAGCCTAACTCTTAGCCATTTTATCAAGATTCATGCCAGTTACAAAAATAGGGCTAGAACATGTCAGCCAATAGAAAAAATAACTCTTGACCCCTTTATTACATAATTAAAGTCATTTGAGCTTTCGGGGGCACTGTCCCTCGACCCCGCCTTGTATTGTGAAGCGTGCTAGGGGCATTGCCCTTGGACCTTGCAAGGGGTGCTACCCCTTGACCCTGTCTTGGGGGCATTATCCCCAAACCCCCATTAAATAATTTGGGGGAAAACTCTGCCCATAAAAGGGAAAATTTAACCTCCAAGTTTGATTAGGCTCCATATAACAACAACTATTACCATGCATGCCAATGCACCTAAAAATATAGCTAACCCATCACGAGAATATTTAAGAATCTATGATGGTCCTAAACCTGAAAAAATAATCAAGAATAACAAGAGGTTTGTATTTTAGACACAAGGTCATGCACATGGGCATAAAGTGGTCATTTGTTGTACAAAGAGAAAGATGTTGAGAATAGAAGACAATAATGAAAGTTTATGCAAATTGACTATATACAATAGAAGAGATGATGACCGAGGTTTATTAATGATAATCTAAGAAGCTTAGTGGATAGTAAGTAAAATAATCATCATACAAGTGAATATGCTGAGATAAAATGGAGATGCATTAATCTTTCCATCTTGATGAAGAAGAGGGCAAGATAAAGTCATAAAATTTCAGATTGGTAGCCTTCATGATTAACCAATGACCATTCCCTATTTGAGGACAAGCAAAATTTCAGCTAGGGGGAGTGATGAACCTATAAATTGCCCTATTTATTCTATTATTTCTCACTTAAATAATCCATATATATAATATCATTCCAATGCATTTTCATAATTTATCTTATTTCCATGAAGCATTGTTTATGATAAATGATGATCAATAAACATTTATATGTTTAGTTAATTGATGAATAAATAAAGGTAATATATTATATGAATGGTGGTTATTAAATGTAAATAATTTTAAAAATATTAATATTTTATTTGTGATATATTTGAGTCATTCATGAAGCTAGCAAAATGAAGAAACAAGTTGATAGTTGTCGCCATGAAATTGTTGACTGGAAGTGCATAAATGTCAAAACCCAGTTTCAGTAAAACAACCATATCATCCTTGTTTCTTTAAAAAATTAAAATCTTCAAAATTATATGGAAAGATTAAAGGGATATCTAAAGACCCATTAAAGCATTTGAGTTGATTTGTAGTAATAAAGGAGTACCATTCACCAGAAATTGATTGAGATAAAACTGGTGTGGTGACAAGAAAGGCAACAAACTTAGTCAAACCTCTTTTATTTATTATAATTCAACTTGAAACTTGAAAGGAGGTTGTATATGAATTGTATTTTATTTATTAACACTAACAAATCTCCAACAAATCAACTTTATCATAAAAGAGTCCAAACAAACTCTTTTTCCAATCAGTCAGAAGACAAGTTGTAATAAGACTCTACTTCTTAGTCATTAGTTTGTTGTCACTTAGATGAATAAGTCTCTTACTTATTAAAGGGATGATTGGAAACATATTAGATGGTTGTTGGAGAGTTAATTTTCTTATATATTTGAATTTGTAATCAAGCAAAGAGTAGTACATGGTAACTAGGATTAGAGAGTTGTTATTCTGTAGCAATAGTAATTTTAATAAAAGTAACAAATTGTATTTTCAATGAAGCAAGTTACTTGTGTATGAGTTTTGAGCACTTGGCCACTAGTGTAAATTATCTAAGCAAGGGCCACTTAAGATATTTTTCATCTTTATTAGTTATAGTAGTGAAACACACAACAAACTGTTGTGTTATTACACAGTTTCCTGCAACCAACTATTGTAGAGTTAGATTTATTTTTAGCATTGTGATGTTTTTAGTTTTTTTTTAATTTCTTTTAATTAATTTCCTATACACATTGATAGAATAGCTTATAGAATCCAATAGTGCACATACAATGTCAACCCATTTCAAGCTCACATCCTTGGGTTGACAATTAAATGTAGCTTCTAGTCTATGAAAGGTTGGTTGAATTGGATAACTATCCCTAAGTTAGGAAATCTATTACACCAAAAATGAATATTGATTGTAATTAGAATTCTTGACACTATTTAGAAAGACTTGTTGAGTAATAAAGGGTTCCTAAAAGTTCAAAACAAGAAAATGAATAGAAGATCCAAGAGCAAGAAGCCAAAACTGATTTATTTCTCCTCCTCAAAGTTATAACAAATTTGTTGATCTATCCTTAGTTTTGAAAATCATTCATTTTGAACCAAATATTGGAAATTAACTTCAAGGTCAAGGTAATCAAGATGATGCTCGTATTCGCCCCTTGGACCATCAAACCTTACCGAGTGCTCTATTTTAAACTCCTGTAGATTATATAAATACAATCACCAAAAGTAAAATAATTGAGGATATTCTTGTCCTTGGGACATGTCCCTATGAAATTAATACTAGATTATCTTCCAAGCTAGGAAGGGAAATGAATTAGGAAGTTGGAGTGGAAGAAGAAAAAAAAATGTCATTGTCAAAACCTAAGTGAGTTTGGAAGATTCCTTCAAAATAAAGAAACCTAAAAATTGACTGTCTTAGATTATCATGGTTTATGTGGTGCAAGACAAATCACCTAAAAGGTCTAACTAGACCTTCCTAGTATGGTTAACATATGAAAATATTTTTGGAATAGTTATGAAGTGGGTGACATTAATGTTAGTGGAGCCTCTTGTTGAAATCAAGACATGACTTAGAGGGGAGGGGGGTGAATGAGTCTAATAAAAAATTTAATGCAACACATAAACAATTAACAACAACACATATCCAACACATGAACACCAAGATTTTCTATGTGGAAAACCCAAACAGGGAAAAAGCATGGTGAGCACCTGCCCAAAAAATATATCCACTATGTATATTAGATTACAATGAAAAGAGATCACTTCTCTAGACTTGCAAACCAAGGCTAACTACTCTTGGGGAAAGATACGAAAGAGGACTTGCAAAACCTAAAGCTAATTGTAACAGGTCAAGATACATAAATGATCTGAAAAGAAGGATCTCCCGATTATGAAGTTGTCCTTGAACTCTGCATCAAGCGACCAACATCAACACACACAACTCAGACATTAACTGTTAACACTCTATCATGTAGATCTACTACAATCTCAAAACAAATTTCATAGCATTGGAATACAACTCTTCTTCTCTAATTTCTCTTCTCACTCTCACTACACTCAACACCTCATTTCCGTGTTTAATTCATTCCTTATTTATAAGATAGATCATCAAAGCTTGAACCAAGTCGGATTGAACCAAAATATACATTCCAGACCAAAGACACACACACACACACACACACACACACACACACACACACACACACACACACACACACACACACACACACACACACACACACACTTATCCACTCCAAAAGAAAGAGGGGACCAAAACACATCTTCCCAATCTACAGTCACCAAAACAGAGCCAGCACATTATGCATCCATATAAATAATTAATGACCAAAACATATTCTCTAATGCAAATAAATCTAATCTGGATCTCCACACGCTACAGTAATACCCATAACACATCAAATTACCTTCCATAAATCTTATTTGGACCTAAATATAGGCCTAGCATAGAGTATCACAACCTGTTATGAAATATACCACAACTTGTAGAGAACACAAAGATATTTTCAGACCACAAAACCAACATATCCATGATAATAAAACCATAACCAAAGAAGATAACAACATAAAATAATGCCAACAACACTTTCCGAACCTGAACACTTCACTACAACATCAACACAACAAGATATTTCTGCACAAGTAGACATTCCAGACCAACAACTATAAAAAACAACAAGTTTGACATTAATGACAATCACAACAACACATTCTTCCAACAATCTCCCCCTTTGTCATTGATGGCAACACTTGACAACACTTGACTAAAATCAACATGCAACCAAAACTTGACCAAACTGCAAAACAATATTGCTTTGTCAAATAATACTTCAAACACTGTTCTTTCTCTTCTGAACTGGTCTAACTCTATCTCTCCCCTAAAAACAAAAACTTCTTTATCTCTATCTCTCCCCCTTTGCCATCAAGGACAAAGGCCACAATAACACTACACACACCATTGCTCCCCTTGAGAGTAGCCACAACATCAAACCAAGAAAACAAATTGGCATGAAAGCTCCCCCTAGAAATATGCATTTGCAAAATGCACCTCACTAGAAGGAGGGGGAATAACCCCAAGCCTCTATTGAAGAAACTCAAATGTATCCTTTTCTAATGCCTTAGTGAAAATATTTGCAACTTTCTCTTTTGTAGAAATGTACTCCAATCGAACTTCCTTCTCAACAAATTTCTCCCTTAAGTAGTGATATCTGATTGAAATATGCTTTGTTCTTGAATGGATAACTAGATTCTTCAAAAAATTTATTGCACTTGTAGTATCACACATGATAGGAATTGATTTATCATACGCTACCTTGGTATTTTTAAGAGTCTGTCTCATCCACATCACTTGAGTACAACAAGATGTTGCTATAATATACTCTACTTTAGGAGTAGATGGGGAAACTGAATTTTGCTTCTTACTGAACCAGGAGACCAATCTGTCTCCTAAAAAGAAAGCACCACCACAAGTACTCTTCTGGTTATCAACACTTCCAGCCCAATCTGCATTAGTATAATCTTTCATCATGAAATCTCTACCTTTTTTGTACCAAAGTCCAAAATCCACAGTACCTTTCAAATATCTAAAAATTATTTTCACATCTTGCTCATTTGTGATCTTCAGATTTGCCTAAAATCTAGCCACCACACAAATAGCTTACATGATATCTAGTATGGATGCAGTCAAATACAACAATCCACCAATCATCAATTTGTATTTCTTCTGTTCAACCTTCAGAGACTCGCCATCTTTGCTTAACTTACATCCAATGATTAAAGGAGTTATAACTGATTTACAATCATTAAAACCAAATTTCTTCAAGATCTCTTTCACATATTTGCTTTGTGAGATACAAATTCCATCTTAAGATTGAATAACTTTTAACCAAAGAAAGAAAGATAACTCACCAATCATTGACATTTCAAATTAATGGATATAAAAGTGATTATTGGCTTTCTATTATTGAGGTGAGAGAATTTTCTTTCATCTTTTTGAATGTTATTACACACGATTCTCTTGTTTACAAAATGTATTATTGGTTCTCTATATTCTCTTATATTGAAGATCAAAAGACCTATAGATTGGTTCTAGCAAGTGACTCTAAATTTATTATTCTTCCTTCTAAAAAATAGGTAGATTTTGTTCGAGTTTTGTCATTGATAGTTTTTGGTAAAGAAGAATGTTTTATAGGCTATATCGGTTGTTATTGATGTCAACATACTTTTTTTTGACTTATATTGTTGTTGCTCTGGTATTTCTATGATTCTATTCATCATGTTTTTCTCTGCATTGTTCCACAATTGCAGATATGGGTTTGTAGTTTGACAATATACTCATGAATATCAGATGTACCTATATTATAGTTTGTACATGTTATGGATCCTCATAAGATGAGATACATGGTTTGGTAGTTCGGCCTATCAGTTGCTCTGTTCCTCCATAACAAAATAGTTTGTTTCTACATCTGTATTTCATCAATTGATTGTTTTCGGTCCTACAATTTTGGGACATGATTAAGCATTGTGGATACCATGTGTATTCCACTTGGCATTAACCCTTTTTATATCTTGGGTGACCTATGTGAGTGAAATGTATGAAGTATAATTTGGTAGCATGTAAAGTATTTTCTTTGTAAGGCATGCGTGGCTGACTTGAGATATGGATCTATATATATTTGTGATATGCTCTTTCTATGATGACATAGATACACAAATGGATAGAGAGATATAGATATAGAAGTGTGACATAGTGATCAGAAATGATATGTGATTGAAGCAGATTTAAATGATTGAAAAGCTAATGAAGTGTGTGAAGTCTCTATACTGAGCCTAATTGGAATTGCATTCCATGCATACGTAAGATGCAACTATAGTAGCTCATTTTGTCTACTTGTTATCTTTTGGGCAGTAAGCCCTTTGACAATGAGCCTTCATATTTTAGGCAATGATCATTTTGTAATATTTTATAACTAGTTATATTATATTGAGAGTTAACCCTCTTCATGGATTTTCCCTAATGGGTTTCCACAAAAAAATCTAGTGTTCCCTTGTGGATATACCATTGATGATATTGCTTCCTTACCAAGGATTTATGATATCAAGCCAACTAGAGAGAAATCCACTTGGTCCAATAAAAGATCTAGAGGGGTAACTTCATTTTTAAAATATTGGACATTAGCAAAATAATACAAAGCAATATTTCTAATCATAACACAATTCTTTTAGATAGTGAGTGCAACAAATTCAAGGGTCATATACCCTTCAAATATAATTTTAATTGGACTTGTCTATCTTATTTATATTTATACATGGAGTGTAGTTGGACCTCCAAGTGCATTTTGAACAATTCATAAGATGTCTAAATACTTAAAATTTCTAGATTAAAAATCTGATATGATTAAATGATTACTCTTCATCTACTATGTCAAATTACTCACTTTTTCTTAGGTCAGGGCAAATCAAAGGGAACTATATAACCTAGCCTTTTATTGATTTTCTCAAGTTCAAGAGAAGTTCACATCTCTCAACCATGCCAAAAAAGGTTTCTGAGAAGAGCACTAGAGACTCAAATGTTTTATGATTTATCTTTATGAAGAGTGTTCTAACACTAAGTTCTTCCATCTAAAATCTCATCAAATGTATTATATAAATACAACTAAGGTAAATTAGTTGGGGAATGGAAAACCCTTATTAATAATGAGGATATTAATATAGTTTCTCACGCCTGTTGGGAAAATGGTGTCTCAACCTTGTATTTACATGAGGTTACTATTTATATTAAGTTTTCATTTGGGCACTAAATGGTGCAAAATTATCCTTGAAGCTTATGGTTGGCTAGATAAGCATTCTGGTAAAGTTATGTTGCAAGATCACATCTAGTTTTGAAGATATTAAAGTTTCTATTTTGGAGGGGTGCAATGAAAGGTTTAAATTTAATTTTTAGGACTTTAGAGGCCCCAAATTTATCTGAAAAGTGGGAATTAGTGGAATAGATTTTTATGAGGCAATAGAGAACTTCACGAGCTTTTTGACGCTTCAAACGGTTCATCAATAGGACACACGGTTCTCAAGTTATGGCCTTTGAAAGTTTGTACTCCTGGAATAAGAAATATAAAATGTATCAGACACATAAATGAGATATAAAAGGGAGGGAAATGTGTTGATGTGTGTTTTAAAACATCATAGGGCATCTAGAATCGAGATAAGGTCAGCTCTACTTTATTGGGTGGTTTTAGCCCATGGTTTTGTAATACCGTTTGGTGGTTTCTTGTATTGTATCTCCTATATACGAGGTGCGTGAGATAGAGGTTGTGTGTAAGAGTCTTATGGCAATTGAGTTACCTTTGAGTGTCTGATTAGTGGTACTCCTACAAAGAGCTTTCACTGCAAGTATATTGTAATTTATTATTGATTGCTGAATAATATATTGAGCTGCTTTTTGAGTGTGGGTTTTTTCTCCCGAAAGGGTTTTCCCCATGTAAATCACCGTGTTGTTGTGTTGTGGTATGCTTGATATTTTGATTATTTTGTTAAGTTTCTGTAACTATTGTAATCATTTGTAAAAGTTTTTACATTATCCTCCTCTCAAGGTTAGTGTAGGAAGTTGTTACACTACTTAACTTCCTTACAAGTGGTATCAACGCTTGATCATCTTTGGTTTCAGTTGTGGGTTGTTGGGTTTTTTGAACTAATCCAGATTTGAGTGGGAGCTTGTGCAGAAGACACTTTTTGATCTTGTTGCAGGAGTTTTTAGATGGCAAGTTCGTCAGGGAGAATAAAGGTGGAGAAATTTAATGGTAGTAATTTTGAGATGTGAAAGTTGAAGATGGAATATCTACTAATAGATCGAGATCTGTGGGATGCTAGATGCGAACGTCTCAAGATCTACAGATTCTACTGTGACTACTCAGTATGATGTTATGGACCAAAAAGGTAAGGGTCTAATCAGATTGTGCCTGGTAGACTCTGTTCTAATCAATGTCCATGAGGAGAACACTACAAAGAAGTTATGGACTAAGCTTGGTGAAATGTATCAAGCAAAATCCTTATTGAATCAGATTTTCTTGAGGAAAAAATTATATTCCTTGAAGATGGAAGATGGTGGAAAAAATGCAAATCACCTGGAATCATTTAAGTTGTTGGTGGCTCAATTGGTATCTATTGGTGTTAAAATGGATGAAGAGGAAAAATGCCACATCTTGCTTTGTTATTTGCCTGATTCGTGGGATTCTCTTGCTATGGCTATAAGTAGTACTTTGTTGTTTTGAAGTTTGAAGATGTGGTGGGTGCCCTACTTGGTGAAGACATGTAAAGGAAGGTATCCATTAGTTCGAAGGAAGCCCTAACTATTCGTGGAAGACCTAAGGAAAAAGGCAAGAAGAATGAGAAGCACAATAAGTCCAAATCCAAAGGGAGATCCAAATCTCCTGGAAAGTCCAAAGTCATATGATGAAATTATGATAAACTAGGTCACATCCATAAGGACTGCAAAGAAGAAAAGAAGAAAAAGAAGAAGTTTGATTTTGATTCCGAGTCCAAGAAGGAAGATGGTGATGCATTCATTACAAATTTGGCTACTCATGTAGGTAATGACTCATGGTTAATTGAATTAGGCGCATCTTTTCATATGAATTCCAATAAAGATTGGTTTTCTAAATATGAAAAATTTAATGGAGGCAACGTGTACTTGGGTGATGATTCACATTTAGACATTGTCGGCCGAGGTAAAGTTAGGATCAAGTTTCCTGATGGCAGAATAAAAAGGATTAGCGGTGTGCTGCATATCCCTGGTTTAAAACAAAATTTATTATTTGTGAGAAAACTAATAGATGCGGGTGTGCAGGTAGTCTTTTTTGATGGAAGATGTAAGATGATTAAGGGTGCTATGGTGATTGCTAGAGGTGTCAGATTTGACACTTTGTATAAGCTAGATGAATACACTATTGAGTGTAATAACAATTCTGTAAAAAATTAAATCTGTGGATACTCCATTGGAAGATTTGAGGTTTCACCTTTAGAGGATGGACATGGCTTTTGGGAACCTAAGGGTGCTCTTTCTTCTGAAGAAAAGTTACTTATAGAGAATACTATGTTATGGCACGAGAGACTTGGCCACATTGGAGAAAAGGGTCTGAGGACCTTGAAAAATAAAAAACGTGCTGAAGGTTTGAATAATTGTAATCTTGACTTTGATTTTTGCGAGCATTGAATTTATGGAAAACAAAACCGCGTTCAGTTTTACTTGAGTTCTCATAAATATTGTGTTGTTTTGGATCTTATTCATTCTGATGTGTGTTGGTTCCCAAATAAATATATCCCCAAACCCTAGAGATTTAGCCACTTTCCCATCCACAAGTTCAAGGTTGGACTTGGCCAACGAATAAGATTTAGTCACTAAGATTGCAATCTTCTGCACTTTTGGCTCTGCAAGACAAAGGCGGGTAAACCTTAACAGTGCCTAATGATTTTTAGACATATTCCTGGGTTGTCACTGTTATATAAAGCATATATCTCAATGAAAATATACCAAGGAAAGGAAGATAAACCTTTAGCTTTGGCTACAACCTTGGTTTATACCTTACAAGCTTGCATTCAGATTGGTTATTTAAGCTAAAACTACTCCTATTGCAGAAATATAAAAGGTGAAATAAGAATGCAAAGGAAAATGAGAGATACAAAAGGTGAAATAAGAATGGTTCTGAGATGTTAACTTGATCAGTGCATGCCTAGGGTAAACAGAGTCCAATCTACAAAATATCAACACTTAGAATGAAATGTATTCATTAAGCACATAAACATATTATGACTTGCACAATTTGTTTTGAAAACCACAACAGAATGACCAATATTTTCTATCAGGCACATATTGCAGTAGTTCAAAAAATAGAATTTAACTCTTTCTTTGAAAGAGACCCACATTCAACTACACATTCATACTGGAGGAAGACAAACTCATACATCATTGACATAAAAGTTCATACAACACATGGACAAAAAGTACAAGGCAATCATAAAATGATCTTCATTCTATTGATCATAAAAATACTAGTTTACATTTCAAGTGGACATCTATAGTAAGGAAATGTTCACCCTTCTCTGTATTAATTCTGGCCTATTACATACTACTTCAAATTTTTTTTCAGAATCAGAACAAAAACCTTTATCACAATGGTCCTGAATTCCCTTTTATAACACTAAGGGAGAAAACAAGCTTTAGGCTGATTATGACATCTGTCAAAACCCTAACTACTACATTTACAAATAATCTATCAAGTAGCTATTACTGCGTTATTCATTCCTCATGACAAGAGCGAGTCATCCTAATAAAAAAAATTCCATTCAGAGTCCTTGTCTTTCTTGTAACACCTTGGTTCAAGCCCTTAGTACGTTTGTAAATCGTCTTTCAATCAAAAAGGTCAAATTTTAGTAATTGGTTGAACTCTGTGAACACGTTGAACCATCTTGAACTAGGTTCAATAGGTTCATTTAGGTTCCATAGGTTCCTAGGTGTTCAGGGAGGTTTTCATACTAACATTTTCTTTAAGTGTCTTGCAGCAGCTCTTTAAAAGTTTCTTGTTCGGTAATGTGTTACTTCATTTCTCTTCGGGGGTTGAACTCATTGAACCAAGTTCAAGAGGTTCAAACGTGTTCAACATGTTCAATATAGCACAAATGGTCAGCAACTTGACATAATTAATTTTCTCGGCAAAGATTTTCCTTGAGCGCGGCGTACATCTTGAACTACTTGAACGCTAATAAAGTCTGTTCAGGATGTTCATATGTGTACAAAGTTGGTGGGTCCCGCGGGTTAAATGATTTGATGTTGCATTTATTGCCAAATATGAGGAAGGTGAACCATGTCTTAAGTGACGTCAATCCTTGGCTTTTCGAAGTAAGTAATCATTTCAGGAACTGGCGGTTACTTCAAAAACACCACCATGCATTCAATGCATGCGTGCGATGTCCAATCCACAGACTTAACACAATTAGACTGACAATTAGAATTATTGCATTTAATGGTTTCATATCATTGCCCTCACTATAAGGTATGAAGGATTATTAGTGCTCTACATTTGTTCCTCGCTGCTGCGGTTTTGTTTTTCCTGGATAGGAGTCTTGTTTGCTGCTAGTCGTCGTCTGGTTGTTCAACTGTGAAGGTGAGTCCTTTTCTTGTTCTCTCTAGTAGTTTTTACTTGCATTTTTTCTCTCATAGAAAGGTTTGCTGCAACCAATTAAGGCTTATTGCTTTGAATTATGAAGTCAACATTGCATTTGTTTGGGAATGTTTTTAGCCTCGCATGTACTGAACTCATAGTTAGCGATACCGACCTTAAAGGGGAAAATCTTGAGGTTTTAAAAGAGAGGGTGTTCAAGGGAATTGAAAAATCTTTTGGTGTGGAGATTTTGAGTAGCGGTCTCATAGAAGCGGCAGCTTTTCCCCCAGCCATTCCTTGCCCAGAATTGATTCTGGAATGTATCGCTAGATACGACCCAGTCTCTGAGACCATTAGGAGAGACAATGGTGAAATCCTTCTTGCCATAAATCATGAAGTAATTTCCTCCATCTTCAAGATACCTGATTATCAGTTCTCCAACTTTTCCCCTGCAAAATTTTGGTTGAAGGTTCCTCAAAGAGGTGGTTCCAGGTTACCCAAGAATCCTAATAAGAATCACATGTTGCCTCAAATTCATGATGTTATGCTTTTTTTGCACCAGGCCAGAGGGTTTGCTGAAGCTTATAGCTTTGACAACTGGATTTATTGCTACGTGCAGCTAGTTTTGGAAGGGAAGCAGTATCTTGATTGGGCTGAATTGATTGCTGATTCAATGAGAGAACAACTGAGTATGGCTAAACAGTTCAAATAGAACTTCTTTATGTCTTCGTATCTCTTGTATTGTTTGGCATGTGTTAAGGAGTTAGTTGGAATACCAAAATAGCTCACTAAGGAGGATGTTCCCATGTATGAGTTCTATCCCATGCTGCAAAAGGATAAGGCCTTGCAGGATTTTAGAAGGGTGCATAATGCTTTTCTGGGTGACTTGTGCCATGAATTGAAGAATATGAAAGCCAAAAGAATCTCCGAGGATGCGCAGACATTGATAAAGAGGTTTGATAGTTTCTATATCTAGTTTCCATGCTTCTGTTACATAAGGATAGGCAGTTTTGAAGAGGAGCCTTTCAAGCTCCCTCATTTTTGTTCAGATTGCTTTGTTCTGGCGGAGATACGTAGGCAGCTAACTTCTGTAATAAAAAAGGCACAACCCAGGGATAAATGGGAGGGTCATTTTACCATCCAATTGGGCGTGTTGTCCTACAGTTTGATGTTCGATGCTTTGAGTATTGGAGCAAATCTCAGGAATTTTAATTTTTCCTTGTATCCTGAAAGGAAAGGTTTTGATAATAAGGGTTTTTCCCGAAGTCTTGGTCTAATGCCATACCTCCTAATGCCACAATTAGAAGACTTCTGGGAAGACTGTAGTGATGAGCTTGAGGTTTTCAAAAAGGGAAATATGAGGATGGTGTTAGAACAAGTCATTTCATTACAGGTAAAGTTGGACACTAAGGGGCTCGAAGAGGACTATCTAGAGCTATTCGAACTAGGATACTTAGCCCGTGTAGAAATTGAAATGCCTCTAATTGACTAGGATGAGGAAGAGAAAGATGATATACAGCTAAGGACCAAAGGAGTTTTGGAAAGGACCACAGCATGGGTTGCCAGGAAGAAAGCAGTGAAATTAGGCGTTAAGTCTAATTCTGTGAGAAGTAATGAGGTCCCTCTACGTTCACCAAAGCATCTTTCTAATAATGCTTCTATGCCTGTTTATGTAGGTAAAGATAACAAGCCATCCCAGCTTAGACATAGGTCTAATTCAGCTTTGGATTTCTATACTCCTCGGCATACCCGGTCCCAAAGTGTCACTCAAAGAAAGATGGATCAAGCAAATGATACAGGGGTGAAAGATACGATTCTTGATGCCCAAATATTTGAAGTTGAAGACTTGGATAGTGATGTTGCTAATGCCCTGGATTCTCATATGTTGACCATGGCTATGAGACCACCTTCCAAAGTGATTAAAGGAACAACTAGTTCCAGTGCAACTCCTAAGTGGTTGACCACTTCGGTGAATAGAAAGTGGAATTTTCTCCCCGTGACTATTCCAATTCAAGAAATGGTCATTAAGTACACAGAAAAGAGCCCCAAGCCGAAAAGATTCAAAACCGCCGCCCACCTGGACAATGATGAAGGAACTAGAAAATGGGTCGCTGAAATCGCCTCATACAAACCCAAGGACGAAAACAAGGAAGCTAGCCCCGATGATTTTGAGATCATGAAGGTGGAACTGGGAAATATGAGTAGAGACTCAGACAATCATTTCTTCCAGGTATCGACAAAGAAAATGCTCACCAAATCGGAGAAAGATGGGTGGAAAAAGAGAGAGCTAAAGCGACACATAAATGTTCTTGCCTAGTTCATCAACAGTATTGTTTGCTTTGGGGCACTCCCAATATCTCATGCTACAGAGAACTTCGACGCAACTTTGCCAGAAAATAAAAAGTTAATGAGTCAAGTTCAACAGGCCAAGAGTATTGCAGAAGCCATGGAGAAATGGATTGAGGGAATAATCAAGGATGGGGAGAAGTATATCACCAACTCCCAGAAGTTATGTGATGAGATACAGAGTCTTATCGCCGAAGTTCAAAATCAGCTTGTGCCGTGGGAGAAAGAGGAACACAAGTGGCATAATATCTTGCCTTTGTTCGCCAAAATAGAACAATATGGAGTTACCAGGTTTCTGATGGAACACTCAATCAAACTGGTAGCGGATGAATGTAAGCTCTTTGTGCTGAAGAAAGATTACCTTCAAGTTTGTGATCTCTGACGCTAAGACCTCTGTTTATGAGCTCCAGGATCTCCAGTGCAGTATAGTTAATGATAACAAGGTGGTTAACCCTGACCATGATTAGCAATTGGGAGTTTGCGGGTTGAATACATAGGATGCAATCAGGGCTTTCCGAATAAACATGGAGCAAATCAAAGCCAAGGGTAATTTCACACCGGAAGATATAACAAGGGTGGCTAGGATTGAGTCCATGACCTTCATTGGAAATGATCAGTTGCCAAAACATGTCGAAAAGATGGTGAAGCACTGGTGGAATAAGGAGGCGGTGAAGGCAAATCTCAATGCGATGATGGTTCCGAACCAATCTATTATTCAGGAACTCACAACCGCCCACGACGCCCACAAAAGTGGAGAGGATGATGATGATGGGAAAGCGACATAATGCATTGATCCAAGCCCGGTTTCCTTTATTTTTGTAATTTCTCATGTTTATGCAAAGACTTTGGGACATTTGTCCCAAAAAAACATCTCGTTGGTTTCATAACTATTTTGGGGGAGGTCAACTTTTCAGGGAGACCTCCCCTGTTCTAAAAACTATAAATTAAGGAAAGATAGATAGAATAGGGGTTAGATTTGGTGACAAATTTTAGTTAGTTTTTTTTTGTTTTCCCCTGTTTTGTGAATTTTTTGTTTTGTAGAAGGAAGAATCAGACTTTTAAATCTAGAATGGAAAAAGATTTATAGATGCATTATCGTGCCTTTGTCGCATATATATATATATATATGCAAAGATCATACTGTTTTTGGGAGAAGGAAAATCTATGGGTTTTGAATCTGTGTAGACACATATCTTTGCATATGCTTATCTAATCAAATAATAGTAATGACCTTTCTATTGCAGAAAATTATTATTTTTTTGGTACTCCTTCCTTTGAGTGTTTGTTTTATTTTAGAAAAGATTTGTGTTTGAGAACATATTCAGTTTCTCTTATCTATTCGTTTCTTATTGGAATTGTGGAAATGGTGTTCTAAACTTTGATTCAGTTACTTTCATCTCTTGTATTGAAAAGATTGGAAAGATTGTTTTTCTTAGAAATACGTGTGAAATATTGGCCTCTCATCCAAGAATGAAGTAGGCAGCCTTACATGCTTTCAGGTTAAAAGCTACTACTCAAATAAAATTAATTAGATTATTCCTTGAATAATTGAAATAGGGAGGTGTACCTATGGAAAATTCAGAGGGAAGTGGTTTATACAACACTTACCCAACTATTTAGTGGAACACTTGTCTTTAAAAGAAGGTGATAGAGTTTAAATTGATCATTTTAAGAAAGGATAAATCTGTTCACTAACAGTAGCTAAACAAATCTTCCTTGTGCGTAAATCTTCAAATCTCATTACTACATCTATCTACTAGGATGTCAAGTGGAGTCTGGAGCCATGACTTTGATGAAATCTATCAAATGATATGCTTTGCACTTACACTGACTGCACTAATGATCAGGATCTTCGAGACTGAATCCAATACACCTTGGTTGGTAGAAAGTAGTTGGGCATTTATACCAGCTCACCAAAAATACCAACCTGCAAGGGGAAAAACAAAAGAAGGATAGCAAAAAGAGATACAGTCCCACCTACTCCTCCTCAGGCACATCTTCTTCCAAAGAGCAATATTTTTTATGCCAGATATCTACATCATCTGTCAGCCATGCAAAATCTCTCAAACTCCACAGTTTATTCATTGCCTCTCTAACTCTCAGAGAGGGCATATTTACAGTCTCCAATGCAAATTTACGGTAAAGAAAATCAACATCAAAGATTTTATCAATAATCATATGATAGGCATTATCTTGGTTGGGATCACTGGCTAATGCATCCAAAACCTTATCAATTGCAGCTGTAAAATCCTCTCTTGAGATCTTTCATCTATCAAAATCAGGGGAATGTCCCACTTCTGTAGGCATCTGAATGATCCGATCTTCTTTGTCAAAGCCTTCTTTTCTTCTTCCACGTATGGGAGTTCTTTTATAAACAAATTGAATTTCTTCCACATGGTCCCCACAGTTTGGGGTGCCTTTGGGTCATTTTTTATTGCTAAAATAATTTCTTTTAATTGTTGACCCTTATGAAACCAAGCATTTCTAATTTGTTGAAAAAATGAAAGAATATTGTCAACCTGATCACATAACTATGATACCAAGTAATAAGAGGTGTGGACCTCATCTAAGAGGCCTAGGACCCTGTTTGAAACTTGTGATATCATTGATTTTCTTATGTACAAATAATTTTTCTTAGCCTCTTCTTTCACCTTTTGTAGTTCTTCTTTCATTTTTTCAAGCTTGTCAGGCTTGGGACCCACTGCAGATCCTGAGTCACACTGAAGCAAGTCATTTTTCAACTTTGCATTCTCAATGAAGAGACTTCTATGATCATCACTCAGAGCCTTTTGTATCATCACTCAGAGACATATGCAAGGCTTTGAGCTTCTCATGTTGCTTTTCTTGCTCTTCAACGACCAACTTGGCAAAATGTGCAACATGCATTGACACAATGTTTGCCTCTGATGCAGTTGTATCAGCAAGATTCCTCACCACTGCATCACCTATTTTGTTCTCTATCCCCCTCAAAGCCACAATATTGTCTATGCTGGGAGCCTTAGACCATATAGCAGAGCCTGTTATGCTTGGTTTGACCCCTGAACCATGCTCTCCAAATTATTGTGCATATATGGGGTCTTCCTATCTCATTATTTGATCAAGAACAAAAATATTCTCAAGGTCCCATCTTGGTACCAAGAGAATGCCACTCCTCTTAACTAACTTCGTTCCTTCCTCAGGAGTGCACCTAATGTTATTCCTATCAAGATTCTTAATTTCCTCTTCAGATAGATCTTTAAGTTTCTCTCAACCAAAAAGATTTGAATTCTTTTGAATTAACAAAATTGTCATCAAACAATTTTCTTTTTGAGGCAATTACCCTCTATTGGATTTTGCCAAGATCAAGAAGTCATTGAAATGTACAAGATAGAGACATAATATGGGACAAGAATAAACTGTATTCTCATTAATAGAAAATGATCAACAATCAACTGGATTATCTTATTACATACAATGTAGATGAGCCTGCTTATATAGGCAAGGCTAGGGATATGTATGAGCACACAAACATGACATGTGGCTCAATAAGAAACAAGGGTAGGTAGGAAATAGGTGTGGGTAGGTAGGAGAAATAATATAATATTCCACATGAGGTGGATCACCCACCGAAGGTGGAATTATCACTCCACAATAAGTGGATATGATAGTGTAATAACAAGATCAACACCATAAGAGGTGGAATTTCTCCTACACACACTATCCCAATGTGACACAAACACCCAAGTGTCTCATATCCAAACTACTATGAAATGCATTATCCTAAGTAAACTTAAGTAAGTGTAATAATATCCATGATGAATAATTATTTACACCAACAACCCCCCTTAAGTGCAACTTAGGGGAATGCACTTAAGTCTACAATGCAACTAAGCAATGAAATCTCTCACAAAGTGGGGAAAGAGAGAAAAACCCAATGGGAAAAAACCCTCCCCCAAAAAAGAGATGAAAGCTATACAAGAGAACTCTCAAAGAAGTATGTGAGGAACAAAACCCCATGTGAGGAAAAGGTCCCCCCCATACGAGAGAAGAAGAGAAGTCAAACTGTGATCATCCCTCAATGAAGAATCTGCACCAAAGATAGAAGCTCGATGTATGAAGAAACTGCTCCACGAACGTCGAACAACATTCCTCCCCTTAGGAAGAAACAAAACCAAAGGTGTATCCATAAAGTCTCCCCAATCATGAAGGGAAGATGTATGAAGAAAACTCATGATGAAGGGAATCTCTGAAAACTGCTCAAGTGTCCCCATGTCGATGTTGAAAGATACCCCTTCCAAAGATGGTAAACTGTGCCATACTGCTGAAAAAGGAACTCCAACATCTAGTGAAGATGAATGTAGAGCAATATCCAAAGACTCATGTGTCTCCTCAAAGAATAAAGAGACCTCCTCCAACTGCTGTACATAAGTATCCACAATCATGTCAATCTCGAAAGAATGATCATGTAGAGAATGAACAAGAGGGTCAGAGTGTGCCCTCGCAACAATCAAAGAAGGATCATCTTCATCAAAGAGAAGATGAATGTCATCAATGATGTCTCCCAAATCTACAATGTAGGATTCCATAAACAAACCTGCAATATCTGTCATGTAATCATCCCATGAATCTGAAGCTGGAAGACAATGTATATCCTGCTGCACTGAATCACATGTAGGCAAAACTGTCGCACTATCTGAATCATCAGGTACAATAGGTGATGTGATATCAATATGAGAAGATGAAATAGAAGACTCAAGAACGGGGTTACATGTGAGAATCCCCATGTTCAAGTGTCCAAAGTTCTCCTCAAAATCTGAATCATCACAATAAGTGTGATCATCATGTGTAGAATCATCAAATGTGAAATCATCATCATCAACAAAATCTGAAAAGGAGTATAACCGAGATGCATGATCAACCACCCCAGTCGCAATGATAGCTCTAGTCTCCATGTCTCTAATAAAAACTGAGTCAGGTGTGAACTCCACAACTCTCTTAGTTGCGCCATGTGTGATTTGATAGATAGAAAGGAGATTGTTTGTCAAGTGGGGTACACACAACACATCATTGAAGGAGTTATCCCCAATGTCAATAGATCCTTTCCCAATCACATCCATGTATGTATGATTGCCCATCAAAATCTGTGGCATGGTGCAAGGCTCAAATGTAGAGAACATAGACTGTGAAGATGCCATATGATGAGAAGCCCCTGAATCTAGAAGCCATCTCTCTGAAGTATGATTTGTTGTAGCACATAGAGCTTGTCCTTTTCTTGTTCCAAAAGAGTGAGTTTTTCCACTTGTAGAAGCCATGAATGCTTGCCCTTTTCCTTTTGAATGTGAGGAAGTGGAAGTTGATGAATCATCCTTCTTGTAGACTTTAGGCAAATCAATGTTATGCTTTTTGATGATATGTGTGAGCTCATCAATCTTCTTAGTATGGCAACGATGTTCCTCATGACCAATCTTTTTACAATAAGCACAAGTAGGTCTCTCTCTCTTTGGTGAATTATCTTTCTTGGAAGAAGATGAATCTCCTTGTTGTGGAGAAGATTGTGCTTTATCCTTAGGCTTTGATTGCCATTTCTTCTTGTTTGAGTTGTCCTTTCCTTGATTTCCTTTGTTTCCTTGAGTTGCCACTAATGCTTGAGACTTAGAAGAAGCCTTAAGAATGCCCATGCTTATCAACTTAGTTTGTTCCATCATCAACATTTCATTGAAAGCATCAAATGTAGGCATTTTGTAGCTTGAACCCATTGTCATTCTATGAGTTTGGAAACTAGAAACAAATGCTGCATATTCTTGTGGAAGCTTCCCTATCAAGTTGAATATCAATTGAGTATCCTTCTTATCAATGCCACAATCTTTGAGTTGTGCCCTCAACTCATTTGCCTTAGTGACATAATCTTGTATAGTATCAAAGTTCTTGGGATCTAACATGGTGAGATCACTATCAATTTGATATCCCCTAATCTCATCAACTTGACCATACAAGTCTTGAAACTTTTGCCAAGCATCCTTGATTAGAGTGCATTTCTCAATATGAAAAATGAGATCCTTTGATACATACTTTCTTAAGGTACCAATTGCCATGATATTTTTAGTGAGCCAATCTAAGTGACCAACTGGATCAGCCTTAGGATCAGCTGGAGCAACAATAGTTCCATCAATGTAATGAGTGAGTCCTTTTTCCATAAGTTTACTCCATGCATCAATTTTCCAAGTAGCATAGTTATGTGGAGTTAAGAGAGGAAACTTAGAAGAACCCATAGCAGCAAAAAAGGAAAGAACACAAGAGCACAAAAGCACAAGAGACACCCCCCAAATTCAATCAATCAAAGTACCCCCCCAAAAGTGATGATTTTGGCACTTTATACTTAGTGCGATTACAATGAGCCACTTGCAAAACAAGGCAAAGTGGGCTTATGATGCAAATTTTACAACTTCTCAAATGAGATACAAGAGACTCCAATCAATAGTGCAATGAATTTAACTGAGATTCAAGAAAATATACAAGTACCAAGAGAGCCAAAAAAGGCCAAGATCTGAAAGTACAATTTCTACTTACAATGACATCAATCTGATAGCATCATGTAAAAGTAGATGAAAAAATACGCACTTTCAAAAAAAACGGCACCTGAAAAGGAGGTCGGATGACCCCAAACGAAGCCTCTGAAGTTGCAAAAACTGGGATTACTCAGGGACAGTCACCAAAAACTGCATTTTCTGAAAAATCCGTGCATCAAAATCAAAAAATTCTTTCACCACTGCGGAGAGCACGAAATTCTAGCCCATTTCAAAAAAAATTGCACCCAAAAAGGAGCAAAAATGAGCAAGTTATGGCCATTTGAAGTTGAACTGCAAAATCAAAAATGCAAATGAGAGGGGGTCAAAAAATTTTCAAACCCTGCTGATGTGGCACTGATGTCAGCAATTCACTAGGTTAAATTTGACGGCCGTATGACCGTCGCCAAAACTTCGCTGCCTGGCTGACTGAGCGTCCGTACCGTACGGACAGATTACGTGGCCTGCTGACTGTATATGTTCCGTACTGTACGGAATTGTTGACGTGGCAAAATGGACTGTTGCTGTGGCGTCCATACAGAAGACGCGTGGCAGTACGGAAAAATGATGTGTCAGGTTTAGTCCACGGACCACGGGCCTCCTGCCATGTGGCGGGCGTGGATTCGCCTGCCTGGATGCCGCGTGGCGGAGAAGGCACTGTGCGGGAGGCGGAGCAGGCGCACGCAGGGAGGAGCCGGAACGAGGGAGGCGGTGTGGGCGCCGAAGCCGAGGGAGGAGCGGCGCCGCGCGGGAGGAGAGAACCGGGAGTGGAGCCGGCGGGGACGTGCCGGAGGTGGTGGGAGTTGCCGGGGCGAGCTGTGGGTGCCGGCGCTGGCGGAGGAGCCGAGGCCGGGAGGTGCACGCAGGCGCAGCGGCGGACGGGACGGTACAGCCTGGGGACGCGGAGGGAACGGAGGACCTGCACGGCGTGGTTGGCGAGGATGACAGCGATGGAGTACGGTGTCAGCTGCGGGTACCTGCACAAAACTGCTGACAGGTATGTACGATGCCTGCAAAAACTGCGAAATACGGGGTACGGCCAGCGCAGGGGGGGTCTGCGGACCCCCCAAAAATGATTTTTTTTTGCTTTCTTTTCAATTTTTTGATTTTTTTCAAATTTTTTCAATTTTTTTAATTTTTTTTTTCAATTTTTTCGATTTTTCAAAACATTTTACTGAAATTTTTTTTTTTTGAAAAAAAATATGAATATTCGAAAAATCCGTATGATAAGCAAAATTGGGGAAAAAATTTTTCCTCACCAAAATAGGCCAACTTTATAACCAAAATTCATGGAAACGGCCTTCCGGACGCAATGGCGAGGTCGGATCTGGTCTAGGACGCCTCCAAATGACGATGCTCCTCAGATCTGCCTCTTGACGTCACAATAATGCCTCTTCAAGACGAATCAATGAGACTCCAATAGCTTTGATACCATGTTGGATTTTGCCAAGATCAAGAAGTCATTGAAATGTACAAGATAGAGACATAATATGGGACAAGAATAAACTGTATTCTCATTAATAGAAAATGATCAACAATCAACTGGATTATCTTATTACATACAATGTAGATGAGCCTGCTTATATAGGCAAGGCTAGGGATATGTATGAGCACACAAACATGACATGTGGCTCAATAAGAAACAAGGGTAGGTAGGAAATAGGTGTGGGTAGGTAGGAGAAATAATATAATATTCCACATGAGGTGGATCACCCACCGAAGGTGGAATTATCACTCCACAATAAGTGGATATGATAGTGTAATAACAAGATCAACACCATAAGAGGTGGAATTTCTCCTACACACACTATCCCAATGTGACACAAACACCCAAGTGTCTCATATCCAAACTACTATGAAATGCATTATCCTAAGTAAACTTAAGTAAGTGTAATAATATCCATGATGAATAATTATTTACACCAACACCCTCTCATCCATGACTTCATCTTTAGGGATCACACTTGGGATGATTTCCCTATCTAAATCAATTAATACCTATGTAGCTTCATCTTCTTTGAAGGCATCATGAGGAGGGGGAGGTGGTGGCACACTAGTATCAATTTCTTCTATTGTAATGTCAGCAAAGTCAAAGATCTTTTCTTTCCCTTTCTCTACCTTCCTTATTTTTTGGGGGGCTAATTGCCCTTCTCCTTGAGGTCCTTGTTGGGATGCACCTTGTGAATATTCACACTTCAAAACTTCTTTCCCCTTATACCTTACAGAGGGGTCAAATTTGGGCCTTTCTTCCTCTACCCTACCAGGCTGCTTGGCTTGTCTTTGGGCCAACTCATTTTCAATTAATTTATCAAAACTTCTAAATTTGCAAGACATCCTAGAAAAGTCATTATGGATGTTAGAACAAAACCCCTAGAATTCAGGGTCTTCTTCTTTCCTCTCTCTTTCCAATTTACTCAAATAATTCCACTTCCTCCTCCTTTGTAGGGCCTCATAGGGGTATGCATTTCTAATCAAATCTTCCCTCTCATCAAAATGGTGAGTAAAATCCCTATCCTCAATTTACTTGTTCTAACATTATTTATATAGCCTTCGGGGTCATAGTGCCTTTCTTGACCCACCTTGAGTCTATAATTATTAATAAGGAATTCCTGCACTTTATCAAGGGTATCACACCCTACATTGAATTCATTATATTTTATCATATGGGGAAGACGCTACCCCTTCTTCTTTGTTCTTATTTGTTCTTTCTTTGACCATAGCATTTTCCAAATAAATTCAATGAATGCCAACCTAGGTGTGATTGTAATGGGCAACATGTGAGGAGCTTGGTTGCATCCATAGACCCTTATTAATTTACAATTGGTGTAAAAGAAGAAATCCCCAAAATTATAGGTGAAGGCACCCTCAGGATACTCTACATTCTCAGCTCTAGCACTCCTAACCCTTAAAATTTGTACTATGTCCTTTGGGAGCTTGGTTAAATTGATTCCCATCATCATCAAAATTATCATGACAAAGCAATCAAAAAGTGCACAGTAATATGAATATTTGGGCCCCTTGTCCCATGTTTGGGTTCATCTTTGCACAGACCAACTCTTATGTGTGTTTGGCTCAAAAAGGTTTACTTTCAAGGATTCCTCCCATCCAATCCTATTTTGATAAAGAACTAAGTGGTACAACAATGAATAATGCTTTAATTCAAAACCTTCCTTGAGGTTCCTTGCATTGATTAAGCCCTCATGTAACTTTTCTTGAATAATATCAGCAAAATCATACAATTCATTTGTATTTGCATGCTGTACTTTTATTGCCATCATCATAAAATCACATAGCATTACTGTTAATCGACAATCTTCTCCCAAAATTTGGCAGAGAGCATAGTAGGTTTTTGTGAAATAATCTTCAAAAAGGCCGAGGTCAAGGGGATCCACTTTTGAGTTCACAAGGTAACTCTTTCCACCTTTGTACATTTTTTGAAAAAATGAGGTAGGACCTTTTGTTTGTAAAAATATCTCTCGACATAGTACTCCTTCTTTAGCCTCTCCCTATTTATGCTTTTAAGAGCACTTTTATCTAAATTTAGACATTCTACTATAGCGTCCTTAGATATATCAAATAATATATGGTTGTCTACCCTCTTAACTATCATGCTCTGATGATGATTGTGCTTAGCCAATTCCCTGATCAACATTGGCTCCACAAATACATTAGCTAGATTTACCCTCCATGGGTTTGAAACCGAGATGGGCTTATCGCTGTTTCTATAAAAATAATAAAATATATCCCATCCCCTGTCATTGGTATGGGCATCTTTACATCCAGACGCATGATCATTAAATGCAACCTTCATGCCTTTTTGTATGGTTGAACCATGGAACAATTCAAGGAGGTCCTAGTGGAGACTCCTTCCTTCCCTCTTCTTTCTTTGCTTCATCTCTTCAATTTTATCCTCTACCTCCTATGCAATTTCCTTAGTAGTCTTTGAGGGAGATAATGGAACAGAGGCTTTTGTAGATTGCTCAGGCTGAGCAAGAGCTTGCTCCCCTTTTGCAGGAGTCTATTTTGTCTTCTTAGAAGCCCGAGGTGTGGCTGTCTTTGCAGTGGATTTTCTCTTTTTAGGCTCTGAGGCCTCTCCTTGTGTATTTTGTTCTTCAATGAGTGGATTTTGGGTAGATGAGGCCTTTGCAAATGATTCTTAAACAGAGGGCTTTGCAACCGGCTTTCTCCTATTTTGAGTGGGTTTCTTGGTTTTTGGAGGAGGCCTAGGGTCATCCGACAATTCTTCTTCAGTTGAAACCACAATTTTCTTGGTTACCCTCTCTCTTTTTGGCTTAGGAGGGTTCTCCTTAGGTGAAGCACTTGGTTCACCTTCAGAGACAACATTACCAGCATGAAGAGGGATAGGGCTTGTAGCAGGCACATTTGCAATTTCTTGTAGGGGGTGAACTGTGGCGAGTGGAACATCATGGGTGATTTCAAGAACATAAGAGCCTGTCTTTGTGGGTTGTGCCTTTGTAGCATATGAGGTGGGAGTTCTTTTAGAGGAGGATGCCATTTTTTCAATGCTTTGAAGTGCAGAAACTAAACAATTAAAATAGACAGAATTCCCCTTGCAACTAGGGCAATTATCACAATTTTTATCCTAAAAACCCTCCCGCATAACCAGACACATCTTACAGAATGGAAATGTATGGTTTATCTAGTCACTTACTAGTTTTATTTGGTCACTCTAGATGCACTAGTTTTCTCTTTCATTGCCTTGAAATTGCTCTGGTTGCTCTTTGAATTCTGTGTGCTTGTAAATGTCTTCAAATTTTTCTTTTATAGCGCATACATTGATCACCGTTAATTCCTACATGGATGGTGTCCTGGGTTGGTGGCTTCAAAGTTTGAATTCAACTGTTGATTGCATAGACAAATGATTGAGATCACCCCTTGAGTGTCTTTTGAGTACTGATATGATGGGTATTAAATAGTCTTCGACCACATTTGAAAACTCTAAAATTTCAAAGCTTCGATATTTCTTCAAATTTTTCTCATGTGGGATAGTGGGGAGAAATACATTCCTTCTTTTTCATCACCCCATGTCACACCTCTGAAATGGATTGCTCTCCTGCAGGGAAAATCCTTCTCATCATCTCCATACATCCCATTGTCCCATGATGTGTGTATTTCCTCCTTAAAAAGGTTCCATTGTTCTTTGTCCTGCATACCATGGTCCATTGCTGCGGGATAGTGGGGACAAGTATCCCATTCTATCCCCTTCACCCTATGTCACACCTCATAGGCTTCATTTATCCTTGTGGGGTAGCTTTTGTCCATCTTTCATGTGTTCTTGTTGTCCTGCATGGTGCTTTGTTAAACTTGGTTTACTTTTCTTTTATCTCCTTGTCTTCATCATCATGGGATGGTGGGGAGTATTGAAATTCTTAGCTATCCATTCCCTGCACCACATCCCTTATTCTCATTTGGACCCTACAAGATATGGACCTCCCTTGGTTGCCTTTGTTCCTACTATACTGCATGGGCATTCTTCTACTCTTGTCTGCGAAGGTATCTTGATTGTCAATCCTCCTATTGTTGTGGGATAGTGGGGAGAACGAACCAAACCCACACCCCTTTCCCCATGTCATCTCTTTTCTTCATCCTTGATCCTCACAGGGTATAGACTTTCATCAATCACCACTGTTATTTCCAGCCTGCATGAGCATCACAATTTAGTGAAGAACCTACTAGTACTGGTCCTTGCTTCTACCGTGGGATGGCAGGAAGAATGCATTCAATCAACCTTCCTCTTCCACATTACCCTTTACTGACTCATTTTAATCGTGCAGGATAGGAAGACTACTAGAACCTCACTCTTCTTGCTACCCTGCATGGGCACCTGTGTTCTTCCTTCTTTACTCCTAGCAAAAAATTATTTATGGTCTCGCGGGATGGCGGGGACCACCCAATTTCTTTTAATATCTGTTGGCATTTTTGATGTTTATGTTGTGCTTGTCATTGATGGACACTTTTGCTTTGAGACCACTTTTTGTATGTATGAGTTATGCTCAATTGGTATTTGTTCCAAATCAGTATTGCATTATAGTCTATAGGCCATTGATGTTTTGCAGAAAGTGTTTACTGATCTCAAGCGGTATGGAGACCTCAAGCGGTTCGAGGATCTCAAGCGGAGCAAAGAAACTAAAGCGGCAGTTATCATTTTCCCAGTCTTCATTTTTGGACAACAGGTAATCAGTTTAATATTTGAACTGGTATTACTCTATGATGAGTTACCAACCAGTAATTGGTAAAGTTGTATGAACCGATAATACTCTATGATGAGTTACCAACCGGTATTTTTGTGATGAGTCACCATCCACCGACACTTTGACAGTGATTTGTACTGTGTTATCAAATGTGTCTAGATGCAATGAACCTAGGAACTTGCAATGTAATCCTATTGGACTGACATGAAATCAAATTCCTTTTTTAAGGACATCATGTCTAGGGTTTTAGGTGTGTAGCTGTTAGGGATTTTGGTGGTTGATGAGTTTTTGTATGTACAATTTTAAAAGAGAAGATCAAGTTTGTGTTCTATAATAGAGTGTGGATTTACTGAAGACTGAAGTAATGCTAAAATGCATTATCAATGAGCTATCATGGATCTAACCAAGCAGACTATGCTATTTGCTAGATCATTCACTTGTTGATTACTCACATCTTCGACAAGTCTGAAACCCTTAACCGGGTAGGCCTAGAAAAGCCTTTGTAAATCCTATAACAAGGTGGTTCACATCTGTGGATCTGAAATCCTCTCACAATGTAGTCTTTAATCAGACTTATCTCCTAACAGAGATTGAGATTCCTAACAAGATCTGTTCTAGTAAAGAACATTGTATGACCTTAACCGGTCTGGTTACTATTCTGCAGATAGTTACTTGTGAGTTTCATCTCACCGTGGTTTTTCCCATTTGGGTTTCCATGTCAAAATCTCTTGTGTTATGGTGACTATGCTTCTGTGAGTGAATGCCTTATTTGCTATTTGGTTTGCATTTGTGTTAACCAGTTTGCTAGTTAAACTATTATACCGGTTTACTGAAATTGTTAAAGCGTTTAAGGTCAGTATTTTCTGGTATACTAATTTACCCCCCTCTTAGTTTTCATCAATTGGTATCAGAGCCAACCTTTCTATAAGTTTAACCACTTGGAAAGAGATATGGGGGAATACACTATGAGGGAACTTACTCATAGGCTCACTCAGTCTGAGAAAGCCTATGATGAACTCAAAGTCAAGTATAAGGCCTCTCGGGCAAAAAGGAGAGAGCATGCTGAGAAACTGATGGAGCTAACTGTAGCATCCTAAAATTGTGACACTTGAAATTTCGACTGCATTTCGGTCTTCACGATGCGGATGCAACACGCAACCTGAATGGAGACCCCGAAACTTGTCCACGACACTGAAAACTGCATTTTTCAAGCACCCTGGCCTGAACCTCCTTGCACCCTGCTGTCCCGGGAGGTGGGACCAGAGCGCCCAGCGCCCTGGTCCCCAGGACCATGGCGCCCAGCGCCCTGGTCCCTGGGTCCTATTTTGGGCCCGGTCTCCTAAGGGGTCTCGGGTCTTTTTGTTTGCAAATTGGAAATTACATTTCCTGGTCGGCCTAAGGTCAGGAAAATCAGTCTATCAGCCCTAACTGACAATTATATAAACTACATTTTTCTCTCTCATTTGATATGAGAAGGACATATGTGTACAAGGCGTGGAAACTATACTCAAGCATTCAAGCATTCCTTCAAGCAATTGATCATTTCTCCATTCAAGGCTAAGTGTTGCATTCAAGACAAGGATTCAACCATTGAAGAGGAGATCACTTACTACATACTACAACAACATACAACATCTATACCTTCGCACATAAGGATAAAAACATCCTTAGAACAAGGTATTAGTACTTGTTTTATAGTCATTTACATTTATAGCTCTTGCTCATTTCTTGGTTAATTCCAAAACCGGGGTTTGACCTAAAGGCAAACCCCTAATCCCTAACCCCCCAATCATCTTCGCTTTTCTATGTGTAGGTTGCAGGGACGCGGCTGAAATTGAAGATCTGGAATCCTTGTGTAGAGACGAACAGATCCCCCTTCGTTTCACGGATTTTTCGGAGGACCGTGGCGCCGGGCGCCATCGTCTTGACAACTTTTACTCAAATTTGCAGGATAGTGCCGTATCGACATTTTACTGCTAATTCCAGGTCTGCAGCTTCATACTATATCCCTAACTCAGTTTATAAGCGAATCTTTATCACTTTCTATGCATTCCTAGCTTAATTCCTCTATGCACATTCTTTGCAAAAGAGGGTAGCCTTGCTGTCTTAACCCTTGAAACACACTTAGCATCCAATCTTGCATTGCGTGGGATTGGATCTTGTGGGTTTCAACCCCTCTTTTGAATGTAAAGTCTCTCCCCTAAGTGAAAACCATCAACCCTAGCGAACCTCCCTTCTCTCTCCTCGGAGTTGGAAGAGGGGAGAACAACTAGGGTTCGATCGCGATTTTCTGCTTTACATTTTGGTGAACCCGACGTGAACATCCTTTCTGATTTTTCATGCTTAGATCTGAAAAAATTGATTACATTTCCATGTTTGATCTTTTGCAAAATTTTAGAGGTGATTGCATAAAAACCCTAAAATTTCTTTTTAGTAATTAAGCTTGTGAAATGTTTAAATGTTAATGCTTGTTTCAAATCTATCCTTCTATTACAAATTATCAATTCATGTCTGTGCTTTAATTTTGAAAATTAAGTGGTTAAGTGTCAAAACCCTAATTTTTGAAACCCTCTTGATTCAACCTTTGTCCGACAATTTCACTGATCAAAACACCTCCAAATCAGTTGTAACTTTGGATTCCGCAATAAAATCACAATATCTTTCATCCCTGAAAATTTGGAAAAAAGTTGCGAGGACCGTGGCGCCGAGCGCCATCGTCCCCGACATTTTTTTCGAAATTTCGGGAGCGAGATCTCATTGTATTTTTCTGCCAAAATCCAAAATTTTGGCTGATTTTATCAATTATAACACTTTCAAAATTACAGTCAAAGTTGGTCTTGTGATTGCTTGGTTTAGGGCTTCTAATCATTCAAAAATCATTGAAATTGAAATTTTGTGTCAAAATTGTGTTCTTACTGTCCTAAATCTGAAAAGTGTGTTAACATTCATTAAAAATTTCAGTGCTTTATTCAAATTCTTGCATTTTGTGACTTTTGAAATTAAGTGCTTAATTACAACAACTTTGATTTCCGCTTCCAAAATTGAATTTTGCGTGAAATTGAGTCAACTTTTGAATTTCAAAACTTGCATTGCTTTTGGCATTCCCTCTAAAATCATAAAATTCAAAATTTCAGTTTTCCTCTCTTTTTCAAAATTCAAATTTTTGCATTTTTTGACAATCTTGGTAGGGTTCAATTTTGAGATTGCAACTTTAATTTGGCCTACCTACAGATCGTAAAATCACTCAATTTTTTCAGATTGGCTTTAAAATCATCATACCTTTCATCCCTGTAAATTTTGAAAAAAGTTGCAAGGACCGTGTTGCACTCCGAGCGCCACGGTCCCGGACATTTTTTCCGAAATTTCGGGAGACTGTCGTGATTGCATTTAACAACTTAAATCCAGAAGATTGGCTGATTTTACTGAAAATTGCTACCTCTAAAATCAAAATTTTCTCTCCTTCTCTAGTGCATGAGTTTTACAACAATAAGCCCTACTTACACTATTCCCGTTAGACGAAGCCGTAGAATTAAGTCTTTCCGAGGTTTAATTACCGAGGAGATGGAACCTAATTTGAATAGCCTTTTTAACGAGGACATGGGTAATTCCTCTAATCCTCCTAATGATGAAGAAGCTCTCCATGAGGTTTCCGTAGAACAACTTTCGAAATTGGATAACCAATTTGACGATTTTCACCAATGGATGTCTCATGAGTATCCCGATAGTCAAGCTCTTCCTTTAATTGAGGGTCTAAAATGTATGCTTCAAAGTGATAAGAATGGAATTGATATTTTGCGTGGTATTGCACACATTGTGGATTCGAATGTGATGCCTATGAAGAGTTGTGCCGAAACTTTAGGTTGTACACAACCTCCTACTCAAGTCAATCATTCTATTCCTTTGATGACTTCTATTGCTAGCATACCTACCTTTACATCAAATATAATGGCTACTTCTACATAAGACATTCCTCCTATGATCACCAGTCATGGGGGCAATCCTCCCTCTTCTTCAATTAACCCTCTTCCTTCATTCAATCCGACTTCTTCATTCATTCCTTCAATGAGTGTTCCTATTACATCTTCACAAATGAACATGACGCAAGGGGGCAATTCATTTAACCATTCCATTCTTCCTTGTAGTGTTCCTCCTGTCTAATCATCTCCTATGACTAATTATCATAGGGTCCCACCACCTTACTCTTTACCTTCTTTCAATAACATAACACCTCCATCTCAATCTAACACATCTAATATGAATTCTTCGACTGAAGCGACCATTAACAATCTTGCACAAACTGTCTCCTCTTTACAGCAACAAATTGCCTCTATGAACCAATCTAAGTTTAGTGTGCCCACATTTGATGTTGCGAGCCCACTTTCTCTTGACATTGTTCGAGCTATTCCCCCTAAACATGTCGAAATCCTGCATTTGGAACTTTATAATGGTAAAGGAGATCCTCTAACACATGTTAAGACCTTTCAAACAATCTGTACTAATTTTGCTTATGACCAAAGGTTGCTTGCAAAACTGTTCACTAGAACATTAAGAGACAAAGCCCTACAATGGTATTGCTCATTGCCTTCCTATTCTGTTACTTCTTTCGAACAACTTGCAAATGCTTTCATTCAACAATTTCAAAACAATATAAGTCCTAAAGTTACTTTGATTGATTTAATGCATTGTAAACAAGGTGTTAAAGAGAAAGTGACTGATTTCATTGGTAGATATAAACATTTGTATGCTCAAATTTCTTTTCCAGTGCCTGACAATGATATTCAAGGAATCTTTATTTCTAATTTACAAAAAGATATTCGAGACAAACTTCTGTTTTCTGAGTTTACTTCTTTCCAACAGTTGTGTGCAACTCTTCACAATTATCAACTGACTGTGAGTCAAATGGAACAATCACATCCTATGGCTCTGAGTGATAAGGGTGATAGCAGTCAACAACCATTTGGGAAGTTTAAACCGAATAGAGATTCCATCAAATTCAATGAAAACATCATCAACAACAATGTGAATGCAGCATCAGGTGTGCCTCCTATTTCTAAATTTTTCAAGAAAGAAAGAAAGTATACTCCTTTGAATGAATCATTGCATAGTATTATGAATAAGTTATTGGAACAAAATGTGCTTACTCTTCCTCCTATAAGACAAATTGATCCTGCAAAGATTACTTCACCTTATTTTGATAACAAAGCCTTTTGTCAATTTCATCGTCAGCCTGGGCATGATACTGAAAAATGTTTTTCTTTAAAGGGTAAAATTCAAGATTTGATTGATAATAATACTATTTCTGTTTCTGGAGTGAATGATAAAGGCAACACATCTATAGCTCCTCCTAACCAAAATCTTCAGATTTTTACTGATCCATTACCTTCTCATACTTCTCATGCGATTGAGACTAATGATTCCTCTTTTTCATCTGATGGTCTTGTGTCTATGGCTCCGAATGTGATTAACTTTGTAGAGCAGCAAGAAAACCCTAAAGAACCTTCCATCACATTTGATTCTACTGAAACCATTAGGGCACCTGATGGTCTTTTATACATAGTTGCAAAAGTCAAGAATACACCTTGCCGTGGAGTGCTTATTGATCCTTCGTGCATGGTTAATGTTATTACTGAAGAATTTCTTTTTACTTTGCAATTGAATCAAGTGATTTATGACAAAACAGATGTGATTGTGAAACTATTTGATGCATTTTCTTCTCCTGCAATTGGTTCTATTACATTACCTATTGAGGTCCATAACAAATCCCTTGATGTGAACTTTGCTATTATTCCATCTTCTGAACAATTTCGTGTGAAGCTTGGCTATCCTTGGCTATCTTCCATGAAGGCTATTGCTTCTCCTATTCATAAGTATTTGAAATTTCCCCATAATGGTGAAGTTGTTACTGTCAATCATAGTCTCTTTAAACCAGCTGAAAGAACTTCTAGCGTTCCTCTTGATTACTTTTGGCCTAAACAATTCCAATCTCTTCCTCCGCGAAGTGATCATCTTTTCAAATCTTTCAATGTTGTTTCCTTGTACTTTACCAGAAGTATGAGCATACATACTCCCACTAAAGTGGGGGCTAAATGTAGCGTCCTAAAATTGTGACACTTGCAATTTCGACTGCATTTCGGTCTTCACGATGGTGACGCAACACGCAACCTGAATGGAGACCCCGAAACTTGTCCACGACACTGAAAACTGCATTTTTCAAGCACCCTAGCCTGAACCTCCTTGCACCCTGCTGTCCCGGGAGGTGGGACCAGAGCGCCCAGCGCCCTGGTCCCCAGGACCATGGTGCCCAGCGCCCTGGTCCCTGGGTCCTATTTTGGGTCCGGTCTCCTAAGGGGTCTCGGGTCTTTTTGTTTGCAAATTGGAAATTACATTTCCTGGTCGGCCTAAGGTCGGGAAAATCAGTCTATCAGCCCTAATTGACAAGTATATAAACTACATTTTTCTCTCTCATTTGATATGAGAAGGACATATGTGTACAAGGCGTGGAAACTATACTCAAGCATTCAAGCATTCCTTCAAGCAATTGATCATTTCTCCATTCAAGGCTAAGTGTTGCATTCAAGACAAGGATTCAACCATTGAAGAGGAGATCACTTACTACATACTACAACAACATACAACATCTATACCTTCGCACATAAGGATACAAACATCCTTAGAACAAGGTATTAGTACTTGTTTTACAGTCATTTACATTTACAGCTCTTGCTCATTTCTTGGTTAATTCCAAAACCGGGGTTTGACCTAAAGGCAAACCCCTAATCCCTAACCCCCCAATCATCTTCGCTTTTCTGTGTGTAGGTTGCAGGTACGTGGCTGAAATTGAAGATCTGGAATCCTTGTGCAGAGACGAACAAATCCCCCTTCGTTTCGCGAATTTTTCGGAGGACCGTGGCGCCGGGCGCCATCGTCCCGACAACTTTTGCTCAAATTTGCAGGACAGTGCTGTATCGACATTTTACTGCTAATTCCAGGTCCGCAGCTTCATACTATATCCCAATAAGAAGCAAAAGTATAATCCCTTTGAAGATACTTATAAGTGAATCTTTATCACTTTCTATGCATTCCTAGCTTAATTCCTCTATGCACATTCTTTACAAAAGAGGGTAGCCTTGCTGTCTTAACCCTTGAAACGCACTTAGCATCCAATCTTGCATTGCGTGGGATTGGATCTTGTGGGTTTCAACCCCTCTTTTGAATGTAAAGTCTCTCCCCTAAGTGAAAACCATCAACCCTAGCGAACCTCCCTTCTCTCTCCTCGGAGTTGGAAGAGGGGAGAACAACTAGGGTTCGATCGCGATTTTCTGCTTTACACTAACTAAAAATAGTTCCTCTGATGAAGCAGATATGGATGCCCTAGTTGGAGAAGTTGAAAAACTCAATGAGTCTAATGCCAACCTAAGAAGGGAATTGGAAGGACTAACTATCAGGATGTGTCAAGAGCTTGAGAACCGGAGGAAAGCTGAAGATCTGGTAAAAGACAAAGATCATGAGATCTCCAAGTTGAAGCAAGAATTCAGTGCACTTACCGCTCATCTCCAAGAAAGAAAAGTGGAAAAAGAATAAATGCAAGGTGAACTAAACCTGGCTATTTCTGAGAATGCAACCTTGAAGGAGTCCAATGCTGCTATTACCAAAGAACTCACTAAGTCAAAGGAAATACTTGCCAAACTCAATAAGAGCACTGCTAAGTTAGAACAAAAGCTTGAATCAACAAAACTAGTAAAGAATACCACTGGACTTGGTTTCTCTGAGTATGGAGAAGGTGAGACCTCTAGAGAAAAAGATGTAGCATCAAAGAAACAACCGACATCAAAGGATAAAGGTAAGAAAAAGTTCAAACCTGTTTTCTTGAATTGTCTCAAGGAAGGACACACTGCAAATGTATGTAGAAACAAGGCTTACAACAATTTTCCTTACTTTCTAAACAATAAACCTAGATCCAATAGATTCAATGGAAATTGTTATGCCTGCAACAAGTTTGGGCATAAAGCATTTGAATGTAGGACTGCCATGCACAACACCAAAAGGTATCCTCAAAGGAGTCAAGGAGTTTTTCTTGAACCCTCTGGGAAACGGAATCCTAACCGGTTTAGTTCCTACAATCATTAGTCAAGAAGCGGTGACTATCAAGCGGCAGCCAGATGGAGAGAAACCTGTTTGATTTGTCATGGTAGTGGTCACACTTTTGCAACATGCAAAAGGAAGAATGGAAACATGAATAATGGACCTTGGAGAGCACCTGGAATGATTTTCTATCATTGCAACAAACCGGGTCATACAACAAGAATCTGTAGGATGAGAAAGAATATATCAGATGATATACCAGTCACTCCGGAAGGAAAGATTGATGTTGAAACTATTCAAGTGGATATGAAGAAAACCTAGAAGAAGAAGCCAGAAGAAGTGTCCCAAGAAGAACCGGTTTCTGCACCTAATGTGGAAGTCGTTGAACCGACAAACTAAGCAACAAAAAAGCTTAGGGGGAACAATTGCTGAAATATTTCGAACCCTCGGTTTACACCAGTAAAAGACCTTAACCGATATGTGATACCTGTCAATTGGCAGAAGACCGGAAATGGTAAAAGGCAAATTAGGGTTTACACCCTAATAGTGGAGAATTTATTATGGTTGGTGAAGAATTAATTTAAAAAGGATTTTCAAGTCATTTTCACTTATCAATTTTCGAGCGAAGAAGTTTTCAAGCGCACAGCGACAAAAGTGATTTGTCTTGCAATTCAGAGAGATTTCAAAACCTTGAAGAAGAATTTGAAGATATCATCAATTGGTCAAGTGTAGAACCCAAAGCGGTAATCCAGCAACTAAAGTGGTGAGTGTCGAAGCAGAAATTGCAAGCCCTAAATCTTGACATTCAAAGGTATTTCTCGAGTTTCTTTGTTTATCATGGCTTCAGCATCTCACTCTAGCTCTAGTGCACCCATTGATTCAATTGATTTAATACAACGAAAGGCAAAATATAATGCCCTATCCCAAATTCCTGCTGGTGTTATAGTAGAGGAAGGTATTTCGAATTACATTGATTGTAAAATTGAAGGCCTAGGATCTCTCGTGATCCATTCTCAGTTGAGTTTGTTCTGCGGAAAGGACAAGAAGATGAAACTAGAATTCAGCATCTTGGAAAAGAAGAAGCTTCACAATGTAGTCTATTTCCTTGAAGAATTCTCAGATGATCACATTCGTATCATTCTAAGTAGAGTGCATGGTGACAAAATGTATTTAGAGCGGATGCATGACATCGCACCAGAAGCGATTCATGCTGTCACCAATTTCTGTAACATTGGGGAAGTGCCAGCCCTAAGGAAGATCAGCAAGACTGAAATGACTAAGCTCAATGGTTCTATGAGCGACCAAAGGGGAATGACCATCAATAGCATCAAGGATGATCTAGTCAAGTATGCCTACATGGTGATAGGTTACCAGACATTCTATGCTACCAGGATCAACTCTGTCTCTACTGCAGTGGTAAATGCTAGGTACAGGATGATTATGGAAAATGCATCGTTTGATTTATGCACTTGTATGCAAAGGCAATTCCCAGTGAATCTGAAGTCAATAAAATAGGACAATGCCTTGAGATTTAAATTTGGACAACTATTGGTCAGATTTTTCTTCTACTTCCAAGGCTACTTTCCAGGAGTGGGTGATATTCAGTGGTCTGCTGACCAACCGGTTACAAAGCAAATCAGGGAAAGTCTACAAGCGGTTGGAACCAGTTACCCTGAAGTCCTGAACAAATACTTTGATGAGTTTAGATGCAAGATGAGCCAAAGGGTGAGAATATCCAGTGATATTGTCAAGAAGTATGAAGAGGACATCTTCTTTATCATCAAAGTAGATGAGTGCATAATGGAGGCTATTGAGCCAAGAAAGGAAGAAGTGGAGCCTATGGGTTATGAGGTAATGCATGACATATTGGACAGTAATGCTTCTACCCTACTTGCCTCATCACTTGATCCCAAGGAGAAGAGAACTGACACCTATCTGGAGAGGATTACATAGATTGAGGAGCCCTCAGTGAAGAAAGGGAAGGTAGTACCATCTGTATCTGCACCGGTTACTCTAGCAAGTCCTAAAGTGTCCAAATGGTCACCGACAAAGAAGAAACCGTAAGTTGCACCTGCCAAAGTCTTTGAGAGAAAGCGGAAGACAAAAGGCAACACATCGAACTCTGAAGACACTGTATCTGAAGAACTGCCTAATAAGACTAGGCAAATGAGGAAGAAGTCATAGGCAACCAGCAGTGAACCGACATCTTTAGCACCGGTAAATATTGATATCTCCTCTTACGAACCTTTGACACATTGTCAAAGAACCATTAAGAATATTAAGAGGAAAGTGCTGAGTGACTTAGTAGATTATTTTGATGATTTCAATGATAATGAGAAGGAGGAAGTAGAATAGGTAGTCATTCAATATTTATGTATTAATGACCGGTCGCCATCAGAAATTAAATCTGTGACACCAGATTCTTTATATAATTCTTTAGACAACAAGTGACACATTGCCATAGAAAAAGAATAGGAAATAAGAGAGGAAATATTTGAACAATATTTTCCTAATGTGCCCAATTCCGAGCTCTATGAAGTTATGGAAAAATATAAAGGCCTCTTCTTTATGCGAAGAAGGAGACTCTTGTTGCTAGAAGGGAGAGTCCCTGAGGTGGTAAAAGATACCCACTCTCATGCTCTAGCTGCTCTGAAATTGCATCAAGTATCCGAAACCAACAAGAAGGCTGAACAAGAATTGGAAATTGCAAAACTGGATGAGGTGTGTAACAGTGAGGGAGAACAAGTCACTGAGAAAATGGACCCCATTGATGTTGATGCCCTGAACGGTGAAGATGTTACCCCTGATACACCATCAGAAATGACAAGATAGGAGAAACAGGATGAGAAGAAGCAAAAGGAAGAGGATAAGAGAAAGGAAGAAGAGAAGAAATAGGAAGCGGAGAAGAAGGAAGAAGAGCGGAAATAGGAAGAGGAGAAGAAGCAGAAGGAAGATAAGAAGAAAAAAGAAGTGGAGAAGAAGAAGGAAGAAGAGAGGAAATAGGAAGCAGAGAAGAAGAAGGAAGAAGAGCGAAAACAAGAAGCAAAGAAGAAGAAGAAGGAAGAGGAAAGGAAAGAAAAAGAGAAGCGGAAAGAAGAAGAATGGAAGAAGGAAGAAGAGAAAAGAAAGAAAGAAGTTGAAGATTAGAAGAAGGTAGAAGAAGATAAGTAGAAAACCAAAGAAAAGGAGGAAGTGGCAAAGAGTGCTCATACAGAGACCCCAAAGGTAACCGGTGATAAAGCCAAACCGGCTGACATCACCAGTCCCATTGACCTCCAGTTTGCAAATGAAACGGAGCTACTACAAAGCATTAAGCTTGCTCAAGAGCGATTGGATGCACTAAGGAGGAAAAAGGAGGAAGATGTGATTCAAAATACGGTGGAAATAATCACTAGTTTGATTCCTGGTACCAATCTCCCAAGTATCGATTCCTCTTTAGCTCAATTGAAGCTCTTATGCATGGTTGTAGAGGACCAAGCGCAATGTTTGGAAGATGTTGCCGAAGCCAATGCAAAAAAGAAGCATCAAAAGGCTCTGAACACTGCCTTGGTGAAGAAGTTGAATGAGTTCCAGTCTGATCTGTAGAAGGTAAAAAAGGACATTAAAGATGTTCTGGATGAGGGGAATCTACTACTCAGCAAGATATGTCAACCCCATCTATTCTGTGATGATGTGCTTGCTTAGAAAGACAAACTACAAACTGATTTGCAGACATTCATAAGAACCTTCAAGATGCCATATGATTCCTTTACCGCTTATGGGTAAACCGTTCACCAGTTTCAACTTCAGGCTACAAGAATTGATTTGGAGATCAGGACCCGGACCAGGGATTTGTAGGAACTACAACTAGTTCTACTACCAAGAATGCAAATACTTAAGAAATGCTATCTCAATCTGGATGCCTTGACGGTTACTCAAGAGATGAGTACCTTGGATGCCATGGAGGAACAAGTATCCTAGCTGCAAACAGAGAGTAAGGTTGCTACCTCATTGATTGAGTCATGGTCTGTATCCATGAAGATATTTATGCAAGACTTTAAATTGGTTTTTGACAAGTTTCACTCTTTATTGTCATAAACTCTGATTATTATAATGCTAATGGACACAGGGGTTATTCAGCTGCACTTTGTCATTGTTGGCAAAGGGGGAGTAGTATTTTATATTCAAAATTTTGATGCATACTATGTATACTTTCATGTTTATCTCTGTAAGGGAGTACTATACATTGTATTTTCTGCAAAAGGGATAGTGTATATACTTAGGGGCAGTAGTTTTGATTATGGCATATGTTTGTTGTAAAACACTTAGATGTCAAAATTTTCCTAAGTGTTGCCATCAATGCCAAAGGGGGAGATTGTTGGCATTTTTGATATTTATGTTGTGATTGTCATTGATGGACACACACTTGCTTTGAGATCACTTTTTGTATGTATGAGTTATGCTCAACTGGTATTTGTTCCAAACTGGTATTGCATTATAGTCTATAGGCCATCGGTGTTTTCCAGAAAGTGTTTACCGATCTCAAGTGGTATGGAGACCTCAAGCGGTTCGAGGATCTCAAATGGAGAGAAGAAACTAAAGCGACAATTATCATTTTCCCAGTCTTCATTTTTGGACAACCGGTAATCAGTTTAATGTTTGAACCAATATTACTCTGTGATGAGTTACCAACCAGTAATCAGTAAAGTTGTATGAATTGGTAATACTCTGTGATGAGTTACCAACCGGTATTTTTGTGAGGAGTCACCATCCACCGACACATTGATAGTGATTTGTGCTGTGTTATCAAATTTGTCTAGATGCAATAAACCTAGGAACTTGCAATGTAATCCTATTGGACCGACATGAAATCAGATTCCTTTTTTAAGGACATCATGTCTAGGGTTTTTGGTGGTTGATGAGTTTTTGTATTTGTGATCTTAGAAGAGAAGATCAAGTCTGTGTGCTATAACAGAGTGTGGATTTACTGAAGATTGAAGTAATGCTAAAATGCATTAGCAATGAGCTATCATGGATCTAACCAAGCAGACTGTGCTATTAGCTAGATCATTCACTTGTTGATTACTCACATCTTCGACAAGTCTGAAACCCTTAACCGGGTAGCCCCAGAAAAGCCTTTGTAAATCCTCTAACAAGGTGGTTCACATCTGTGGATCTGAAATCCTCTCACAATGTAGTCTTTAATCGGACTTATCTCTTAACAGAGATTGGGATTCCTAACAGGATCTTTTCTAGTAAAGAATATTGTATGACCTTAACTGGTCTGGTTACTATTCCGCAGATAGTTACTTGTGAGTTTCATCTCACCGTGGTTTTTCCCATTTGGGTTTCCATGTCAAAATCTCTTGTGTTATGGTGATTGTGCTTTTGTGGGTGAATACCTTATTCTCTATTTGGTTTGCATTTGTGTTAACCAGTTTGTTAGTTAAACTGTTATACTAGTTTACTGTTAAACTATTAAAGTGTTTAAGGTCAGTATTTTCTGGTATACTAATTCACCCCCTCCTCTTAGTATTCATCAATATCTAGCTTGCATCACATATTCTTTTCTTCTTGAACCCACACGGGATAAGGATGACTTCATCCTTTCTTAGGATCACATGGGGTAGTGGGGACACTTGTTCCTTGCTCATGTGCTTATCCTGCAACATTAATGAATACAATATGTGAGCTCTATGGGTCAAAGATTTCAACAATTTCTCAATTCCCACTATCCTGCATGGTGACTCGGTTATCCTTACAACTGCATCAAGATGACACCATGTGGGGTAAATATTTGCACCTTTGCCAACTGATTTCTTAGCCCACATGGGAAATTTTTCAAACATGAAGGTCGCATAGGAAAAGTTCTCCTATTAGTGGTAACACTTCCCATTGTACCATACAACTTGGGACTATGACTTATGACTATCACGGGGTATAATTATTTACCACTAGAATACACATTCTGTTATCCTGTGCGACCAGAGATATGAGGGTTGACACTTAAGTGATTTTTTTTGCGCACGTGGAGACCTATGAAGGGTAAAAGGGGTCGTGGCCTAGGAATATACTAGGACATTTTGACCATTATGACTTAGGCATCGGGGAAAAAATATGAAGTTATAATTGTTGTCACGAAGTATTGCGCCTGATGTACTAAGTGTAGAACCCAACAATCTTGTGAAACATGGGAATTAGGTTGTGGGTTGTGTTCACTTTTTTCCAATCTTTTGCATGTTGTGAAAAATTAAATTTCCTTCATGCTGAAATTGGATAACTTTGAACCTTTTCATGAAATGTTTATGAATTTGGTGATCTAATTCATTTGTGTAGTGTATTTCATTCTTCATTACAGCTTTCATAATTTTACTACAGTAGGTAAAACTCCATCATCTCGGTGTATCACCTCCATTAGGATAAGTTTTATTTTGTATGCAAGCCCTTTAACCCTTTTCTAAACAAAAGCAAGTTGTGGAAAATTCTTCAGACAGGAAGCCAGTCTGATCTCCAGAGGTCTACTTTCAATATAGGCAACCCACAGGCCTGGAAGTATTGCCATGTTTCATAGGATTGCTAGGTTCTACACTTAGCACATTAGGCACAATCCTTCGTGACAACAATAATACAAGTGTATTAAGGTGACCAAATCGATAAGGAAGCCTAACACATGGGACCAGTCAACCTATGACCAAGGACCCTTCAGGTGACAACTTATAATTTTGACATCGGCTACTACAAGTCAACTACAAAATATAACAAAGCCTGGAGGATATGAAGTTAATATTAGCAAAAAAATCAAAACCCTTGAAAAATCCTAAAACCCCAAACCCTTGAAGCACAAAAAGGCATCTTTAGAAGCATAAATTTAACACCTCCAACAATGTGTTTGGTCCTGTAGATGTTCCTTCGATTGGAAAATCCACATGGGTATACTTTCTAAAGAGTAAATTTGAAGTTTTCAGTCATTTTAAAGAATTTAAAGCAATTGTTGAGTTGTAGATTGGAAAGAAAATTAAATGTTTGAGGACTAATAATGCGGTGAATTTTTCTGTAATGATTTTGATAGATTATATAAAGACTATGGTATTAATAGACAGAAGACAACTTCGTATTCTCCACAACAGAATGAGTTGCAGAAAGAATGAACAAGACATTGATGGAGAAGGCTAGGAGTATGTTGAGTGGTTCTAGTCTAAAACAGAAGTTTTGGGATGAACTTGTTGCCACTGCTTGCTACCTGATTAATAGGTCTCCTACATCAGCTCTTGTTGATAAAAGGCATATGGAAGTATGGTTAGGTCATACGCCTTCATCGAGACATCGTAGAGTTTTTGGTTGCAAGGCATATGTTGTTGGCCATTTGGTGGAATTGATTATGTGTTGCATTGATGTTTTGTCATTGATGTCAACACTATCTATTTGGATGCTTTACTGAAACCCCTTTTGGCCTGGTAGGTTGAGTGGTTTCTGGTTAACTTGGATCCGACATGGTCTGGTAGACTCTAGTATAATCCGATGATGGAATTGACTTGTTCATGATAATTATACTCTTATTTGGTTAGTTGGTTTTGGTTTGGTGATTGGATGCTATCCTGCTTGCTTAGAAGATTGGTTTCTAGTTCTGGCGAGGGTTTCACCGATAGAGCTTTTGGTGGAGATCTTTTGCATAAGTGGTGTTGGTGCATCTTCTGATGGTGTTCCACGATGCTGTTGGTGATCATGTCCAAGACTTGGTGTTTGGAGATCATTGCTCAAACATGTGGACCTATACTTGGTCCCGGTTGATCTAGGTTATGGACCGACTTTAATGCAACATGTGGATAGGGCCTATTGTTGTATTTCTGGGATGTCTTATGTGTTGATTTTACTTGTTTGATCTAAGGATGACATGGTTTGTAATTATGTAATTGGTTTATTATGGTCGAGGGTCTGTATAAATAAGATGTAAGATCTCATTATAGATCATCATGGTTAATGTAAGAGGCCATGGTCAAGGAATGTAATGTGTGAATAATGTAGTATCATTCAGGAAGAGGAGTTGGTCAATCATTGGAGATTGAATTGGGTTTGTGTAAGAGGATTTAGTCCTCTGATATTGAGCTTAACAAGAACCATACTCAGGCATAGGAGATGCTATCTTTTTCAATTCAACACTTCTTTGGATTGTAGTCTGGATTTATATGTAGTCAGTGAGGCTCCTTTTGTGATGAATAGTGTGATCTAGGCTATTGGCCTTCCTGCAAGTGCAGGCCCCTTCATTGTAATTCACATACTTACTGCAGAAGTATTATCTGACTATGGGTAGGCTTCCCACCATGATTTTTCTCTTTAACAGGTTTTCCACGTACAAATCTCGGTGTTCTGTGGATGGATTTCATTTTGTGATTATTGTTTATGCTTAATTAGATTAACTTCTATTCCGGTATTATTGTTTTGGGTTCCAGTATCAAAGTTTAAATTGCTAATGCTTTTGGTAATTTGTGACAACTGATTCAACCCCCTCTTAGTTGTCTTCCGGTTATCTGAACTATCTAATAATTGATATCAGATCTTTGGTCCTCTCTATAGAAATCTTAACTACTTGAGGAAGATCATATGTCGACTAATAGTTCAAGTTCATCCAATTTTTCTGAAGCTATCTTTTGAAGGGATATACCGAGGCTTGAAGGAACAAACTATACAGTATGGAAGATTCAGATGGAGACTCATCTAAGATGTCTTGGCAAGGAGATTTGGGAGATCACATATAATGGTATTGTATATGGTGAAAATGGATAACAATAAACAACAATATTGAAAGACTAAATGGATTCAACCACCAAACCCTAGCCTAACAATGAACAAAGATCCACCATAACATATGAAGATAACCTAAGACAATGCAAAATAACTCAAAATCACAAAGATTATACCATCACATGTCCAATAGGGTTTTGATCTCCATTCTTCCTATCTCCATTGATCTTGCTTGATATATTTGCTCTCAGATTTTTAATATGCACAAGAGCTCAACAAAGAACAAAATGTGGTTGCAAGTAGGATCGTAGTGTAGCCAAGTACTCCAAAATCAGTCATTAGTCATTAGGATGCTTCATTAGGGATTTGACAATGAAGAAAGCATCTCCTTAAATAGAAGACACAATATGAAATGGAGGGATAAGATTGAGAGGTGTAAAAAGGAGGTCGGCTAGGATTAGAGGGTAGGTAGAAGAAATACCAAAATAATGAAAGAGGTAGGTAGTGTAAGAATTAAGAGATGAATGACATGTGTCATGTGTAGAAAAAGATAATGAATTAATTAAATAAATAAAGATTTATTTAATTAATAGAAGAAGTAGAACAATTAAATAAATAAAATATTTATTTAATTTAGGAAAGGGATAATTTAAATGAGAAATAAGGCTAGAAGAGGATAAATGAATTAATTAAATAAATAAAGATTTATTTAATTAATAGAGGAATTAGGCTTAGATAATTAAATAAATAAAATATTTATTTAATTAGACATGACAATTTTGGGTGTCTACATTTTGCCCCTCTTTGAGACAATGCGGCTTGTCGCGTTGTTTCAAAGAAGATAAGATGAACTGATACAGAGTTGCCCCAGGATGGGAATAATATGCCCCCTCGAGAGATTGGATGAAAATGTCTGAAAAGATTGCAGACAATCTCTCGATAAGAAAGAAAGGGTAGAATGGACTGACCAGATAAAGTGACAAAGTCATGGGTTGAAGAATACTGACTCGGGAAAGTGAGGGCGAGGGCTAGGGTAGGCTATAAGATAGACCACGGGCAAAAGACATCCTCATTGTCATTCACACCCTTAGAAGATCATAGTGCAGAGCGAGAAAAGAGCAGCAACAGTCAGCAGCGATGGCCTTCGTTCATAGATTCGACCGTGTTCACCGATTCCAGCGACTAGCCGATGCAGGAGAGCTGGTAAGTACCCAAGAACCTCCTCGTACTTTCACGCATTTCAAGTTTTGTCATTAATGCATGTTTAGTAGCAATAAATGCGCTAGGAATAGGGTAGTTAAAAAGTGCAAAAACGCGCAACCGCGTCTATGTCAGTGTCAGGCGCGTCTGTGTCGGGTCCAGGCGCGTCTGTGCCTGGAACCACGTTTGTGCTGAATACGGACGCGTTTGTGAAATGCAGAAGCGTCTGTGCCCTGTAGGGGCGTTTATGTCATGCAGGGACGTCTGTGTTCCCTGGTCGCGTTTGTGCATGGTATAGGCACGTTTGTGTTCAGAAAGCGCGTCTGTGTTGCAGAAGCGCGTTTGTGCAGTCTATAAGCGCGTTTAAGAGTTTAAAGCGCGTGTGTGTGTCAAAATGCATAGGTTGAACCTTCTAGGTCAAATCGACAGTTCTGTGATGAACATACGCTGTCGATTGGATAAGCTGCTGAGAGGATACACTCAAGCAGGTCCTCTAGGAAGACTAGGATAGATCAAGACACTTTGTGATGAACAGGGAGCACCAAGATAGGCAGCACTTTGTGATGAACAGGGAGTGCGAATGTGAGTGACACTTTGTGATGAACAGGGAATGTCACACATGTAGTACTTTGTGATGAACAGGGAGTACCACTAGGATAATCAGCAACACTTTGTGATGAACAATGAGTGTCACTAGGATAGGTAAGCGTATGCATTTAGATAGCAAGTAGCATTTTGTGATAAACAGTGAATGCCATGATAACTGACATGATTGATTGGTTGACTGCAGGAGTATCTGCCTATGCTGGAGTCACGGGAGAGATTCCCATCGACTCAGAGGTTGCGACCAGAGTTGTCGATCCAGGATAGGATTTCCATTGAGGAGATGGGTCTTACACATGTGCTATTTGTGCCTGAGTTTCGGGCAAACATGGGGTTGCTGACTGCGTTGGCTGAGAGATGGCACTCTGAGACGTGCACGTTTCACCTGCCGATGGGTGAGATGACAGTGACACTGGAGGATGTGTACAGGATACTGCATATCCCGATCGATGGGGAGTTGATTCCATACGATCGTGACAGTGACAGGGAGGCATTGAGACGGGTGTTTCAGGATCCCGGTTTGGAGATGCGAGCAGGTCACGTAGCCTGGGATACCATGACCGCCACAGGTTTAGCATTGCCGGCTATTATTGGGGGAGCTATCAGTGGGTATTTATGTCCGGAAAGAGCCACACAAGGATTGGCAGTTGGCTGGGGAGGGGCATTGGAGACACTAATGATAGAGCACACCAGGTATGCATGGGGGCCATGTGTCCTGGCCCATTTGTAATATGAGCTACATCAGTTTGTGTATCACGGATCAGTGGGCTTGGGCTGCGGAGTGACTCTCCTTCAGGTGTGGGCATACGAGCACCTTCCCATCACACGGCCGATCCACTTCAGAGGCAGAGGGCAGGGACGGAGCTTCGTGCATTTGTATGACATGATCACATCTCAGCCTCGGATTGGTAGATTGGAGCATTGGAGGCGTGTCATAGATGACATAGACATGGTTATCTGGAGGCCGTACCTGGGGTGCGAGGAGTGGGATGACGACGCATTGGAGCTACCCTATGCATTCAGGAGCAGGTATCTAATTGGGCGGACGCCCTATATTCTGGAGAGGCAGCTTGTTGACAGGGTATGCAGGCAGTTTGGCAGGATTCAGCGGATGCCACGGGGCTCGGGCATGTATGCCCGTACAGTGAGAGATCAGGTACAGTTTGGGCCACTGCTATCATATGATCAAGCCGTGACACAGCTGGTGGAGATGATGCCGTTACCGTGGGACATGTGGCCAGAGGTAGAGGATGCCGGGATGGACGCAGAGTACTCTGCGTATTGGGCAGAGCATCCCTTTCCGAGATTGACAGATCCGGGAGAGTTGCTGGAGGGAGAGGTGGGGGGGGATGATGATGATGATGGTGGAGGAGATGGAGGCAGGGGCAGACAGAGGTGGAGAGGAGTGGTGGGGGAGAGGCGAGTAGCACCTCGGAGGGAGGGAGGACAGGAGAGACCAGCCCAGGTGGTGGTGAGGGGTCGGGGTGGAGTACCCCTACAGGTACCAGCAGCACAGGGTCCTAGACAGGGACCTGGACAGGTGCAGGGACAGGGACAGCTATAGGCACAGGTACCTATTCAGGCACCTAGACAGGTGCAGGCAGAGGCACAGGGACAGGCACCTGTAGAGGAGGAGCCACAGGTAGAGGCTGAGGGCGGAGATCCTGAGGAGGATGAGCTGTTGAGGCTGCGAGAGATCTGCCAGGGCCAGGTAGATGAGATTGAGGATTTGGTGCGGGAGAGGGATCACCTCAGGATCAGGCTCAGGGACATAGAGTGAGAGAGGGACCAGGCCATCCAGAGATATACCGAGGCCGAGATAGCTCTGAGGGCGGGGAGGCGGGCAACAGAGGATGCAAGGGCAGGCTACGCATATGTGCTGCGAGCCGGAGAGGAGATCGCCTATTGGAGGGATCTGTACTATGCTGCCATGCCAGCAGATCAGCGGGCGAGGAGCTTCCATAGATCGTTGCACATAGCGACGGCTACGGGAGGGAGTCGCAGGAGGCAGGCATCCAGCGGTGGGGTTATGGGTCCTCCACCACCACCAGAGAGACAGGGGGATCCTGGAGTGGGTCCATCTACAGCTCAGACTCCGTCGAGGCCAGGCGGCTCCAAGGGAGGGAGTTCATCATAGCCATAGAGGACTCCCTTGTATCAGTATATGTACCATTTTTGTATTGTAGACACCTGCGGGTGATTTTGTAGCCATATGATTTTTGACATCATTGTATCATGACACTTTTGATTATATATGAGATGACTCATTTTTGCGGCAGCTATATGCATGTGTACCTTATGTGATGAGATGTTCTTATGATGCATGTTTCTATGTGATGGATGCAAATATGTATATGATGCAATGCAATATATTTGTTCTTTTACGTTGTATATGTGATGCATGATGCAAATGTGAATGTATGTGATACAGATGAATATGATAATGTAAGTGTAAATTGTGCTAACAGGTGTTGTGTGCAGGATGTGATGCAATTGTGATATCTATATGTATGTATGAAATGCTTATAGGTGGTAATGCAGGTGCAAACTACATGAAATGCAAATATTTTTGGTGTGTCATTATACTCAGTCATGTAATAGCAGGCTACGTGGACTCAAGAAGGACGATGGAAGTCAATCAAGAAAGGGGGATGAAAGACAGAAGATATGAACATGAAAGAGCTTCTTGTGCGTTATCATCATTGAGCTTTATTATGGCAGAATAGGTTATGACAATCGAGGCATTTGTTCGACCCAGAAAGTCATTGTACCTGTTTGCATGGAGATAAGACAGTCACAAACAAGGAATGCCCCAGTTCACACTAGACTCACAGTGTCCTCATATCCTTGGACAAGTCATAGCATTACTAAGAGACAATCCACAGACAGCAAATGCAAATAGGTGACGATACCCCATCTTCGCCTTTCTAGTCAAAGACATCCTGGAGATAGAATCTCTAGTCAAAGACATCCCGGAAAAGCTAAAAGACATGTCACCAAAAGATAAAATCAAAAGAAAACCAAGACTCGACACCAACATCCACTGTAGTCCTCAATTTTAGTGTCTCTTGTCACTTGTTTAAGTCTTATTTGATTGTGGTCACAATGTTCACTTTCACAAAAAGGATAGATAGCACTGAACCATATGTTGTCTGAGTCTGTTGAAAGATTTGATTTTGTTGAAGCTCATTGTTGCTGCTGTGTCTCATCTGAAACTAACTGAATCCATGAAACTGATACTTTATTGCGGAGAAAATGAAACTTTATTGCGGATCTGTGATGCAAATGTTGCTTTATTGCGGACTGTGCGCGGATAGACTGAAGAAAGCTGGAAGAAACTGTACTCCTCGAAACATGTGATGTTCTCAGTTCCACACCCATTACTAGACGTAGGATTGGCCGTAGTCACAGATAGGATCTGATTTATTATGGATGGAAAGGGATGTGAAAAGGGATGTTTATTATGAATGGCTAACCAATCTTGGGTAGATCAATAACAAACCATGATGGGATTGGGTAAGTTTATTATGGCTGAATTGGTTGTGAGTGTGTGCAAAGTGAAAGGATGAAAGAGAATCCTGAAGGATGGAGGAGCAAAGTCTCTACGCATGGCGCTGGTGACCCAGTTTTCACCATGGTACTTGCCTAGGGCGCCACCGAAGTGGTTTTCACCGTTGGACGAAATTATTTCTCTTTACTTTTTTTCGATTTTTCAATTTTTTTGTTGTCACAAGGCGCCTGTTTGCCAGGTTTTCACCAAGTAACGATTTTTTTGTTTTATAATTTTTATTTTTTTTTTGTTTTGAAATTTTTGATTTTTTTTGTATTTTTGAATTAGGATATTCCAAAGAGCTTATGTGTAGAACCTGCGAAGGTGCATGCTGTTGATAGGATCCTCCAAGGGTTCACCTTCTGCAGTTGAGAGCTGATATGCCCCAGATCCATATATTGCTGTGATGATGTAAGGACCAAGCTAGTTTGGTTCGAACTTGCCCTTCTTATCTCTGTCTTGCTGATTCTTGGGGTTCTCTCTGAGGACTAAGTCACCTACCTCAAATGTGCGAGGCTTGACTTTGTGATTGTAACTGCGACTCATTCGTTGTTGGTAAGCCTTGAGATGATTAAAAGCAGTGTGCCTTCGTTCCTCCAGCAGTTCTAGTTCTTGTAAGCGAGAGACCCTGTAGTCTTCATCATTGATTATGTTTCTCAGGGAGACCCGTAGAGAAGGTAACTCGACCTCAACAGGCAAGATGGCTTCAGAGCCGTAGACAAGTGAGTAGGGTGTAGCTCCTGTAGGTGTGCGGACACTTGTGCGGTAGGCCCAAAGTGCAGGATTGAGTTGGATATGCCAGTTACAGCCAGCGTCGTCGACTGTCTTTTTAAGGATTTTGAGAATTGTTTTATTAGACGCCTCAGCTTGGCCATTACCTTGGGGGTAATATGGTGTGGAGAAACGATGGGAGATATGGAAGCTCTCACAGAGTTCACGAACATCCTGATTTTTGAAAGGACGCCGGTTATCAGTAATAATGGAAGTAGGAATCCCGTATCGGCAAATGATGTAGTTCAGAATGAAGGTAGCGATTTGTTTCCCAGTAACTTGTATGAGAGGCACGGCTTCAATCCACTTTGTGAAATACTCTGTGGCTGTGATAATGAATTTATGTCCATTGGAAGAAGGAGGGTGAATCTTGCCTATGAGATCGAGTCCCCACTGACAAAAGGGCCAAGGAGACGCAAGGGGTTGTAGTTCCTGCGCTGGTGCATGTATGAGGTCTCCATGAATTTGACACTGCTTACACTTCTTGACAAACTGATATCCATCTTTTTCCATAGTAGGCCAGTAGTATCCAGTCCTGATGAGTTTCTTGGCCAAGGTAGGACCACTAGTATGCGGGCCACATATCCCTTCATGCACTTCTCGTAACGCAATCTGAGCTTCGTCACTCTCTAAACATCTAAGAAGGGTGCCATCTAGACCTCGTCGGTATAGGATATCAGCTAAAATGATGTATCGGGAGGATTGGCGAATGAAAGTACGGCGTTGATTGTTCGATAGATCGGGAGGTAAGATATTGTCACGAAGGTATGTGAATATGGAACCATATAACTGGGATTCAGGACCAACAACGCATATCATTTCAGTAGGAGTGATCTCGTATGAAGGAATCAACAGGTTGTCTACCAGGAACTCATAGCAAGTCTCATTTTGCGGTAGATCAATGAGCGAAGCAATTGTAGCCATTGCATCAGGAGCGCGATTCTGTTCTCTTGGTATCTGCTCAAACTCTATCTTTGCAAAGTGTTGTTTCAGATCATCTACCAATTGTTTGTAAGGCATTAGCTTTTCATCTTTTGTTTGATAATCATTAGTTGCTTGATGGATGACCAGTTGAGAATCCCCAAAAACACAAAGTTCTTGGATCTTCCATTGAACTGCAATTCTTAACCCAGTTGTTAATGCCTCGTATTCCGCTATATTGTTAGTGCAAGGAAACGATAAGGGGTATGACTTTGGTATAGAATCGGCTTGAGGAGTTATAAAGAGTATACCCGCTCCTGCCTCGTGCTGTGTGTATGAGCCGTCAAAATATAATTGCCATGGCTTTGCAGGTGATATCGTTAGAATGGACTCATCTGGAAATTCTGACTGTAGAGGAACATCATCTATCATGGGAGCATCTGCCAGTTGATCTGCGATGGCTTGTCCTTTTATAGCTTTTCTGTCCACGTATTCAATGTCGAATTCACTCAAAATCATTACCCACTTGGCCAGCCGCCCAGTAAGTGTAGCTTTGTTGAGCAGATATTTTAGTGGATCAATTCTGGCAATCAACTTAGTCTTGTGAGTGAGCATATAATGTCATAATTTTTGTGAAGCAAAGACCACAATGAGACATGCACGCTCAATTGGTGTGTAGTTCAACTCATATCCCACCAATGTGCGACTGATATAGTAGATTGCTTTTTCCTTGCCATCAGGTATTTGCTGTGCTAGGAGTGCCCCCAGTGCTGTCGGAGTAGCTGATATGTAAAGTAGCAATGGTTGATCTAGAATTGGTGGCACCAAAACTGGCGGGTTCAAAAGATAATCTTTGAGTGCCTGAAAGGCCTGTTGACAGTTCTCATCCCATTTGAACTTGATGTTTTTGTGTAGTAGGTGCTGGAAAGGGTTACACTTATCTGGAAGTTGTGCTATGAATTTTCATATAAACTGGAGTCTCCCTTGTAAAGATCGAAGTTGACTAATATTCTTGGGTGGCGGCATGTCCAAGATAGCCTTGACCTTTGCTGGATCAGCTTCTATTCCTCTTTTAGACACAATGAATCCTAGGAGCTTCTCGGAGGTTACTCCAAAGACACATTTCTTTGGGTTTAATCTTACCTTGTACTTTTCCAACCGATCAAAAGCAACTGAAAGGATGTCCAAGTGTGTATTTCTGTCTATTGATTTAACCAAAAGATCGTCAACATAATCTTCCACGGTTATGTGCATGAGATCATGGAAGATAGTAGTCATGGCTCGTTGATACGTGGCACCTGCATTTTTCAGCCCAAAGGGCATGACATTCCAGCAGAAGGTTCCCCATGGACAAGTGAATGATGTTTTATGTTGATCCTCGGGTGCTATCCTGATTTGATTATGTCCAGAAAATCCATCCATTAAGGATAACATCTCATGGCCTGCTGTGAGATCAACAATTAAATCAATGTTTGGTAATGGGAAATCGTCCTTTGGACAAGCCTTGTTGATATCTCTAAAGTCTGTATATATTTGGATGCTGCGATCTGGTTTGCTAACAGGTACTAAGTTGGAAATCCATTCAGGATAATCAATTGGGCGTATGAATCCGACATCCAGTAATTTCTCCAGCTCTGCCTTGACTAGCAATGCCACTTGTGGATGCATTTTCCTTAATTTCTGCTTTACTGGTTTTGCCCCCGGTTTGACTGTCAAATGATGCATAACCAAATCCGGATCCAGTCCAGGCATATCAGCGTATGACCATGCGAAGTTGATTTGTCGTTCCTTGAAAAAGCTTATGAATTTTGTCCTCTCGACCTCCGTCAATGATTGAGCCAAAAATATGTTGTGTGGAACCTCTGTTGTACCAATGTTTGTCTTTATAGTCTCCTCTACCAACATGGATGATTTTTCCTCGTATGATGCTGGGAGAATGTCGAGCCTTCCATCTTTGGGCACCTTAGAGAGGTTTTCACCCTCAGATACATCCTTTCTTTTTACTTTTTTGGAGTCAGATAGCGCCACAGTGTGGTTTTCGCCATAAGACCCTTGTTTTGTTTTTATTTTTACATTTTTGCGACTAGAAGGCCCGACACCCTCACCAAAGTATGCTATGTTGTTGAGCTCTATGGCGTATCCTGCTTTGTGGTCTCCAAGGGGAAGATCATCTCGAATGCCAAGGTAGTCGATAATAGCTTCGTCATTTTGAAATGTATCAAATTGTGCTGGTCCTTCATGATCCCAGTCAATGAGTTGGGGGTGAACAAGGGGAAGGTCTTTAGTGCTTTCATGGTTTGCAGGGCTAATAGTGAAGATGTGGTTATATTCACGTATGTCAAGGTAATCGTCGAGGTCATCGATGGCACTCTCCTCATTAGTTTCGATCGTGAGCGAATCCAAATTGTCATCACTAGTAGAGCCTTCTAGGACAGGTGTCCTCATCCTATGTGATTTTGACTTAAGACTTTGAAACGAAGCTTGTGCGGGATCCTTATGGGTTGGTTCTTGACCCACTCTGAACTTTTTGTAAAATTCCTCCTCCTCTGTGGGTTCATCTGGCTCTCTGAATGTTTCAGTGAGCTCATAGTCACTGGAGGATTTGTCTGAACCCCATTCCCACTCATTGGAGTCTGTGGAAGGATAATCCTCTTGTTGAACTTCGGCAACTTTAATTCACCATACCTCTTTTGTTCTTTTATTATGTAGTCTGGGATTCAGAAAACCAAGCCCCTTGGAGCGTTCCCTTCTTGTAGTTAGCTCAGGTTGTAAGGGCTCCATGACACCTTCTTTGCGTAGTCCGAGAGGGCTTTTTCCATCATACCCGAATCTTTGCAAAATTTTGAAGCCTTTGCCGTAGTTCTCACAGGGTATAATAATCTGATCATGTGTGTCCTCTTCAACGTCCTTATAGAGCATTTTATATAAATTTTCTTCTTCTAGTTCACCCCATTTTTGAAAGATGGTAGGATCCCATTTGAGCATCATGATGGAGATTTGCTTGTTAGGATGTGGCCTCCCATATTCCTTGGGAGAGGTCATGACTTGTCGTAAAAACATTGTTTGATTCAAAGTGTATTCTCCCATGCCTTTGTCTTGAAACTTGCCTCTAAGTTCACCTTGTTTGGATGTCGAGGGCTTTAATGACTCAGGATCAATATATGCTGAAGAAGGAGTAGCCTCACGATTGCTGGGGATGATAGTCTCAGTATGTGATCTCAAGTTATTACTATATATGAATGGATTTGGATCACCATTGACTATTACCTCGACTCCATTGTGAGGGAACTTTATGCACTGATGGTATGTTGATGGGACTGCCCTCATTTCATGAATCCAAGGACGTCCTAGCAATATGTTGTATGTGAGATCAAGATCTAGGACTTGACAAACCACATCCTTTGTGACTGGCCCTATTCTTAGCGATAAGGTGACTGTGCCCTTGGACGAGCGCTCTTCATCATCATAAGCCTTGATGGTGATTTGGTTTGTAACATTCATAGCCTTGTCAGAATATCCCAATTGTCTTATGGTACTCAAGGTACAAATATTAAGACCTGCTCCTCCATCTATCAGGACTCGCTTTATTCAGTGTTTATGTATGAAAGCTTCAACGTGTAGAGGTGCATTATGTGGCTGACATATTGAGGCGTCATCGGCTTCTGTAAATGTGAGGGAGTGTGGAACGGATAGGTATCCCACCATGGCTTGAAACTGGTCCACGTTCAGATCAGTAGGGATAGCAGTATCTCTCAAGATTTTGTCAAGGATAGCTTTATGTGTAGTGGATATACGTAAGAGCTCAAGAATAGAGATGAGTGCGGGTGTCTTCCCTAGTTGTTCTACAAGATCGTACTCAGGCTTGATTGATAAAGGATTGGTATTCTTAGTGGAGGTACCTGGCAATGTAATCTTACCTTGACGGGTTGTAACATGACATTTGGAGGTAGATTCGGACGAAGATCCCACACCTTTTAGGACAATTTTGGGTCTTTGAGAAGGATTCTCAGGATTTTTGTTTTTGATAGTAATGGTAGAGATATGATTGTCCATTGAGATGTGATTGATAGTAGAATCATAATTGTAAGATGCTCTAGTGTAATTGGCTTGATCATCTGTGAATTTACCTTTTCCTTTGTCATGTTTTGGGAATGGTTCCTTAAACATCTCATGCTCTTGATTAGATGAATGTCCCTCAATCTCAATATCTCCTCTGTCAATGAGATCTTGTACAATGTTTTTCAATCGATGGCAATTACCTGTCTTGTGACCCTTGCTCTTATGAAACTCACAAAATTCATCATCATTCCACCAATTCGGTTTGACCTTTGGTTCATAAGGAGGAAAATCTGGAACTTTAATTACTTTGTTTGCTACAAGCTTTTTGAATACTGATTCAAGTGGTTCCCCCAATGGAGTGTACTTCCTTTGTGGTCTAGAAATTGTTTGAGTGTTCACCTGATTGTTGGTAGAACTTGATCCAGAAAAGACGAACTTGGGTCTCACTGTGTTGGCATCAACAACACCATCATTAACTGTGTTCTTGTTCTTATTCCAAAATTTTGGTTTGTCCTTTCCTTTGAAGTCCTCTTTGTTTTCTTTGAATAGTTTGATAACTCCTTGTTCAATTAAGACCTTTTCTGTTGCTAGGCCCTTTTCAATGACATCCTTGAATGTAGACAAACAAGCTCTTTTGAGATCATAGCCAATAGCCTTATTAACATTTTGTGTTAACATCTCCACCATTTGTTTCTGTGGGATTTCGCAAGAGCATCTGCTAGCTAAGTTTCTCCATCTCTATAAAAATGCTGCAAAAGATTCTCCTTCTTTTTGTTTTGTATTGCACAAGGTAGTAACTGAGACATCTATTTCAATGTTGTAGGAGAAATGCTGAATGAATGCCTCTGCTAAGTCGCCCCATGACTTAATACCAGGAGGTAATTGAGAAAACCATTCCATAGCTTGATCGCCTAAGCTCTGTGGGAATAACCTCATCAAGTATGTTTCTTCTGCCACTACCTCAATGCAAGCTGTGAAGAATTGTCTTATGTGTGCCTTGGGGTCTCCTCTCCCTCTATATTTGTCAAATTTTGGCGTTACAAAGTGTGGAGGAAATGGAGGCATTGGAATGCTCTTATCGAAGGGATAAGGACATATATCTCTCATAGTGTATGTAGGTTTTGGTGTACTCATGTCCTCCATTTTCTTTTGTAGATCTCTAATTTGTTGCTCCAAATTATTCTTGGGAGGAGATGGATTTCTTGTAGCATACCCCATGTTTGAAACACCCATTTGAGGAGGAGCTTGTTGCATGTATGGATGATACTGATCATAGACATGTCCATATGGAGGTCTATATTGTTGCGACATGTATGGAGCACTTGGCATAACTTCTTGTTGAGGGACCCCATATCTATTTTGTGTGTATAAACCATATTCAATAGGCCTTTCATTTTCCATTGTGTTGCCCCCAATTTTGACATGAGGTCTCCTTGTGTCAAAATTTTGAGGATGTCCTTGAGTATCCACTTATCTTGATGAATCTATACCTTGAGCATGTGTTTGAGCATAAGGCCTCCATGATGGTCTTTGAGTGTAAGTATCATATGCTTGAGCTTGTGTATGTGGGATTGCTGGTTTTTGAAGCAAAACTGATGGTGACTCTTGCATCATATTATTTGGTCCTCTATTTCCTCCACTATTTGGTCTCCTTTGATCCATGTTAGGTTGAGCTTGTTGTGAAGGTCGAATTTCCATAAGTTGAGATAAGTCAAAATCATGTGGTATTTTAGCTCCACTTTGTGCCATCATGTTTAAAAAGTATTGACGATCTCGCCTCATTATCTCTTCAACCAATCTATTGAATTGAGGATCCATTATGGATTCTTGTATGTCTGCTGATAGTATTGAAGAATTGTCCACTGTGTCATTATGTGTAGCATTGTTGTTTATAGTGTTTGTGCTTTCCACATTTGGATTGTGTCTATAAACATTCATGTCTGGTAATGTAGTGTGCTCAGGATTGTAGAATAGATCATTGTCATACTCATAAGAACTCATGTTTATGGATTCTTGAGCTTCTTTAGCTATTCTCCTAGATTTTTGAAGGCGGGTTTCAACCATGAACTAGGTGTTAGACCAAGATGTGAGAAACTAGATGAAAAATGACGAGAGTATGGAAGACCAAGAGTTGTATGGAGTGTAAATGAATCTTGAGGTGTACTTGCAATGTCCAAAGTGTAAGACCAAGTATGTAAGTAGTAGAGTAGGTGTGACTTCCAAAGAGAGGATCGTTTCTCTTGATGAGGTAAGCTGACCTTGACTCTAAGTAAGACCAAATGAGACCCAAAGGTAAGAAACCTTGATGAGGGACCACTTAGCAAAGTGTTGTTGTATGTAGTGTGTTGACAAAGTTTGATGAGGACAAGCAAGTGACCTTTTGACTCAAGTTTAGACAATTGTGAATGTAAAATGAGGTGTGAAGCAATGATGGACTGTATGAGACCCTAGAACAGGCTGAATGCTAGATGAAACCTAAAGAGACAACCTAGGAAGCTCAAGTATTCTGAAACTGATTTCTCTTGTTTGTTGGATTCTGAAATTTTTTTTTTTTTTTTTTTTTTGCAATTTTGAACACAGACGCGACTGTATCCTTCACAGACGCGGTTTACTGACACAAACACCTCTCTGTTTGACACAGACGCTGTTAAAAACACAGACGCTATTATGTACTTCACAGACGTGCTTATCCGACGCAGACGCGGTTTTAACAGACACAGACGCGTTTCTGTAAACTTAGTGCAATTTTTCCAATCTGTGAAGTTGTTTTGTTGTGACCAAATTTGATTTTTCGACTGTTTTTCGAGACAAGAGGACACAATGTTAATGACTCAATGTTTGCAGACTGTTTAGACTCCAAAAAGTGTGTTGTTTGATGTAAAAAAGGTTTTGCATACACTTGAAGACACAAAAGACACAATGTTTTTGCTGTTTTGTCTTGAATGTTTGAGTGTTTAGCATAAGACAAGCACAAATCTTAGGGCTGGCCAAGACAATAGTTGTTGATCCCACATAGGGTTTTACCCCCGAGGCTACGCTATTCAGAGCGGATACTTAGATGCTTGACCTCACTAGCTCCACCCTCGGCACTCACTTCTCGGGTCAGCCAAGCATCAGTCCCCATGAAAACTCCCCATGGCGAACTTTGTATCTCTACTAAGAACCGTATGTGTGTGGGCCGCTACCAGAGGTCTGACCTCCTGCCTCAACAACTAGAAGGATTTGGGCATCTAAAACAAAGAGGTGCTAGTAAGGGCATCCGCTCGTGTGGCCATACATGCGGCACTTTCAGCTCTGTAAATACAGAAGGCTCCCAGCCGGTAGGGGTTACGCCCTACAAATGATCAAATAAATTTGATCAAACGGGTTTATGGAGAGACATAGTGTCGGTATGAACTAATCAGCACACGTTATCCATAGTTTTCACCATGAATACATTTGATTATAGTGGTTTGGATGAGGTGGGTTTTCCTCGCTACCACTTGGGTCGTTCTCTTCTCACTAGTAGTCCTAATGACCACACGGGAAGACAGGCCCTCTAAAGAGTAAACAAAAATAGCCTATTGCTCAAGACACAAAAGACAAAGATTCAATTTTAGTGCACCAATGGAAGTGTTTGCTAAGCTATGAAAACAAGGCACACAACAAAATTACAAAACCCTAGCCAAGGCCCTGCAACAAAATTGTTAGTAGTTTGGGTTGTTTCAAATGATAACCCCTTCCTGCAAGCACACAAGTTAGGTAAATTTTAGAAAACCCAAAAGACTTTGTGAAAAGGGGCCTTCAACAAAAAACGTTTTTTTTTTTTTTGCCTTCAAAGCAAGCTGCACAAACCAGGTTAGCTAGATCTGCAAGGGTTAGCCGAAAATAAACCAGATCTGAAACCCTAAGTACAAATTCCGAAAACCCGAATCAAAGAAAATTGATAAACTTGCAAAACAGAAAACACCCTATAATCCAGGATCTGACAATCCTCCTTTAGCAAACCTGGACAAGGACCTTGAGAATGATTGTAGAGCAAGAGAAGCCCTGTTGTGTACACTTTCTGATCAGCCAATAATGGTATTAACAAACAAATCAGGTGGAAAGGCTATATGGGATAAGTTGCAGACTCTTAATGAAGGTGACCCTACAGTGAAGATTTCTAAACTTAATGGTTACCGGGTGAGATATGAAAACTTGAAGATGGAAGAAGATGAAAGGATTACTGCATTCATGGAAAAGGTTAATGAGATTATTATTGGAATTCAATGTTGTGGTGGAACTCTAAGTAAAGATGAAATTGTTTCTAAAGTCCTGAGAGCCCTACCACCAGCTTACAAAATGAAGGCTACTACTATCAATGAGTCGAGAATAATGGCTAATATATCTGTCAATAGAGATACTTTGGTTGGGAAACTATCTGCTTTTGAGCTTGAGGAATTTGGACCTTCTAGAGATGTGAAGACTGAACCTGCTTTTCATGCATCTACATCTACAACTGATAAGAAAGACTTGAAATATTTATATGCAAAAGAATTAGAAGTGTAGACACCCAAAATTGTCATGTCTAATTAAATAAATACTTTATTTATTTAATTATCTAAGCCTAATTCTTCTATTAATTAAATAAATCTTTATTTATTTAATTAATTCATTTATCCTCTTCTAGCCTTATTTCTCATTTAAATAAATACATTTATTTATTTAAATTATCATTTTCCTAAATTAAATAAATATTTTATTTATTTAATTATCCTACTTCTTCTATTTATTAAATAAATCTTTATTTATTTAATTAATTCATTATCTTTTTCTACCCATGACACATGTCATTCATCTCTTAATTCATACACTACCTACCTCTTTCATTATTTTGGTATTTCTTCTACCTACCTTCTAATCCTAGCCGACCTCCTTTTTACACCTCTCAATCTTATCCCTCCATTTCATATTGTGTCTTCTATTTAAGAAGATGCTTTCTTCATTGTCAAACCCTAATGAAGCATCCTAATAACTAATGACTGATTTTGGAGTACTTGGCTACACTACGATCCTACTTGCAACCACATTCCGTTCTTTGTTGAGCTCTTGTGCATATTAAAAATCTGAGAGCAAATATATCAAGCAAGATCAATGGAGATAGGAAGAATGGAGATCAAAACCCTATTGGACATGTGATGGTAGAATCTTTGTGATTTTGAGTTATTTTGCATTGTCTTAGGTTATCTTCATATGTTATGGTGGATCTTTGTTCATTGTTAGGCTAGGGTTTTGTGGTTGAATTCATTTAGTCTTTCAATATTGTTGTTTATTGTTATCCATTTTCACCATACACATTTTGGCACGCCCGGTGGGACTCTTGTCCCTTTGCATTTAACATTTTTTGTTGCAGATTTTGCATTTTTGAAGTTGCAGATCGGACAGTTTTCGACGGCATTTTAGGTTTTTCCGCGTCTGCGAGTGTTCGGATCACGTTTTTGTGTTTCAGAAGCGTCTGCGATATCGAGAATCGTGTCTGTGTTTCTGCCAATTTTTATTTTTGCAGGTTTCTGGAATCGCGTCTGAGAATTTTAACCGCGTCTGTGCTGGATCTTATCGCGTCTACACTCGGAAGTCGCGTCTGTGACCTCTGATCGCGTCTATGAACAACAGAACCGCGTCTGTGTCATACAGACGCGTCTGTGTCTGGTATAGCAGCATCTGTGTTTTCTGTTTTGCAAGTTTGTCAATTTTCTTTGATTCGGGTTTTCGGAATTTGTACTTAGGGTTTCAGATCTGGTTTATTTTTGGCTAACCCTTGCAGATCTAGCTAACCTGGTTTGTGCAGCTTGCTTTGAAGGCAAAAAAACGTTTTTGTTGAAGGCCCCTTTTCACAAAGTCTTTTGGGTTTTCTAAAATTTACCTAACTTGTGTGCTTGCAGGAAGGGGTTATCATTTGAAACAACCCAAACAACTAACAATTTTGTTGCAGGGCCTTGGCTAGGGTTTTGTAATTTTGTTGTGTGCCTTGTTTTCATTGCTTAGCAAACACTTCCATTGGTGCACTAAAATTGAATCTTTGTCTTTTGTGTCTTGAGCAATAGGCTCTTTTTGTTTACTCTTTAGAGGGCCTGTCTTCCCATGTGGTCATTAGGACTACTAGTGAGAAGAGAACGACCCAAGTGGTAGCGAGGAAAACCCACCTCATCCAAACCACTATAATCAAATGTATTCATGGTGAAAACTATGGATAACGTGTGCTGATTAGTTCATACCGACACTATGTCTCCCCATAAACCCGTTTGATCAAATTTATTTGATCATTTATAGGGCGTAACCCCTACCGGCTGGGAGCCTTCTTTATTTACAGAGCTGAAAGTGCCGCATGTATGGCCACACGAGTGGATGCCCTTACTAGCACCTCTTTGTTTTAGATGCCCAAATCCTTCTAGTTGTTGAGGCAGGAGGTCGGACCTCTGGTAGCGGCCCACACACATACGGTTCTTAGTAGAGATACAAAGTTCGCCATGGGGAGTTTTCATGGGGACTGATGCTTGGCTGACCTGAGAAGTGAGTGCCGAGGGTGGAGCCAGTGAGGTCAAGCATCTAAGTATCCACTCTGAATAGCGTAGCCTCGGGGGTAAAACCCTATGTGGGATCAACAACTATTGTCTTGGCCAGCCCTAAGATTTGTGCTTGTCTTATGCTAAACATTCAAACATTCAAGACAAAACAGCAAAAACATTGTGTCTTTTGTGTCTTCAAGTGTATGCAAAACCTTTTTACATCAAACAACACACTTTTGGAGTCTAAACAGTCTGCAAACATTGAGTCATCAACATTGTGTCCTCTTGTCACGAAAAATAGTCGAAAAATCAGATTTGGTCACAACAAAACAACTTTACAGATTGGAAAAATTGCACTAAGGTTACATAAACGCGTCTGTGTCTGTTCAAACTGCGTCTGCGTCGGATAAGTGCGTCTGTGAAGTACATAATAGCATCTATTTTTTTAACGGCGTCTGTGTCAAACAGAGAGGCATTTGTGTCTGTAAATCGCGTCTGTGAAGTATACAGAGGTGTCTGTATCCAGAATTGCAAAAACTTTACAGTCCAACAAACATAAACAAGAATATCTCAGAATCGCGTTGGTGTTTAACAGAGTAGCATCTGTGTCTGTAAACCGCATCTGTGAAGAATACAGTCGCGTCTGTGTTCAAAATTGCAAAAAAAAGAAAATTTCAGAATCCAACAAACAAGAGAAATCAGTTTCGGAATACTTGAGCTTCCTAGGTTGTCTCTTCAGGTTTCATCTAGCATTCAGCCTGTTCTAGGGTCTCATACAGTCCATCATTGCTTCACACCTCATTTTACATTCACAATTGTCTAAACTTGAGTCAAAAGGTCACTTGCTTGTCCTCATCAAACTTTGTCAACACACTACATACAACAACACTTTGCTAAGTGGTCCCTCATCAAGGTTTCTTACCTTTGGGTCTCATTTGGTCTTACTTAGAGTCAAGGTCAGCTTACCTCATCAAGAGAAACGATCCTCTCTTTGGAAGTCACACCTACTCTACTACTTACATACTTGGTCTTACACTTTGGACATTGCAAGTACACCTCAAGATTCATTTACACTCCATACAACTCTTGGTCTTCCATACTCTTTTCACTTTTCATCTAGTTTCTCACATCTTGGTCTAACACCTAGTTCATGGTTGAAACCCGCCTTCAAAAATCTAGGAGAATAGCTAAAGAAGCTCAAGAATTCGTAAACATGAGTTCTTATGAGTATGACAATGATCTATTCTACAATCCTAAGCACACTACATTACCAGACATGAATGTTTATAGACACAATCCAAATGTGGAAAGCACAAACACTATAAACAAGAATGCTACACACAATGACACAGTGGACAATTCTTCAATACTATCAGCAGACATACAAGAATCCATAATGAATCCTTAATTCAATAGATTGGTTGAAGAGATAATGAGGAGAGATCGTCAATACTTTTTAAACATGATGGCACAAAGTGGAGCTAAAATACCACATGATTTTGACTTATCTCAACTTATGGAAAGTCGACCCTCACAACAAACTCAACCTAACATGGATCAAAGGAGACCAAATAGTGGAGGAAATAGAGGACCGAATAATATGATGCCTGAGTCACCATCAGTTTTGCTTCAAAAACCAGCAATCCCACATACACAAGCTCAAACATATGATACTTACACTCAAGGACCATCATGGAGGCCTTATGCTCAATCACATGCTCAAGGTATGAATCAATCAAAACAAGTGGATACTCAAGGACATCCTCAAAATTTTGACACAAAGAGACCTCATGTCAAAATTGGGGGCAACACAATGGAAAATGAAAGGCCTATTGAATATGGTTTATACACACAAAATAGATATGGGGTTCCCCAACAAGAAGTTATGCCAAATGCTCCATATATGTCGCAACAATATAGACCTCCATATGGACATGTCTACGATTAGTATCATCCATACATGCAGCAAGCTCCTCCTCAAATGGGTGTTTCAAACATGGGGTATGCAACAAGAAATCAATCTCCTCCCAAGAATAATTTGGAGCAACAAATTAGAGATCTACAAAAGAAAATGGAGGACATGAGTACACCAAAACCTACATACACTATGAGAGATATATGTCCTTATCCCTTTGATAAGAGCATTCCAATGCCTCCATTTCCTCCACACTTTGTAACGCCAAAATTTGACAAATATAGAGGGAGAGGAGACCCCAAGGTACACATAAGACAATTCTTCACAACTTGCATTGAAGTAGCAGCAGAAGAAACATACTTGATGAGGTTATTCCCACAGAGCTTAGGCGATCAAGCTATGGAATGGTTTTCTCAATTACCTCCTGGTATTAAGTCATGGGGCGACTTAGCAGAGGCATTCATTCAGCATTTCTCCTACAACATTGAAATAGATGTCTCAGTTACTACCTTGTGCAATACGAAACAAAAAGAAGGAGAATCTTTCGCAGCATTTTTACAAAGATGGAGAAACTTAGCTAGCAGATGCTCTTGTGAAATCCCGCAGAAACAAATGGTGGAGATGTTCACACAAAATGTTAATAAGGCTATTGGCTATGATCTCAGAAAAGCTTGTTTGTCTACATTCAAGGATGTCATTGAAAAGGGCCTAGCAACAGAAAAGGTCTTAATTGAACAAGGAGTTATCAAACTATTCAAAGAAAACAAAGTTGACTTTAAGGGAAAGGACAAACCAAAATTTTGGAACAAGAACAAGAACACAGTCAATGATGGCATTGTTGATGCCAATACAGGGAGACCCAAGTTCGTCTTTTCTGGATCAAGTTCTACCAACAATCAGGTGAACACTCAAACAATTTCTAGACGACGAAGGAAGTACACTCCATTGGGAGAACCACTTGAATCAGTATTCAAAAAGCTTGTAGCAAACAAAGTAATTATGGTTCCAGATTTTCCTCCTTATGAACCAAAGGTCAAACCGAATTGGTGGAATGATGATGAATTTTGTGAGTTTCATAAGAGCAAGGGTCACAAGACAGGTAATTGTCATCGATTGAAAAACATTGTACAAGATCTCATTGACATAGGAGATATTGAGATTGAGGGACATTCATCTAATCAAGAGCATGAGATGTTTAAGGAACCATTCCCAAAACATGACAAAGGAAAAGGTAAAGTCACAGATGATCAAGCCAATTACACTAGAGCATCTTACAATTATGATTCTACTATCAATCACATCTCAATGGACAATCATATCTCTACCATTACTATCAAAAACAAAAATCCTGAGAATCCTTCTCAAAGACCCAAAATTGTCCTAAAAGGTGTGGGATTTTCATCTGAATCTACCTCCGAATGTCATGTTACAACCCGTCAAGGTAAGATTACATTGCCAGGTACCTCCACTAAGAATACCAATCCTTTATCAATTAAACCTGAGTATGAGCTCTTACGTATATCCCCTGCACATAAAGCTATCCTTGACAAAATCTTGAGAGATACTGCTGTCCCTACTAATCTGAACGTGGACCAGTTTCAAGCCATGGTGGGATACCTATCCGTTCCACACTCCCTCACATTTATAGAAGCCGATGACGCCTCCATAAGTCAGCCACATAATGCACCTCTACACATTGAAGCTTTCATACATAAACACCGAATAAAGCGAGTCCTGATAGATGGAGGAGCAGGTCTTAATATTTGTACCTTGAGTACCATAAGACACATGGGATATTCTGACAAGGCTGTGAATGTTACAAACCAAATCACCATCAAGGCTTATGATGATGAAGAGCGCTCGTCCAAGGGAACAGTCACCTTACCGCTAAGAATAGGGCCAGTCACAAAGGATGTGGTTTGTCAAGTCCTAGATCTTGATCTCACATACAACATATTGCTAGGACGTCCTTGGATTCATGAAATGAGGGCAGTCCCATCAACATACCATCAGTGCATAAAGTTCCCTCACAATGGAGTCGAGGTAATAGTCAATGGTGATCCAAATCCATTCATATATTGTAATAACTTGAGATCACATACTGAGACTATCATCCCCAACAATCGTGAGGCTACTCCTTCTTCAGCATATATTGATCCTGAGTCATTAAAGCCCTCGACATCCAAACAAGGTGAACTTAGAGGCAAGTTTCAAGACAAAGGCATGGGAGAATACACTTTGAATCAAACAATGTTTTTACGACAAGTCATGACCTCTCCCAAGGAATATGGGAGGCCACATCCTAACAAGCAAATCTCCATCATGATGCTCAAATGGGATCCTACCATCTTTCAAAAATGGGGTGAACTAGAAGAAGAAAATTTATATAAAATGCTCTATAAGGACGTTGAAGAGGACACACATGATCAGATTATTATACCCTGTGAGAACTACGGCAAAGGCTTCAAAATTTTGCAAAGATTCGGGTATGATGGAAAAAGCCCTCTCGGACTACGCAAAGAAGGTGTCATGGAGCCCTTACAACCTGAGCTAACTACAAGAAGGGAACGCTCCAAGGGGCTTGGTTTTCTGAATCCCAGAATACATAATAAAAGAACAAAAGAGGTATGGCGAATTAAAGTTGCCGAAGTTCAACAAGAGGATTATCCTTCCACAGACTCCAATGAGTGGGAATGGGGTTCAGACAAATCCTCCAGTGACTATGAGCTCACTGAAACATTCAGAGAGCCAGATGAACCCACAGAGGAGGAGGAATTTTACAAAAAGTTCAGAGTGGGTCAAGAACCAACCCATAAGGATCCCGCACAAGCTTCGTTTCAAGGTCCTAGGTCAAAATCACATAGGATGAGGACACCTGTCCCAGAAGACGTTACTAGTGATGACAATTTGGATTCGCTCACGATCAAAACTGATGAGGAGAGTGCCATCGATGATCTCGATGATTGCCTTGACATACCTGAATATAACCACATCTTCACTATTAGCCTTGCAAACCATGAAAACATTAAAGACCTTCCCCTTGTTCACCCCCAACTCATTGACTGGGATCATGAAGGACCAGCACAATTTGATACATTTCAAAATGACGAAGCTATTATCAACTACCTTAGCATTCAAGATGATCTTCCCCTTGGAGACCACAAAGCAGGATACGCCATAGACCTCAACAACATAGCATACTTTGGTGAGGGTGTCGGGCCTTCTAGTCGCAAAAATGTAAAAATAAAAACAAAACAAGGGTCTTATGGCGAAAACCACACTGTGGCGCTATCTGACTCCAAAAAAGTAAAAAGAAAGGATGTATCTGAGGGTGAAAACCTCTCTGAGGCGCCCGAAGATGGAAGGCTTGACATTCTCCCAGCATCATACGAGGAAAAATCATCCATGTTGGTAGAGGAGACTATAAAGACAAATATTGGTATAGGAGAGGTTCCACACAACATATTCTTGGCTCAATCATTGACAGAGGCTGAGAGGACAAAATTCATAAGCTTCTTCAAGGAACGACAAGTCAACTTTGCATGGTCATACGCTGATATGCCTGGGCTAGACCCCGATTTAGTAATGCATCATTTGACAGTCAAACCGGGGGCAAAACCAGTAAAACAGAAATTGAGGAAAATGCACCCACAAGTGGCATTATTAGTTAAGGCAGAGCTGGAGAAATTACTGGATGTCGGATTCATATGCCCAATTGATTATCCTGAATGGATTTCCAACTTAGTACCTGTTAGCAAACCAGATCGCAACATCCGAATATGTACAGACTTCAGAGATATCAACAAGGCTTGTCCAAAGGACGATTTCCCATTACCAAACATTGATTTAATTGTTGATCTCACAGCAGGCCATGAGATGTTATCCTTAATGGACGGATTTTCTGGATATAATCAAATCAGGATAGCACCCGAGGATCAACATAAAACATCATTCACTTGTCCATGGGGAACCTTCTGCTGGAATGTCATGCCCTTTGGGCTGAAAAATGCCGGTGCCACGTATCAACGAGCCATGACTACTATCTTCCATGATCTCATGCACATAACCGTGGAAGATTATGTTGACGATCTTTTGGTTAAATTAATAGATAGAAATACACATTTGGACATACTTTCAGTTACTTTTGATCGGTTGGAAAAGTACAAGGTAAGATTAAACCCAAAGAAATGTGTCTTTGGAGTAACCTCCAGGAAGCTCCTAGGATTCATTGTGTCTAAAAGAGGAATAGAAGCTGATCCAGCAAAAGTCAAGGCTATCTTGGACATGCCGCCACCCAAGAATATTAGTCAACTTCGATCTTTACAAGGGAGACTCCAGTCCATACGAAGATTCATAGCACAACTTGCAGATAAGTGTAACCCTTTCCAGCACCTACTACACAAAAACATTAAGTTCAAATGGGATGAGAACTGTCAACAGGCCTTTCAGGCACTCAAAGATTATCTTTTGAACCCGCCAGTTTTGATGCCACCAATTCCAGATCAACCATTGCTACTTTACATATCAGCTACTCCGACAGCACTGGGGGCACTCCTAGCACAGCAAATACCTGACGGCAAGGAAAAAGCAGTCTACTATATCAGTCGCACATTGGTGGGATATGAGCTGAACTACACACCAATTGAGCGTGCATGTCTCGCTGTGGTCTTTGCTTCACAAAAATCACGACATTATATGCTCACTCACAAGACTAAGTTGATTGCCAGAATTGATCCACTAAAATATCTGCTCAACAAAGCTACACTTACTGGGCGGCTGGCCAAGTGGGTAATGATTTTGAGTGAATTCGACATTGAATACGTGGACAGAAAAGCTATAAAAGGACAAGCCATCGCAGATCAACTGGCAGATGCTCCCATGATAGATGATGTTCCTCTACAGTCAGAATTTCCAGATGAGTCCATTCTAGCGATATCACCTGCAAAGCCATGACAATTATATTTTGATGGCTCATACACACAGCACGGGGCAGGAGCGGGTATACTCTTTATAACTCCTCAAGGTGATTCTATACCAAAGTCATACCGCTTATCATTTCCTTGCACTAACAATATAGCGGAATACGAGGCATTAACAACTGGGCTAAGAATTGCAGTTCAATGGAAGATCCAAGAACTTTGTGTTTTTGGGGATTCTCAACTGGTCATCCGTCAAGCAACTAATGATTATCAAACAAAAGATGAAAAGCTAATGCCTTACAAACAATTGGTCGATGATCTGAAACAGCACTTTGCAAAGATAGAGTTTGAGCAGATACCAAGAGAACAGAATTGCGCTGCTGATGCCATGGCTACAATTGCTTTGCTCATTGATCTACTGCAAAATGAGACTTGCTATGAGTTCCTGGTAGACAACCTGCTGATTCCTTCATATGAGATCACTCCTACGGAAATGATATGCATTGTTGGTCCTAAATCCCAGTTATATGGTTCCATATTCACATACTTTCGTGACAATATCTTACCTCCTGATCTATCGAACAACCAACTCCGCACTTTCATTCGCCAATCCTCCCGATACGTTATCCTAGCTGATATCCTATATCGACGAGGTCTAGATGGCACCCTTCTTAGATGTTTAGAGAGTGACGAAGCTCAGATTGCGTTACGAGAAGTGCATGAAGGGATATGTGGTCCGCATACTAGTGGTCCTACCTTGGCCAAGAAACTCATCAGGACTAGATACTACTGGCCTACTATGGAAAAAGATGCATATCAGTTTGTCAAGAAGTGTAAGCAGTGTCAAATTCATGGAGACCTTATACATGCACCAGCACAAGAACTACAACCACTTGCGTCTCCTTGACCCTTTTGTCGGTGGGGACTCGATCTCATAGGCAAGGTTCACCCTCCTTCTTCCAATGGTCATAAATTCATTATCACAACCACAGAGTATTTCACAAAGTGGATTGAAGCTATGCCTCTCATACAAGTTACTGGAAAACAAATCACTACCTTCTATCTGAACTACATCATTTGCCGATACCGGATTCCTACTTCCATTATTACTGATAACGGGCATCCTTTCAAAAATCAGGATGTTCATGAACTCTGTGAACGCTTCCATATCTCCCATCGTTTCTCCACACCATATTACCCCCAAGGTAATGGCCAAGCTGAGGCGTCTAATAAAACAATTCTCAAAATCCTTAAAAAGACAGTCGACGACGCTGGCCGTAACTGGCATATCCAACTCAATCCTGCACTTTGGGCCTACCGCACAAGTGTCCGCACACCTAAAGGAGCTACACCCTACTCACTTGTCTACGGCTCTGAAGCCATCTTTCCTATGGAGGTCGAGTTACCTTCTCTACAGGTCTCCCTGAGAAACATAATCAATGATGAAGACTACAGGGTCTCTCGCTTACAAGAACTAGAACTGCTGGAGGAACGAAGGCACACTGCTTTTAATCATCTCAAGGCTTACCAACAACGAATGAGTCGCAGTTACAATCACAAAGTCAAGCCTCGCACATTTGAGGTAGGTGACTTAGTCCTCAGAGAGAACCCCAAGAATTAGCAAGACAGAGATAAGAAGGGCAAGTTCGAACCAAACTGGCTTGGTCCTTACATCATCACAGCAGTATATGGATCTGGGGCATATCAGCTCTCAACTACAGAAGGTGAACCCTTGGAGGATCCTATCAACAGCATGCACCTTCGCAGGTTCTACACATAAGCTCTTCGGAATATCCTAATTCAAAAATACAAAAAAATAAAAAATAAAAAATAAAAAAAATTATAAAACAAAAAAATCGTTACTTGGTGAAAACCTGGCAAACAGGGGCCTTGTGACAACAAAAAAATTGAAAAATCGAAAAAGTAAAGAGAAATAATTTCATCCAATGGTGAAAATCACTTCGGTGGCGCCCTGGGCAAGTACCATGGTGAAAATTGGGTCACCAACGCCATGCGTAGAGACTTTGCTCCTCCCTCCTTCAGGATTCTCTTTCATCATTTCACTTTGCACACACTCACAACCTATTCATCCATAATGAACTTACCCAATCCCATCATGGCTTGTTATTGATCTACCCAAGATTGGTTAGCCATTCATAATAAACCTCCCTTTTCACATCCCTTTCCATCCATAATAAATCAGATCCTATCTGTGACTACGGCCAATCCTACGTCTAGTAATGGGCGTGGAACTGAGAACATCACGTGTTTCAAGGAGTACAGTTTCTTCCAGCTTTCTTCAGTCTATCCGCGCACAATCCGCAATAAAGCAACATCGGCATCACAGATCTACAATAATGTATCAGTTTCATGGATTCAGTTAGTTTCAGATGAGACATAGCAGCAACAATGAGCTTTAACAAAATCAAATCTTTCAACAGACTCAGACAACATATGGTTCAGTGCTATCTATCATTTTTGTGAAAGTGAACATTGTGACCACAATCAAAATTTGACTTATACAAGTGACAAGAGACACTAAACTTGAGGACTACGATGGATGTTGGTGTCGAGTCTTGGTTTTCTTTTGATTTCATCTTTTTTTTGTGACATGTCTTTTAGCTTTTCCGGGATGTCTCTGACTAGAGATTCTATCTCCAGGATGTCTTTGACTAGAAAGGCGAGGATGGGGTATCGTCACCTATCTGCATTTGCTATCTGTGGATTGTCTTTTAGTAATGCTATGACTTGTCCAAGGATATGAGGGCACTGTGAGTCTAGTATGAACTGGAGCATTCCTTGTTTGTGACTGTCTTATCTCCATGCAAATAAGTACAATGACTTTCTGGGTCGAACAAATGCCTCGATTGTCATAACCTACTTGCCATAATAAGCTCAATGATGATAACACACAAGAAGCTCTTTCACGTTCATATCTTCTTTCTTTCATCCCCCTTTCTTGATTAACTTCCATCATCCTTCTCGAGTCCGCGTAGCCCGCTGTCACATGACTGAGTATAATGACACACCAAAAACATTTGCATTTCATATAGTTACACCTGCATTACCACCTATAAGCATTTCATACATACATATATCACAATTGCATCACATCCTGCACAACACCTGTTAGCACAATTTACACTTACATTATCATATTCATCTGTATCACATACATTCACATTTGCATCATGCATCACATATACAACGTAAAAGAACAAATATATTGCATTGCATCATATACATATTTGCATCCATCACATAGAAACATGCATCATAAGAACATCTCATCACATAAGGTACACATGCATATAGCTGCTGCAAAAATGAATCATCTCATATATAATCAAAAGTGTCATCATACAATGATGTCAAAAATCATATGGCTACAAAATCACCCGCAGGTGTCTACAATACAAAAATGGTACATATACTGATACAAGGGAGTCCTCTATGGCTATGATGAACTCCATCCCTCGGAGCCGCCTGGCCTCGACGGAGTCTGAGCTGTAGATGGACCCACTCCAGGATCCCCCTGTCTCTCTGGTGGTGGTGGAGGACCCATAACCCCACCGCTGGATGCCTGCCTCCTGCGACTCCCTCCCGTAGCCATCGCTATGCGCGACGATCTAAGGAAGCTCCTCGCCCGCTGATCTGCTGGCACGGCAGCATAGTACAGATCCCTCCAATAGGCGATCTCCTCTTCGGCTCGCAGCACATATGCGTAGCCTGCCCCTGCATCCTCTGCTGCCCACCTCCCTGCCCTCAGAGCTATCTCGGCCTCAGTATATCTCTAGATGGCCTGGTCCCTCTCTCGCTCTGTGTCCCTGAGTCTGATCCTGAGGTGATCCCTCTCCTACACCAAATCCTCAATCTCATCTGCCTGGCCCTGGCAGATCTCTCGTAGCCTCAATAGCTCATCCTCCTCAGGATCTCCGCCCTCAGCCTCTGCCTGTGGCTCCTCCTCTACAGGTGCCTGTCCTTGTGCCTCTGCCTGCACCTGTCTAGGTGCCTGAATAGGTCTCTATGCCTGTATCTGTCCCTATCCCTGCACCTGTCCAGGTCCTTGTCTAGGACCCTGTGCCGCTGGTACCTTTAGGGGTACTCCACCGCGACCCCTCACCACCACCTAGGCTGGTCTCTCATGTCCTCCCTCCCTCCGAGGTGCTACTCGCCTCTCCCCCACCACTCCTCTCCACCTCCGTCTGCCCCTGCCTCCATCTCCTCCACCATCATCATCATCATCCCCCCCACCTCTCCCTCCAGCAGCTCTCCCGGATCTGTCAATCTCGGAAAGGGATGCTCTGCCCAATACGCAGAACACTCTGCGTCCATCCCGACATCCTCTACCTCCGGCCACATGTCCCATGGTAATGGCATCATCTCTACCAGCTGTGTCACGACCTGATCATTTGATAGCAGTGGCCCGAACTGTACCTGATCTCTAACTGTACGGGCATACATGCCCGAGCCTCGTGGCATCCACTGAATCCTGCCAAACTGCCTGCATACCCTGTCAACAAGCTGCCTCTCCAGAATATAGGGCGTCCGCCCAATCAGATACCTGCTCCTAAATGCATAGGGTAGCTCCAATGCGTCGTCATCCCACTCCTCGCACCCCAGGTATGGCCTCCAGATAACCATGTCTATGTCATCTATGACGCGCCTCCAATGCTCCAATCTACCAATCCGAGGCTTTGATGTGATCATGTCGTACAAATGCACGAAGCTCCGTCCCTGCCCTCTGCCTCTGAAGTGGATCGGTCGTGTGATGGGAAGGTGCTCATATGCCCACACCTGAAGGAGAGTCACTCCACAGCCCAAGCCCACTAATCCGTGATACACAAACTGATGCAGCTCATAGTACAAATGTGCCAAGACACATGGCCCCCATGCATATCTGGTGTGCTCTGTCACCAGTGTCTCCAATGCCCCTCCCCAGCCAACTGCCAATCCTCGTGTAGCTCTATCCGGACACAAGTACCCACTGATGGCTCCTCCAATAACCACTGGCAAAGCTAAACCTGTGGCGCTCATGGTAGTCTAGGCTATGTGACCTGCTCGCATCTCCAACCTGGGATCCTAGAATACCCATCTCAGTGCCTCCCTGTCACCATCTCGATCGTATGGAATCAACTCTCCATCGATCGGAATATGCAAAATCCTGTAAACATCCTCCAGTGTCACTGTCATCTCACCCATCGGCAGATGAAACGTGCACGTCTCAGAGTGCCATCTCTCAGCCAACGCAGTCAGCAAACCCATGTTTGCCCGAAACTCAGGCACAAATAGCACATGTGTAAGACCCATCTCCTCAATGGAAATCCTATCCTGGATCAACAACTCTGGTCGCAACCTCTGAGTCGATGGGAATCTCTCCCGTGACTCCAGCATAGGCAGATACTCCTGCAGTCAACCAATCAATCATGTCAGTTATCGTGGCATTCACTGTTTATCAGAAAATGCTACTTGCTATCTAAATGCATATGCTTACCTATCCTAGTGACACTCACTGTTCATCACAAAGTGTTGCTGATTATCCTAGTGGTACTCCCTGTTCATCACAAAGTGTTACTCACATTCGCACTTCCTGTTCATCACAAAGTGCTGCCTATCTTGGTGCTCCCTGTTCATCACAAAGTGCCTTGATCTATCCTAGTCTTCCTAGAGGACCTGCTTGAGTGTATCCTCTCAGCAGCTTATCCAATCGACAGCGTATGTTCATCACAGAACTACCGATTTGACCTAGAAGACTCAACTTATGCATTTTGACACACACACGCGCTTTAAACTCACAAACGCGCTTATAAACTGCACAAACGTGCTTCTGCAACACAGATGCGTTTTCTGAACACAAACGTGCCTATACCATGCACAAACGCGACCAGGGAACACAGACGTCCCTACATGACATAAACGCCCCTACAGGGCACAGACGCTTCTGCATTTCACAAACGCGTCCGTATTCACCGCAAATGCGGTTCCAGGCACAGACGCGCCTGGACCCGACACAGACGCGCCTGTCCGACACAGACGCGCCTGGCACTGACACAGACACAGTTGCGCATTTTTGCATATTTCAACTACCCTATTCCTAGCGCATTTATTGCTACTTAGCATGCATTAATGACAAAACTTGAAATGCGTGAAAGTACGAGGAGGTTTTTGGGTACTTACTGGCTCTCCTGCATCTGCTGGTCGCTGGAATCAGCGAACACAGTCAAATCTATGAACCAAAGCCATCGGTGCTGACTGCTGCTGCTCTTTTCTCGCTCTATACTGTGATCTTCTAAGGGTGTGGATGATAATGAGGATGTCTTTTGCCCGTGGTCTATCTTATAGCCTACCCTAGCCCTCGCCCTCTTTTCCCGAGTCAGTATTCTTCATCCCGTGACTTTGTCACTTTATCCGGTCAGTCCATTCTAGTCTCTCTTTCTTATCGAGAGATTGTCTGCAATATTTTCAGACATTTTCATCCAATTTCTCGAGGGGGCATATCATTCCCATTCTGGGGCAACTCTGTATCAGTTCATCTTATCTTCTTTGAAACAACGCGACAAGCCGCATTGTCTCAAAGAGGGGCAAAATGTAGACACCCAAAATTGTCATGTCTAATTAAATAAATATTTTATTTATTTAATTATCTAAGCCTAATTCTTCTATTAATTAAATAAATCTTTATTTATTTAATTAATTCATTCATCCTCTTCTAGCCTTATTTCTCATTTAAATAAATACATTTATTTATTTAAATTATCATTTTCCTAAATTAAATAAATATTTTATTTATTTAATTATCCTACTTCTTCTATTTATTAAATAAATCTTTATTTATTTAATTAATTCATTATCTTTTTCTACCCATGACACATGTCATTCATCTCTTAATTCATACACTACCTACCTCTTTCATTATTTTGGTATTTCTTCTACCTACCCTCTAATCCTAGCCGACCTCCTTTTTACACCTCTCAATCTTATCCCTCCATTTCATATTGTGTCTTCTATTTAAGAAGATGCTTTCTTCATTGTCAAACCCTAATGAAGCATCCTAATGACTAATGACTGATTTTGGAGTACTTGGCTACACTACGATCCTACTTGCAACCACATTCCGTTCTTTGTTGAGCTCTTGTGCATATTAAAAATCTGAGAGCAAATATATCAAGCAAGATCAATGGAGATAGGAAGAATGGAGATCAAAACCCTATTGGACATGTGATGGTAGAATCTTTGTGATTTTGAGTTATTTTGCATTGTCTTAGGTTATCTTCATATGTTATGGTGGATCTTTGTTCATTGTTAGGCTAGGGTTTTGTGGTTGAATTCATTTAGTCTTTCAATATTGTTGTTTATTGTTATCCATTTTCACCATACACAAGAAGATATGAAGAGAGAAGATGATGAGTTTGAGAAACTTGAAGCACTATCTTCTAGAAGAGTACCCAAAGGACCGGTAGGAAGTAAGTATGAAGGAAAAACACCTTTTAAATGTTTTGCATGTAATAAGATTGATCATTTTGCATCTAGATGTCCTGAAAGAAATTCAAGATTTTAAGAAAGAGTTAAAAGATCATTTAATCCTAACCCTGGATATCAGAACAAGTATAGATTCAAGAAAAACAGAGACAAATCATGCTACATAGCAGATGAGGAAGGCATTAGTGATTCAGATGATGAATCGACAGAAGACTCTGCTAGTGGATCTGACAATGGGAAGGAATGGGTATTCTTGGCTATCAAGGAAGATGATCCGACAATAGAAGAGAATGTACCTAACGAGAAGGAACATGCTGCTAAAATTGAGGACAAAGATGAATGGGTAATTGACAGTGGTTGTTTACATCATATGACTGGACATAAAGGGAAGTTTCTATCTTTGCAAGAATTTGATGGTGGACTAGTTAGATTTGGAGATGACAAGGTATGTATGATCAAAGGAAAAATAACTATATCATTGGATGGTAAGAACAATACTGACAATGTTTATTATGTTGAAGGTTTTAAGCATAATCTTTTGAGTGTAGGACAATTGGTAGATAAGGGATTTCAATTACAGTTCAAGGATGGAAAATGCAAAATCATTAACAGATCTAGCTTGGAGATTGCAACCGGTACACAGACAAAAGGTAATATATTATGCATATAATTATTTTTGGAGGTGAAGATAAATTATGCATATATTTTTCTAAGAATATGGAGAAATAATTTGAGATGTCTATGATTGGTGAGATGAAATTTTTCTTAGGTTTGCAGATTAATCAGATTGACAAAGGTATTTTTATCTGTCAAACTAAATATGCTAAGGAATTGTTGAAGAAATTTGGTATGTGAGATTCTAAACCGGTAAGTAAACCTATGGTTACAAGTGAGAAATTGACAAGAAAAGATATTTCTGCACTGATAAATCCTACAAGATACAAATCTATGATTGGAGGTCTACTTATTTGACTCAAACTAGGCCTAACATTATGAATGTTGTTTGTATTGTTTCAAGATTTCAGAGTGATCCTAGAGAAAATCATGAGATGGCGGTGAAAAGGATTTTTCGATACTTGCAAGGTACATCAAAATATGGCTTATGGTATCCTAGGAATGATAACTTTACTTTATGTGCATATAAAAATGTTGACTGGGTTGGAGATGTTGATGACCGAAAAAGTACTTGCGGTGGAGCTTTCTTTCTTGGAAAGAAGTTGGTTTCATGGATCAACAAGAAACAATCATGTAATTCTTTATCTACTACTGAAGTTGAGCATGTTGCTACTGCTACTAACTGTACACAATTTTTATGGATGAAGAAAATGTTGAAGGATATAAAGGTGGATTGTGATGCACCAGTAGTTATTCACTGTGATAACTCTGCTGCTATTGATATATCAAAGAATCCAGTATTTCATTCTAAGACAAAGTAGATATCTATCAAGTATAACTTTTTGAAGGAGAAGGTGGAAGAAAATGAGGTTAAACTAGTTTATGTGAACACTAAGGAACATATTGCAAATATTTTCACTAAACCTTTATCCAAGGAATCATTTGAGTACCTGAGAGATAGATTGAGGGTTTCTGCCCCTCTAGTAGAGACTTGATTGATGTGGTTTGGCATCAGTTTGACATGCACTATTAGAGATACTATTTTTTCTGGCACTAATGTGGGATGCTACTACTCATGGGGAGTAGTCAGCTTTGAGATTCAGAGGCTTATGATTTTTTTTGCTTTGATATTTCTGTCAGATTTCTGGCATTGATGGCAAAGGGGGAGTGATATTGATGTGAAAAAGTTAAAGATATTAGTCAAAGGGGGAGAGATATTGATATTCAGAGCTATATGCAGATGATTGTTGGCTGTCTTCCACATGGGGAGACTTGTTCGGTATTTCTTGGTACTTAGATGTTTTTCACATATAGTGTTGCCATCAATGCCAAAGGGGAGATTGTTGGCCATTTGGTGGAATTGATTATGTGTTGTATTGATGTTTTGACATTGATGTCAATACTATCTATTTGGATGCTTTACTGACATCCTTTGGTCCTAGTAGGTTGAGTGATTTTTGGTTAAGTTAGATCCGGCATGATCCGGTAGACTCTGGTTTAATCTGGTGATGGACTTGGCTTGTTCATGATACTTATACTCTTATTTGGTCAGTTGGTTTTGGTCTAGTGATTGGATGCTATCCTACTTGCTTAGAATATTGGTTTCTAGTTCCGGTGAGGGTTTCACCGACAAAGATTTTGGTGGAGATCTTTTGCATAAGTGGTGTTGGTGCATCTTTTGATGGCGTTTCAGGATGCTATTGGTGATCATGTTCAAGACTTGGCATTTGGAGATCATTTCTGAAATATGTGGACCCATACTTGGTCCTGATTGATCTAGGTTATGGACCGACTTTAATGTAATGTGTGGATAGGGCCTATTGATGTATTTTTGGGATGTCTTATGTGTTGATATTACTTGTTTGGTGTAAGGCTGACATGGTTTGTAATTATGTAATTGGTTTATTATGGTCGAGGGTTTGTATAAATAAGATGTAAGATCTCATTATAGATCATCATGGTTAATGTAAGAGGTCATGGTCAAGGAATGTAATGTGCGATTAATGTAATATCATTTAGGCAGAGGAGTTGGTCAATCATTGGGGATCAAATTGGGTTTGTGTAAGAGATTTAGTCCTCTGATATTGAGCTTAACAAGAACTGTACTCAAGCATAGAAGATGCTATCTTTTTCAATTGAACACTTCTCCGGATTGTAGTCTGGATTTATATGTAGTCAGTGAGGCTCCTTTTGTGATGAACAGTTTTCTCTAGGCTGTTGGCCTTTCTGCAAGTGTAGTCCCCTTCATTGTAATTCACATAATTATTGTAGAAGTATTATCTGGCTATCGGTAGGCTTCCCACCATGATTTTTCCCTTTATCAAGTTTTCCACATACAAATCTTGGTGTTGTGTGGATGGCTTTTATTTTGTGATTATTGTTTATGCTTAATTGGATTAATTGCTATTCCACTATTATTATTTTGAGTTCTGGTATTAAAGTTTAAATTGCTAATGCTTCTGGTAATATGTGACAACTGATTCACCCCCCCCCTCTCAGTTGTCTTCCGATTATCTGAATTGTCTAACATATGTAACATATGCATATGTGCCAAAGGAGAAGCAAACGCAGTTGGAGAACAAGGCTGTGAAATGTATCTTCATCGGTTACAGTTATGGTGTGAAAGGATACAAGCTTTGGGACCCTGTTGCACAGAAGGTAATTCATAATAGAAGTGTTATTTTTAAAGAAATTAAGTCTCCTTCTATTACATTGCAGCCATAACAAACCAAATAGAAAGATGTGATTCAATTCTCTTCTACACCTGAAAGAGTTGAATCAAGACCACTTGATAGGCAAGAAGTTGAGGAGAGCTCATCTAGCTCTGAATCTTCAGAAGAGGGGGAAGAACCTCCAACTTAGTTTGTTCTAAGGTCTACAAGACATACACAACCACTTGAAAGGTATTCATCTGACGATTGTAGACATATTTTTTCTTTGAATACTAATATGGATGAACCTAGATCTATAGAAGAGGCATTAGACATGAATGATGCAGAATCTTGGAAGATTGCTATGGAAGAAAAAAAGGCAGCTTTGAAAAAGAATAATACTTAGGATCTTGTACAATTGCTTGAAGGACGAAAGCCTGTTGGTTGTAAATGGGTGTTCAAGAAAAATATTGGTTCAGATGGAAGCATTGAGAAGTATAAAGCAAGGTTGGCTGCAAAAGGCTACTCTCAGGTTGAGGGTGTTGATTATGGTGAGATATTTTCTCTTGTTGCAAAAATGACATCCATTAGATTTCTTTCTATTATTGTTGCTACTTATGATTTAAAGGTTGAGAAAATGGATGTGAAAAATGTTTTCCTTCATGGTGATTTGGAGGAGGATATTTATATGACACAATCGAAGCACTATGTGGTGAAAGGTAAAAGTAATTTGGTTTGTAAATTAAAGAAATCTTTGAATGGCCTCAAACAGAGTTATAGGATGCGGTACCAAAAATTTTATACATATGTGTTGAGTTTGGGATTTGAGTGTTCTAAATCAAATCACTATGTTTATTATAAATTTGATGGTGATCATTTCCTATACATTGCATTGTATGCCGATGATACATTGTTCATTGGTAAAGGGAAAGGTATGATTTTAGAACTAAAGTCTCAACTCATTGCTAAATTTGAAATGAAAGATCTTGGTGCTGCAAAGCACATTCTTGGGATGAAAATTAGAAGAGATAGAGTGAATAGAAAGCTATGGCTAGGATAGAGTAAGTACCTGGATTCAATTTTGGGGAGGTTCAACATGCATGATTGTAGACCATTATGTGTTCCTTTTGTAGTTGGAACAAAACTAGCTGATTCAGATTGTCCTACATCACCATCAGAGGTGGAAGACATGAGAAGAGTGCCTTAACAAAGTGTAGTTGGAAGTTTGATGTATGCTATGGTCTATAGTAGACTAGACATAGCACAAGCAGTGGGAGTTATTTCCAGATATATGTCTAATCCTGGTAGAGTTCATTGAGATGCAGTTAAAAGAGTCTTCAAATATTTGAAAGGTACCTCAGAGTATTCTTTGTGTTATCATGGTAATTTGGTTGGAGACATGACTTCCCTTCATATTCATAGTTATGTGGATTCAAACTAGGCAGGTGATATTGATAGCAGAAGATCCACCAGTGCTTATGTATTTACTCTATTTGGTGGTGCAATTAGTTGGATGAGTAAGTGACAGGTTGTGGTTACTTTGTCCACTACTGAAGCAGAGTATATGAAAGCTACTCATCCTTGCAAATAATCCATTTGGCTTAAGAGACTGTGTTCAAATTTTGGAAGATTATCAAAATGAGTGTACTTGAATTAGGAAGAATTTTTTGGGCCTACTCGTAATTGATATGAATAGTGTTAATTCTATCATTTGGAGAAATACCTTCTCCTTGGGTTATTGCTTGGTCAAGGAAGGATCTCTCTCTCTCTCTCTCTCTCTCTCTCTCTCCAATTATTAACCTTTTGATCAACACAATTATAGAGAATACATTGAATCATGAGTTAGTGGAAAGGTGGAACTGTTGTGTCTCCACAACTCACACCTCATTTTATCCTTTGAAAAAACAAGGATCCCCTCTCTTTTTTATTTTTAGTATTTTCAATGTTCTATTTCTTTTCCTTTTATTTTTTTGTCCCCTTGTGTTTGTTTCCCCTCTTTTTCCTTTTTCCTCTCTTTTCCTTCCTTTTTTTTTTTTTTTTTCTCTTCCTTGTCCTTTTCTCCCTTTTTTGTTTTTGCCTCTTTTTCCCTTTCGAGTTTGTGGGGATCAAGGATGTAGGGTTCCATTTCCCCTTTTGAGGATTGGGACCAACCCTTGAGTCCTACCTTGTCTTGTAGTTACCACTTCCCACACCAAGGATTGGGGGTGGCAACACCCTTGACCCCTGATTTAGCCTAGAATAGTAGCAGGAATCGAGGGTATTACCACACCCAACCCCCAACATTCTCACCTACCACCAAGAGCATTCAAAGTTTTGTTTCCTGACTTGTCAAGATGTAATGGAAAGAGTCGAGTTCTAGTTTCTTCAAGAGCCACATCATGAATTTGTAGGTTCAGGCGAACAAACTATTGAGTCAGAAAGTAACTCGTATGAAGATAGTTCAAATAGATTGGATATTGAAGTAAAGCCTACCCTTCTAGAGGATTTAGAGGATTCAATTAGTGGTCCAACCACCATTTACCAATCATATCAGCAAGAGGATTCAATTGAAAATCAACATCCCTCACAACCCAAGTCAAAAGAGGAAAGTGAAGCTACTTCACCCACACAAGGAAAGGGTGTGTAAAGAATCAACAAAAGATTATGAAGAAAGAAGGAATGTGGAAGTTAATGTTTGACAGATCCAAAAGTAAGCAAGGTTGTGGAGATATAATTGAGTTAATTAATCCTAAACATAAGTCCTTTTTTGTTGCCCTAAGGCTCTAATTTCCATGTACCAATAACAATACAGAATATGAGGTTCTAATACATGGTTTTTTGTTTGCACTTAGAAAGAAAGTCAAGCTGATAATTGTTAAAGGTGACTCCCAATTGGTTATTTTCCAAGTACAAAGCCAATATTCATGTCATGATAAGAGACTATGTGCATACCATAACCAAGAATGGGATTTGATTGAGAGCTTTGATGCATTCAACATAAGGTTTGCCCCTAATCGGAAGAACAATACCATCGATTCTCTTACTGTTTCAGCTAGTTCTCTTGAGCCTATGGAGGGCTCTAGACTCAAAAAGGTTTTTTTTGAGCTAGTTTTCATCCCCTTTGTGCTTGATAATGTTACCAATTTTTAAGTTTTTGAGGATGATGACCATATATACTAGATTTCATATTGTGTAGTAGTATCTTTAAAACTTAGAATATTGATGAATGGAAAGAGATTTGACAAAGGTAGAAGATAAAGGAATCATTAAACTTAAGACCAATACTATCCCAAAAGGAATGATGGATTTAGAAATGATATTTGACTAAGATGGACCTCTCTGTGTTTAAAAATCCCCCACTGAGTCTAAAGAAGATAAAGGCAAATTACATAGCCTTGGTGATGATAGTGATATAAGGGAGGTCCTGATCGACAAAGTATACATTGATCAAGAAAAATAGAAAATTGTCTAGGCTCTAAGAGATTATTGAGAAGTTATCGCATGGAAATATGAAGAGTTAAAGACATATCACACATCAGTGATAGTACATACTATATATTCCATTGAAGCTGGGAACAAGACCATTTAGGCAGAGAGAATGCCCAGTAAATGTGCTAATAGAGCCCCTAATCCTTAAGGAAGTTAAAAATTTGTATTTCTAGTAGCTTGACACTCCACATGGGTGGAAAACTTCATCCCGGTTAGAAAGAAGAGTGGAGAGATCAAGATTTTTGTGGATTTTTGAAATCTCAATCAGGCTTCTAAAAAGGATAACTATCCCTTTCCTTCATTGGATGAAGTGTTGCAAATAGTAAATGGTTCCCAAATGATGTCTTTCCTTGACAAATACTCAAGATACAACCAAGTGATCATGCATGAAGAAGAAAAACTTAAAACAACCTTCACCATTAAATGGGGGACCTTTTCTTATCACCGAAGGCCCTTTGTGTTGATCAATGCCGGAGAAATATTTCAATGAGCCATGGACATTGCTTTTAGTGGTTTGGTGGGAAAGTGTATTTTCATTTACATAGATGATATCACCATGTTTTCAAAGAATATAGTTGATCATGTAGGTGATCTCCAAAAGGTGCTTCAGCGTTGTCAAGACTTTGGTATTTCATTGAACCCCAAAAAGTGTATCTTCGAAGTCACTGAAGAGAAATTGCTTGGCCATGTAATTTTAGACGAGGGTATTGCAATAGATCCTAAATGCATTGAGGCCATACAAAAAAATGAATTTACCTAATAGTAAGGAGTTGAAGTCTTTCTTTAGAAAAAATAATTTTGTATGAAAGTTCATCAAGAATTTTACAGAAATAGTGCACCCTCTGAATGATATGCTCAAAAAGGATGCCAAGATAGAATGGAATTAAGAGGCAAAGAAAGTGTTTTATGAAATCAGTATTGCTATAGTTAGTACACTCGTGCTTCCAATCTTGACTATTCACTTCCATTTAAGATTTATTCTTTTGCCCTTGAACATTCTTATATGGGAGTGTTGACTCAAAAGAGGGTAGAGAGACATGAAAATCCAATTGTCTTCATGAGTGCACCTTTTAAGTATGTTGAGTTAAGGTATCCAAATCTAGACAAGTAGTCCTTTGCATTGGTGATGTAAGGAAGTTAAGTAGCATAACAACTTCCTACACTGACCTACAGAGGAGGGTAATGCAATTTTTTTATAGGTCATTACAACAATTACAAGAACTTTAACATAAATAAACAAAATATCATGCATACCACAACACAACACAATGATTTACATGGGGAAAACCCTTTCGGGAGAAAAAAATCCACACTCCAAAAGCAGCCCAATATATTATTCAGAAATCAATAACATATTACAATATACTTTCAGAGAAATATCTTCACATAAGTACCACTAATAAGAGACTCAGAGGTAACTCAATAGCCATAAGACTCTTACACACAACCTCTAGCTCACACACCTCATATATAGGAGATACAATACAAGAAACCATCAAACAGTATTACAAAACCATGGGCTAAAACCACCCAATAAACTAGACCCGACCTTATCTCCATTCTAGATGCCCTATGATGTGTCAAAATACACATCATCACGTGTTCATCCTTTTTACAATTCATTTATGTGTCCGATGTAATTTTATATTTCCTATTACAGGGGTCCAAAGTTCTAGAGGCCATAACTTGTGAACTGAGTGTCTGATTGACAAACTGTTTGATGCGTCAGGAAGCTCGCGAAGTGCTCTATCACCTTATAACCTACTATGCTATTATTACCAATTTTTAGGGTGTTTTGGAGGGTCTAAAGTCTTGAAAATTAAATTAACCTTTCATCGCACCGTTAAAAAATGGAAACTTTAATATCTTCAAAACTAGTTGTGATCTTACGACAAAAATTTACTGACATGCTTATCTAGCCAATCTGAAGCTTTGGAGAGAATTTCACACCATTTCGTGCTCAAGAGAAAAATTACTATAAATAGTAACCTAATATAAATGTAAGGTTGAGACACCATTTTCCCAATAGGTGAAAGTAGTTAAGAAATTTAGACATTATATTCTAAAAAGTAAAACCACCGCAATTGTAGTAGACTTGGTTGTCAAAGCCATGCTTATGCAGAATGAGTTGGGAGAAAGATGAGGGAAGTGGATGATGATACTACAAGAGTTATATTTGGACATCCAACCAATGAAACTTGTGCATGGACAATGCCTTTTCAAGGTACTAGTAGGAGCCAAGGAGAAAATTACTTGTTATCAATATTCCTTCCAAGATGTGAATTCAGATGAATGGTATCAAGATGGTATATTATCTTTTGTGAAGTTGTTTCCCCAATGGGATGACAAGATCAAAGTGCCAGGCATTGAAAATTAAGAGCAGTTCATACATGATTAAAGGTGGGTACCTATATAAGAGGAACTATCATGATTTGTGTTTAAGGTGTTTAGATAAAGAAGATGTTGTCGCCATGTTATGAGACTTTCATGATAAATATGATACTAGATGTGGAACAACTAAGGCCACTGCACATCAGATACTAAGGTCTAGTTACTACCGACCTACTTTGTTCCAGGATACTCATGAACATGTTTAGTCATGCCATGTTTGCCAAACGACTGCTACTAAAGAAAGGAATATTGCCATGCTGATGCAACTAGTATATGAGGTACATACATTCACCCAGTGGGGCCTTGATTTTATTCATATTATTAACCCTCCATATTCTATAAGAAATAGGTATATTCTTACTACAATCAACTATTGCACCCGATGGATTGAAGTCCTCAGTTGTAAAAATTGTACCACTGAAGTTGTGATCAACTTTTTGGAGGAATATATTATCACTTGGTTTGGGATGCCCTTTTATTTGGTATGTGATTATTTTCCCTCTTTTTCTTCTACTCATTTGCTTCAGTGGGATTTCGTGAACAAGGTAATGTTAAATTTTCATCTAGCTATTATGTGCAAGGAAATGGGGTGGTTGAGTCTACTAATAAAAATTTAATCATGGTAATAAGATGATTGTTAGAGAAAAACTCGAAGGTCTAGCTCTCCTAGTTGAAATTTTCTTTATGGATAGAGCGAGTTAAGATAAAGAACTCTTTGGGTGCATCTCCTTTCCAATTAGTCTATGGGCTTGTCCTCATCTTCCCAATGACTCTCAAAATTACTATCCTTAAGTTTATGGAAGGCCATGTCAAAGGTGAAGTTAAAGTCCATATTAGACTTACCAATTTGCTAGAAATTGAAGAAAAGAGGGTGATTTCCCTCAAAAACATGGCTAAACATCAATCAGTAGTCAAGCGTTGGTTTGATAAGAGAGCTAAGGTGAAATATTTTAGAAATTTTGGTATAGTTTTGATGTGAGATAAGTCTAAGGAAAAGGCTGGTAGTGATTTGAAGTTTGAATATTTGTAGACTAGCCCATATCAGATTGAAAAAATTATTGGTAACAATTCCTTTAGGGTTAGTTTTTTAAAAGGAGAACTTGTTCCATTTCTCATCAATGGGAAATTTCTTAAGGATTACTTTGGATCCTAGTAGGATGGGTTTTTTTTGTTTCCCTTTGTATTATAGCAGATTTTAGGTTTTGTTCCTTTTTGTTTTCTTTTTTTCAGTTGTTTTCTTTTCTCCTCCCTTCTCATTCTTTTTGACAAGTGAGGTTGTTTAAGGCTTTTTCCCAAATAGTTAATCCTATGGACATATTAGACCATTGAAAAGATTTGTGTATTTTCTTGTCAAAAGGTCTCAACTCTTGTTTGAAAGACACATTTGAAATATCATGAGCTCAATAGGATATTCATCATATAGGACTACTTGAAATTATTCTATGTCTTGGGTTTACATTTCAAAACATATTTAATACCAAACTTTAGTAAGATTGTCCTTTGAGTAGTCTTAAGTTAGAATACATCTTTCAAATGTGTTTTCTTAAGATTCCATTGTGGTTTCAACCCCTATTACAACTTTTGTGTAAAGTTTGGTGATTGAGAGAAATGTATGTGATAATAAAGGTGTTGAAAAGAAGAAAAAAATTAATGATGAAAAAATGAAAAGATCAAAACAAGTAAAATATTTGATAAAATCTCAAGGAATCAATCATAACGAGGTGATTATAGAATCTCCATCAGGGCTATAGATGTCTAGCTAGTAGTGGAAATATGCTCCAAGGAAATTAAAGGTATCTCTATCAAGGCTATGGATGCCTGACTGGTAGTAGAACTATGCCCAGATATATTGAGAAACAAAATAAGATAAAATAGATTTTGACCTAGGTCCTCTCTCAAGAAGTCTTGCTAGAATCTCGAAATGGATTAATTCATAGTGCGCACACTTGATGATGGTACACATGAATAAATCAATGATCTTTATGATGTATAGTAACCCAAGTTAATTTTGCATTATTTTCTTTTAGCCAAGGTTTGGTCCAGATCATCCTTCGCTGGTAAGTAAATGCTAAAAGTATTTTAGTTTGTTTGGGGGCTATTTGCTGGGAATCCACAAATCACACCTCGTTTTCTCATTTGAGAAAATAGGGACCCCTTTTTTTTCTTTTTTCCTTTTTTCTTTTCGTTGCTCTATTTCTCTACCTTTTCTTTTGTCATTCCCTTGTTCTATTTGTTTCCCCCTGTTTCCTTTTTTCCTCTCTTTACCTCCCCTTTCTTTTCTTTTTCTTTTTTATATTTATTCTCTTTTTTTTCTGTTTTCATTTTTGCCTCTTTTGCCCTTTTGGAGATCAGGGATGCAAGGTTCCTTTTTCCCTTTCAAGGATCCTTTTTCCCTTTCAAGGATTAGGATCCCTGACTCCCAAACTCTGACTTGTCTTGTAAATGATCACTTCCCACATCAGGGATAGAGGGTGGCAACTCTTGGCAATTGACACTCAATTGGTTGGTTTCACTATGTTGTCCTTGATGGCAACATGGTATCTTATTCTGGCTTCATGTTTTGGTTCACTTGTGTATCGACAGGCACTTCATAGACACTACACTGACACCAACACCCACAAGATAGAGGGATTTCTTTGGTTACCGTCAATGCAAGCCGACATGGTTTATAATAAGGTTATCGATATTGGAGGTCGACATCTCTTGGATCCAACATCGACAATTGTTTTTGATACTCATGTATTTATGTTATCTAGATGACATGTATATTGGTATTGTAATTATCTTTATAAGCCGACATAAGGCATGATAAAAATTATAGGGTATATAGGTCAGTTGGATTAGATCATTTTAAAATCATCATGGTAATGGAAATGTAATGGAGATGTGGATGTGATATGATGCAAAATATATCAGCGATATTATGTATGTGAGGATATTTATGTAAGGGTTATTCTGGTAAAGGGTTTAGGGCAGACTGGAAAAGACAGAGCTTAACAGAAACTGTATTTTGGAATAGAAGATGCTACCTTTTACAGTTCAACACTTCTTCAGATTGTAGTATGGATTTATATGTAGTCAATGAGGCTCCTTTTGTGATTGAGTAGTGTGCTCTAGGCTGTAAGAATTCCTGCAAGTGCAGGCCCCTTATACTTTGTAATATCTCTTCATATGGCCAGCAGATTGATATTGTGGGTCACAAATCCTACAGTGGTTTTTCCTCTTTGAGGTTTTCCACGTATAATTCTATGTGTTATGGTTCTTATTTTTGTGATTGGCTTATTGGTTGCTTTACTTCTTTCAATTCTGTATGTACCGACATACTGGTTGGTGTATGCATGTTTTAATAAGGCTAAAATTGATCATTCTGGTATAACACTGATTCACCCCCCCTCTTAGTGTTATTGGATTCCAACAATCGGTATCAAAGCCTTGTGCCTCAGAGGAAGTTTAACAGCTTGAGGAGGATCCTGAATCCGGAATCCATGGACATGGGTTTGGAAAAGCAACTCGAGATGACACTTGAAGATTATGATGCTGAAAGGTTGAAGAACTTAAAGCTACAAGATGCATTAAATTCTACTAAGGAATTCATTCTTGTTCTATAGGAGAGGCTATCATCTGTTCAAGCTAGGAGGAAGGAAGTTTTGCAAAATTAGGACGATGAAGAGAAAGGTGCACTTAAGGAACAATGTCAGAAGCTGAGTTAGGAGAACATGATTATGAGAAATGAAATGCAAGCTGTAACTATTAGGATGTCTAAGGAGATTGAAGACAGAAATAAAAAGGAAGAAAATCTTGCTGTATCCTTGAAGAACAAATTTGAAGACTGTGGTAGGTTGGTTCATGAGAATGATATGTTGATAACTAATTTAGTACAATCCTAGAGTAATGAACAAGAGCTTGAGAGACAAATAATAATTATGAGAGAAGATCTAACTACTGCAAGTGAGTACAAAGAGAAATTCAAGATTAGTTCAACACAACTAGATAAGTTATTGAAGAGACAAAGATAGATTGGAGATTCCAGTGGACTTGGATTTGAGCAAGGAAAAAGTTCCAGTACTGCTAATGAAGATCAAAACCATAAGGCACCAACAAGGTAGTTTAATGCTTATAAATTTAATGGTAGATGTTTTGTTTGCAATAGATTTGGTCACATGGCTAAGCAATGTAGAAACAGAGCAAATCAGAACCTTGATTCTGCTCCCGATGAATGTTCTAAATGTAATAAGTATGGTCAAAAGATGGAAGATTGAAAAATGAATGTTAAATGCTATGCATGTGGGAAATTTGGAAATATGGCTAATCAGTGTAGGTCAAGCAATTATACCGGTTTTAGCAAAGCAATTCAAAGGAATAATATTACATATTATGCATGTAATGAGGTTGGACATATTGCTAAATTATGTAGAAGCAGAAATCCATCGGTTGGTAATGGAGGATCAAATGAGAAAAGAAAAGAGAAGGTTAATGAAATCCGACAAGATCATACTCAGAAATGGGTCAGGAAGACTAAAGAACAATCAGCAAATGGGAATGCATCGGTTACTTATTTGGAAGAGGAGGTTTCTCCTGCACCGACAGGTAGCTCATCCGGCAACTAAGGTAGATGCCTTAGGGGTAGGAAAAATTCATGAAGATGCTACATATACCACGAGAAGAGGTTCTGGAAGATGTTCCAGACATTGGAGATGCTTATTCAACATAGATATGTTTTGTTCAAGATCTGGTATCTTTCACCAGAAGCCATTGATGTCAATGAAAGATTAGGGTTTTTCTTGGAGGATAAAAGGTCGAATTCATTTCATTTTTTATCACCTTGCATTCAGTGCGATTAAGAGCGATTAAAGGCGATTCAGAGCAATCAAATTTCTTCTTGAGCTATTTCATTGACGACTGAAAGAATTTGTTAAGGGTTTCACCGAAAGCGATCATCAGGTATTTTATTTAATCATGGAAGGGAGATAATCAACTATTCCTATCTTTGTTGCAAATCTGACTGTTGTTGAGGTCAACGACCATCCCAGGGCAATTTTCAAGCGGTATCCACATGTGGTTACCCTAGAAGATTCGGTTGGAGCATTTTCTCGTGTTTCAGAGGGAGTTGTTTATGTCAAAGATGTTAGGGAATATATACACTGTCACATTGAGGATTTGGGGACATCTGATATAAAGAGAATGTACATGAGTGAGCTTACGAGAGATTCTAGAAAGATCAAACCAACATACAAGCACATTGAAGACTTAGGGTTTACCGACATTCTGGATATTCTAGAATTCGAAGATGAAATCATTAGGTATGTTTTAAGAAAAGTACATGGAGAGTTTATCTAGTTGGATAGACCTTAAAAGATCACCAAGGAAGAGGTCAGGGAAATCACTGGTTTACCATAGGTTGGGCAAAGTCCAGATAAGAAGGTCTTTAATGGTTATGCCAATAAATCACTGGCGCAACATCTGACAGGAGATCTATGAGAATCAACACTATTACCGATACAGACATCAAATCAGGTAGCATGATCATCGGTTAAAAGGTAGCTCAGTCAAACCCACCGAATTCTATTTCTATCTCCTACATTTTCACAAGTTACAAAATGATGAGAGAAAATGAGAAACTGGATCTATGCGGTTGGATGTTAGATGAATTATTAATAAACCTAGGAAAGATTAAAGGTGAAAAGAAAGGGACTTTCTAGTATGGCAACTTAATTGTCTGCTTAATGTTATTTTTCATGAATGACACTCCCAGTTTTGGGAAGAGGCAATGGGCATTTGATATCCTGGTAGGGAGACAATTGAAATAGTCAATTGCTACTTTAGGCAGTCAGAGGGATGACAAAGTATGGGGGTATTTTAAGGGATTCCAAAAGTCTATGAAATCTAGGAAAAGGATTCCTATGCATATTGTTGAAAAATAGTCAATGAACATATGCTTCATGGTGAAGAAGGATGAAACACTTATGGAAGCCATTAAGCCCTAGAAGATTTGGATTGAGGAAATGGGCTATGAAGTTGATGGATAGATTTTAGATGCTTATGCAAAAATGTTGATTGATGCACCAATTGATGAGGCTGAGAAGCCCTGTGGTACTACTAAAAAAAATACACATGAGGTTGAAACAAAGTTCAACCAAAAGAAGAGAGAGAATCAGGAAGGAAAGGCAAGTAAGTTTATTGAGAAGGTTTCATAGGACATCAAAGCATTAATTGATGCTATCTTAGAGAAAGGCAGGAAGAGGAAAGAACCAAAAGTGTTCATTGAGTCTATCACAACTGAGTCTGAATCCGAGGATGACATGCCCCTGACATTAAAAAGAGTTGTAAGGAAGAAAATAGAGGAAACTAAGGTAGAGGCTAAAAAGCAACCGGTTAGGAAAGTTACATTCAAGTTACTAACACAGAAGCAAGCACCAAAAGGAACAACTTCAGCTCCATTCGATATTATAAAAAGGAAGAAGAAGAATGACATTGATAGGGCTATTCAATCTGGTAATGTTCCACCAAAAACTTGTGCAGAGTTAGTAGATGAAATAACTAAGGATGGCATGTTAAAGAATGTAGAGTTTTACTATGATCATTTAGAGAATGATGAACAAAGAGAGGTAGAGGAAGCAGTATTGTTATATTTGGATATTTGTAAGAAAGCCTTGATAGAAATTGAAGATCAAATACTGACAGAATTATATGATATGTTAGATGCTAGGAGACTATTAGCAATGCAAGAAGACAAGCATATTAAAATTCAAGAGTTGTTATCTATTTGTGTTTCTATTACTCCAGAGGATATGGATAGGACACTTGAGGTGGCAGATAGAAAAGTCTTTAACAACAAACATAGAATAACCAGTTTGATGCTAGGAAGGGTAAATGAGATAATAAAGGAGACCCAAAAGACATGGGTTAAGTTCTTTGGAGAGAACTAAGGTTTCTTTACTTCACTGGAATCAAAGATAGACACTACAGACACCCCAGTTGAAGGAAAAGGAAAGGGTATTATGGGTACTTCACCCTCAATTTTGAAAAACATTAAGATAATGAAAATTAAGCCCCTGATGCATAGACAAATGTTGAGATACCGACAAATATATAGAGTGAAAATATTGATATTGTACAAGATACTAATGTTGAGGATAACAGTCCTCTAGATACATATGTACAGGTTGAGGTTACAGTTCCTAGAGAGGAACCGATAGTTACAGAGATTGCACCAAGTGGCAAAGCCACCAGTGCAAGTGAGGAAGCTATAAAGGATAAGTCATTAGAGGAGAAGAAAGGGGAATCTGGCAGGGAACCTATAGTAGGTCCATCATTATTGTCTATTGAAACCTTGCAGGTTGTAAAGAAAAACATAACTGAGATGAGTACTACTAAACTCATGATGATGGCTGCACATAAATTGATGGAGGGATTTATGGATAAAGGGATTATTGATCAGCCTATCACTGTGTTATATATACTAGTATCGGATTTCAAGATTGACAAGGAAGTGATCCCATCCGACAATCTTAAGACAATTACTAAGCACATTTCAAATATTTTCAATCCTTGCAACAAATTTCAAACCGGCAAGCTTTGGAGAGGTTCATACAAGCTAAAAGAGCTACATTTGATTAGGTGATTGAATGTGAGAAGAAGAAGATTGATGAAAAGTTGAAATTGATATATAAATATTTGAAGTAGTGTACAAATATATACAACGTATGTTGTAATACAGGTATACTTACAGTTAATATGGATAAGAAGATTAAGGAATTTCAGGAGAAAATTGCAAGTATAGCTAATTATTTTGATGGATTGACTTCATTGACTACATCCATTGATGGTCAAATTTTGGTTTTGGAAGCCCAAATTTCTGTTCTTGAGAAGGAAAAAGACAAAATCATAAGAAGAGACAGAAGTCTTAGAGGCTTGGTGAGTCCCCAGTTGGATTCACTCAGTGTACATAAGAAGGAGTTTATGGATATGGTTGGAAAGCCCATATCGCCAAAGATAAGTGAGAAAGAATCATTTTCTCATATACTAAATGGACTTGTATCTATTTCCAACACTTTCAAATCTAGTTGGGATACTTATCTTGAGCTATTGGAGAAGGCTTATCCAGAAATTTTCAAATTTGTTAAGCTTCGGTAAGATATTTTTGGGATATTCATTGTACAGTTTGTGTATTTTTGACATTCTTTTTAGAATTTTTGTTGGCATTGATGTCAAAGGGGGAGTGATATAGATGTGAAAAAGAAAAAGGGGAGTTTTATTCATTAGGGGGAGACATGGAGTATGAATTATTTTGCATTGATTAATATTCAGCTCAGGGGGAGTAGGCAGGATGAAACCATGACCATTTTTCACATGAGTGTTGCCATCATTTCCAAAGAGGGAGATTTTTGGCAATTGACACTAAATTGGTTGGTTTCACTATGCTGTCATTGATGGCAACATGGTATCTTGTTTTGACTTCATGTTTTGGTTCACTTGTGTACCGACAGACACTTCACAAACACTACACCGACACCAATAGGATAGAAGGATTTCTTTGATTACTGACAATACAGGCTGACATGGTTTATAATAATGTTATCAATATTGGAGGCCGACATCTCTTGGATCTGACATCGACAATTGTTTTTGATATTCATGTATTTATGTTATCTAGTTGACATATATATTGATATTGTAATTATCTTTGTAAGCCGACATAAGGCATGATAAGTTGTATAGGGTATATAGGTCAGTTGGATTAGATTATTTTAAAATCATAATGGTAATGGAAATATAATGGAGATGTGGATGTGATATGATGTGAAATATATCAGAGAGATCATGTATATGAGGATATTTATGTAAGGGTTATTCCAGTAAAGGGTTTAAGGTTTCAGACCGAAACAAATAGAGCTTAACCGGAACTGTATTCTAGCATAGAAGATGCTACCTTTTGTAGTTCAACACTTCTCTAGATTGTTGTCTAGATTTATATGTAGTCAGTGAGGCTCCTTTTGTGATTGAGCAGTGTGCTCTAGGCTGTAAGCCTGCCTACAAATGCTGACCCCTTATATTTGTAATATCTCTTCATATGGCCAGTGGATTGATATTGTGGGTCACAAATCCCACCGTGGTTTTTCCTCTTTGAGGTTTTCCACGTATAATTCTATGTTATGGTTCTCATTTTTGTGATTGTCTTATTGGTTTCTTTACTTCTTTCAATTCTATATGTACCGACATACTGGTTGGTGTATGCATGTTTTAATAAGGCTAAAATTGATCATTCCAGTATAACACTAATTCACCCCCACTCTCAGGGTTATTGGATTCCAACAACAACACCCTTGACCCCTAATGTATCCCATAATAGTGAAAAGGATTGGGGCTATTTCAACCCCCGACCCCCAACACTCTCACCTACCACAAAGTGCATTGATTGTGGCCTTTAGGGCATATATAATATTGGAGCCTCGATCAATTACTCACTTTGTATTGTGCGTCAAGAGTGACTTCCTGGTGTAGGAGCACCTACCTATAAAGACATGAACCAAGAACAAGATGATTTTTTATTAGCCTAGAAGGAATGTAATAAGACCCAATGGGTCCTTTTTGTAATTCAATGTCCTAGGAGTGTGACAAGTTTGTCCATTGTTTGGTTCAAATTGTCATCTAGGGTCTTGTAGAGTAAATTGAGTCAATAAAGGTCACAATGGTCTAAATTGAGGGATCAAGTGACCACAAGTATATTTGAGTCATTTTTGATGTTTTAGAATCAAATGTCATCATTTTGGGGGAATATGATAGTCTAGAGTATACGTTGGTTGAATTATGTAAAAGTTATCATATTGTCAATTTGTTGTCATGAAAATTTTGCACTTTTTTTTAAGTCTTGATTCTCCAATGGTCAGTTTAGTTTGAAAAACAATTGGAGGAGGTTGTGGTCATTTGGGAGATACCTTTAAAGGCCCCAAAAACCAAAGGATGTATGTTGGTTGATTTGGAAAGAAAATTAAAGCATCAAGAACTGTTGTAAACTCATAAAACCGTGTAATTTCTGTTGATTGCATACTGAAGGTGGATTGGAAAGAATTCTCATGGAATAGTTCATATAAATAGATCATTTTACATTTGTTTTTATTTTAGTGTGAATTCTTGAAGTGATCGCTGCCCCATTCTACAAGCAAATCTCTATCAGGTAACCTAAAACCCTTAAACCCCTAGGGTTTGACTCCAATAATGGGTTTTGGCCTATCAATCCTTAAATGAACACTCTACCGTTATAGGATATTATAGGCCACTATAGCATATGTAAATAGCTAAAGACATTAAGAGGACACAACAGGGCGAAGAGGATGGAGAACTAACCCTAGGTCTGGCATCTCTATGTGACAGACTAGTTTGATGAGTGCAATGTGTGAGACTTGAGTGGTAGAGCACTGGAAAGGGGTTTGAATGTGGTAGAAGAGTAATTTGGAGGTTTAAATAATATTTCATGGTTAGTGATGGTCACCCATTAGGAGAACCAAACCAATTTGTGGAAGGCATTCAGTCAAATAGGTCTAATAGCCCTATTAGGTCTGTTAGTGCAGTGATAGTTGGGATATCTGTAAGTTGGTCCAGTACTAGAAACTAAGATATTGTTGAGAAATCCAAAAAAGGTATCTGAATATATAATTTTTTTGCCTAGATCCTCAGGGTGTCAAAAGTTATCACCCTATTCCTTCAAATGGAGGCCTAATTGCAACCAGTTCTGTTTGTGGGCGAGTGAGTTAAAATTGATGTTCCAGTGGATCTAAACCATGAAATCCTGGTTCATTTGTGTTAAGATGTTGTGAGAAAACACCTCCAAGGATCTTTGTATTGAATTGGTCAAGTGGGCCATTCAAACCCTAAAGCCTAGTAGTAGCCCACTCATGTATGCAAGGGTGTGGGTAATCACACAAGAACTTGAGAAAGTAGACATAGTGGAGCCTTTGGGCCTTCCAAGGTGTTGTTTGGTGTCATTGAACCATTTATTGACTTGGTGTTGTGTAAGGATATTTGGAATTAGGGATTTTGGTTGAGTTTGTGAGACTTAGAGGTTGGTTGGTTCAAGGTCATCCTTTCGGTCTGTTGCCTCCTCATCACTTCCAAGTGAATTTGCATGTTTTATGAGCAATCTAAGCATGTTTTGGTGATCATTGGTTGGTGGCAGAGTTGGATTTTGACGTAGGTGCGATTTATGTCCTTCTAACTAGTTTTATTTTTTTCTTCTTCCTTTTTGTCTTTGTGTTAGGGTTTTCGTCAAGTGTTTTACCTCACTTCGAGCCACATCCTTCTACTAGTTCTTTCAGTTATATTTTGGAGTTTTCATTGCTCAATAGTTCCACTTGGTCGGTGTGTGCCCTCGTGTTTTTGTTGCTCATTTCTTTAATTCACCTAGGGTTAGGGTTAGTTTAGGTTCCATTTTTGTTTTCCGTAGTTGCCTTAAGTGAATTCTGAAGTCTTGTCTATCAATCCAGATGAATGACCTAATAATGCCTAATGTTAGAGAACGATGATTTGGTGTTGTAGATGCCTAAAATTGTCCTGTTTAATTAAATAATTTTTTTATTTATTTAATTAGTTTATCCTTAGTCTTCTATTAATTAAATTGATTTTTGTTTATTTAATTAATTCACTTATCCTATTCTAGCCTTTTCCTATTTAAATAAATATTTTATTTATTTAAATTATCTTTTTCCCTAAATTAAATAAATATTTTATTTATTTAATTGGTCCCACTTCTTTTATTAATGAAATAAATCTTTATATATTAATTAATTCATTAGCTTTTTCCCTTCCATGACACATGTCATTTATCTCTTAATTTTTTCTCTACCTACCCCTTCATCATTTTATTATTTTCTCTACCTACTCTTTAATCCTACTCGACCATTTATCTTTTCACCTCTTAATCTTATCCCTCCATTTTCTAAAGTGTCTTATATATAAGAGGATTCTTTTATCCTTCTAATCCTAATGTGTCTATCAAGCTTTTTTGCAATCAAGCAACTTTACAATCACAATCCTTTCTTTGTTGAACTCTTGTGCATAATACAAAATCTGAGAGTAAATATATCAAACAAGATGAATGGAGATAGGAGACAATGGAGCTCAAATCCTACTTGGCATGTGAATGATATTATTATTTTATTTATTGATTTGCATGTTCTTATGTTTCTTCATTGGTGTAGGGTGAATGTTTTATTGTAGAACTAGGGTTTAATGTGGTTGGATCTTTGTAGTTTTGCAATAGTTTGTTATCATCATTTTTCACCTCACACAAGTGTTACTCCTCCAATGACTTATGACCATAATGTGAAACAATTTTTTTTTTGAAGTTTGATCCTTGGTGGGGATTAGGGATGCAACATCCTTGACTCCCCCCATCTTGAGGATCATGGATGTTGCACGCCCGCATTCTTGAATTCATAAGCCACACATAATACTAGCGAAGAGAAAGGATATTGCTACCCTTGACCCCCGATGGTCATTAATGCAGGGATCGAAGGTAGAAATTCCCTTGGCCCCCAGCTTAATCCTTCACCCTTTGTTATTTTGGGGATTAGAGATAGAAATACCCCTAACCACCAAAGGTTCTTGAAGTGTTTCAATGCGGGGATTGGGGATGTTGCTACCCCTGACCCCCGAGATTTATAAGTTTTTTAGCTAACTCATGAGAACTTTTAGTTTAGTTTTGATGCTTTATATAGTTAGTTTATGTCTTCAATAAGATGTTCTCATAAAAATTATAATTGTTTTGCTAGTATAATAAAGCTTCTAATAGATGTGTTTTTGAGTGCAAATTTGCTAATGTCACAACAAAGAGCTATCCCAATGAAGTACAGATTCAATGGCTACCTTCCACTCATGAATCTGCATTCCATTGATCAATAAATCATTGACATGGATATTGATCATGTAGAATTAAAAGAGTTCTTTCAAAGGATGGCCACATCTATTGGGAGAACTACATGGTCCATTTCACTAGTTAGATTGGGATTGGTACATGTGGCTTCTTTTTTCATGGCACTCTAGTCTCGAGACTTGATTATGGCTTGCACATCAAAGTATAATTTAGATGAACAGAGAGTCTATTAGTCCTTTGGAAGATGTTATCCTTGAAATTTCACCAAATGCCACTGAAGATTCTCTTCACATTCAGAAACATGATACCAATGCTAGAGTGACTGTTGAACATGGGGAACAATAGTACAATAATGAAAGAGATCCCATGCCATACATTAAGGCGAATCTTATGGATAATTTTGAGAAGTCCAGTTAGCTAGAGAAATTAAAAATCATTAATCGAACATATTTGTATGTAGATGCTTGGGATTATGTTACATTTTTTAGTAGGATGGAAGGGTTGTCGGATGTGAAGGAGTTTCATCCATGGATGCTATTGTTCATAAAGACTATTCTTGCAAGAAAGGAATTCATAGATTGGGGGATGATGACAAGTGAAAACTTGGATGAACAGATGTTAAGAGTGAAGAATGACCCCAAGTTATACATGACTTCTTATATTATTTATATTCTTTCTACATAGTCTACCTATCCAGGCATGAGAAAATAAGGGTCTCTCATAGCCCCAAATGCACATGTTTACAATATTTATCCTTAGTTGTGGCTTGAAAGAAGCTGGAGGATTCATCACTCTGGAAATGAATTCTTCGTGTTTGTAGTGATAAAAAATATTTAAGGTAATTTTAGCAAAAGGTTGTCCCTAGAAGCTACTAGTCAAATTTGTCACTTTGGAAATTACTTTATTTAGTTTAGAACATTCACTTACACTCGGGTTGCGAGATGTACTATTACCCCTCATAAGTTGTCTTGATATCTATGCAATAGACTAGTTGTTTTAGAACTATGTTGACATCTTGTGGATGCAAACAAATTGGTAAAGAACAAACATAAGCCATGTTTTCAATTGCTTGTTAGCATAGATGCACATTCATGTTAGGAAATAAAAGCCACAAAGAACGTAGAAGTGGAACTACTTAATTTTCTTTAAAATTGTTGAAGATTGAGTGCAAAAAATTTGACTTAGTAGGCACATTTAGTAAGTTTATGGGCTCACATTTCAAACGTGTACCTAATATAGAGGATCATTGGGAAAATTGCATGGATGATCACGAAGTGAGAATTCAAGATTATTGTAGATTAGACCTAGATTTGGCACATCTACCTAAGAACTTGTTAATATCTGATGAGGATAGGAAATATCACAATAAAAACAAGTTGCATCCTCTTTATGAGGAGAAGATAGTCTTTGATGTTTCAATTCATAATGTTGATCCCAATTGGTTGGAATTGGAGAATATGGAGAGAGTGAAATATCTAAAATATTTCACCAATAAATGGTTGATTCATTCAAATAAAATGCTTCCTAATCCTCAAGTAGAGACTCCATTGAGCAATATCGAAGGCTGAGATGGGGGGTTAATCAACATTCACAAAATATCATCAAATTAAAGTGATTCTAACTTCATTATTCATTAATATTAATGAACTAAAAGTAAATTGTAATAACAATAACATATCCACATAATGACACCATATTGTTACATGGAAAAACCAAACTGGGAAAAACCATGGTGAGAATTTAACTCAATAGTAGCAGTTTTACAATAGACAAGGCTTCTTGCCAAAAGAGATTACTACTTTGGACTTGCAGATTGAGATGCACAACCCGAGGTAAGATACAAAAAGGGACTTGATCTATTGAAGAGAACTTCCCGATGGCAAGATACAAAACTGATCTCATAAAGCAATACAAATTTAATAGATTGAACTATATACAAAAAGTATCTGTTAGAATGCGATAACAATTCCCAAAATATACTCATTTGATTGTTTTGTATATCTCTAAACCACTGCTCTTACTCACTTCTAATCTACTAGTCATCTATCCATCCTGCACTCACATCACTTCTTCTTCCCTTTATCCTCTCTCTATATCTCATCCACATCTATTACAACCAATATATAATACCAATCGGATCCAAAAAAACCATGACTAGGTCAACCAAGCATGTATGTGACATGTATATAGAATCGACCCAAAAATATATTATCTAGAAGGTAAAAAGGATATGTACCAAGTCCGAAATCCTTCCAACTAATATCAAAAACATTTTACACCCAACCGATCGATTCAAAAAGCACAAATCAGTACCAAAAATTCTATTTTGTGCAATGCATTGCTTATCCTAGACCAAAAACAAATAAATCAGTTCATCCAAGGGAACCATGACATCTATCTCAACAAAATAGTAACTTATTATATCCCAAGATATATCCATAACAAAATACTAATTTTGGTCCATGATAAGTTTCTTCAAAGAAATAAATAGAAGTACTTCTGAACCAGGTAAAGAACACCAAACTCCAGAAACATACTAACACATCATCCCATATCTTCTCATCAACATAATGTCAAGAGAACAAAACATCCAGACTACCAACTAATCCTATCCAAAATATGGACCACCCATAACAACCAGGGAAATATAAGATTGATAAAGGTTTGATGTCAATGACAACAATGACATCCAAATGTGTAACAAACTCGATCATCACAAGATGGGGCCAATGCTTCAAAGGGTAAGAAAGATCTTCCCTAATCATAAATAAATATATCCTCCTCTCAAAGATCAAATGAAGCATGCAAGGCTACATGTAGAACAAGTTCCATTAAAAGTGCATAAATAGATGAAGAATAAGAAGGTTACATTAAAAGTGCATAAATAGATGAAGAATAAGAAGGAAACACAAGGAACTTCTTCCACTACTCCTCAATCCAACAAAGGGAAAGAAACAATGTCTACTCTTGCAGATCCTCCTTCACCTTCAATTCATCAAAGAACAAGATCAGGTAAGGAAAAGGAGAAATATAAAGAGGTTTCAGAGGAAGATACCATGGTATATGAAAGGTTGAGAAAAGGTCCCAAAGATCCTCCTCCTATAAGGGTAATACAAGATTGGTTAGAAAAAGAGGAGGATCTTGGTCCACATCTACAGTGGAGGAAGCGAACAAGGCTTGAGACTCATTGTAGCAACAAGGTGATGAAACACACTAAGCACCTACTGTAATTCCTACTACATCGCAAACCACAACTCTTAAAGGAGAAGGCCCTTAGTTATCTTCTTAAATAGATTCTCCCCAAGAACAAGCAACTGAACAATAACTGCCTCAAGAAATTGTGGACATAGAGATTGATATAGAGGCTAAACCTAACAAAGAAATTGAGATAGAGAAATAAATATTTGTAGGTAAGGAAGAAGTGAGAATTGAAGAATAGTTTCTTCAACCAAATGTGCTAGAGGAAGAGATGCCACAAGAAAATATTGAAGTCCCTTCTACTCAAATGAGCTTGAAACTTCTCGATGCTGGTACAGAAGGAGATACTTTTGACAAAGCTGGCAAGGAAACCTTGCTTTCCATGCTAGGAAGAGATATTGGAGAACAACAGGAGAAAGAAAAAGATGATCTCCATCCACATGGAAATAATTGACTAAATGAGTACAATCTTAGCAAGAACAATAAATCCTTTATGAACAACAAGAATAAGAAGATGCATTTGTGCCTCCAAATCAAGAAAAACATCAAGAACTTGATGCATCAATGGATGAACAAGATAATGTTGAGCAACCAAAGATACATGAGAAAGAAAAGGATCAAGAAGAATATAAGCATAAGTAGGATGAAGAGTTTCATGAAGATGTAAGAGCCCCAAGAGAGGAGAAAATTGGGAATGATGAAGACCAAGAGAGAGTAGAGCTCCCTCAAGACGATGAATGACAACAACAAATGGAAATAGCAGGTGTGAGCTCAATTCTTGCTTGGCTGACTAGGATATTTACTCAAAGAGAAAGGAGATATAAGGAGGAAGATAAATTTGATTTCTCCATGATAAAAAAAGCCTTGAAAACTCTTGAATATAAGAAAGGAAACTTTTTGTGGTTACCACTAATGTATTCGGGCACCAAAAGGCCCAAATAGTTGTTCCCTTGGTAGATAGGCTAGAAAGTGAGATGAGATAAAAATATCACCATATCCAAGAAGTGGATTTGGGACAACAGAACAAAGAAGGAAGAAGGAAATCTCTATGACAAGTTGTAGATATGATTTTTTTAAGAATGGACGAGGAAGAAACTAAGGAGGAGCTAAAAGCTCAAAATTATAGAGTTGAGAAAGTGCATTAGTTAACTCCTTGGACTAATTGATACAAATGCTCCTTCTACAATAATTTAGGCCACCTTAGCATTGTGTCACTTGGAGATTCTTTTATTTTTTATGCATTAAATTGGAGAGCTAAGATTGAAAAGCTCGAGGAGATAGTTATTCATCCTATTTTGGTAGATTATGATTACTTGGATGAGAAATTAACTATTCTTGATGACTTGTTAATTATGAAAAGCAAAGAAGGCATAAATATTGAAGAGTCGATTCTTTTATGAGATGATTATCTCCCTACTCTCTGGATGATAAAGAATACTAATGAGAAGTTTCTACATGATAAAGGTGTTTTACTTGAAGATGCAGATAGGGTTACAGTAGTAGAGTGGATAAGAACCAATCAAATGGTTGTACGTGAGTACAAAAAGGATAAGGATAAGGTCATTGAATGTCTTCATGGCACTCTTCCAAATAAAAATCTTGAGCTAGATAGTGCTCTCATCATCATACAAGCCTTCAAGGACAAAATGCGCAAGGATTTTCCACCCCAAATAATTGAAGAAATGATGTCAACCAAACAAAATCTAGAAAATATGAAGGTTGAGCTTCCTCAATTTGAGGATGTAAAGAAGAAATTCCCCACCTTTGTGAAAAATATAATGATAAAGCTGAAATATACCAAGATGCCAGACATTGAAGAGTTACATAATATGGTTGAAAGCTTCAAGCAACATTTTCTAGAAATAATGCCAAGCTAGTGAAGTAAAATACTTCAAGTTTTGAAAGAAAATTCCAAATTAAACAAGAGACAAGCAACTTGAAAGTCAATAAATGTTTTTAGTTTTCAGCCAATTAAGATTCAGTTTTGTATAAGGGTTGAATGCAATAGATAAAGGGAATATTCTTCATTATTTTACACGTCTTGAGAGCTACAACAACTACCATATCAATTGCAACAAAGAGGAGAAAGACATGCCCACATTTTGAATGCAAACTCGTGAAGAAAATAACAACAGTAAAAAGTTATTTAAAACCGTGATGAAAGATGTATTTTTCTTCAAATGTGGCTACCCAAATTAGTCCTCTACCACTAAGAATTAGTTTAGGGAGCTATATCTTTAGTTTAGAAGCAATTGCAGGGTATTTTCTTGCTGATTTTAATAAATTTCAGGCTTCAATTTTGCCTAGAAATCCTAATTTTGGGTTTGCAAATATGCACTTGTAAACTCTATATAAAACCTCATTTTAATTAAGAAAATGGCTGGATTGTTGGCATATACACTTTTCATGAGATATTAATACAATTTTTGGTGTGAATTATATTGTTTAATCTTGTGAAGTGTGAATGAAGTGCGTTCATATTCCATATCATTGGTTTATGTTAATGATTCAAACAAGCCTAGTAATTGGTAGCACTTGTCATTATATTAGTCAATAGCAAGGATAACTTGGTTGCATCAATATTTCAAAGAGCATAATAGGGATTTGTCTTGTATGTGTGCATGGGTATGGCCTCAGAGTTGTATGAATTCTGAATATTTGTTGTCATTTTGTTCCTTTTATGATTGCATTATATTTGTGTGAATTGTGTTGATCTAATTTATACAAATATGATTAAGTTGATATGGTTTAACCGTCGAAGCTTTTGAGTGATCTTTTGATGAGTATTGTCTATTAGAATTATTTTTAAGTAGTTTCCTTAACCTTCCTTTTGTTTCTATTTATTTTGTGATCAGAAAATTAGAGTAGGATTGTTAAAATAAAATTGTTCTTTTAGTTATTGTTGGAGATTAAAATAAAAAAAACACAAAAAAGAGAAGTAGATTTTTAGTTTCAGAAGTAAAGGCACTATATTTCCAGTCTCGAGAGTAAGGATACCAATAACCCCCCTTGCTTACAATCATAACTGTTCACATTGATCTATCTTGTGCTACTATGATCTAGGCTTCCATAACCTTGGAGTGGATATTTTTTCACTTTTGAAGAGAGGAGCTCCGCCTATGGACCTTCTCTTATTTGTCGTGCTAACACCTCAGTCAACAAGATCTACTAGAGACAAAGGAAATAGAAGAGCTAAAGAGTTAGGACAACATGAAGTGGTTGAGGATAAATCTCAAGGGGTTACAAAAGAGGTATCCAATACCACAACAAAAGGGAAGGTTGAATTTACCATCTCAAAGAGAAAAAAGATGAAATTTACTACCATAGAGATAGAGATAACAATGGATGTTATCTTGAAGATGAGAGGAGTAATGATGCATGCAAAAAAGAGGTTGATTGAGAGTATGGAGAGTTTTCCCTAGTAGAGTAGAAGATAATCTGAGAGGAAAAGGTAGAAATCCTTCAGAAGAACCTATTTCAAGTATGGTTAATGACACAAGGATTTGACCGTGAAGAAAAGAACTAGAAGTTAGAGTGCAATCTATATATTAAGTACATAACATAAGAGTATGTGATAGCTAAAAAGGAGGTTGGCACATGTGAGAAACTAGTGGATACTTGAAGATTATGATTGATTACGTGTCAAAATAAAGTGGCACCAAAGATGATTGATGTAATAGACTATTGCAACCACATATGACAAAGTTGGATGAGATGGTAGATAGTTCTGGGGAAAGTAGTGCATAAGGTGGATCACTTGAGGCATACCTAAGGAGGTGGAAAGAGCGAGTTAGGAAGATATAGGTTGGAATTCCCAAGTAGGGGTAGACTATCCTAGAGAATGAGGAATTCATTTTTTATTAACCCCAAGTGTTTGATGTAGGAGCATTCCTGGGCTATGTTGCAATTTTCCATCATTTTGGGGATAATTGTTATGTGCTTGATTTTAGTTATTTGTTTATTTGTAAGACTATGATTACCTCTCTATGATAAAGAGAGTGCAATCTATTATAATTTGAAATTGACTTTCTTTATTTTGAAGGTAGTTTGAATTATTCTTGATGGATGTCATGTTAACATTTAAGGATATTTTGATAAATAAAATCTCCTATTTTAAAGGTTTTGGGTCTTGAAAACCTATTTTTTTAATCAATTAGAACATTAAGGATATTTTGATAAATAAAATATTACAAATTGATTTTAGAGTAATTATGTATAATTGTGATTATTTTTATTTGAGATAAGTTATTTGGGGTTGGACTAATAGAGGAATATATGTAATAATTTGATTAACCATGGATGGGTGTTGTGTATTGTATAGAGGTTCTCTACCATTGTATCATTTATAATTTGGAAAGTTATTATTTCTAGCTAATGACATGTTTTAAGTGGTATTGGGATTGTATCACCTTATGGCCATCACAAATCATAGAGGAGGCTTGAGAATGTTATTTATACAAGAATGATGATTATTTAAAATCAAGTGAAGAGCTAAGGAAGAAGTATAGTAAGAGTGTGAGGTTTGAGATGGAGATTATGAGTAGAGAATAAGGAGTATGATGTGAGTGCAATCTAGAGGGATATAAAAATATGTCAAAGTATATGTCATTATAGAAGTTTATAATTCCTAATGTTAAATTATAATGTAATTTTAGTTGAATTCATATAAAATTAATCCGTGTAGCCCATGCGTTAAGTTCTAGAAGTGGCAATTCCATAGTTTAGTTGTTTTGTGGATGACAAGGGAAATGACTACAACCTAGCATGTAAGAGGGCCCACTATGGAAAATTAATTTGTAATCATGATGATAATATCGAAAGTTTAACTCAATGTGAATATTAGTGTTTCCATGATATCCCTATATTATGTGTGTCCCTTGATGGTTGGTTGAATCGATGAATAGTCATTCATTGGAACCTCCAATCGTGATTGCATCAACCTCTATCTAAGATGTTATGATCAAGGGTTTCATTCACTTTGTAATCTTAAGTATTGATTAATTATATTTAATTATGTAGGTGATAAAATCTATATGAACTCCAAACATGTTGGAATGGGCTAAATAGGATACCATGTGTGGGTGATGATATTGTAGCATCCTAAAATTGCACCCTTTGCAATTTTGACCGTATTTGGGGCCCTCACCTTAGTGTTCTCATCCTCACACTTGATTTGGACCCATTTATGCCTTTGCCATGCAATAAATGTCATATTTTCATCTTGTACCTTACCGAGACACCTTAACCCTGGTCTAATTTGGGCTAGGACTAGGGCATGGTGCCAGGCCATGGTCCTCCCTAATTGGGTCCTAATTTGAACCCTAGGCCCTATCTAGAATTTGAGCAAGAATTACTTCTCCATGTCGGCCTATGTCGAAAAAATAATGTTTGACGATAGACAAGTATATAAGGATGTCTTCCTCTCTCATTTGGGAATAAGGCAACAATAAGGGAAAATACGATCATAAGGCAACAAGAACATTCAAGCATTGAAGCATTCATCATCAATCATTTCTAGAGGTCTTCAAGGCTGCATATTCTTCATCTATCCATTGTGGAGCAACATTACATAAATCATTTGCAAGAATGTGTGTGTGTTAAGGTTTTGTCATGTTCATGCCATTTCATTCAACATATGTGGTTACATTCAAGAAGAAAAGCATCATCATCAGTCATTATAGATCTGAGGTATATATTTCCATTATTTATTTCAGTACTTGCAACATTTCATTTAAGGTTGATGTTGGTATTATGGATCTGTTGCATTGGTTTTGTCATTGATGTCAACACTTATTCTTCTGGAGATCTTTGGTTATGTTCACCGACATGTTCAGTGGCTTATGCATAGTCACCGGTAGGTTATATTGTTCACCAACACTAAGGATGATCTATTATCATCTAGAGATTACTTGGTTATGTCAAGATATTGTTTGGACACTTGGTTTTGGTGATTTGGTTATTGGTCTAATCAAGTTTGCATATTTGCTGTTACCGACAAATAGGTCTAGGTTATGGACCGGCAAGCGTTATCTATTCCAGATCAACACGACACATTATGGAGATGTTTTATTGATTGGTTATTGTTGTAAATGCATTGAGCCGACATCATGCATCACATATTGATTCATTTGTAATTAATTTTATTGTAATATCTTAGTGAGCCAACCTACACATTTGGTCTTAGGTTTTGGTATATATTTAAGATCTCATTTGTGAGATTAAATATAGAAAAGGAGAGGAAAAAGAATTGTAATAAGGTATATGCAAATATAATAAGAGCTATACACGTAGACATCATTTGAAGATTCAAGGAAGGTATGAAGAAGACAATCAAAGCTTAAATGGTACTGAATCCAACATATGAAGATGATATTTTGAGCTGTACATTATCATTGGATTTAACCATCCAATTGTAGTCAGTGTGACTCCCATTTTGTGATTGAGCAGTGAGCTCTAGGTAGTTGGCCTTTTTGCATGTGCAAACCTCATTTGTACACACATACTATCTACAGTAGTATCATCTGATTGTGGGTAAGGTTTCCCACCATGGTTTTTCCCCTTAGAGGGTTTCCACATACAAATAACTGTGTTATGTGTTGTGTATGTTATTTGTCTTTCTATTTCATGCATTGAACTTTACCAGTATTGTTATTAACTGTCAAACTGTCTACTGGCATTAAGTTTGGTTTATTGGTATTATGCATTAAGTTTGGTGAAGTTATATTTGGGTTGAAATTAATAGATAACTGATTCACCCCCCCCTCTCAATTGCCTCTGGGTCCTAACAATTGGTATCAGAGCCTAGTCCTCTTTTTGCAGAATTTTAATAGCTTGAGGAGATTATATGGCAACTAACTATTTCAGGAAGGACAATCTGAAGCTTGATGGAACTAACTATGGTATATGGAAGATCAGAATGGAGACACATCTAAATTGCATTGGAAAAGACATATGGGATGTTACAAAGAATGGCTATGTTGGTCCTACTCAGAGTCAACCTAATCCACCAACCTTAGCTAAAGACTAGGAGAATGATTGCAAAGCAAGAGAAGCACTTTTGAGTGCATTGTCAGATCAACAAATCATGGGATTATCAGACCGATTGTAGTACCCCTACTCGTTTGAACTTATTAGACTCATATTTATTATTGTTTACTTTCAGTGGATACATTAACACGATGTGTTATTCATATTTTTATGACATTATTTCATGATTTATCTGGATATGAGATGCATAATTTATTTGCAGTATTTCAATACTTGTGATTTATGGCATTTTATGGATTATTGCTATGTACTGACATTTTACTTTATTTATGCAATGTGGAATTATATGTTGCATGTTTGCGAGTGTATTGGATGCAAGGGAACGATTTTCCTTTACTCATTTTGGTGAGACAGGGAACGTCGCGATTCTCCTTCATCGGTGTATATGCCGTGTTTTCTATATTGTATATATATGCATGTGTGGTTCAGTGATGCATGATATTGCAGGTACAAGTATCGGGTAGGTACGGGGTATCATCTCCACCTGGCTTCACATGTCTGAGCGTGCCTTATATTTTCTGATGGAAGTGGAGGAGATAGTAGTTGACCCTATTTTACTCAGTTACACTCGTGTGAGTGTCGTCAGTTGGTCGTCTTGTTAGTTTGTTCGACCTTCGTATTTTGCCATTTGATCTTTTATGGGTAATTGCTTGAGATTTGTTCAATTTGAGTGTTTTAGTGGATTTAATTAATTAATTAATTAAGTTTATGGAATTATCTCATAGTTAAATTGTTTATGCATTGAGATTATAAATTTAGTTAATTAAAAGAAATTATTAAATTAAGTTGCAAGCTGCATGATATTAGAAATATATTTTTATTTAAATTTTTGTGGAAAAAATAAATTAAATTAATTGTATTTATTATTTCCTAGAATTTTAAATAAATAAAAGAATAAATAAATAAATAAATAAAAGAATAAAAGGATAAATAAATAAAAGAATAAAAGAATAAATAAATAAATGAATAAAAGAATTAATTAGAATTAAAGTATTGCTTTAATTCTTTATTTAGAAAATTAATTAATTTGCATGAGAAAAGAAAAGAAAGAATAATGATTTTTAATTATTGCATGTTAGCTTATCTTTTGTTATAAAATTAGAAAAGAAAATAAAATTACTTTTATTCTAAATTTGGGTTTTTGAGAAAAAGCTATTGAACCTAGAATTTTAGTTTAAATAGGGGAACAAGTCTTTATTTTAGATACATAGGAAATAGGTATGTGTGTGTTAAGATGTTTGTCAAATCTAAAATCCTGTCTGATTATTTCTTGTTCTTGGCTAAAGTCCATTTCTGAAGTTAATTTCTAGTTTGTGGAAATAAGTTATTACTTGGGTGTTTGTAGATTAAATTTTGAGAAAATTGGGAAAAGTTATTTTGACAAAGTTTGCCAAGATTTTTATTGTGCATGGAAATTGCAAGATTTGAGAGGAATGGGATTTACCAGAGAAATCATTCCCTCTTGTTTGATTTTTGTTTCGATATTTGGCTATGGCAGTGTTTTTTAACATTTGTGTATCTCTGTGATATTATTAGTCATTATAGAAATAAATTTAATTATTAATTGAATTTATTGTATTATTAAAAGTTAAGGGAAATTATTTTATTATATTATTTTGGAGATATTATGTATTAATTAATTTCCCTGTAAATAAATTTGATTGGAAATAAATTTTGGGTGAAAAGACAATTTACTTGTTTTAGATTGTTGTATTAAAAAAAAAAATAATTAAAAAAAAATTAATAATAATAATAAAAAAAATTAATTAAAAAAAATAAAATAAAATAAATTTAATTAAAAAAAATAAAATAATAATATTATATATATATGTATATAGTATTTTCTGTGGTTTTAATTATGTTATTTTGGAAATGAAAGATATTTCAAAATTAAATCTTATTTTTATTATATATTTTAATGTGATATAATTATATAATATTATATTCGTAGAATATATATATTTATGAAATTATATTATATTATTATATATAATTTTTAATTTGGAATTTAATTTAAATTATTGATATAAGCTAATCGGGTTTATTTGTAAATTAATCATGAACATATATTTAGGGGGTTAATTTTTATGTGATTTTATTTAACTTTATTGGACAAATGACAACATTGGTTTTCCTTGTGTAATATAGTTGTATTTTCTTATTATCTGGAAATTCTTTATTTGCAAATTATTTATGCTTTTGGCTGTTGTAAGAAAAGATTGCCTATATTAGGATCTTGTGTAAATGGTGTTTGCAGTCAAGCTTAATTTCATTGCAATTCATGTTGAATTGTCATTGTGTCCTATGTTATTATTTCTCCTTGGTCAAGTGTTGTTGTATAACCTTATTGATGTGAGCCATTGTGTGTTTTGTCCAAATGGTCAATCTTGGGTTAGTGATTGTGTATCCTTCACCTGTGCTTTGTCAGGATTGGTTATGGTTTTCTGTTTCACCATAAAGTTCTCGTAGAGAGACCTTTCATGTTAGTGTCCTATGAGAGAGAGTGGCTTTAGAGCGGGGGCTGTGCTCGAAGTGGATGACAGGATAACCTGTCAAAAGTCAGTTAAAAAGTGATAACCTAATAATTGATTAGGGGGTGGGTAGAATAAATATTAATTAAGATAATGTACCTCGTGCATAGGTGTAGTGCTTGTACAGGGCTCATAATGTTACGAGAAGGCCTGGAATGGCAAAATTACTACCTTGTCTTCACGAAAGGATTGGTAGGCTCCGCATGAGACTTAGATGGAATTGGAGGCTCGGGAGAGGTTACCAGGAGAAACCTAGGATGGGGGCCGGGACCTATGGAGGCTGTACCATGGTATCCACCGTAGGACATGTGATGACACTCTCTCCTTAGAGTCACTAGTGTTTTGTGAGTTGAGTCACATGGATGTTTGTGAAGTCTTGTAGTCCTTTCGTACTTGTCTTACTTTGCTTGCTTGAGGGTTTTCTACTATCTCCTAGCACGGTGGGGTGGTTCCATTTCGGGATCACATAGTCAGGTGGTAGTGCCACTTCCCATCGGATGTTTTGGATTGTATTTTCAGGTGAGGAAAGGCTTCGCTAGTGTTTCTTAGTTCGTGGTTTATGTACCAGCTCTTGTTCGAGATCATTGTTCAGTTGAGACCTTGTGGTCATTGTATCAGACTTTTATGTAACCTTGAGATTGTAACTTTGTAATCTGTGACATTATTGGAAGTCATGTACTTATGGATATTGTAATAGTATGTCAGTGGAATGTATGTTAATTCAATTGCTTTGATGTTATGTTTAAATGATTTATGGAAATTGGATGTATTGGAATACTTTAATTTCTTCATTATGGAATTTAGATGTATGTGTAGTGTAAAACTTAAGCATTTAATTTATCTAATTAAATGGACAATTGGATTAACTGTGGTGTTAATATAATCTATGAATTAATCTTCGTTGGTAACCCTTAGGAAATCATATGTTAGACTTCCGCTGTGTTATTAAACGTGCAATGGTTGTAGCTAATGCACTTAGTCTTTTAATTTTTTTTTTATTTCACCCTTTAGTTGCCTAGTTGTGTTGTTTTCCTTTAGGGTTCCTGGCGGGGCATTACACCAATCTACTGCTAAAGCTATTTGGGATAAATTGGAGACATTAAATGAAGGTGATACCACTGTCAAAATTGCAAAACTGGAATGCTTCCGGGTCAGGTATGAAAATCTGAAAATGGAAGAAGATGAAAGGATTTATGCTTTTATGGAAAGAGTTAATGAAATTGTTTTGGGTATACAATATTGTGGAGGATCCTTAAGTGAAGATGAAATTATTTCTAAAGTTTTAAGAGCATTGCCACCGACATACAAAATGAAAGTAACTGCTATTGATGAATTAGAACAAATTGAATAGAATAACACATGGACATTGGTTCCCCGACCTAGAAACAAAAATGTAATTGGAACTAAATGGGTATTCAGAAATAAACTTAATGAAGAGATAAGGTAATCAGAAACAAAGAAAGATTAGTGTGTAAGGGATATTCATAGAAAGAAGGAATTGATTACAATGAAACCTTTGCACCGATAGCTAGAATTGAGGCAGTCAAATTATTCTTAGCTTTTGTAGCACACAAGAACTATAAAGTATATCAAATGGATGTTAAAAGTGCATTTCTGAATGGTGATCTTGAAGAGGAAGTTTGCATTGAACAACCTGATCGATTTTCTTTGACAGATGACAAAGATATGGTTTGCAGGTTAAGGAAATCTTTATATGGATTGAAGCAAGCTCCTAGAGCTTGGTATGCTAGATTGGACAAATATTTTTTGAAGCTTGGTTACACTAAAGGTAATGCTGACATCAACTTATATTTCAAAGTGACTAATGATGACATCTTGGTTATTGAAGTTTTTGTTGATGATATCATTTTTGGAGGAGAAGATGGATTGTGTAAACACTTTTCTAATAAGATGCAGGAAGAATTTGAAATGTCTATGATTGGGGAGATAAAATCCTTTTTAGGACTGCAAATTTCACAGACTGATAAAGGTATATTCATAAATCAATCAAAGTACTTGAAGGAATTACTTAAGAAATTTGGCATGGAAAACTCTAAACCGGTAAGCACACCTATGACTACAACTGATAAACTATCATTGAAGGATGAATCAACACCTATTAATCCGACAAGATACAAGTCTATGATAGGAGGTTTACTATATTTGACACAAATTATGGATGCAGTATGCATTGTTTCAAGATTTCAAAGTAATCCTATGGAAAATCATGAATCAACAGTAAAAAGGACTTTTCGGTATCTACAAGGCACAACAAATCTTGGTTTATGGTATCCTAAAGATGAAAATTTTGATTTATGTGCATACATAGATGCAAATTGGGAAAGAGATGTAGATGACAGAAAAAACACCACCGGTGGAGCATTTTTTCCTTGCAGCAGACTAATTTCATGGTTGAGCAAGAAAAAAAATTGTACATCACTATCAACAACAGAATCAAAATATGTTGCAGCAGCAACTAATTGTACACAGGTATTATGGATTAAGTAAATGTTGAAGGACATAAAGGTAAAGTGAAAAGAACCTATAATCATTTACTGTGATAATATGGCAGCAATTGATATATCAAAGAATCCGGTATTTCACTCTAAAACTAAACATGTTTCAATCAAATTCAATTTTCTGAGAGAATGTTGAAGCAAAATAAGTGACATTGGTTTATATGAATACTAAAGAGTGAATTGCAGATATCTTTACTAAGCCTTTGTCTAAGGAAACTTTTGAATATCTAAGAGAGAAGCTTGGAGTTATACCCTCACCAGTAGAAACTTAGACAATTGGAACATGGCATCAGACCGACAAAATTAACAAAGAAATCTTTTTCCGGCTTTGATGAAGGAGAGCTACTTCTCAGGGGGAGTAGATTGAATAAATTTGGTTATAACAATTGGTATTTGTAATAAGTTCTATGAACTGATTGTATTTGGTTTTGTATTGCTCTAACATTTGATGTCAAAGGGGGAGAGATATCTATGGAAAAACACATTATCTTTTGGGGAGAGATTATTCATTAGGGGAGAGATTTTTACTCTCTGTATCTGTATTTTGATTTCTGGTTAATGACCTCTTTGGGAAATTATTGGTTTTTGGTTTTTTGGCATTTCTGCTTTAGCACTTAGATGGTTTTTCCATCTTGTGTTGCCATCAATGCCAAAGAGGGAGATTGTTGGTATTATGGATGTGTTGCATTGGTTTTGTCATTGATGTCAACACTTGTCAACACTTATTCTTCTGGAGATCTTTGGTTATGTTCATCGACATGTTCAGTGACTTATGCACAGTCACCAGTATCTAGTTCACTGACAGGTTATATTATTCACCGACATTGAGGATGATCTGTCATCATTTGGAGATTACTTGGTTATGTCAAAGACATTGTTTGGACACTTGGTTTTGGTGATTTGGTTATTGGTCTAATCGAGTTTGCATATTTTCTATTACCGACAAATAGGTCCAGGTTATGGACCGACAAGCGTTATCTATTCCAGATCAGCACGACACATTATGAAGATGTTTTATTGATTGGTTATTGTTGTAAATGCATTGAGCCGACATCATGCATCACATATTGATTCATTTGTAATTGATTTTATTGTAATATCTTAGTGAGCCGACCTACACATTTGGTCTTAGGTTTTGGTATATATGTAAGATCTCATTTGTGAGATTAAATATAGAAAAGGAGAGGAAAAATAATTTTAATAAGGTATATGTGAATATAAGCAGAGCTATACATGTAGACATCATTTGAAGATTTAAGGAAGGTATGACAAAGACAATCAGAGCTTAACCGGTACTGAATCCAGCATATGAAGATGCTATTTTGAGCAGTACATTATCATTGGATTTAACCATCCAATTGTAGTAAGTGTGACTCCCATTTTGTGATTGAACAGTGAGCTCTAGGCAGTTGGCCTTTTTGCATGTGTAGACCCCATTTGTACACACATACTATCTGTAGTAGTATCATCTGATTGTGGGTAAGGTTTCCCACCATGGTTTTTACCCTTAGAGGGTTTCCACGTACAAATAACTTTGTTATGTGTTGTGTATGTTATTTGTCTTTCTGTTTCATGCATTAAACTTTACTGGTACTGTTATTAACTATCAAACTGTCTACCCGCATTAAGTTTGGTTTACCATTATTATGCATTAAGTTTGGTTAAGTTATATCTGGGTTGAAATTAATAGACAACTGATTCACCCCCCCTCTCAGTTGTCTCTGGGTCCTAACAGTTGATTCCTCAACCGAGGTTTGACTTAGGCAAACCCCTATTCCTAACCTATTTCCCTTTCATTCTGTGTGCATGAAATAGGTGCGCAACTGTACTTCTCAGAATAAGCTTCAAACATAGAGACATAACAACCCTTTTTGGTGTGCGAAAAAATTTGGAGGACTGTGTTGCCGTGTCATGGTCCCTTCTTTTTGAGGGCATTTTCAAGGGACATGTCTTAATCAACTTATACTGCTAAATTCCAAGTGCATGATAAAATCCCATATTCATAGCTCACTATTTTCTCAATTTTGTCTTCAATTTGAGATATAAGATTTCCACAATCCATCAAATTTTTTTGTAGTAGATTTCTGGATAAGATCGTGTGTGAGTTTTTAGATCAACATTTCAGATCACACTCCATGATCCAGCATCAAGATGCATGAGAGCATACGAAGAAAATTTTCTACTTGTGCTCTCATGCATCCTGATGATGGATCATAGAGTGTGATCCCAAACGTTGATCTAAAAACTCGCACATGATCCTACCTAGAAATCTACTACAAAAAAAAATGTCTTCAATTCTCAATATTTTACACTAAATTAACACTTCAACTCATAAAAGAGGGAGCCCAAATTAACCAAATCAATCCAATCCACTTAGTATTCAGTCCTTATCTGATTTGTGACTAGATCTAGTGGGTTATAACCCTCTTTTGAATGTAAAGGTCTTAAATCATAAAATTAGCTGTTTTCATCCTGCTTTGGATGGAAACCCTAATTTTTTCCCTTTACATTTTGGTGAACCTGAATCCTTACACCATTAATTCTGATTTTTTTTTTAGATTCAAGTGTATGCAATTTAAAATTCAAGTTTTCATTTACTAGTTTGATTTCCTTGCAAATTTTAAAAATTTAGAGGTTAATTTCACTAAAACCCTAATTTTTAATTTCAAAATTGAGCTTGTGAATTTTTTAATTTGGATTAATTATTTCAGATCTAAGTACTCTTTCAATTTCAAAATTTAAAATTTTATTTACAAGACAAATTTCACAATTAAATTTTAAAATTAAGTGGTTAGTTCCAAAAACCCTAATTTTTAAAATTAAGCTTGTGGGTTGTTTAAATTTTGAAATTCCCACTTCAAATTTGGTTGCTAATTTCAATTCCAATTCAAAATTACAATCTTGGATGAAATTTCAATTTTAAATTTAAATTTTAAAATTAAGTGGTTAATTAAAAGAGCCCCAATTTTTAAATTTAAATTAATTCATAAATTTCAACATTTCAAAAAATAAAGAGGTTATTTTCATAAGGCCCTAATTCTAAATTAAAATCTCTTTTGGATAATTTTAAATTTAAATTAAGAGATTATTTTTACATAATCCTAATTTTAAATTTAAATTTCCTAGAGAATTGCACCAAAAGATCGACTTGTTAATGCTTCATACAACCAATAGACTTATAGAATCCACAAGAGGTAGTTAAGACATGTCACAAACCCGAGCGCTGCACTGCATAGCACAAGGAGATCAAGGGCACACACCTTGCAACAATCCCCCCAGCGCAAGCGAGTGGTTTGAACTTGTGACCAAGCTCTGATACCACTTGTTACAAGTGTGGTTGCCGTTGCACCAAAGATCGACCTGTTAATGCCCGATACAACCACTAGACCTATAGAATCCATAGGAGGTGGTTAATCCATGTCACAAACCCGAGTGCTGCACTACACAGCACAAGGAGACCAAGGGCACACACCTTGCAATAATTATTGTTGGAATCCAAGAACACTAAGAGGGTGGGGGGGGGGTGAATCAATGTCTACCAATTAAGTAAAATTTAATTCCTTTAGATATTTTACCAATTAACAGCCGATAAACATATAAAAAAGTATAATGAAGAACAAAGCAACCACAAAGATCAACAACATAATACCACAGATTTATACATGGAAAACCTCAGAGGAAAAACCATAGTGGGATTTGTGACCCATAATATCTATCCACTGGACAGATGAATAAATATTATATAAGATGGGGGCCTGCACATGCAGGAAGGCACACTGCCTAGAGCGCACTGGTCAACACAAAGGAGCCTCACTGACTACAGATACAAAGTACTGAACTACAAATAAAATTCTAAACTCAAAGTGTGCAACAAATATGCTGGATGAATTTCAATTTAAGTACAGACTGTACCAGTTATCACTATCTTCTTCTTTACTGGTAACCTTGTTCACTTTCCAATCCTTTCCACAAATAACAAAGATCGACAACAGATCATTACATCCACATTCTGCCATTCAAGATCTCAGTCGTATAATATCACATAACCTATCACATCTATATATCAAAATGACCTAGCAAAACTGACTTATATACCCTTTACATACATAAACATGAATGCCTTATGTCGGCTTACAATCATGTTACAAAAAATAAATACATGTTTGCCTAGACAAAAATATAAACATTAATCTTCGTGACCATTGCTCCTAAAACCTTTGCTGGATCAATCTTCCATGTCGGCTTCCAAATACCTGTTCCTAGTTTGCCGGTTTCCCTTGCTTGCCGATTTCCTTGATTGGTAGATGTTAAACCTTGAATACCGGATAAGTATCCAACCCAAAATGATATGTGTTTCCATCAATGACAACACCATAAGCCCAGATGAGGGTCAATTGCCAACAATCTATGGCTCACTGTTTTCTCAATTTTGTCTTTAAATCTCAACATTTTACACTAAATAAACACTTCAAATCATAAAAGAGGGAACTCAAATTAACCAAATCAATCCAATCCACTTAGTATTCACTCCTTATCATTTGTGACTGGATCTGGTGGATTATAACTCTCTTTTGAATGTAAAGGTCTTAAATCACAAAATTAGCAGTTTTCATCCTCCTTGGGGTGGAAACCCCAATTTTCCCCTTTACAAATATTATTTATTCTTTATATATTTGGGATATTATTTAAGAGGCCATTAAATTGGGAGGTTAAAATGAAAAGGTAAAAAATCAGTTATAAAGCATCTTCCCTAATTTGTGTTTATGACACAATTATTGAATTTCCTAATGGAGTGTCCAAGATTGGAATCTTGGTCAGTTTGATTGGCATTATAGAATATTTTGCATGCATGAAACTTTAGAAGGATTTAAGAGTGCTAGGAAAGGTGTTCTGACCTTTTTCATAATGCTAAGAATACAAAAAATATATTTTTTAGGCCATAGAATTTAAAAGAACTAAAATTCTAGGATATATAGGCTATTTTTGGTGAAAATAAATATATTTGGTTGTTTGGCATTAGTTATTGAATATATAACAAATAGATCTATTTTAAAAGAAAACCAAAGTGTGGGATAACGCTTCCAAATGATAAGTCTAATAGGAGAGATGATGACAAAAAAATCTTACAATATTTTAAACTATTGTAGATTAGATAAACACATACAAAGTCATATTTAAATAAATAAACCAAAACACTAGATATAAGTGGGAAAAAACTTATGAGGAAAAAAAGCACACTCCAAAATCCAAACTCAATTGTATTATTAGCAACACCAATAATTACAATACGATGCCTAGAGCCAATGCTCTTTAGGAGTAAATACAACAATAGTGAAATCTAGAGAATTTCCGACACAATAAAGCTTCTTAGAAGATATACAACCTATCATGTAAAATACACAAATAAGCCATGTATTTATAGATCTCAACACAAGCAAAAAGTGCCAATGGTTTCTAAAACTAGCTCCAATGTTAAAGAGGTATGTGGAGTCATAAACTAAAACTTGCTAAACCCATGACAAATTTCACATAGCAAATTATAATGCAACAATACATAACTCATCTATAAATAGTCACCTTGCTATATGTAACACCTATCTCACACCACTTGTTGAAAGTGAAGTCCACCATAAATATCAATTGCCAAATAATAACTCTCCACAACTCTTCCATCGAACTAGTAACTATCATAGTACGTAGAAGAAATTGTCATAGTTTCAATATAGCAACTTATGACACTAGTCCCTTAATTTTAGGACTTCCAAAGTGGTTGCAACAAAATAAATAAAACAAAGAAAACAAATAAAATAAACATATTTGGACTCTAATGTTGAGACACCTTAATCCCAACACTATCCCACTTGTCAAAGACCTATCAAGAGTCTAAACTTTGTCATTTTCTCAAGGCCCTAAGGCCCATAGAACTGACACACCATCTAAACTTCTCAGTGCTCATTGGCTTTGTCAATGCATCAACAACATTCACAAAAGTATCAACTTTATCCAACTTCACCTTTCCATCTTCCACCATATCTTGAACAAAATAAAATTGCATATTAATATGCTTTGTTTTGACATGAAAAGTATGATTCTTTGCTAAACAAATAACACTTTGGTTGTTATGACATATAGTTATCTGACCTGCATCAAAGCCAACATCTGAGCATAATCTCTCAATCCAAATGGTTTCCTTACAAGCATGAGTAGCTACCATATACTCTACTTCTATAGTGGACAAATTGACTACATCTTATCACTTACTCATCCAACCCACTGCACAACCAAACATCATGAAATCATATCCACAAGTGGATCTTCTGTTGCCAATGTCACCTGCCCATTTTGAATCCACATATCCATGAGTGTGAATTGAATGTTGAGGTCCAACAGGATAACCATGAAAACACAAGGAATATTTGGAAATACCCCTCAAATATCTAAAAAATCTCTTAACCACATACCAATGCATCCTACTAAGATTAAATATATATCGACTAAGGACTCCCACTGCTTGGGCAATTTCAAGCCTTGTACATACTATACCACACATCAATCTGCCAACAACAGTCACATAATGTACCCTAGACATGCCCTCCATCTTAATAGGAGATTTTGGACAATCGTCCATAGAAAGCTTCATCCCTTGTAACATTGGAACAACTACTTACAAGTTGTCATGTTGAATCTCTCCAATATAGAGTTAACATACTTACCATGCTCATCCAAATTTTTCTGCTAGCTCTATCTATAATGATCTCAATTCCAAGAATATATCTTGCTGCACTTATATTTTTCATTTCAAACTATGTTGCTAACTGAGACTTCAAATTTGGAATCATTCTTTTACTATTTCTAATAAACAACATATCATCCACATATAGGACTATGATAAGAATGTGACCAATTTTAAATTTATAAAACACATAATGGTCAAATTTAGATCTCAAAATTCCCAAAGACAACACATAGGTGTCAAACTTTTGATACCACATTCTAGGAATAGTTTCAAACCATATAGAGATTTATTTAGCTTACAAACAAGGTTTTCTATACCTTTTTCAATGAAATGCTCTGGCTCTAACATGTAAATTTCCTCCTCTAAATCACTATGAAGAAATGTTGTCTTCACATGGATGTCAGATGGATGTCAACTTATCTACAAGAGAGAATATTTCACCACAATCAATTCCCTCCACCTAAGAATACCCCTTTGCAACTAATTGTGCCTTTTAATTCTCAACAGTGTCATCTGGATCTAATTTCTTCTTGAACACCCATTTACATCCAATAGGTTTCTATCCTTGAGGTAAAGGTACTATATCCCATATAGAATTATTCTTTGATGCAACCATCTCTTCATTCATGGCTTCCATCTAGGAATTCACATCACACATACCCATAGCCTCTCTAACAATCCTAGGCTCACCAGTGTTATCAATCAAAAGAAATATGCATATGGAATTCAACAAAGAATATCCAAACCTTTCTGGTGAATAACCATATCTGTCAGGCTATTTCGTATCATAGGTAGACCTCCTCCATTGTTGAGGTTGAGGTTCTTATTATTCTTTAAAACTTTCATAGCTTATTGAGCTCTCCTCATAATCAGGTTGACTAGGAGCTCATAGTTCTTCTTTCTTAGGGGTAGAAGGAATCTTGAACTACCTCCTTCTTTTTCTTCTCTTCCTTCTTGGGTTGCAAATCAATAGTGGAAGGTTTAAAATCACAAAATATCACAATTCTACTATAGAGAACCTTCTTTGTAACTGAATCCTAAAGCCTATAACCTTTCACATTGATACCATAGCTGATGAAGATACACTTAATTACCTTGTTCTCAAATTTTAATCTTTTCTCACTCGGTACGTGTATATGCCTCACAAACAAAGACTTCGAGATGTCTCAACAAGGGATTATTACCAAACCATGCCTCCATGGGCGTCTTTTCAACTAACATCAAAGTAGGAGATCTATTAATCAAATAAAATGCACTGGTATAGCTTCAACCCAAAAATTCTATTCAATCCCAACACCACTTAGCATACTCCTATCCCTCTCCATTAGTGTTTTGCTCATCCTCTCTACAACTCCATTTTATTGTGGGGTGTATGGACTTGTCTTGTGTCTCTAAATCCCATAGTCCTTACAAAGTTTGTCGAATTCTATTGAACAAAACATAGCCATTGTCAATCCTCAAACACTTAATGTTTCTACTAGTTTGGTTTTCAACAAAGGATTTCAATTCATTAAGCCAATTAAAAACTTCAAATTTACTTATGAGGAAATACACAAATACCCTTTTACTTTAGTCATCTATGAAAAGGATAAAATACATAGATCTAGATATCAAAGGAATATTAATAGGACTAAACACATGAATAAATATAATCCAAAATCCAAGAAGACTTATGAGAACTGGAACAAAAATAAACACAATGTTTACCATAAGCACAATATTCACAAAAGTTAAACTTGAAATTACAATAAAAAAGGCCTTTAATAAGGCTCTTATTTTTCAGGGCTTTAATACCCTTATCACCAATGTGACTGAGTCCCTGATACCTCAACATTGTCTTCTCCATTGGGAGATTCATATCCAAAGCATTTGCACCCTTAGGTACCTAGAAAGTACAACCATTAGATGTTGAAACAACAATCTTCTTTTTTTCTTGATTTGATTGCGATGATGAAGAATTCAAAGCCCTCTTGTTGGACTTCACAACAACACTATTGCAATGAACCATCCATACATCCAACTTATACAAGGTGCCAATCCGAACACCCTTATCAAGCACCATAAAGCCTCTTGTCATCTTGCATCCACCTTGTGAGAAAACAATCTACACACCCACATCACTGAAAGTAAGCTCCATACCAACTGGTTGCTAATAGAAAGTAAGTTCCATGCCAAACTAGGGATATGTAGGACATCATAAATCCCCTTCACTCTTATAAAGGGGGAAAAGTGAACCACTCTGGTAGGCATATATCAACCTCTTAGGGACTCACTAAATAACTTGTCTACTTGGGATGAGCATAAAGAACAAAGGTGTCAAGTGCCTTGTAGATAAAATGGGATAGGTCACATAGATCTTTCAAGGATCTCTATTAGCTCCCTACTCAAGGATACACATGTGGGTCATGGATGACAACATGGTGCACTAAAATCTTGTATGGACATAGTACAAATTTTTATACAAAAAATGCAATGTGACAAATACATGAATAAACATAGAATGGAAAATAGAAAATGACTACTAATATTAAAGAAAAAGAATGAAAGAAGGGAAAGAAGCAATCTCATAACTGGTCCATGAATGAAGCCTCCAATAAAGCACCTCCTCTCCAACAAAACCTACACACAAACTAGAAGGGAAAATTGTTGGGGTTGTGTTTAGAGGTCTGCCATAGTCAAACCCTTGTTTTGGTGTTTCCACCTCCATGGAAAACTAGATAGATAGATAAAACCAATAATAAAATAGAAAGTAGATGCAATAACAACTATTCCAATGGAGATAACAAAGAAAAGAGAAGAAATCCCCTTCCACACCCAAAGAAAAGATCTTTTTGGATGAAGAAGATGAAGCATAGTCCTCCTCAAAGTGTAACAATAGTGATGATCAAGTGTGAAGAAGAGTCAAGAGTGATAAAAAGTTTGAATAGAGAGATTCAATGGAGTCCATAGGGAGCATAAAGAGTGATCTTGATGTTAGAGATGCTTGAATGAGCTGCTAGAGAGACAAAATGAAGCAAGAAAGGGAAGATAAGCTTGTTGAGGATGAAACTAATGTCGGTGGTTCTGCAAAGAGGTGTTATGAGCATTGCTAGTTTTTGGTGTAATGCTTAAATGTCCACTTGCAGACTATAAATTCATGAAATGCTAATGCGGTGCATGGACATATGTTTGATGCGTAGGTGTCCATGATTCATATAGTCAATGAGGTTGTGGAGAGGAAAAGATAGTGGATGACAGAGCAAGGCATGCAAACAAAATGACAAAAAAGAAAAAGAGTTCTCCAATGAGCATAAAGCAAAGACACTTATGTAGTTTTGAATTACATAGAGTGCAATTTACAACACTATATTTTCCCCCTACTTTAGCGAGAATATAATTCTTATTAGATGTGAAGCTAAAGTAGAGTTAAAATGATTTAATCGAAGTGCAAAGTGGAAGCATAATTCTCTAATTGTGCCAAGTTGTCCCCAGGGAAGAGACTAGAGTCCTTGTAAGATATTGCTAAGATGTTTCATCACAAATATGTTAGTTGCAGACAAACGTGATAGTTGTAGACAAACAAGTTAGAGGAAAAAGTGAAATTTTTGATAAAATGATATGATCAGACACTAAGATAACAAGATAGTGATCATTGAGATAAAAATATTTCATTTGCATGGGTAAAAATTTGTGTTATGCCAGATATCCATACAATAGGGCAACCATAGATTGATTTGATAGATGATGGTTTGATCCCCCCAAAAGGAAAAAGGTAATAAGATCAAGTGGATTGTCCCCCACAAAGGCAAAAGATCAAGTGGTTTGACCCCCACAAAGGCAATATATAATAATATTAAGTTGATTGCCCCCGTAAAGGCAAAATATAATAAGGCCAATAGATAAATAAATTCTAAGATATATAAGATGCAAATGCAAATATACAGAAATGAAAAGATATGATAGCACCTCCTTAGAATGGTATGCACGAAACACATGTCATTATAAGGAGAAGAGATGTTGTGTCACTTCAACATAATGAGATTTATTTTTGGAATGCCACCTTGCAACATATGACACATAAGACCCACACCATCAACAAAAATAGAAAGAGACATAGTGATCCGATAATTTGATGTTAGAAGAGCTCACAATAGTAAAAATATATAATGTATATGACTGTATACGATTTACTCATTATGGTCTTGAAGTTTACAGAGTTGAAGAAGGCATAAGAAAAATAAAAATTTGGGCCAACATGGAAGAGAGCCTAAATGCCCCTAACACTTTGCATTGTCGCCAAAATAAAAAATCAAGATACGACAAATAGAAGATGAGTGAATAAAAAATAGAAGAAAGTTATGATAGATAATCCCCTATTTCCAAGAATCTACAGAGTAACTTGGGTACTCCAAGTGATAACAAAACACATAAAGACAATCATCACCTCCTATTTCCAAGTACCAATGGAGTAACTTGGGTCTTTTATAGGGACACAAAACATAATTAATCAATCATGGGGAACACAAACATGTACACCATAATCTATAAGATAAAGAAAAGGAGGTACTATCCTATAGGTTTTTTACCATTAGAGCATCATCTTCCCAATCTTGATCATATGGGGAGGGAGGCCAAGAACGAAGAGGGAAAATTGCAAGGGTAGCACTAGGTGCTTCACAAGTGGCAAGGACTAGGGATGATTTAACTTCCACATCCACATCCTAGAGCTCCTAAGAAGTGAGAGTCAATGTTTGCACAAAGATCATAGACAATGTCGAGATATGCTCTAAAGAGTCAAACAAATGTCTCTTAATAGAAGAGGTAGGTGAATCAGTTCGATGAAATAGGAGTTGGACCACTGCCCTCTAGAAGAGGGGTGAAGATAAACTCTAGAGAAGGTGGACCCTTCTCAACAAGATAGATAGATGCAGATAATAAAATAGGCACTAAAATAGATAAATAAACAAAAACAAAGGTCACTGAAGCTAGATTTTGATGATTGAAATAAAGCATGGGGCCTTGCTCAAAATTCTACTTAGGTTTCTATAGAGGTGAAGGTCTCCAATCAATCATAGAAATTTTAAGGGCCTCAAGAAAACTCTAATGCAAAAGAGGCTACGAAGAAGGAAACACATACAAGGTCGCACTGGACACAACTTGTGTATGCAACATATTGACAAGCTTGGAGAATGAAGGAACATTAAATAAGGTGGTGATTAGGGGTGGCTGCAAGGAGGGAGTGATAAAGAACTATAGCCTGTTGGAAGTAGCATAAAAGATAGAGTAGGCATAGGGGTGATATGAGATACAAGAGTAGGAGAAGGCACATAAACAATAGGAGCAAGGGAGGACACCGATGACTCACTTGTAACCTTTAGAGTGGCCTCACATTCTTGAGACATCATTCACTGATGATGCTTATGCTCATGCACAAGTTGGTTTCGACATAAATGGGGACTAGGTACGAAAGTCTAAGAAGGCTCAATGACATTATGCTCCATAGGAGAGGCCTCTGGAGTTGTTGTCAACAAAGAAGAACACCCAACTAATGGAGTAGGAGGTGTTATTGAAATAGGTGTTGTAGACATAGTCATAGACACCCTTCCTCATTTTTCTCTAGGAGTAGTTAGAGGAATAAACGGTACCCTCAGAGGATGTGATGTGGGAACCAAAGGTAATGAGAAAGCATGGAGTGAATGCCTGCCCTTATTGTACTGATTAGGATAAGGGATATCAACCATGATTGAAGCTTAAAGGGAGGGAAGATTGTGGACTTGGATAGCACTGGTGTCCTTCCCTTTCTTGCATTAGGTGTAGTCATAGGAATATAAGACACCATTGGAGGTTGCGTAGTCCTAGGTGGGAAAAGAGGTATACCTTGAGGAATATGTCTATCCTTAGCCCCCAACAAAGTAGGGGTAAAAGATATAACCTGCTGCAACATAGGAGCAAACAAGGAAGGAGGAGTGGAAATCGATGCAAGAGGAGATAATGAAACTACATGCTGAACTGATATAGAGGCCAACTCCACCATTTTATATTACTTATAATAGGATTTATATAGAAAGTCCCCATGAGGAAGCATAGGCCCAATCAGAGCAGGCCATAAGTGATCCAATGAAAAGCCCCATGAGAAATCAACAACTAAATCTAGTGTCCTAAATAACATGCACTATGCCCTCGCGAGGGAACTTCAAATACTTGTGAATAACCAAAGGAATTTCTTCCATGATAATTACCTAGGGGATACCTAGCTTAACCTAGAATAGGTCCGATGTGGGATTAATGAGAAAGGTAGTCGACATTGCCTTGGGTCCCATGAGGACTTTCAAAGTGGTGTTTCCTAAAGGAGGAATGAAGAGCTTGTCATATGTTTGAATAACGACACGACACTCATCATATCTCACCCTATGCAAACCATTGATGAATAAGGCCTCCTTCATGATGATGTCAACTCAATATGTGGGATATACCATCACACCTGTGACAATGTGACTATTTATCTTAGTCGGGATGTACAATGGAGTGAGGTCTCCATAATAAGGAACATCTAGAGGTGTGAAAGATATATTATTATTTTTCATTCTCTGAGTACGGGATGAGATCAGAGTGATGGTGACTATGTTAATGAATGGTCCACCACTCAACTCAGGGTTTGATGATGCAGAGATGAAGTTTGATGAGTGATGTAGGAAAGGATCAGTGTAAATTTGAAGCTCACTATTAGTTATATCAACAAATTAGTTATATTTTTGTTTATGCTCACCAACCCAGATGACACTACTATCTATATGATCTTGGACTAAATGTCTAAGAAAAATGCAATGCTCGGTATCATATCCAAGAACATAGTGATATTGATATAATTTGGAACCATCATACCAATGAGGGTATGGTTTGTTGTTGAGTGGTGGTTTGATCTTAGGGAGGGTTATAAGATTATCTTCAAAAATTGTTTGCATTATACTCAAGTAAGAATCAAATAACTTCACGAAGACCTGATTTTGCTGTGGATCTTGCATAGGGCTCTTAGTAGCCTAAGGGATAGTAACAAAATTTTCCATAGTCTTATCCTTTTTAGACCCTGCTATGGAGGACACACCTCCAAATGTATCAACATGAGAGCTTGAATAGTATTCCCCAAATTGAGTCATCATGTGATGATAGTCAGTGAGGGTAGAACATAGATTGATGAAATTTGAATAATGAATAAGAGCCAATTTCTCCCTTAGTACCAACTGTAGATTTTTAATGAACTTTGTTTGTAAATCACTATCTAGCAGGACAAAAGCAATATTGTGGAGATTGACTAGTAATGAGAGATTAAGTCTATAATCCTCTCATTGGGTTTTTGCTTGCAATGAACAAGGTCTACTATAATGACCTTGCTTCCAATGTTTGCCTAAACCACATATGAAAGGCATCCATAAGTTGATCGAATTACATGATTCCAGAGTAATTAGGTAATTAACTATACCATTAGATAGCACGATTCCCTTAAGGGAACAAGATAATAACTTCAATAGCACAAAGTCCAAGTTGTGATAGTCACTGTAGATAGTCATGAAAGAATTTATTTAAACATTAGGATCTCCATTATATTGATCAAACTTTTATGATTCTACCCCTTGAGGGGTGATTGTGTTCAAGATGCTTAGATTGAGAGGACTATGACAAAAATAAGAAGGCACTGAGGACTGATTAGCAACAAATGCAAGAGTAGTAAGCTACTACTATAACTGTCCCATATTTTACAGAATTGTATTCAACACTGGATTATTAGGCAGGGGCAATGGAGGTGGAGCACCAAAACCACGAGGGTTGGTACCACCTCAAGAACCACCACTAGTACCACCTCTATAACTACCACTATCACCATCTCTAGTACACATATCAACACTAACAAAGTTTCCAGAGGCTGTGGAAGTAATATACATACCAGAATACCCTAAGGGTATCCATGAAAAATTAATGTCAGGTATAATACTAATGGCATATGGGTCAATAGTAGTGTTATGCCCTGCATATCCTCCCCCATCATTTTATTTATTGTTCAAAAATGTGGGTCCTTCTTTTCTATTTTCTCCTTTTGTTTTGCCTCCTGTTGGCATTATTGGTGTTAAGTTGTCATTGATGTCAATTGGTTTGGCATGGTCACCAGTGAATAAGAAGTGGTGATCGATATAAGAGAAGTAAGAAATGATGATGTCAATCCATATGTGAGTAAGCATACATAAGGAAGGTTACCAGTACACATGCTTTGTGTCATTTGCTGGTAAAGCAAGCTAACCAGTAAGGCAAGCAACCAAGAAAAAGAAGAACTGAAGGATGTAAACCGATATACTCAGAGAAGATTAATGTTACCGGTAAATAGACTGAATAGTAGAACCAACATGTTTGATGGAAGGCCAAGTTGACTCACTGGAAAAGAAGAGGTTTCTAGGTATGAAGGCCTACCAATGGAGTTAGGTTATACCAGTAAGGTGAGTTGAACTGGTATTCAATCTTGGTCAACGAAGAATGTCAAACCGACATAGAAAAAAAAGAAGAGGTGAATGTTGACAAAGATGATAGCTGGAAGCCAGGTGGTGATAATGCAAATGTTGGTGAAGTGTGCATCAACGTAACAGTTAGCAAGTAGGTCAACTTTTATGCAAAACCCACAAGTCATGGGAGGATGGCAGAAGATTGCAGATCGAGGAAGACAAGCTGGCAAGCGATTGAACTTATCTTGGAATAAGATTTGATCTTCATTTGCTGAAGGAAACAACTGAGCCATTAATGGCATGTGATAGAAAAGAAAAAAAACATGGTGCAGACCTCTAGATTTAGAAAACGCACATAGGAATGCAAGGCGTTGGTGGTGCCGATCGATGACATGAAGATCATCTCTCTAGAAAAGAAGATCAAATAAAATCCAATACGGATCAAGTTGGTGAAGGCAAAACCTAACCCAACATTGTTTGAATGTTGTTTTGGCGGGAACCCTATATGATAAATATGTGAGCTCGAGACAAAAATCATGTGGTACTTGATGCAAAGTGGAAAAGAGAAGAGAGCTTGAGCAAGGAGAAAGATCATCTTCCTTAGAGTTTATTCGAAGAAAGTTGCAGAGTGAGGTAGCAAGCAAACCAGTGAGAGGGTTTAATTGGTAGAGATAGAGTAACCAATGAACTATTGCAGGTCTAAGAGTTAAGCTAACCGGTGAGGTGTGATTGATCAAGAAGGCATCTGAGTGTGACATAGTGTGGTGTGAGGCTGAGAGAGAAAGAAGAGAGGCTAAGAGTAACCGATGAGTGATCAGAGAGAGTAATCTGATAACCGACAGTGTGAGAACTAGTGAAGAAGAGAAGGCTATTAACCGACATAAATCTATTGATCAGGTGTTGTAGAACTCATTCGCAACCAGGTGTTATAACTGTATCAAAATTATATTTCATTATACATCACTGAGTTGGAGCTTGGTGCTCCTTGGGTTGGTGCCCTAAAATCATTGTAATCCATTGTTTCACTTGTGAGGCTAGATTGGAGTAGTAGACTCCAACATCATTTCTCGCCGAGGCTTTTCTCATATTGGGGTTTCTTCGTACATTTGGTATCGTGGGTTGCATTTGTGTGTTTGCCTCTTTTGATATCCATATTTGTCTTACTGGTTTGAATGTTTAGTGCATAGGGTGATAACCGGTATTTTAAGGTTGTTCTAAAAAGGAAAAGAATTTAGGAACCATTGATTCACCTCCCTCTTAGTGGTACATTGTGTGTGTGTGAAAAGTGGACTTGTATCTGTATCTAAAATACACAACACTTCAATTAAGTCATTAGATGCATGGTTAGTAAATCAATAATTAATAAACAATAAACCATTACAAAGAGACCCATTGCCTTCTAGTAGATGCAAGTTTACATTTCTCTCAGATTGCTAAACTATCGAGTGACTAGACAACACCTAAACGAAAGATTTTAAAATCTATATGAGCATGAATATGAGCTAAATGGATGCAAGATTTATGATAGATATGCAAGATTAATCTAACATGATTTAAGCCATATATGAATATTTAAGCTAAATGATTTAAGCAATATGAAATAACTAATATGCAATATCTCAATGCAAATTCTCAATGAACCTAGAGCAAAAATAACATAATAACAATATATTCTCCAGGATTTTTGAATGAGAGATGAGAGCCTGAATTTATAGAAAATTCAGAAAGAAACCAACGGTTGAGATCAAATGATGATGAGCGGTCAATATTTTCCAAGAGGAAGCACAATCTAGGTGAATTGATGTGATTGGATGCTTTTCTCAGTTTTAAAGGAAATTGAACTAAAATTAAGATAAAATCAGGAAAAAACTAATTTATTCTCTATTTCATTCAATTTTAATATTAAATTGTTTTAATTGCTTTTCTTTGAGATCATTTATCAACTTTTAATTTGTTTTTCAAGATTATCTCCAATTGGTCTTTTCTCAAATTTTAATTCTTTTTTGTTCGTTAATTCCTTTTTTTGAAGATTTGATGGCAAATTGATTTATTTAATTAAATATGCTAGGATATTCAATAAAATAAATAGGATAATTGTTTAAAAATGATTTACTTGGAATGATTTAATTAATTAAATAAATATTTTATTAATATTGGTTGATTAATTTGCCATGTGACATTGGTGATTTTAGAAATTAATTGTGTGCTCAAGATTGATTTAATTGCCTTTGGTTAGGACCTTGGTGACATTGTCGAGATTAAGGGCCCATGGTTTAGATGACCATTTTTAGGGTATTACATTTGCCCCTCTTTGAATTAATGTATGAGCAATGCGTTGGTTGAAAGAAAATTTGATGTCTAGTAGATGAGGTATTCAACTTGTTTTGAAGCGATGAAGCTGAACATAGTTGATTAAAGCGATACTGATCCCAAACTTGATTGAACTAGGAACGATAGAGAGCAAAGATATTGAACTTGAACTTGATTGATCAAGAAGTGGATCTTACTGATCTAGAACTTGATTGAACTAGACATAGTGAGTGAAGATAAAATTGATCTTGAACTTGATTGATCAAGATACGATGGGTAAAGATAAACTGCCCAGCTTGATTTGATGTGATGAAACTGAACACCTGCTTAGATTGAGCGTGATCAAAGATACTATTTATACCCTTGATTGAGTTTAAATGAATAATCAGCTTGATGAAAAGTGATGAAACTGATTAATGTTAAGAGACTGATTCAGATGAAGGCAATATCAGCTTGATATGAAGCGATGAAACTGATATGCCCCTAGCGATTGATTTGTTTGATTTTCTTTAGTTGAAAAGATTTTTTTTTTTGCTCGACTTTTGAAGATGTGAGGTTATAAGGTCATGAGTATGCCCCCTTAGGAGTGAAATTGAAAGATAGCGAGGGTATATGATGATTAGGCAATTGTTTAGTGATGATAATTATTTGAGCACAAAAGTGATATAGAGGAATAGTTGAAAATTTAGCGAGAAATTGAGTGCAAATTGAAGAAAGATTGAGCTTTTGATTAAAAGTGCTAAGTGGTCCAAAATTTAGAAATTGATGAGAAGAATGATCTTGAATTTTGATTTCAATCCTGAAAAATGGAATCAGGATGGGCAAATTAGCTAAGGGTATAATTTTCATGTCCATCGGAGCAAGTTGAAAAATTAGGGTTTTGGCTATATATGGGGTAAAAGTGTCATTTTCAATTCATTTTAACCCTCCAAGTTTGAAAATTTGAAAAGCCTTCTATGAAGAAAAATGGTGGTTCCCACTCATGTGCATTGATTCGAGTGCCAGAGACGACATAATCAACCTTGGAACTATGAGCCAGCGGTAAGTGATCTATTTTAAGCCTGTTATTCATTTCAAAATTGATTTTTTTTGTTGAATTTTTCAATTTTTTGCATGTTTAAGTTGGATGTTTTTGTTTTGTTGTGCGAGATAGGTTCTTGTCTCATACGAAAAACTGATCAATTTTGTTTTGTCATTTAAGTCTACTAGTTTTGTCATATGAGACCTACCCTTATGTCATACGACATCATTCAAAAGAGCCCATTTTATTGTTTAGGAGCTAGTCTTGTGTCGTATCAGTCTATTTTGTTGTTTTAGACCAATTTCTGGCTTGTATGAGTTTCTGTCCCTGTGATGTTTTGTCATTTGGAAAACAGTGAGCATTTTTGAAGGTGTAAACTTGAAATTTTGATTTTACGATTGTAGTTGGATTTGCATGACGTTTTGCTTCCTTTATGGGCTACTTTGGAATGTTGCCTAGTGATCTTTTGTTTGATTTTTGCAGGTTCAATTGCCCCATGTATTATTCAGATGTATATATCCACCTATGATGGCATTAGTTCAGCCTTTATCAGATATAGACTGGGTGCATATTGATGCGTGCAGATTGACTCATCTTCTTGGGTTGCCTGATATCTGTGTAAATCATGATATGCTAACTGCATTAGTGGAGAGGTTCCATTCAGAGCATAATACATTTCATTTGCCTGTTGGGGAGATGACCATCACTGCCAAGGATGTATACCAGATTCTCTGTATCCCTTTTGCTGGGGATAAGGTAGATTATGATTCAGCACAGCGTCCTGGCCTTCTAGCCTTAAGGAAGGTATTTCGTGATGCAGAGATTCTGACACGAGCGATCAGTTGGGAGGACATGATGAATAGATACAGTGAGGACTTTCCACTGGCTTGCATCTTGGTAGGTTTTATCGGTTGTTTCCTTATGCCAGACAGGGGACAACAAGGGTTTTTATGCAAATGGGGCAGGATGTTAGAGAGACTTGTGGAGAACCCCCAGAGGTTAGGATGGGGTTCTTGCATATTGGCCCACATGTATCATGAGATGCATGAGATCGTCTACCAGGAGGGGAAGAGCATGGCTGCCAGAGTTCTGATTTTGTAGATATGGGCCTGGGAGTATCTCTCAGTATGCAGGCTGATTATTGATGAGGCCAAAGATCCACAACAACCCATTGTTTATAGGTATGCTAGATATGTGACGCAACCCCATCTGGGCAAGACTAATTTTTGGACACGTTTGTTGGATAATCTGATAGCTATCACATGGAGACCTTATAGGGGTCTGGAGCCTTGGGATGATTGGAGAGCTGTTTGTAGAGATCTCTTCATGACATGACCTCTCATAGGCAGATCACAAACAATGGTCGAGTGGTTCATTGTTACTTGAGTGATGAGGTAGTATGATAGACCTCAGGGGATCTCATAGGAGTTCGCTACATACACACGTTATGCAGATGAGGAGACACAGGGATGGGGACCTAGGCTATCATATGCCTTGAGCATGTAGGAGCTATCTTGATTATAGTGGCTGAGATGGGATTACCTAGATGATATTGCAGATGCAGGGGTATTGCCCCAGTACAGGGACTGGTTCCAACAACATCCTTTCCTGAGATTCATAGATCTAGCTGAGAAAGAACCTCACATAGAGGAGGTAGAGGATGATGCCCCTGCACAGGGATAGGGACATGGATAGAGGCAGGGACAGAGAGCAGAGGCTCTGAGGCGGGCAGGTGGTGATCCTGGTGCTAGCAGTAGTAGGGTACCAGTTGATGGTAGGCAGTAGAGAGGAGAGGGTGGATCCCTAGGGACGGTTGGAGTGAGGTTGAGTAGAGTGAGGGTTCTAGAGGGTGGAGGAGAGGAGGAGAGAGAAGCTCTGAGACATGTTTGGCAGAGGAGAGAGGAGCAAGGGGAGCCAAAGGTGGAGATGGAGGAGGTGATGGAGGTGGTGAGCCTGTGAGGGATTCGGGGACTGCCACAACATGGTTGATGAGAGAACGCTTAGCGGGTTTGCAGTCACAGATGACAGTGGCACAGACTTAGCTAGCAGAGAAAGACCGACAACTAGCAGAGATGAGGGTAGAGCAAGACGGTTTACGATAGGAGGTTCTTCATCAGATGAGTTGGGTAGCCTATTATGTTGCGACTTACAACATAGCAGTTCCAGTAGTGCAGCAGGTTGCACCGTATTTGTAGTATATGGCTCGATTGGAGGGAGCTCATGCACCTCGGTAGGATCCGGGTCAGCAGGCTCCACCTCCTCCACCACCTGGCGGTGAGGGAGAGGCAAAGAGCTAGATCTTTTTGTAGCTCTAAGATTTTTTGTAGACACACCAATTTTTTGTAGCCCTTATGATTCTTGCTCCGATGGGAGTTTGTATATGTCAGTTGACATTATTTTATACCCTAAGACTTGATCATTTTATATATATGAGATCTTGATTTGACTTCATTGTACTTGTGTCAATTGATTTATGAGATGCTTGTCTATATGCTTTATTCTATATGTATGCATATTTGTTTATTATGGATGTATGTAATGCAAATGAATATGAATGTTTGTTTTTGTTTCTTTTATGCAAATAAATGAGGAGAATGAGTAACTAGTAATACAAAGTTGTTTATTTTTCAATGCAATAAGATGAAGGCAAATGAATGTATGAATTTGTATAATGCTTATGTATGCAGCTAAATATCTCAATACACAAGTACTTGATCGAAGAAACGATGATGAAAAAGAGACCACTTAACTGAGAAAATGACGACTGCTTCAAACTCCCATTCAGAAGATAAATAGATCATTGTTACCATATTGAAATCACTCTAAATTCACAAAATACAGCATGAAATGTAAAATGAGATGCAACCTAGACCTAGTCACTGGATTTGAAATGCTTAAGTTTCATCATTGAGCATTTTACAACCACAACAAACAGATTAGAGTTCCTTGCTTTTCATGTGCAATATTAATTATCTCGTCTGCAATGACCCTTTTTTGTTCATATCCTTGGACAAATTTTGTAGGGACCTAGAATGCATGATAAAGAAATTCCCTCAAAATAGACAAAGAAATGATGTGAACCTCCCTATAGCATTCAAATAAGCGGAGTCAAGGTATGTGTGGTGATTTCACCTTGATGTGAAGGCTCTTATCGAAGACACCCAACTAATTTAGATGTTTCCAGATCATCAAAATCATTCCTACAAGCAGAAAACAAAGAAAATATTATGCCCCCAATCCTTGCTTCTCTTAGTCAAGATAGACTTCCTCAAGTTACTCAGAGAGAATAATAATCGAAAACCAATATAAAAGACATCATACAAAGAAAATTTTCATTCATAGCTCAAACTATTTAGTGATTGTTTTCAGTAGTCTTGTTTTGCTTGTGTACTCAGTGATAAAACTCTTCTATAGTCAGGAGACAAGTGACTGACTTAGAGTGGATGAACAGGTTTCATTGATGTAAAGTTGACTTGGGTGATGCTCCTTAGGACATGCAATGTGCTCTGTCGATTACCCTAAGACTAGGACAATGATCGGTTTCAAGCCATCAAGGTTCCAATGAACCAGGATGTCACAAAAGTGACTGAAATATGTACAAGCGAAAGCAAAGATGCATGAAAGAGGGAATTCCACGTTGCATTGATAGATGGAGCACTTGAGTACAAGAGGCGCTTGTTTGCCAAGTTTTCACCTGCTTGGTAGAGATTCATTTTTTTTTACCAAGGTGCCTGTTTACCAGGTTTCACCAAGGCATTTTCTCTTCTTTTTCCCTTTTTTTTCTTTTCTTTTCTTTTCTTTTTTTTTTTTGAATTTGTTCAGGACTTTTTCTGATTTTTAGGATTTCTTCAGGACTTTTTCTGATTTTTAGGATTTCTTTAGGACTTTTTCTAATTTTTACGATTTCTTTAAGACTGTTTAGCTACATAGGCCGTTGAAGCAGAGAATATTTAGGTGAATAATTTCTTCAGCTAGATGGTGTTGATTGGTTCATGGAGCTATTCTCCTTCTGATGTTGAGAGTTGATAGGCACCAGAGCCAAAGGCTGTAGTAACGACTTAGGGACCCAACTAGCTGGGTTCAAACTTCCCTTTGTTGTCTCAAAACTGTTGATTCTTAGGATTTTCTCTCAGAACAAGGTCACCAACCTAAAATTGTCATTGTCGAACCTTTTGGTTATAACCTCTAGACATTCTTTTTTGATATGCTCTTAGATGATCAAACGCCACTTGCCGACGTTCATCCAGCAATTCAAGTTCTTGCAATCTATCTATTATGTAGTCTTCATCAATAACAAGACCTTGCAAAGAAACTCTTAGAGATGGTATTTCCACTTCAATAGGTAATACTGCATCGGACCCATACACCAAAGAGAAATGTGTAGCCCCAATAGGTGTTCTGATACTTGTTCTATAAGCCCATAGGGCAGGATTGAGTTGCAGATGCCAATCCTTTCCCGATTTATTTACTGTTCTGTGTAAGATAGTCAACAGATTCTTGTTAGATGCCTTGGCTTGTCCATTACCTTGAGGGTAGTACATAGATGACCAGTTTTGTTTTATTTTGAATTTTTCACAGAGTTCATTTAGATATTTGTTCTTGAACTATCCTCCATTGTTGGTTATAATGGATGAAGGTATACCATACCTGCAGATGATATAATTAAGGATGAACATAGCTACTTGTTTATCGATTGCTTTGATGAGTGGAACCACTTCTACCCACTTAGTAAAGTACTCAGTGGTAGTTATAATAAACTTGTGTCCATTAGATGATGTAGGATATATTTGGCCAATTAGATCAAACACCCACTGTTGAAAGGGCCAGTGCGTAACAAAGGGTATGAGATCCGTTGCTGGAGTGTGTATAAGGTTCCCATGTAGCTAACATTTTTCATAGGTTTTAGCATATTTTATAGCTTCTTTCTCCATGTCTGGCTAGTAGTAGCCAACCCTTAGTAGTTTTCATGCTAAAGTTAGACCATTCGAATGAGATCCACAAACACCTTCATGAACCTCAGATAATGTGCATTGAGACTCCTTAGTTTCTAGGAACCTGAGCAAAGTACTATCTAAACCTCACTTAAATAGGTCGTTAGCAATGATGACATATCGCGAGGCATTTCAGATTAGGTTCCTTTTTTCATTTTGGGAAAGATTAGCAGGGACAACTTGGTCACGCAGGTAAGAGTAAATGTGGCTATAGCGAGATGAGTCATGTCCAATAATAATACAAACCATCTGGGACTCAGGAGAATCATAGGTGGGATAATGTAACTCTTCCACTAGGAATTCAAAGTGAAAATTAGATTCTTGTAGCTGTGATATAGATGCCAAGGTGGCGTTTACATCTGCTGCTCTATTCTCTGATCTGGGGATCTGCTGAAATGATACAAAGGTAAAGTATTTCTTGAGATCATCCACCATTCTCTTATAAGGCATCAATTTCTCATCTCTTGTCTGATATAGATAATTGATTTGGTTGATAATGAGTTGAGAATATCCATAGATGTGTAATTCAACAATCTTCCATTCAATAGCCAGCTTGATCTCGTTTACCAAAGCTTCATATTCTACAATGTTGTTTGTGCAAGGGAAGAGAATCTTGTAAGCTTTCGGAATTAAATATTTTTGAGGAGTAATAAAAAGTATTCTGGCACCATAATCGTGTTGAGTGAAAGACCCATCAAAGAACATCTTCCATGATTGTTGAGTAAGGTGCATGATTGATTCATCCAGAAATTCTATATGCAGAGGTTGACTGTCTTCAAGTGGAGCATCAACAAGTTGGTCTGCAATAACCTATTCTTTGATGGCTTTATGTTCCACATATTCAATATCAAATTTCGTAAGAACCATGACCCATTTAGCCAGTCTTCCTGTGAGTGTTGCTTTGTTGAGAAGATATTTTAGTGGATCAATCTTAGCTACCAGCTTAATAGAGTGTGCTAACATATAGTGTCTTCATTTCTATGATGCAAAAACCAATGACAAGCATGCTTTTTCTATTATAGTGTAGTTCATCTCATAAGACACCAATGTTCTGCTGATGTAATATATAGCTCTCTCTCTTTTTATTTCCATTCTGTTGTGCCAGAAGTGCCCCCAGTGAAGTATCTGTAGCTGATATGTATAGAATCAATGGCTTACCTTGAATCGGTGGCATCAATATGGGTAGATTAGAAAGATAATCTTTGGTTTGTTTTAGATGTTGTTCACAATCTTATACTAGTTGTATTGAACTCCTTTCCTTAATACCTTTGCAAAGGGTTGAGCTTTGTCTGCTAGCTGAGATATAAAGCACCTTATTGATTGAAGATGACCCTGTAAACTTCTCATTTGACTGATATTCTTGGGCGGAGACATTTCCATTATAGCTTGGACCTTTTCAGGGTCAACTTCAATTCCTTTCTTTGAAATTATGTAACCAAGCAATTTACCAAATGTCACTCCAAATGCACACTTTTTAGGATTTAACCAGAGCTTGAACTTTTCCATTCTATCCAATATGAGGCCTAGTTCTTGAATATGCGTAGATCTCTTCATGGTTTTTTCTAGGGTGTCATCAACATAATCTTCCATGTTTTTATGCATCATATCATGAAGATATTGGTTACTACTCTTTGGTAAGTTGCTCCTGCATTCTTTAGTCTGAATGGCATAACATTCCAGTAGAAGGTACCCCATTCACATGTGAAGGTTGTCTTTTCTTGATCCTTAGGAGCTATCTTGATATGATTGTAACTAGAGAATCCATCCATTAATGAATACATCTCATATCCAACAGTCATATCTACTATCATATCAATGTTGGGCAACAGAAAATCATCTTTCAGACATGCTTTGTTGAGATCCCTGAAGTCTATGCAAACTCTAATAGATTTGTCTCTCTTTGATATAGGTACTATGTTTGATATCCATTCTGCATAGTCTATAGCTATGATAAATCCAGCTTTTAGCAATTTTTCTAGCTCATACTTGACTAACAGTGCCACATGAGGATACATCTTACAGAGTTTTTGCTTGACTTGTTTAACTCCTAGTGTAATAGAGAGATGATGCATGATGAGATTAGGATCGAGTCCTGGCATATTGGAGTATGTCCATGCAAAGTTGATCTTCTTTTCTGAAAAGAGGTTGCTGAAATCTTTTAACTCTTCTGCTGATAGTGATTGAGCTAGATGAATGATATGTGGTGTTTCTTGACTTCCAAAATTGACTGGTTGAGTTGGTTCAATCAATATCAAAGACCTTTCTTGGAAGTGACTTGGCAGCATATCAAGTATCTCAACTTTAGGTGCCTCAGAGAGGTTTTCACCTTTAGGTACATCCTTTATTTTTACTATTTTTGATTCTGACACTGCCACAATGTGGTTTTCGCCATCAGATCTCTTATTTTTCTTTTTTTGATTTTTATGACTGAGATACTTGATGTCTGTTTCAGTCATTTTCTCGCTTTGCTCACTAGTGGAAGAGTTCATTAAGATAGCAGGATAGTGTGTAGTCATTGGCGAAGGTGGGTATATTCAAAGGTTGATTATAAAGAGTACAATCAATTAGTTCAAGATGTATCAAAGATAAAGTTCAAACTGGTTCAAGGGAGTTCATGGTACTATCATCATGACTTTAGACCGACCAGTCAAGTTCCAGAAGACTACCTTGCATAGGTGTCTCGAGACCAGGAAGAGTTACAACACGATTATCAAAATTTATGTTAGTATTTATTGGATCTAATCCAACCGACCTACTTCTAGTGTCGTCCCCTACTTTAGATTGGACTACATACCATGGTGTGATAGTAACAGGGTCAACAAACAACATCTCAATATTCATGACAAAGTAGTCATAATGTGTTGTTGAATAGTTGTTGTTATAAATAGAGCTTCTATCTGAGTCATCAGAGTCATAAGATGAAGTTTTTGACTCGTCTTCAAGTGGTTTAGTAAAAGTATATATAGTATCAACACCTACATCTTTGATGCTACAAGTTCCTTCATGATTTGGTTCATTGATCACTTGTATTTGATACACTTGTGGACATAACCTTGATGGTTCTGTTAATCCTTGTCATCTATTCCATTCAACTTCCTCTAGACCGACGACTGGTCCTGCTTCTATAGCTTCTAATTATTCTTTTGTAGTTCCATACCTGATTTGTCCTATCTCATTAGAAGGAGAGTTAGTAGGTGAAGAAATTTCTCATGTCCTTTCTTCCTCCAGCTGTTGTTCATAGTCTTCTTGTCTTTTTAGTCTGATTTCTTATATTTCCTTTTACATTTTTAAGCATATCAGCTGTTGTGCATCATCCGTGATATCACTGGATTCTTCAGGGGTTCCTGTATTAGATGTATCTAAGAGATGGTTTGAACCCCATTCATACTCATTTGAATCAGTTTCTGAATCCTCTACTTGTTGTCTGCCAGTAAATGTGACCAGAATGTTCAGTGGTGCAAACAATTCTTTGATTCTGTATACTTCTTCTCTTATATCCTCTAGGATTTCTACTTCCTGTAGTGTTATAGCTGATATGATCGTAACTTGATTACCATCTGCTTCCTCTCTCTGGGTTGGAAATTCTTCTTGTTCATCATCACACTCTTCCTGAGTTTGTTGAGCATTAGTTTTCTGTGGTGTTAAAGGTAGTACCTTTTTCCTCCACTTAGGTTGATAGTGAGGATTATGTTTCTGATTCGATGACTTTCTTGGATCGTATCCTAGTCCAACTTTATCATTTGCAGACTTAGTTTGTAATTGAATAGGTTCAACAATACCTTCCTAACACTTTCCTAGAGGACCAATACCTAAATATCCCATGCATTGAAGCATCTTATAGCCTGGACCATATTGTGTCAGGGAAACCTCACAATGTCGTATTTCTTTGTTTGCGCTATCTTCTTTGAAAAGCCATTTGAGAGCATCATCCTCTTCTATTTAATCTACAAGGGAAGTAGAGGACTGTATAAAGAGACCATCATAAATGACTTTTGGAGTTGAAATTTGTGGCTTCATAATCTCTGATGGTTTTCCCAACTGTCTTGGTGATGGAGGAAGAGACATTAGTGAGAGTATAGACTCTATCTTGTAGCCATCCATGCTGGTGTTTGTGATTTTCTATTTCTTCTCTAAATATTTCAACAAAAATTCCGAACTTTCAGCTATAGAAGCTGCTCAATTATGAGGAACAAAAGCATCAACACTCTGTGTTAATGCATTGCAAGTATAGCTTGTATCAACAGGAATACTGACTTGAACTCCATTATAAGGAAATTTCAAGCACTGATGATATGTAGATGGTACTGCTTTCATTTCATGAATCCATAGCCTGCCCAGTAAGATGTTGTATGAAAGAGGAAGGTCAAGGACTTGAAAGATGACATCTCTTTCTGTAGGTCCTACCCTAATTGGTAATATTACCAGACCTTTAGAGGTTCTTTCTTCTTCATCATAAGCTTTGATTGTTATTTTCTTTGTTGGATCAATAACGTTTTCAGAAAATCCCAGCCGTGTTAGTAGATTGTAAGTACAGATATTCAACCTAGTGCTTCCATCTATCAAAACACATTTAACTCAATGTTTATGGATCATAGCTTTGATGTGTAATGGCTAGTTATGCCTGTGACTTAGTGAGTTATCATCTTCTTTGAAGAAAGTAAGGTAATGAGGTGAAGTTAGGTGACCCACCATAGATTGAAACTGATGAACATCTAAATCTTTAGGGACACTAGTGGTAAGCAAAGCCTTGTCCAGGATCTCTCTATGAGCGGAAAAGATCTTAAGCAGTTCCAAAATGGAGATTTGAGCGTTAGTTCTTTTTAATTGTTCAACAATACTATAACCAGGAGAGGATGATGAAGCTAGCTATTTTGATTTGGCTATGTCTATTTGTCTATTTGTAGGGGTTGGTAGGTGTGATGTTGTTTGATCGAAAGTTGAGGAACTAGCTCCTTGGAGAGTAACCTTTTTTTGAGCGTGGGTCACAACATTAGCAATTTATGCTTGATTTTGTTTATCTTTGATTATGATCACATTGCAATATTCAGGTTGGGAAGATTCAATCATGTTGATCACATTGTCATTATTAGTGTAGGTATAATTGACTTTAGCACCTCCCTTAGATTTTGAGGAATCTCCTTGACCATAAGTCGGTAAGGGATCTTTAAAGGCCTTATGATCAACATTAGTCGTGTGATTTCTAACAAAGATCTTGCCAGCATTGATGAGATCTTGAATTTCATGTTAGAGTTTCATGCAGTTGTTTGTGTTATATCTGTTGTTTTGATGGTAGTCACAGTATTCATTTTCTCTCGACCATTTGGGTTTAATTTCTGGATCATATGGTCTAGAATTGTCTAGCAATGTTATCATGAGATCATTTGCGAATAAGTTTTAAAAGCTGATTCATATGATTCATCTAGAGGAGTAAACTCACGCTTAGGCTTTGAAAGCCAAGGTTTCTCTTTAAACCATTCTCTTGCTTTCTTTGGAGGATTTTCTGCTGCAGTTTCAGCTCCCTTGAGTGCTTGTGTGCCACTAGCCAAGTTAAATATGGTGGATTTTGTTTTTACCTTAACATTGTCTACCACTCCATCATTAACAACATTTCTGTTGTTATCTTTGCCATACTTCCAGTATTTGTTCTTTTCTTTAGAGCTAGAACCTTGTGATATTTCTTTCCAAAGTGATATATCTCCCTTTTTTATAAGCACATCTTCCATTCTGAGGGCACTATCTACCATTTTGTTGAATAAAGGATTTACTTGCATTTGGATTCTGTATTTCAATCTAGGGATTAAGTTGTTAACAAAGATATCCATTTTCTCAAAATCTGGAATTGTTTGTGAATATCTAGAGAACATCTTTCTCCATCGTTGGAGAAAAGTGAAGAAGGGTTCTCCTGGTTTTTGTTTGGTATTGCAAAGCTCTATCATAGTGACTGAATGACGAATGTTATAGGAGTATTGTTGTAGAATTAGTTGGATTAATTCTTCAAAAAATTTTATTCCCAGAGGTAAACTTGAGAACCATTCCATAGCTTGCCCCCCTAAACTTCTTGGAAAAACGCGCATGAGATATGTTTGGTAGTGCATGAACTCCATACATAAAGCACAAAATTCTCTGATATGATCTTGAGGATCTGTATTCCCATCATATTTGTCAAACTTAGGCATTTCTATGTTTGAGGGGAATGGAGGCATGTGGAGGTTTTTGTCAAATGGGAATGGGCATATTGTGTCCAGAGAATATTGTTTTGGTGATTTGTCCTTGTTTCTCAGTTCTGTGATCTCAGTTTGCAACACTTGTAATTGTTTGTTTAGCATTCCCAATGGTGTCTCTCCCTCTTTAGTGATGAGGGTTTCCACATCATAACTAGTAGGAATCTTAGCGGCTTGTTTTTCTAGTTCTAAGAAATAGTCCTCTTTCTCTCTAGCCATGATAACCTTCATCATTTTTCAGAAATCTTCATCTTTTTGACATTTATGAATATGTTTTTCTAGAGGTTCAGAGGATTTAAATTCACTTGATGAGGAATCACTGTTGGCATCATGGATACTGATGTCATCATAATTTTTGTGTTTAGTAGCTTGTCTTTCATGTCTTTCTCTAGACATGGTGGGAGATAGGGGCTGACCAAAGATTGGTAGATTGTAAACTGGTATTTGTGACGATGACGGTCTATTTGAAATGAGGTTTTATAAAAAGAAGGATTATCATTTGATGAAAAGGGAGTCTCTTTTCCTTTGTCTATTTTGCTGTGAGAACTTCTGGTTTGAATAGGCATTTAGAACCAACAAGACCGAGAGCTAGATGTATTGCAGAGGTCAAGATCAAATCGAAGCTAGTTGTTCGTTTAACGTAGTGATTGAGTGAAGTAACTAAGATTTGGTCTGGTTTCAAGAATGATCTATCCTGTGTAAGACATTATCTAAGTTAACTTAGGTTTGATAAGATGTTGATTGAACTAGCTGAGAGATGATCGACAAAATCATGCAACGCAACAACAGGGGTACACTATCAAGGTTGTTTATGCTTAGGAGGATGATAACCAATTTTAGGCTCACTGTAGACTATTTTAGGCAAGTTTGACTATTCTAGACTGGCAAAATCAGAGATTCATATGACAGGTTTTCCAAGACCGGACGACAGTGTAATAGCTTTAGGAAAATGACAGTACTATTTCGTATGAGTTGCTGCCTAATACCGTACGACAGATGGGTATGTCTAGAATGATAAACTGTTTAATGCAATGAATTATCATATGACATAGAATGTAGGGTAAAATGACAATTCCCTAAATAGGACGACAGATAATCAGGTCTCGTACGACACATAAAGTAGGCCCAAATGACAGACTGTTAAAATTGATGGAATATCGTACAACACAGAATATGAAGCAGAACGATAAAATAGAAGGCTCATACGAATCTATTTGGAGAGAGATTAAATGTTGAGTTTTCGATGACTGAGTATGACCTTTTGAGGCGGACTGAGTTTTCATTGACTGACGAAGACAAGTTTTTGACACTAACAGAGTTTATCACTGAGTTATTTGGTATTGTTTTCTCCATTTTTGGTATTCCAGTTTCAGTTTCAGAGATGAAAACATAGAAAACACGCAATACGAATAATAACTTCAATCACAACATGCAAACCCTATGGAAGTTGGCTTAGAGAAGAAAACCTTTGCTTGCTGACTTAGGTACACACCTAATAGCTAATCAGAATATGGTCATTGAGTCTCACACAATGGATTCTCAATGCCATATTAGCCGGCTCTAAACGCTAATCGGGGCATGATATGGCAAGTGTCTTGGGAGAGTTACTATCTCTCTTGCAAAAAGATTATCAACCTTTCAGAGGTGAACCACATAGCTTATAATTTGAATTGGAACTAGTAAGGGGTCCATTTAGCGCATCAAGGTATAAACTCAATTAAGAGGTTTCCTAGCCTTGAAAACCAAGGTTTAATATACCCGAAGGTACAGAGGAGAGCTATTCTCGAGCACTGCCATTGACTTGATTTTCATCAAATGATGTTTTTTTAATAGTGGGTTGGAGTACTTGGCATTTAGCTGTTCCTACTTGGGTCGTTCCCCTCTCACCGACCATAATGGCTATAGAGTTATTAGCTCCTCAGGAGGGTAGGCTCGCTAAAGATATGCAAATCTCAAACTTAAAGAAAATGCTTCAAGGGTCAGGATTTCTAATTGTCTATACAGACAAGATCATACTCTCATACCTCTCAGAATTCTCTTAAAACACAAAATATAGATTTGATCTTTAACCAGATAGCAAGTTAGGTGCCTAAAAATGAATTTAAGGAATACACAATGTTTGGTTGATTTTCTTTAGGCAACCTGCAAAAACAACGCATCAGTAGTCATGTTGTTTTTATTCTTTGACAAGCATCCTATAAGAAACTGGTTAGGCTGTGAAAATCTCAGGTAGACAAAAGACAATTCAGGGTTAGCATCAGTGTAATCAAAATTGGACAGAAAACATGAAGAATGAAACTTGTTTTAACCCAACAGAATACAACATCGTACAAAAATTATCACAGAATAAAATGACAAAATCCTTTTATCGTATGAGTTAGAACTGAGCATGAAACGACAAAAGACAAAACCAGATATTCAAAATAGAATTTTGTACGAGTCCCTTTACTGGTTCATACGATAAAATAGAGGCTTCGACAAAATGTCGTATGATGCAGTAATACCACTCGTATGATATTTCACAGAGATTGTACAGACAAAACCTGTAGCATAAAAAAAATGATTCTGAGGCCAAAGTATTGAATTCCGTGCCCCACAGTGGGCGTAAAAAATGTGTGTGTGAAAAGTGGACCAATATCTGTATCTGAAATACACAACACTTCAATTAAGTCATTAGATGCATGATTAGTAAATCAATAATCGATAAATAATAAACCATTACAAAGCGACCCATTGCCTTCTAGAAGATGCGAGTTTAGATTGCTCTCAGATTGCTAAACTATCTAGTGACTAGACAACACCCAAATGAAGGATTTTTAAATCTATATGAACATGAATATGAGATAAATGGATGCAAGATTTAAGCTAGACATGCAAGATTAATCTAACATGATTTATGCCATATATGAATATTTAAGCTAAATGATTTAAGCAATATGAAATAACTAATATGCAATATCTCAATGCAAATTCTCAATGAACCTAGAGAAAAAATAGCATAATAACAATATATTCTCTAAGATTTTTGAATGAGAGATGAGAGCCCGAATTTATAGAAATTTCAAAAAGAAACCAACGATTGAGATCAAATTATGATGAGCGGTCATGATTTTCCAAAAGGAAGCACAATCTAGGTGAATTGATGTGATTGGATGCTTTTCTCAATTTTAAAGGAAATTGAACTAAAATTAAGATAAAATTAGGAAAAAACTGATTTATTCTCTATTTCACTCAATTTTAATATTTAATTGTTTTAATTGCTTTTCTTTGAGATTATTTATCAATTTATAATTTGTTTTTGAAGATTATCTCCAATTTATTTCTTTTCTCAAATTTTAATACTTTTTTGTCAATTAATTCCTTTTTTTGAATATTTGATGGCAAATTGATTATTTAATTAAATATGCTAGGATATTCAATAAAATAAATAGGATAATTTTTTAAAAATGATTTACTTGGAATGATTTAATTAATTAAATAAATATTTAATTAATATTGGTTGATTAATTTGCCATGTGACATTGGTGATTTTAAAAATTAATTGTGTGCTCAAGATTGATTTAATTGCCTTTGGTTAGGACCTTGGTGGTGTTGTAGAGATTAGGGGCCCATGGTTTAGATGACCATTTTTAGGGTATTAAATTTTCCCCTCTTTGAATTAATGCATGAGCAGCGCGTTGGTTGAAAGAAAATTTGATGTCTAGGAGATACCAGTTCTGAATTTGATGGATATAACTGTGCCTTCTGGAGCAAAAGAATGGAGACCTATAGTTCCTCCCTTGGTTTTGATGTGTGGATGTCTATCAAGAATGGGTATACTGTCCCTAGTGTTCCTCCCATTGATCTGGATGCCAAGAAGGAGTATGAGAATAATGCAAAGGATAAACATGCTATCTTAAGTGGGTTGTCTGATAATGAGTTTGTCAAGGTCATGCACTGTACATTCGCCAAGGAGACTTGGGATAAAATGCAAAGGTTATTTGAAGGAGATGCAATAATGAAATAGGCCAAGCTGAAGGCACTGAGGGGTCAACTTGAAGGCATCAAGATGAAGGATGAAGAAAAGATTGCAGACAACCTTCATAGAATAGATGAAACTATGAACACCATCAGAGGACTTGGAGAATAAATTGTAGATGAGATACTTGTCAAGAAGGTACTTAGATCTATAACACCTAAGTATGATACTAAGGTTTCTACCATAGAAGAAGCCAAGGATCTGAAGATCTTCACAATGGATGAGCTATTTGGCTCACTAACAACCTATAAAATGAGAACAACCAGTGATGAATCCTCAAGGAAATATGCAACATTCAACTCCACTAAGAAGGGCAAGGAAGAGGTTTCTCATAAATGATCTAGTGAAGACTTAGATGCAGAGGTAGAAAACTTTGTTAGAAAGATCAAGAGAGGATCCGACAAGTATAAAGGAAAGTTACCACTCAAATGTTTCAACTTTGGTAAAGTTGGACACTTTGCTGCAAAATGTCCTTATAATGAAACCGGTGGAGATGAGTCAAGAAGTTTTAGCAGATCTGCTGGTAAAGACAAAGAAATAAATGTCTACCAGCAAGGAAGAAGAGGCTACCAAAAGAAGAACAGCCTATACACTATTGAGGATGATGCCACAGATGAAGAAAGTGCATTAGGAGATGACTACCAGGAGAATGATAGAGAAGTTAATATCTTTATGGCACTTGATGAACCAGTTGGTGAAGATGAGGAAGAAGAAGACATTGAGGCCGAAGTTGATCTAGAAGGTGAGCTCATAAGTGCTCTTAAGGAGCTGAGTAAAACAAGAAGAGAACTCAAGAAGTTCAAGCTTGCTACAGTAGATGAACAAGGTCTCTTGAAGCAAACCGTGGATGAGTCCAATCAAGTTATATCTCACTTGAAACTCTAGCTGGAAGAAGCCAAGGGGATATGTGAAGTTACATCCTCTGATCTAATGAAGAAGGAAAATGATCATCAAGTCTGGAATCACAAATAGTGAAGCTCAGAAAGGAGCTTGAAAAAAGAAAGGAAGAAATTAAAGTGAGAAGCAAATATGAAGGCAACACCGAAGCCTTAGACAAGATGTTGAGAAAACAAAAGCCATCTAAAGATATCGGTGGCTTAGGATTTGAAGAAGGAAAAATTTCAAACAGTCGAGACAAATTTGGTAAGGAGATATAATTCACTTCTTCAAATGAAGGTGAAGAGAAGAAGACATTCACGGTAAGCAAGGATACCGGTAAGAAGACATATGCAGATGCTATTAGAAACTGCCACACAAACTGGTATACACAATCAATGAACCAGAGGCCACACTTAATGTACTATCATGTAGATCCAAGGAGAAATGAAAGAGTTGATCATGAAGGATTCACTGGAGTCAGCAACATGAAAGGAAGACCCCCAATGAGGTAGTCATTTGTAGGACCAAGGTAACTTAACCGGTATGTTCCAAACTTTCACGGTTATTGTTACCAGTGTAATAAATTTGGACATAGAATAGTTGACTGTAGATTAACAAATAAGCCCACTATGAGTTATGAAAGTAGAAATGCATTTAATGCACTCTGGGATATGAATATTGTCTGTTATCAGTGCAATGGATTTGGTCATAGGATTTCTAAATGTAGGAAGAATGAATCAGTGTCCTACAATAGTTTCAAAGATTCATCTTTAAATGAAAATGTGAAATGCTATAACTGTCAAGAGTTTGGACATATAGCAAAGTTTTGTAAAAATAGGAAAATTCAAGCAGAAGAGGACATATCCTAATCAAGAACTAGTAGTTAAACTGGAGCACAAGGTAGCAACTGACAAGAAGAAGCAAACCAAACCAGTATGGGTTGAGAAAGAAAAGGACAAGGCAGAATTGAGTCTGGTAGTGCAGACTGCCTTACATGCTGAAAGGAAAAATCTATGGGTTGTAGACAATAGTTGTTCCAACCACATGACCGGTGATAAAAAGAAATTTATCAATCTTGAAGATTGGAATGGTGGTTCAGTGAGATTCAAAGACAACTCATCCATCAAAATAAAGGGAAAAGGTACTCTAAACATTGATGGAAAATTGAAAGCACATGATGTGTATTATATGGAAGGCCTAAAGCACAACTTACTAAGAGTGAGTCAAATGTGTGACAAAGGTTATAAATTCACCTTTGATTCTACCGGCTACGAGATAAAGAGAGAGAGTACCAATCCAAAAGAATGTTTTGAATCCCAATGTATGTTGGGACAAGTGGATGAAAGCTGTTTGTGGCACAGAAGATTAGGCCACATAAATTTTGATAACTTTGTTGTAGTAAGAAAAAAGGGGTGTGTAAGAAATATTCCACCCATCATCAAAATAGTAAGGATATTTTGTGATGAATGTGTGAAAGGGAAGCATACTAAGGTGAGCTTCATAACAAAAGAACACAACACCTAAGACCACTTGAAATTGTACATATAGATCTGTGTGGTTCAACTAGGACAAGATCTCTTGCGGGTGACAGATATTTTATGCTCTTCATTGATGACTATTCAAGAATGACATGGGTCACTTTCCTACATGATAAATCACAAGTATTTGACAGATTCAAGATCTTTAGGAAGATGGTGGAGAATGAAAGTGGGTGCAAGCTGAAATGTCTAAGATCAGACCGGGGTGGAGAGTTCACATCAAATGAGTTTGAAGATTACTGTGAAAAACATGGAATTAGAAGGAAATACTTAGCCCCTAGGACACCACAACAAAATGGTGTGGTAGAAAGAAAGAACAAGACAATCAAGGAGATGACCAGAACCATGTTAAATGAGGCCAACTTGCTAGACATATATTGGAAGGAAGCAATTCATATTTCTGCATATACCTTGAATCGGGTTCAACTAAGAACAAACAAAAAATGACACCTTATGAGTTGTGGTATGATTGCAAACCACCAATAAAGAACTTTAAGGTATTTGGAAGAAAGTGTTTTATCAAGAGAGATATAGATGGTTTAGGTAATTTTGATTCCAGGAGTGATGAAGGAATCTTCCTTGGTTACTCATCTAACAGGAAGACCTATAAATGCAACAAGAAAAGAATAAGAAGAGTAATTGAGAGTGTGCATGTAACAGTTGATGAGGATATGCACAAAGGAAGACAATCATAGGTAAACTGGTATGATGACTCTGGTGATGAAGGTGAGGAAGCCCAATCAGACAATGAACTGAAAGAAGCATCCAGAAAGGCTCCTAATCGGTATGTGTAGATGAACCACCTGTAAGAACATATTTTAGGTAATAAGAGTGATGGTGTGAAGACTAGGAGAATACTTTCCTGGAATGATGAACAAGTCAACTTCTGCCTCATGACTGAAGTAGAATCTAAAACATTCAATGAGGCTAGTAAAAGACATGAATGGATGGATGCCATGGAAGAACTGCAACAGATTGAGAAGAACAAGACTTGGGAATTAGTCCCTAGACTAGAAGACAAGAACATCATTGGCACCAAATGGGTCTACCAGAATAAGATGAATGAAGAAGGTAAAATGGCTAGGCATAAAGCTAGACTTGTGTGCAAAGGTTACTCTCAAGTAGAGGCCATTGATTTTGAAGAAACATTTGCACCAGTAGCTAAATTAGAAGCAATTAGAATATTTCTAGCCTTTTCTGCCTACAAGGGTTATAAAGTATATCAAATGGATGTAAAATCTACCTTCCTAAATGGAAATTTGGAAGAAAAAGTGTACATGGAGCAATCAGAAGGGTTTCTGCTACATGATGATGAAACCTTTGTGTGTCGATTGAAGAAAGCCCTATATGGTTTAAGGCAAGCTCCTAGAGCATGGTATTCAAGGCTAGATCAATACCTGAAGGAGCAAGGATTCAAAAAGGGGAGTGTTGACAATAATTTATACATAAAGAAAGATAGAAACCACATGATCATTGTGGCTATGTATGAAGATGACATTATTTTTGGAGGAAATAAGGACACCCTTTGCAAAGAATTTGGTGATCAGATGCAGTCAAAATTTGAGATGTCAATGCTTGGAGAATTGACATACTTCCTTGGTTTGCAAATATCACAGCAAGATAAGGGAATCTTTATCTCACAAACCAAGTATGCAAAGGATATGTTAAAGAAATTTTAAATGGAGGACTGCAAACTGGTAAGTACCCCCATGGTGACCGAAAGAAAATTAAGAAAGGATGATGAATCACCAGTGGTGGATCAAACATTGTACAGATCCATGATAGGTAGCCTATTGTATCTTACTGCTTCTAGATTGGATATAGTGCATGCAGTGTGCATGGTTGCTAGATTTCAGGCTGCACCTAAGCAGTCACATATGAATGCCATAAGCAAAATTTTTAGGTACTTGCAAGGAACACTCAGTTATGGTTTGTGGTACCCTAAGTAAGGGGAATTCATCTTGGAAGCATACACTAATCCTGATTTGGCAAGTTGCATTGATGACCAAAAGAGCATGAGTTGTGGTGCATTCTTCCTAGGTGACCAGTTGGTCTCATTTCATAGCAAGAAGCATGATTCAATCTCCCTATCAACTGCTGAAGTAGATTAGTTTTTTGCTGCTACATACTGCACTTAGGTACTTTGGATGAAGCAAACCCTCAAGGACATACAGGTGGACATCACTAATCCTATTCTCATCTGATGTGATAATTCAAGCGCCATCAACATATCAAAGAATCTGGTGATGCATTCTAGGACAAAGCATATAGCCAAAAGTATCATTTCCTTAGAGAGAAAGTTGAAGGACAACAAGTAAACATGGACTGTGTCCCTATAGGAGAACAAGTGGGAGACATTTTCACCAAACCATTGCCAGTAAGAACTTTTGAGTACTTAAGACACAAGTTGGGAGTTGTGTCACCTGCCTTATGCACTTAGGTTAGTAAGGAGTTATATGGTTCAGGGGGAGTTCATAGCAGTATCTATAACTCTTGAACCACATGCTAATCAAAAGGAGAGTTCAAGTTTGTATGTCTCAGTACTGGCTCTAATCTCTAAGAGAAGATATGACTAAGGGGGAGATAGGTATGAATCAAAGGAGGAGTATAAATTACCCTGACCCTTTGTCATTGTGTCAAAGGGGGATAAATCTACCAGTGTGAAGTCTCATAGAAAGTTGACATCAATTCCAAAGGGGGAAATTGTTGGCATTATTGGCATTAAGTTGTCATTGATGTCAACTGGTTTGGCATGGTCTCTAGTGAATAAGAAGTCATGACCGATATAAGAGAAGTAAGAAATGATGATGTCAATCCATATGTGAGTATGCAAACAAAAGGAAGGTTACCGGTACACATGCTTTGTGTCATCTACCAGTAAAGCAGGCTAGCTAGTAAGGCAAACAAGCAAGCGAAAGAAGAACTGAAGGATGTAAACCGGTATACTCAGAGAAGATTAATGCTACTAGTAAATGGACTGAATAGTAGGACCAACATGTTTGATGGAAGGCCAAGTTGACCCACCGAAAGAGAAGAGGTTTGCAGGTATGAAGGCCCACCGGTGGAGTTAGGTTATACCAGTAAGGTGAGTTGAACAGGTATTCAATCTTGGTCAACAAAGAATGTCAAACCGACATAGGAAACCAAGCAGAGGTGGATGTCAACAAAGATGACAATTGGAAGCTAGGTGGTGATAATGCACAGGTCAGTGAAGTGTGAATCAATGTAACAGTTAGCAAGAAGGTTAACTTTTATGAAGAACCCACAAGTCACGGGAGGATGGCAGAAGATTGTGGCTCGAGGAAGACAAGATGGCAAGCGATTGAACTTATCCTGCAAGAAGATTTGATCTTAGTTTGTTGAAGGAAACAACTGAGCCATTAATGGTGTGTGACAAAGAAAAGCAGAAAAGCATGGTGTAGACCTCCATATTTAGAAAACACACATTGAAATGCGAGGTATTGGTGGTATTGATCGATTACCTGAAGATCACCTCTCTAGAAAAACAGATCGAATCAATTCCAATATGAATTGAGTTGGTGAAGGCAAAACCTAACTCGACACTTTTTGAATGCTATTTTGGCAGGAACCCTAGATGATAAATATGTGAGCTCAAGATAGAAATCATGTGATGCTTGATGAGAAGTGGAAAAGAGAAGAGAGCTTGAGAAAGGAGAAAGATCATCTTCCTTAGAGTTTATTCTAAGAAAGTTGCAGAGTGAGTTAGCACATGAATCGGTGAGAGGGTTTAACCGGTAGAGACATAGTAACTGGTAAACTATTGCAGGTCTAATAGTTAAGCTAGCCGGTGAGGTGTGATTGATCAAGAAGGAATCCGAGTGTGACATAGTGTGGTGTGAGGCTGAGAGAGAAAGAAGAGAGACTAAGAGTAACCAGTGAGTGATCAGAGAGAGTAATATGATAACAGGCAGTGTGAAAACCAGTGAAGAAGAGAAGGTTGTTAATTGATAGAAATCTATTGATCAGGTGTTGCAGAACTCATTTGCAACCAGGTGCTATAACTGTATTAAAATTATATTTTATTATACATCACTGAGTTGGAGCTTAGTGAAGGGGTTGGTGCTCCTTGGGTTGGTGTCCTAAATCAGTAGGGGTTGGTGCCCTAAAATCATTGTAATCCATTATTTCACTTGTGAGACTGGATTGAAGCAGTAGACTCTAGCAACATTTCTCACCAAGGTTTTTCCCATATTGGTTTTTCCTCATACATCTGGTGTTGTGGGTTGCATCTGTGTGTTTGCCTCTTTTGATATCCACATTTTTCTTACTGGTTTGATTGTTTAGTGCTTAGGGTGATAACCAATATTCTAAGGTTGTTTTAAAAATGGAAAAATAATTTAGGAGGCACTGATTCACCACCCTTTCAGTGGTACATTGTGTTCAACACCTCCTTCCCCCCTCTTAGTGGTACATTGTGTTCAACACCTCCTTCAGGATTCTGGGTTCCCAGAACCCCAAAGTTCTTTGTTCTCTTTTTGTTTTGTGTCCTTTGGGATTTTAGGTTCGCCAAATCTTGGGGTGTATTTTTTTATTTTCCTTGTTTTTTTGGTTTGCTCTGCTTTGAGATTATGGGTTCTCAAAACCCGAAAGCTTTTATTTTTTCCATTTTGTGTCCTTCAGGATTCTGGGTTCCCAAAACCCTGAAGCTTTTTCTTGTTTCTTTGTTGGAGCCCAAGGATCTCGAATGTTCAAAATCTTGGGTTCTCTTTGTTTTATTTGTTTGATTTCATAACTTCGGAGCTCCAGATTCCTGAAGTCTTGTTCTATATTTTCCTAGAAATTTTGGGCTCCCAAAACTTAAAGACTTCCTTTTTCTTTGGAGCCTCAGAGACGTGTGACTTCGGGTTCTCTACATTTGTTTCATTTTACTCTGGAGATTCAGATGTCTAGAGTTCTGAGGTCACTTGTTCAACAACTATGGAACTTCACAATCCTGAAACCCCATAGTGTCTTATTTTCCATGCCTGGTAGGGGGGTATAAATATCCTGTCGAGGACTTTCTAGCTTATTTATGTGCTAAAACTCTTCAAATTTATATGTCATTTGGCGATTTGCTTTTCCCTTCTCCAGTGTGCTTTGGTTTCCTATTTTCTCCTCTCTAGGTGGGTTGGTCTTCTCCCTAGTCTTGTTTGTTTTTGTGTTCTTTCTTAATTCACATGTTTGTTTGTGTGTTTCTTTCATAGTTTAGGGTTTCTTGCTTTCAATAAGTCAATTTTTATCAGCAGTTAGGGTTTTCACAATTTTTCCTTTGTTTCAAAACTTCAAATTCTTGAAGTTTTGGAACCCATTTTTTTTGGCCCGCTGCAATCTTCGGGACCTCGGGTCTTCAAAATCTCAAAGTTCGCTCCTTTTTTTTTTCCCCTGGCTTGGGAACTCTGGGTTCCTATACTTCTAGAGTTCTTAGCCTTGTTTTTCCTTTGCCAAACTCTGGAACTTTGGAACCCCAAAATACTGATGTTTGCCCTTATTGTTCCTTGAGTGCTTCAGGACTCCTGACTCTCGATATCTCAAAGAAGGTGTTCAAGTTTGGTTTGACCCTGGAACCCCTAAATTATGGAGTCTCCCCCTTCTTGCTGCCTTCCTACTTTGAGATTCCAGAATCCTAGAATCTTGAACTCGTGGTCTTGCCTGCCAAAGCCAATCCGAGGTCCTGGGACCTCAGAACCCCAAGATGGGTTTCCTTTTGAGTTTCCAAACTCTGAGACCCCGGAACCTCAAGATCCCAAAATAATGCACAATGGGTTCCTTTTGACCCCAGAACCCCAGGATTCTAGAGTCCCTTTCTTTTAAACAATTTATTAAAGTGCTGATGATATGTACTCTCTTGTGCCAATCAAGCTAATCTTTGTTGGCATATGTGTAGAGTATGTTGACATGATTATATTATGTTGTCATTGATGTCAATATGCTAAAGAGAGAACCGGTAATATGCTGAAGAGTGAACCGGTAATATGCTGAAGAGTGAACCGGTAATATGTTGAAGAGTGAACCTATTTCTTGAAGTTAAGCAACTGGCAAAATGAACCAGTATAATGTTGTGAACCGGTATATGTGTAAAAGGTGAAGCGATACGTTTATCCAAGTGAACTGATATATGGAATGTTTTCTATCAAGGTTTAATATGGTATGACTACCAGTTGGTAGTCCCAGCCTCAGGGTTTCCGGTTGAAGTATTTCGAGCCTATGTGATTCAACCGATGGCATTGTGTGATGAGTTAGCATTGTAATGGAGATTAGATCATGTTGCCATTTCAGCCTCATGAGCGTGAAGGATCTTGCATGAAGGGGATTGGTCCTATCTACCTTGGGAATGTGTGAAGTCCTTGCAAATGGTGAAGAATGCGTGATAGGTTATTGCCTCCAAGAAGCAGTGAAGAACGAATGATGGAGAATGCCTTGAGATATTTTCAAGACCGTTGTATTCAAATGCAAAGTGTTCAATGGTCAGGATTGAATCGACTAAATTGCTCAACCTAAATGTTTAGGGTTTAGGGTTTAGGGTTTATGCTATCGACCTATCTGTTTCCCATAAGGTCGATGTTGTGTTCCATGTTGAGGTTGTTGGAAAATGTTGTGTGTGTATCTAAGTATAGAGATATGTGATTCTTGCTAGACCAAATAAGAGAATTGATACCTGTAGAGTGTGTGTGCAGAAGGACAGAACTAAAGTGGATCTACATTGGCATTAAGTGCTATTACTAGATCATTGTAATACCTATTGATCTCTAATCAAAATCCCTTAACAGGGTAGCTTTAACCAGCTTGCTGTAAATCCTTTAACAGGGTGACTCAAAGCCATTGAGTTCATAAAATCCTCTAACAAGGTAACCTTTAACATGGTTTAACCCTTAACTGGGTATTCTATCCATCCCTTAACTAGGTGATCCCTAACAGGATCAGTTCCTAACAGAACCTATTGTAACAGTCTCTAACCAGACTAGGCTCCTAACAGAGCGGAATTCTAAAGAGTTCAAAAATAGCTCATGGGTATTCATCCCCACCGTGGTTTTTCCTAGTTGGGTTTCCACGTGAAAAATATGTGTGTCATGTGTGATGCCTCTTTCATGTGATGTTTTGTTTTTTCCTGTTTAGTAGTGAATCATGTTGATCTAGTAAATAATTGTATCTCTGATGATAGATTATCTGTTTATACATAAGGATAAAGAGGTAATGAGAGAGTAGGCTTTATGGAAAGCTAAGTGTTGCCATTTTATGTCTTTCACAGTCTCATTATGTTTAATCGATAGTAATCTGGTTTAGACTGGTATTAGTGTTTTTCTGTCAAGTGCACTGTTTGCAGTCAAACTGGTTTAGGAAATTTTTTTGTGTCTGTACTGATTCACCCCCCTCTCAGTACCTATTTGGTACTCACTATTAATCATTGAGTTATCAATTGGTATCAGAGCATCCTCCAGGTCCCTTGTGTTGTAAGCTTAACCACTTGAGGGAAATATCCTATTGTAATGATAAAGAGGGAAGGTCCAAAGTTCAATAGAGATAATTTCAAAATATGGAAGGATAGGATGAAGATATACATCAGAAGCATGGGTGCTCAACACTAGAGCTATGTTGAGAATGCTTATGTTATCCCTACTGGTACTCTCATCGATGACCAAAAGAGAGAGATTTAGGAGAATGGGCAAGTCCTTGAAGCCCTAATTAGTAGTTTATCTGACATTGAGTTTATTGATGTTCAGGACAAAGAAAATCCCAAAGAAGTATGGGATGCCCTTGAGAATATCTATGGCAATAATGAGCATGTGAAACAAGCTAAGGAAGAAAGCCATAGGGGAAAGTTTGAAGATATGCAGATGGTTGAAGGAGAGACCATTCAACAATATGGAATAAGAATCAAAACTATTGTTGGAGATATCAAGAGTGTAGGTGGTAAAATGGAAGATTCTACTATTGTTAGCAAAGTTTTGAGATCCTTATTACTGGTCTATGCAATAAGGGTTGCAGCTATTCAGGAGTTGAGGTCTGTAGACAAGACAAAGGTATCCATGGACTCCATCATTGCAAAGATAACAACTTATGAGCTAAATAATTATGATGGTAGTGTTCAGAAGACTGAATCAACCTTCAGAGCATCTGTTGTACCATTCAGAAAAGGCAAAGAAGCTAGTACCAGTGGTGAACCAAGACAGAATAGAGAAATGGATGATGAGGAGATCTTGATTGAATTTGAAGCTCTTCTTGCCAAGAGACTTCCTAAGGGAACCGATAAATACATAGGTAAGCTCCCTTTGAAATGATTTTCTAGTAACCAGATAGGACACATTGCTGTAAACTATCCTAATGGTGATAGCAAGGACAAACTAGAAAAGTTCAAGAAGTTCAAAGGAGGAAACCAAAGAAACTGTTTTGTAGCAGTTGATGAAGGTGTCATTGATGATGAATCAGAAGATGAAGAAAATGAAGATATTGTGTTTGTAGAAGTAAAGGAAGATGTGTCAGACAAAAAGGCTCTTGTCTCCCACTTTGATAATTCCAGTGAGTAGATTATTGACAGTGGCTGTTCTCACCATATGACTCGTGACCGGAGTAAGTTTCTATCTCTGGAAGAGTATGATGGTGGTGTGGTTCATTTTAGTAATGATGCACCATGTATGGTAAAAGGCAGAGGGTCCATCTCTCAGAATGGAAGAACTAGTGCTGACAATGTGTATTCGGTAGAAGGTCTAAGGCACAACCTTTTGAGTGTTGCTCAACTGAATAATAATGGACTCACTCTGGAATTCAAAAATGGAGTGTGCAAAATCAAAGAAAAGAGTGGTAAATTGATGGCTACCGGTATGCAGACCAAAGGTAACCCATTTCAGCTAAATGCTAATGTCAGTACATGTCTTATGGCTAAGTTTGAGGACAACTGGATATGGCATAGGAGACTCTACCATGTAAACTTTGACAATATTGTGAAGGCTAGTAAGATCAAGGCAGTTAGAGGATTGCCGGTGCTGAGCAAACCAGAAAATCCTTTGTGCAGAGAGTGTCAACTGGGGAAAATGTCTTCCTCAACCTTCAAAGGTAAACCTTTTACTGCAGACAATTTACTTGATCTTGTGCATACTGATTTGTGCAGTCCTATGAAAATTAGGAGTGCATAGGGAGATAGGTATTTTATGATTCTTACTGATGATTTCTCAAGAATGATCTGGGTCACATTCTTGAAGGACAAATCTGAAGCTTTTGGAAAGTTCAAAGCCTTCAGAGCACTTGTAGAAAAAGAAAGCGGTAAGAGGATTAAGTGCTTAAGAACCGATCAAGGAGGAGAATTCACTTCCAATGAATTCAACAAATGCTATGAAGAGAATGGCATCAAGAGGCAACTATCTGCCCCCCGTAATCTATAGTAGAATAGCCTAGCAGAAAGGAACAACCAGACTGTGGTTGAAGCGGCTAGAACTATGTTGATCCAAGGAAAGGTTGCTCACACCTTTTGGAGAAATGCGGTGAGCACTGCAGTCTACACAATAAACTGGGTACTCATCAAGAAAGGAAAGGATAAGACTCCTTATGAGTACTGGACTGGTAAGACACTAGTAGTAAGCTAATTCAAAGTGTTTGGTAGCAAATATTATATCAAGAGGAGTGAACATCAGAGAAAATTTGATGCAAAATGTGATGAGGGAATATTCTTAGGATATTGCACCAAGAGTAAAGCTCTCAAATGTTTCAACAATAGGACTCAGAGAATTGTTGAAAGCATCAATGTTAGGGTTGATGAAAACTCTAAGAAATTTGAGGAAACTGGCAGAGAGCATGTAGGAGATGAATCGGTAGTAACCTTCTAGGAACCGATTGCAAATCAGCCCAGTACCAGTAATTGTGTTCCTACACCGGTGGATGCTGATGCTGATGAAGATGAGGATGAAGAAGAAAAGCAAGAGGAATCTGTTAAAAATATACCTAGGTATGTAAAACTCAATCATGATCCAAAGTAGATCATAGGAGACAAAGATGCAGGAATTCTTACAAGGAGAAAGGTCAGAGAAAACTCATGTATGATCTCTGAATTTGAGCCTAAATCATTCAAAGAGGCACATAAAGATGAAGACTGGATCAAGGCAATGGAAGAGGAACTTGATCAGATAGAAAAGAATGGTACATGGTCTTTGGTACCCAGACCGGAGCATAAAAATGTCATTGGAACCAAATGGGTCTTCAGAAATAAACTAAATGAGGATGACATAGTGGTAAGGAACAAAGCCAAACTAGTATGTAAAGGATATGCCCAAGAAGAAGGAGAAGACTATGGAGAAACCTTTTCTCCAGTAGTAAGATTGGAAGGAGTTCATATGCTTCTTGCATATGCAACTTTTAAAGGATTCAAGGTATACCAAATGGATGTAAAATCTACATTTCTAAATGGAATACTTGAAGAGGAGGTGTATATAGAGCAACTAGATGGGTTTGCCCTATCAGAAGATAGTGACATGGTGTGTAGGCTACATAAAGTCTTGTATGGACTAAAGCAGGCACCTAGATCATGGTATGAATGCTTGCACTCCCATCTTGTAAAGATTGGATTTGAAAGAACAAGTGAAGATAGCAATATCTACTTGAAATTAGAAGGAGATCAGATTCTGATCTGTGAAGTATTTTTTGATGACATAATCTTTGGTGGAGATGATAAGATGAGTCATGACTTTGTAGATGAGATGAAGAAGGAATTTGAGATGTCACTCATAGGGGAGATTAAGTTCTTCATTGGACTGCAGATTTAGTAAATGAAAGATGGAATCTTTATTACTCAGTCCAAGTATGTCAAAGAGGTGTTGAAGACCTTTGGCATGGAAGACAACAAACCGGTTGGTACACCAATGGTGACCGGTTGTAAACTATCAAAAGAGGATGACTCAGCATTAGTAAATGAGAAGGAATACCGATCAATGATTGGTAAGTTGCATTATGTAGTGCATAGCAGACTGGACATTGCACATGTAGTGGGTATTACTGTTCAGTTTTAGAAAATCCCAAGAGAATCCCACTTGGTAGTAGTCAAGTGGATTCTTAGATATCTAAAGGGAACTACTGACTATGGATTATGGTATCCATACAATGATGATTTCAACCTGAAAGTGTTCACAGATGCTGATTGGGTTGGTAATGTGGATGACCAGAAGAGCACAACTGGTGGTGCATTCTTTCTCGGTGGTAGACTGGTCTCATGGATGAGTAAAAAGCAAAGTTGTATCTCTTAGTCTATAGTAGAAGTGGAGTATTTTGTAGCTTTTATGAACTGCACTCAGACTATTTGGATGAAGCATGTATTGAATGGCTCCAAAGTTCCTGCATCTGAACCACTACGTATATTTTATGACAATACAAGTACAATTAACATCTCCAAGAATCTGGTTTTACATGCTAGAACCAAGCACTTTGAACTCAAGTATCATTTCTTGAGGGAAAAGGTTCAGAACAAAGAAGTGGTATTGGAACATGTTTCTAGTAAGGAGAAGTTAGCAGACATATTCACCAAGCCTCTACGGAAGGCTACTTTTACCTATCTGAGAGGTGAATTAGGGGTGCTACCCCTTAAAGAGGTAAACTAAAGGTTTGTGCTCAACATTAGTCAGATCTTACTTTGCTATATCTTTTCAGGATTGATGTGTTGAAGGATGCTACTCCTCAAGGGGAGCAACATAGTGGAACAGGGAAGCTCATGCCTCCACTTTGGCATTGTTGTTAAAGGGGGAGAAGATGTGAAGCAGAGAAGATATCTATAGTATTAAGGAGAAGATTGTTAGGGATCCCATAGATACTGAGAGGGGGGGTGAATTAGTATCTGACTGGTGAATGGAATTTCTTAACTTAAAACATGTAGAACATAATATGACAATGTACCGGTATGCAAGAAATAATGCAATAAACAAAATCAAGAACATCCACATGAAAAGAACACCATAACACAAGATTTTAATGAGGAAACCCAGTGTGGGAAAAACCTTGGTGGGATTTGTGACCCACAATATTCACTCACTGGCCAATAAGAGAATATTACTTATAATAGGGGCCTGCACATGCAGGAAGGCCAATTGCCTAGAGCTCACTGCTCAATGGGAAGTCTTACTAATTTACAATGAGGATTATACAAATCCAATATCTTGTACTGCTTTACAATAGAATCTTCAATGCCAGATTCAGTACCGGTTCCTGCTCTGTTCTTTACATATACCCTTTAACCTATATTTCGCACAATAGGTCTGCCTAATATTTTCCTTTTTGTTTACATCTCCTATCTCAAATGTCTACAATGATCTCTCTTATATATAAGAGTCATTTTACAATTTGCCAAGTCGGGTTACACATTTTTACAATAATAAACAAAATATAATATAACAAAATCCTGTCGGCCTCTGTGCCGGTATACTTCCTTTCTTTTGTGCCGATGCTGGTGTCCTGAGTGTCGGTGTAGAGTGTGATCTGCTGATGCCGGTATAATGCCTTTTCTGGTGCCATAAGATTGCAAGGTTGCCATCAATGACAAAACCTTCAATCACATACAATGTCTCATTGGAGTGTACATATGCCTACAAAGAAGTGATGCAAAAAGAGAGATATCTTTGTATATTGCCATCAATGCCAAAGGGGGAGATTGTTGGCATATGTGCAGAGTATGTTGACATGATGATATTGTGTTGTCATTGATGTCAATATGCTGAAGAGAGAACCAGTAATATGTTGAAGAGTGAACCGATAATATGCTGAAGAGTGAACCGGTAATATGTTGAAGAGTGAATCAGTTTCTTGAAGTTAAGCAACTAGCAAAGTGAACTGGTATAATGTTGTGAACCGGTATATGTGCAAAAGGTGAAGCAGTACGTTTGTCCAAGTGAACCGGTATATGGAATTTTTTCTATCAAGGTTTAATACAGTATGACTATCGGTTGGTAGTCCTAGCCTTAGGGTTTCCGGTTGAAGTGTTTCGAGCCTGTGTGATTCAACCGATGGCATTGTGTGATGAGTTAGCATTATAATGGAGATCAGATCGTGTTGCCACATCAACCTCATGCGCATGAAGGATCTTGCATGAAGGGGATTGATCCTATCTACCTTGGGAATGTGCAAAGTCCCTGCAAACAATGAAGAACACGTGACAGGTTATCGCCTCTAAGAAGCAGTGAAGAACGAACAATGGAGAATGTCTTGAGATCTATTCAACATCATTGTATTCAAATGCAAAGTGTTCAATGGTCAAGAGTGAACCAACTGAATTTCTCAACCTAAATGTTTAGGGTTTATGCTACTGACCTATCTATTTCCTATAAGGTCGATGTTGTGTTCCATGTTGAGGTTGTTGGCAAATGTTGTGTGTGTATCTAAGTGTAGAGATATGTGATTCTTGCCAGACCAAATAAGAGAATTGATGCTTGTAGAGTGTGTGTACAGAAGGAAGGAACTAAAGCAGATCTGCATTGGCATTGAGTGCTATTACCAGATCATTGTAATACCCATTGATCTCTAATCACTTCAACAATTGGAAAATCCCTTAACAGGGTAGCTTTAACTAGCTTGCTGTAAATCCTTTAACATGGTGACTCAAATCCATTGAGTTCATAAAATCCTCTAACAAGGTAGCCTTTAACAGGGTTTAACCCTTAACTGGGTATTCTAGCCATCCCTTAACCGGGTGATCCCTAATAGGATCGGTTCCTAACATAACTTATTGTAATAGTCTCTAACCGGACTAGGCTCCTAATAGAGTGGACTTCTAAAGAGTTCAAAAATAGCTTGTGGGTATTCATCCCCACCATGGTTTTTCCCAATTGGGTTTCCATGTGAAAAATATGTGTGTCATGTGTGATCCCTCTTTCATGTGATGTTTTGTTTTTTCTTGTTTAGTGGTGAAGCATGCTGATCTAGTAAATGATTGTATGTTTGATGATAGATTATCTATTTATACATAAGGATAAAGAGGTAATGAGAGAGTAGGTTGTATGGAAAGATAAGTGTTGCTGGTTTATGTCTTTCACAGTCTCATTATGTTTAACTGGTAGTAATCTGGTTTAGACTGGTATTAGTGTTTGTCTGTCAAGTGCACTATTTGTAGTCAAACCGGTTCAGGAAATTTTTTTGTGTCTGTACTGATTCACCCCGCTCTCAGTAGTTGTTTGGTACTCACTATTCATCACTGAGTTATAAATCTTATGGAAGTATCAACCACCCCCACGAAGAAAACCAAAAGAAAAATCAAGCTCGAAAAGAATCCCCCTACAATGAAGTACCAGTATCAAGGTCAAACCTTGGTCTCAAATTTTGAGAATTAAGTGCGATGGGTCACTGATATATAAATTGGCCATATCGAGATAGAGGATATTAGCAAAGATATGGCTTAGTTGAACCTTAATGCACCATATAGAAGAATTAAATGGTCTAGTCTTGTGGAAGCCACCATATTCCATAAAGCTATGCAATCTCTCGAATTAATCTTTGCTATAGCTCAACACTGATAAAAATACTCAAAAATGTAAGGATACTAATGGAAATGTGATTGTTGACCTTTCACTAGAAATGCTCATCATGACCTTTGCCTTTCCTTAGTATGATAAGGTCCTCCAAACCACTGAAGAGGAGGCAACCAAAATATTCAATCAAAAGGTCATAGAAAGGAAACACCATATAAATGAAGCATGGATGGAGTAGCCAAGGATATCAGGGTTGAAGGCTTCCGATAATAATTTTAGGGCAGATTTTAAGGTTTCACCAATGGATTTGATCATCATGCTTAGTTGTGCCTTTGGGAAGAAAGATTGCAAACACTACCACCTATGGATGTTCCATTACATCCATACTATCTTAATAGTCAAGGAGTATTTTGATTGGGGACATATAATTTCTGATAATATCCATGAGAAGATGTGTACAGTATTGGAGACAAAGAAGTTCTATATGAATTCCTATGTGATATGGGTGGTAGAAAGGAGTGACAAATACCCAGGATTAAATGCAACTAGTAGGTTAGGAGAGGAACCAAGATAGAAAAGAGTGTGGGAGTATTATACTCAATTGCCAATTTAGTAGGATAAATTCCACTTTAAAAGAATAAATGATGCTTTCATCTATGTTGTTATTTACAAGTTAATAAGTGATGTGGGATACTGCATCTCTTCAGAGGCTATGAAAGTAGTACAAGAATGGGGTACATGGTTTCTTCAAAACCAAAGCTCCACTTACATCAAAGTGAGTGGATTTATACGAAAGCTCTTCCTTCTTGCTCAATATTGCAGTGATCGAATCATCATCCTCGAATACGCAAGGCAAATCGTTGGACTTTAATCTCTTTTAATTCTTAAGCATAATACTAGAGTCATGTTCCCAATCGTCCTCAGGCATTACACATGCCAAAATATACAAACCGCCAAATCAACTGTGCATGAGTTACAAGATCTTAGTTTGAAGGTATTTGACTGTGCAAGGGATAGATATGACCCATTTGGTAAACTAAAACAAATAATGTTGGTATCATTGTTGGGTCATTTGCTAGCTTTAGAATAATTTTGGGCCAGTATGCAAGACAAATTTGAAGCAAGAGAAAAAGGATACTATAGATTGATAGTTCCTCAAATTAGGTACTTTAAGGTTGAAACAAACATTACTAATGACCTCAAGGATGATGGTGAAGTGTTCAAATAGGAGAAAGCTAATATTGACCTAGTGACTAAGAATGTAGTCGGAAGGACAATGCAGTGGTTAAATCTTAGGATTCGCCCTAGTTCTTCTAAGGAGAAGAAGAAAGGAAAGAGTTATGGGAAATCTTCAATCCAAGACTACTAAGGAATATGTAAGAAGGACCAGGTTTGAGTCAAGGAAGAATACTCTATCCAATCTAGAGGTTGCTGCTCCTACTATTGATAAGGAGGAATTTATGAAACCATTTGATGCTAAAATGAAGGAGTCCCAACTCCTCAAGGCAACTACTGAGAATGAAATTACAATCGGGTTGCAGGTGGTGCCCCAAGCTTAAATCATCCCCATTATGCCAGCTATCAAAATTGTTCTAGGGAAGATGGCATCACAAGCAGGTGATGTTGAGCAACAAGCCCCTCCCTCTACTCAAACACCAGCACAAGCCTATTCACCACTTCACAAACATGTCACTATTCATAATATTGAATCCGACTCTGATGAAGATGATGAGTCCATTTTGGTGGTTATTCGTAAGAAGAAGAGTGAAACCATGTGAAGGTAGTCAACTTCCAAACAGGTTCAGGGAGAAGCAGTATTGCAATAGGTTGATAAGCCCAAGAGCCAAGAGGAAAAAATTGATCAAACAAAGGTACAGGAAGGGCATGATGAAGCCATGGACATTGATGAGCATGATGAATGAATGGTGCTAACTCCTGAAGACCAAGAGATTCTCCTTAAGAAGTTAGAAGGAGATAAGGAAAAATAATAGGAGGAAATTGAAAAGGAATCTTTTGAGCAAGAGGTTGGCGAAAATCTAGAAGAATTTTCCAAACAACAAAAGTTAAGTCGTGAACAAGTGCTTTCGACAAACCTTGCTCAACAAATTTCTCAATTTCACCCATAACATGAAGATCTGACATCTCAACAACCACATGAGTATCTTCATAATGAGGAACAACAAGAGGATGAAGGGTAGGAGCAACATGTGGAATCACATATGGTAATTGTTGAAGTGACAACCCAGGGTGAACATGAGGATGATATCATATGCCACAATGGTTGACCTTCAATTTTTTATAAGAAGAAGAAAACTATCCTCCCAAGCATCATCTTGCAAGATAAAATGGCCGAATCACCAAGGTAGGTCAAGAGGGCCAAAACTGATGAATAATGATGAACAGTTAGTACCAAACCGGTATTGAGAGGGGGGGTGAATCAGTACAGGCAAAAAAATTTCCCTAAACCAGCTTGACTGCAAAGACTGCACTTAACTAGTAAACAGTATCATTGGTCTAAATCAGGGCACTATCGGTAAAACATAGTGAGAATGTGAAAGACATAAACTGGTAACACTTAGATCTCCACATAATATAATATCTCATTTCCAATTCACCCATATGCATAAACAAGTAATATATCATCAGAAATATAATGACTATTGTTTCAACATGCTTTACCACTTGACAGAAAATATTAAAGCATCACATGAAAAGCATCACACATGACACACTGATTTTTCACGTGGAAACCCAACTAGGAAAAACCACAGTGGGGATGAATACCCACAATCTATTCTTTGAACTCTTTTGAAGTCTGCTCTGCTAGGAGCCTAGTTCGATTAAAGACTTTTACAATAGGTTTTGCTAGGAACCGATCCTACTAGGGATTACCCAGTTAAGGGAAGGCTAAATACCCAATTAAAGGTTACCTCACAAGAGGATTTGAAGAACTCATTGAATTGAGTCACCCTGTTAAAGGATTTACGCAAAAGCTTGTTAAAGCTACTCGGTTAAGGGATTTTCCAACTATTGAAATGGTTAGAAGTGAACAGGTAATACACTTATCTAATAACAACACACAATGCCAAGGCAAATCCTCTTTAGCTCCTTTGCTTCTACAATCACACTCTATAGGTATCAACACACTTCTCCCATCTAGCAAGAATCAAGTATCTCTTCACTAAACCCTAAACATTTAGGTTTAACAATTTAGTCGGTTCAATCCTGACCGTTAATCATATTGCATTGAATACAATAGTCTTGAATAGATCTCAAGATGTTCTCCATTGTCCATTCTTTGCCACTTCAGGAAGTTGATAACGTATCATGTGATCTCCACTATTTATAGAGACTTCGCATATTCCCGAGGTAGATAGGATCAAACTTCTTCATGAAAGATCCTCAAGGAAACCCTTCACGTGCACAAGGCTATCATGGAAACATGATCTAATCTTCATTACAATGCTAACTCATCATAAGATGTCATCAGTTGAATCAGACAGGCTTGGAATGCATCAACCGGAAACCCTGAAGCTAAGACTACCAACCGGTAGTCATGCCAAATGAAACACCGATACAAAACTTCCCATATACCAGTTCTCATTCCAACATACCGCTTCACTTTTTCACATATACCGGTTCACAATATCATACTGGTTCTCTTGCCAGTTTGCTTACTTCAATATACTGGTTCATACTTCAGCATATTGACATCAATGATAACATACAATATCATCATGTCATCAAGCTTTGCACATATGCCAACAATCTCCCCCTTTGGCATTGATGGAAACATACAAAGATATCTCTCTACACATCTTCTCCCCAATACTGCAAATATTTTCTCCACTTCACATCTTCTCCCCCTTTGACAACAATGCCAAAGTGGAGGCACAAACAACTATGTTCCACTATGCTGCTCCTCGTAAGGAGTAGCATCCTTCAACACACCAATCCTAAAAATGATTTATCAATGCAATACCTGACTGATGTGGAGCACACACCTTTAGTTCACCTCTTGAAGGAGCAACACCCCTAATTCACCTCTTAAATAGGTAAATGTAGCCTTCAGTAGAGGCTTGGTGAATATGTCTGCTAACTTCTCCTTACTGGAAACATGTTCCAATACAACCTCTTTGTTCTGAACCTTCTCCCTCAAGAAATGATACTTGAGCTCAAAGTGCTTGGTTCTAGCATGCAAAACCAGATTCTTAGAAATATTAATTGCACTTGTGTTGTCATAGAATATACTCACTAGTTCAGATACAGGAACTTTGAAACCACTTAATACATGCTTCATCCAAATTGTCTAGGTGCGGTTCATAAATGCTGTAACATATTCCGCTTCTGCTATAGACTGAGAGATACAACTCTGCTTTTTTCTTAACCATGAGAATAGTCTACCACAAAGAAAGAATGCACCACCGGTTGTTCTCTTCCGGTCATCCACATTACCAGCCCAATCAACATTTGTAAACACTTTGAGATTGAAATCATTACTGTATGGATACCATAATCCATAGTCAATAGTTCCCTTCAGATATCTAAGAATCCGCTTGACTGCTACCAAGTGGGATTCTCTTGGACTTTTCTAGAACCATGCAATAATACCTACTGCATGTGCAATGTCCGGTTTGCTATGTACTACATAGTGCAACTTACCAATCATTGATCGGTATTCCTACTCATTCACCAACGTCGAGTCATCCTCTTTTGACAATTTACAACTGGTCACCATCGGTGTACCAACCAGTTTGTTGTCTTCCATGCCAAAGGTCTTCAACACCTCTTTGACATACTTGGACTGAGTGATAAAGATACCATCTTTCATCTGTTGAATCTGTAGTCCAATGAAGAACTTAATCTCCCCTATAAGTGACATCTCAAATTCCTTCTTCATCTCATCTGCAAAATTATGACTCATCTTGTCATATCCACCAAAAATTATGTCATCAACAAATACTTCATAGATCAGAATCTAATCTCCTTCTGACTTCAAATAGATATTGCTATCTTCACTTGTTCTTTCAAATCCAATCTTCACAAGATGGGAGTGTAAGCGTTCATACCATGCTCTAGGTGATTGCTTCAATCCATACAAGGCTTTATGTAGCCTACACACCATGTCACTGTCTTCTAATAGGGAAAACCCATCTGGTTGCTCTATATACACCTCCTCTTCAATTATTCCATTTAGGAATGCAGATTTTACATCCATTTGATATACTTTGAATCCCTTGAAGGCTGCATATGCAAGAAGCATACAAACTCCTTCCAATCTAGCTACTGGAGCAAAGGTTTCTCCATAGTCTTCTCCTTCTTCTTGAGCATATCCCTTACACACTAGTTTGGCTTTGTTTCTTACCACTATGCTATCTTCATTCAGCTTATTTCTGAAAACCCATTTGGTGCCAATGAAATTTTTATGCTCAGGTCTGGGCACCAAAGACCATGTGCCATTCTTTTCTATCTGGTCAAGTTCCTCTTCCATTGCCTTGATCTAGTCTTCATATTTATGTGCCTCTTTAAAAATTTTAGGCTCAAATTCAGAGATCATGCAAGAGTTTTCTCTGACCTTTTTTCTTGTAAGAATTCCTGCATCCTTGTCTCCTATGATCTGCTTTGGATCATGATTCAGATTTACATACCTAGGAATGATCTTAGTTGTTTCCTCTTGCTTTTCTTCTTCATCCTCATCTTCATCAGCATCAGCATCTACCGATGTAGGAGCACTATTGCTAGTACTAGGCTATTTTGCAACTGGTTCCCAGAAGGTTACAACTGGTTCATCTACCACTTGCTCACTGCTAGTTTCCTTAGGTTTCTTAGAAGTTTCATCAACTCTAACATTGATACTTTCAACAATTCTCTGAGTCCTATTGTTGAAACATTTGAGAGATTTGTTCTTGGTGGAATACCCTAGGAATATTCCCTCATCACATTTTGCATCAAACTTGCTTTGATGTTCACTCCTCTTGATATAACATTTGCTACCAAACACTCTAAAGTAGCTTATAACTGGTGTCTTATAGGTCCAATACTCATAAGGAGTTTTATCCTTACCTTTCTTAATGAGTACTTGGTTCATAGTGTAGACTGCAGTGCTCACCGCTTCTCTCCAGAAGGTGTGAGCAACCTTCCCTTGAATTAGCATCGTTCTTTTTGCTTCAACTATAGTCCGGTTGTTTCTCTCTGTTAGGCCATTCTATTGTGGATTCCAGGGGGAAGACAGTTGCCTCTTGATGTCATTCTCTTCACAGTACTTGTTGAATTCATCGAAAGTGAATTCTCCTCCTTGATTAGTTCTTAGGCACTTAATCCTCTTACTGCTTTCCTTTTCGACTAGTGCTCTGAAAGATTTAAACTTTCCAAAAGCTTTAGACTTACTTTCAAGAATGTGACCCACATCATTCATGAGGAGTCATCAATGAGAATCATTAAGTACCTATTACCCTACACACTCCTAGTTTTCACAGGACCACACAAATTAGTATGCACAAGATCAAGTAAATAGTCTGCAGTGAAAGATTTACCTTTGAAGGTTGAGGAAGACATTTTCCCCAGTTGACACTCTCTGCACAAAGGATTCTCCAATTTTCTCAGCACATGCAATCCTCTAACTGCCTTGATCTTACTGGCCTTCACAATATTATCAAAGTTTACATGGCAGAGTCTCCTATGCCATATCCAGCTATCATCAAACTTAGCCATTAGACATGTACTGATATTTTCATTCAGTTGAAATAAGTTACCTCTAGTCTGCATATCAGTGGCCATCAGTTCAACACTCTTTCCTTTTATTTTGCACACTCCATCTTTGAATTCTAGAGTGAGTCCATTATCATTCAGCTAGGCAACACTCAAAAGGTTGTGCCTAAGACCTTCTACCCAATACACATTATCAGCACTACTTTTTCCATTTAGAGAGATGGACACTCTACCTTTTACCATACATGGTGCATCATTACCAAATTGGACCACACCACCATCATACTCTTCCAGAGATAGAAACTTACTCCGGTCACCAGTCATGTGGTGAGAACAACCACTATCAATAATCCACTCATTGGAATTATCAAAGTGGGAGACAAGATCCTGCTTGTCTGACACATCTTCCTTAACTGCTACAAACACAATGTCTTCAGTTTCTTCATCTTCTCATTCCTCATCGGTGACACCTTCATCAACTGCTACAAAATAGTTTCTCCTGTTTCCTCCTTTGAACTTCTTGAACTTCTTCGGTTTGTCCTTATTTTCACTATTAGGATAGTTTACAACAATGTGTCCTATCCTATTGCAAGAAAAGCATTTCAAAGGGAGCTTACCTCTTTATTTACCAATTCCCTTTGGAAGTATCTTGGCAAGAAGAGCTTCAAATTCCATCAAGATCTTTTCATCATCCATTTCTCTGCTTTTTCTTGGTTCACAACTGGTACTAGCTTCTTTTCCCTTTCTATATGGTGCAACAGGTGCTCTAAAGGCTGATTCAGTCTTTTGAATATTGCAATCATAATTATTTAGCTCATATGTGGTCAACTTAGCAATAATGGAGTCTAGGGATACTTTTGTCTTGTCTATAGACCTCAACTCCTAAATAGCAGCAACCCTTATTGCATAGACTAGTAACAAGGATCTCAAGACTTTGCTAACAACAGTGGAATCATCTATTTTACCTCCTGCACTCTTGATGTCTCCAACAACAATTTTAATTCTTATTCCATATTGTTGAATGGTCTCTCCTTCAACCATCCGCATGTCTTCAAACTTTCCCCTAAGGCTCTCTTCCTTAGCTTGTTTCACATTCTCATCACCACCATAGATATTCTCTAGAGCATCCCATACTTCTTTGGGATTGTCTTTATCCTAAACATCAATAAACTCAATGTCAAATAGACTACTCATTAGGGCTTCCATGACTTGCCCATTCTCCTAAATCTCTCTTCTTTAATCATCAGTGAGAGTACCGGTAGGGATAACATAAGCATTCACAACATAGCTCCAGTGTTGAGCACACATGCTTCTAATGTAGATCTCCATTATGTCCTTCCATACCTTAAAGTTATCTCTGTTGAACTTTGGACCTTCCCACTTCATCATTAGAGTAGGATCTTTTCCTCAAGTAGTTAAGCTACAACATAGAGGACATGGAGAATGCTCTGATACCAATTGATGAATAATGATGAATTTTTAGTACCAAACCGGTACTAAGAGGGGGGGGGTGAATCAGTATAGGAAAAAAACTTTCCCTGAACTAGTTTGACTACAAAGACTACACTTAATTGGTAAACAGTATCACCGGTCTAAATCAGGGTACTATTGGTAAAACAAAGTGAGAATGTGAAAGACATAAACTAGTACCACTTAGATCTCCACACAATATAATAGCTCACTTCCACTTCACCTGTATGCATAAACAAGTAATATATCATCAGAAATATAATGACTGCTATTTCAACATGCTTTACCACTTGACAGAAAATATTAAAGCATCACATGAAAAGCATCACACATGACACACTGATTTTTCATGTGGAAACCCAACTGGGAAAAACCACAGTGGGGATGAATACCCACAAGCTGTTCTTTGAACTCTTCTGAAGTCCATGTTGTTAGGAGCCTAGTCTGATTAAAGACTTTTACAATAGGTTCTGCTAGGAACCGATCCTGCTAGGGATCACCTGGTTAAGGGATGGCTAAATACCCGGTTAAAGGTTAGAACCCTGTTAAAGGTTACCTCGCAAGAGGATTTGAAGAACTCATTGAATTGAGTCACCCTGTTAAAGGATTTACACAAAAGCCTGTTAGGATCTTTCAACTACTAAAATGGTTAGAAGTCAACAGGTAATACACTGATTTGATAACAGCACACAATGCCAAGGTAGATCCTCTTTAGCTCCTTTGCTTCTACAATCACACTCTGTAGGTATCAACACACTTATTTGGTCTGGCAAGAATCAAGTATCTCTTCACTTGGATACACACAAAACATTTTCAAACAAATTCAAAATGAAAAACATCATTGACCTTATAGGAAATAGATAGGTCATAGCATAAACCCTAAACCCTAAACATTTAGGTTTAACAATTTAGTCGGTTCAATCCTGATCGTTAATCATACTGCATTGAATACAACAGTCTTGAACAGATCTCAAGACTTTCTCCACCATTCATTCTTTTCCGCTTCATGAAGTTGATAACCCATCACATGCTCTCCACCATTTAAAGAGACTTCGCACATTCCCGAGGTAGATAGGATCAAAATTCTTCATGCAAGATCCTCAAGGAAACCCTTCATGCGGACAAGGCTATCGTGGCAACACAGTCTAATCTTCATTACAATGCTAATGCATCATAAGATGTCATCAGTTGAATCACACAGGCTTGGAATGCATCAACCAGAAACCCTGAAGCTGAGACAACCAACCGGTAGTCATGCCAAATGAAACCCCGATACAAAAATTCCCATATACCAGTTCTCATTCCAACATACCGCTTCACTTTTTCACATATACCGGTTCACAATATCATACCGGTTCTCTTGCTAGTTTGCTTACTTCAATATACTGGTTCATACTTCAGCATATTGACATCAATGAGAACATACAATATCATCATGTCATCAAGCTCTGCACATATGCCAACAAAAAATTTCCATCATCTTTGGAGATGAGATTCAGGTTATGTCATAGCTAGTGTAGTGTCATAAAATTGTGCCTCCTACAATTTTAACCATATTTGAGGTCCTCACCTTGGTGACAACATCCTCCTTCCTAGCCAAGACCTCTTTCTACATTTTCACCCCTCGACCCCTTCTTGTTTGAGCCCTAAGGTAGTCTCAAGACCCAGTCCGGGCCCAAGATAGGGCATGATAGGGGCGTGGTGCCCCTATCCCACCCTCTTAGGGTGACCCCAAGATAGGTCCCTCGACCCTATCTATACTTTGGGATCCCAAATCTCCCCAATGTCTTCCTTTGGTGAGATGAATTAATGTTCGGAGGCATGTATAAAAGGGATTTGGTTTTCTCATTTGTGGGGGAGGTAAAATTCAAGCAGGAATTAGATAAGCAAGCGTAGGCAAAAATATACATCATCAAGCATTCAAGCATTCAAGTCTTCTTCATTCATCCATTGGAGCAATATTACAACATTCATTTGCAAGCATGTGTATGTGTTAGGGTTTTGTCATGCTACATGTGATTTCATGCAACACTTGTGATTAAATTCAAGAAGAAAAGCAATTATCATCGACAAATTGCAGATCTACAAGGTATACATTTCCATTGTTTACATTCAAGCATTTGCAATTACTTTATTTCAAGGTTGATTCCTCTATCAGGGTTTGACTAAGGCAAACCCCTATCCACAACCCTTCTTTCCCTCTTTTCTGGGTGTAGGTTGCAGGTGCGCAATTGTAATTGTAGGTTTGGGCTTCATTTGCAGAGACGAAAGAACCCTTTTCTTTTCACAAATTTTGTGAAGGACCATGTACACTCTTGCCATGATCCTGATGAATTTTCTCCAAATTTGCAGGGCAGATCCATATCAGTCTATTTAGCTCAGATCTAAAGTTACAGCATGATCCCGAACTGGTAGCTCCTCATTTCATTCATTTTCTCTTTTTTTTTTACATAGTCAACAAGTCAACTTTCTCATTTACAAAAGAGGGTAAATCATACTTTAACCCTTGCAATCCACTTGGAATTTACATCCTTGTCTCTCTTGGATTTGGATCTAGTGCATTCAAGCCCCTCTTTTGAATGTAAAGTTCCTCCAAGCGAAAATCATCCTAGTGACTTCCTTTCTCTCTCCTAGGTAGGGAGTCACTAGGGTTCAATTTTCCACTTTACAGCTAGTATTGCCACCTCAGTACAAGAGGAGCAAGAAGGTGCTCAAGTATCCCCAAAATACAATATTTCACAGGTCAATATAGGCAAACAAACCAAATGGGGGGAGATAGCTTCTATAGATGTAGTCATCACTTCCATCAAAACAAGAATAGAAAAGGAGCATAAGTCAAAGAGAGAAGTTAAGGAGCAATTGCAACAATACAAACAACTTCTCATCAAGATGCCAAAACCATTGGACTCAATGTCTAGGGGTGCTCTACCTTTCACTTCATCACTCCCATAGGAGGAAGTGAAATCATTATATGAAATGAAGAGGGTTGTGTCGACTCTTTAAGAGTTAGACTGGAGATTAGCTCATCAAGGTAAGAATCTTCCTACAAGATATTATGGAAATATATGAAGATGATTACCTGCTTGAGAATGGTCTCATCCTTCATGATAAATAGTGGAAGACCCAATCTAATGGATTCTCGAAGGCAGCCAAATTGCTGAAAAATATCAAAATAATAGGTGAGGATGTGATAAAAGGAGAAGACCTATTAGGAGGTGAATATTTTGGCAACTTGTAAATATATGTTGATATCATGGAGTTGAACGTGGATGTGATAGACCAATACCAGGAAAAAGTACTCAAAGAGCATCCGCCTTTCCTAGATCTTTTGGAGCACTACGAACAGTATGTAGTGGAGCTATTGGGAAAATATGGTACATATCTAATGTAGTCCAAAGTGCTCAACTATGAATCAGTCCTCAAGTAGTGGGAAGCATATATTGCTGAATACTTCTCCTCAATCACTGAGTTTGATGTTGCAGTTATGGATAGGTTCGTGTACTTAATCCTCCAGTCTTACCAAGCAACTCAACTAATTGAAAAATTGGTTGATAAGGTAGATGAAGTGAGGGAAGCACTCAGGGTTTCCAAATTCCACATTGAATACATATCAAACCCACCATTTTCTTCCATAGAATGTTACATAGGCAACTACAGTAGTTACAGGAAGAGAAAGAAGCAAACTGGTAGTTGACTTGTATATGCACACTCAGGGAAGAGCCACTTAGGGGATCACTATGGCTCTACAACAATATTTTGTTACACCTATCATGCACCTACCCCACCTTCAAAGGACTCCATGCACATGGGGATTATGGAGCCACAACACTCAGAAGATGACCGATTGTTGATACTAATGTAGTAATAGTTAAGTGGAGCTCTAAAGGCAGCGACTTGCATGTCGACTTCAACTCCCACCATTTTGTAATTAGGTTTCAGGCACATTTTACTCCTGGGTTATAGGGATTGGAATACTATAAATTGTAAGTGGTTGGGCTATTTGAAGGGTTGAAGAATTGATGATTCAAGGCCAGTAATTAGGAACTTTTAGCTTCTTATGCAAATTTATTTTTACAACTATTTTGTTACTGTTGAAACATTCTTAATACCTTCAAATCACTACAAGTAACCTGTGGAATGCATGATCTACAAATGTGTCTTCGTGATTGACGTATTTTGTAGTCTGGTATCTTCTCTCATTTTAATCAACAATTTAGCATTTCAGCTTTTTTCATTTCATGAATCATATTGCGCATGTAAATGGTGTATGAGGATGAGGTGGTAATGCAAATTTTATAATCTTTGATAGCTTGTTCCATTTGTATGTGAGTTGATTGGCTTTGCATGCTTATTGGAAAAAGGTACTTGATTTCTATTTTGGATGTTATTGATAATACTTTACTATGATGCATCAATTTCATAATTCACTTAGTTGTTGGTATTGAATTTATTATCTCTCGTTACTCTGATTCATCTTTTGATATTTATTTATAAGTGAAAATCATAAAACACAAAAAATACTATACATATATATATTCAAGAAGGAAGACCTATGTATTTTGTGTTAACAATAGACCCCTTGATTGCAACAGAATACATGAACACTGAGTTTCCATGCACTGTTGTGACCCAACCATAGAGACCTTGGGAGGTTAGGAATTTCTGAGTTTCTTGTCCTCTTTCAGGAGAATCTTTGTCTCATTAAGCTTGCATCTTAGGTGTGTTAAAAGGATCATCAACAAGTAGGCCTAGTATCAATACTATGGATTGATACCCTAGATATATTGACACTAATTAGTGGGTCAATAACGCTAAATTGATCATCATGGGAATGAATCTCAACAAGTGATACATGATTCCTAACGATCATATATATAGCTCTCAACACCTCTAGGTCTTTCTTATTTGAGATAAGAATATCTCTCTCATTGTGAATAACAGAGCCAACCTGAGGGAGAATATTTTCTCATTCAATAAAACCTTTTAAGTCCCTCAAGCTCTCCTCTAAGGAGTGAAATTGGTCGATGATATGGGACCCTAGGGGACTATTCATTAGAGTATTGTTTTTTGAACTACTTGTAGAAGATACCCTAGTAGTAATACCCTTAAGGGGACGATAGGAAAATGGATCACATGGATCCAATGTACCTATAAACATTAGACCTTGGATGAATAGGAATATAGAGATTCATAAGAGTACTCTGTTTAGAAGCTATTCTTACAACAACCCCAGAGGAAGTATTAGCCATAATGCTCATAGACAAGCCTTACAACACTTTGATAATCCCCAAAGAATGTGTGAAGAAGGAAACGAACATAGGTACTGAAATAATAGTTAAAAGAGATGCTTAAATATTTTAAATTTAATACATAAGACAAGCTTCATGTCAAGTTCACCAAAATGTAGAGAGGAAAAAGTGAACTACCCTGATAGGAGGATATCAACTTCTTGGCGACTCACTAATTGGCTTGTCTGCTTGGGATGAGCCCAAAGAATAGAAATTTCAGGTGCCTTCTAGATAACAAGAGATAGGTCATAGAGAATTTTTAAGGACCTCCATTAGCTCTCTACTTGAGGACACATGCACAGGTTGTGGACAACAATGCGACATGTTGTCATCCTGTACGAACAGAGTATAAATTTTTGTACAAAAAATACAACATGAAAGATATGTGTTCCAGATGAGGTAAAACTAAATAAACATATAATAGAAAATGTAAAATGACTATTGATATAAAGAAAAGGAATGAAATAAGGGAAGAAAGTAATCTCACAGTTGGTCCATGAATTAAGTGTCCAGTAAAGCAAATCCTCTCCAACAAAACCTACACACAAACTAGAAGGGAAAAATGTTGGGGTTGTGTTTACAATATAGTTGACATATTATCCATTGTTCTACCATGAGCAACTAGGGCTTCCTTAGTGATCTCAGAAGGTTTCCTTCACATCTCTTTAGATAATAATGAACCAACCACATCCTCCATCTTGAAAGTGGTTGTTGTGCATCGACCAATGGCCATCACAAGGTGATCCAATGAGTCCAACAAAGAAAGAAACATAAGAATACATTTATCTTGATCATCAATCTTGTCACCGACATAACTGCAAACTTCTTTCTTAGGAATAACTTATTTACCAAGGATTTCCCTTGATAATATCACCAAGCTTTTTGCTAAGTGCAGCTACAATCTTCTCCTCAGGGACATTCAAGAGCACTGAATTGGAAAAATAGATTCTTACCAAACCCTTGGCTTCTCGACCCATTTTATCCCATTCATCCTATGGTGTATTTTTAGGTTTCATTGAAAAAAACATAACCCATAGATCTCCATCCATGAGCATGTCCTCCATTTTGAGTTTCCACAACTCAAAATTTCTGCCATTAAATTTATCAATCTTTATTTTGTTGTATGTGCTTTCCATATCAAAGATACAACAAAGTTATGAAATATTCCTTTGCAAAACTCCCACTAAAACTAGATCAACACAAAAAACCTGTCAACCCAACAACAATAGAAAAGCTAGCTAAGCTATGATACCAATTGAAAGGAATCCAAAGTGTGCAATAACACTTCCAAATGCTAAATCTAATAGGAGATATGATGCAAAACTTTTCTTACAAACTCTTAAACTATTGCAGATTAGATAAACACATATTAAATTATATTTAAAGAAAAGAAACCACAATACTAGATATATATGGGAAAACCCTTTTGGGGAAAAAACCCACACTTCAAAAGACAAACTCAATTGTATTATTAGAAACACCAATAGTTACAATATAGTTCCTTAGCCAATTCTCTTTAGGTGTATATATAACAACAAAGAAATCTAGAGAATATTCGACACACTAAAGCTTCTGAGAAGATATCCAACTTATCAAGCAAAATACACAAAGAAGCCACATATTTATAGATCTCAATACAAGAGGAAAGCGCCCATGGTTTCTAAAACCAGCTCCAATGCCAAAGAGGTATGTGGTGTCATAAAATACAACTTGCTAAACTCATGACATGTTGCACATAGCAACTTAAATTGAAACAATGCATAACTCATCCATAACCTTCACCTTACTATATGCAACACCTACCTCACACCACTTGCTGAAAATGAACACCATAAATATCAATTGCCAAATAATAACTCTCCATGAATTTTCCACCAAACTAGTAACCACCATTGTAAATAAAATAAATTGTCATAGTTCTAACATAACAACCTATGACACTAGTCCCTTAATTTTAGGACTTCCAAAGTGGGTGCAAAAAAATTTAAAATAGATATATTTGGGCTCTAAGGTTGAGACACCTTAATCCGAACCTCTTTGACCTCTAAAATATAAAAAATAGGTTGAAATAGCTCCCTGAATTTAAAGTTATATCTCCATTCAAAGATGAATTAGAAGTTGAGCCTTCTACATTGAAAATGCAAAAACATCTATATCTAGAACATTCAAGAGAATACATAATTGGGATAACTTATGATGTGCATTATGATGCATCTTAATGAATCTTTGAATGGAGATAATAGAGCCAAAATAGAGTAACCAAGTTGGTGAGTCAATCGTGATGAACTTCTAGTAGGTGGAAGAAATATGTTGCTTTAGCTTGTGGAGTCATCTTGGGATTTGGTTGTTATACTAATAATTGGGGATTCACTACCACATTTTGGGTGGTTTTAGCTCATTTTCCTAATTATTATTTCATGGTTTCATATATATTTCTCTCATGTTAATTGTATGGTTGGGATGGAGGTTTTTATAGTTAGTTTTGTAGGTACTTTTTTGCTACTAAAATTACTCTAGATATTTGTTTGGTGATATTATTATAAAGCCTAAGACTTTAAGAGTGTATTGTGACATTTGATTACTAAATAATACCATGTGTTTGCTTTTGAGTGTAGTATTCTTTCCCTTGAAAAGGTTTTATCCACAAAAACTATTGTGTTATGGTATATTGATTTTGTGTATATTTTTTTGTAAGTGCACAATCGATTAAATTATCTCCCCTTATTAATTAATATAGCCAACATATTCCATACTTCTACCTTCTTTCATTTGGAGTTAGATCTTGATTACCTTAGATTCAAGGTCTCAGGGACAAAGCAATTTTTCATACTAATATTGCATTAAGTAGGAGCTTAAACAAAAAAATATTATTGTAAAAAATAGCAAGCACACCAAGGTAGAGATAGAGAAATTATCAAGCATAAAATTATATCTTTGGAAGCTTAAGCTAGAGGATATTCTTCTGAATATAGATGCATGGGATATAATATATAGATCCAAACCTATTTCACAATGAAACACAAAGATTAAGACATATTGGATTGAAAATATAAGAGTTTCATTATTTATTAGGCTAAATCCTTGGTAAACAAGTTGTTGTGTACCCTAAGGGTAGAGGATGGTAGTTTTTTTAAAACATCTAATGCCTTCACTATGACCATGACCTAGTTGCACTCCTTTGAATTGAATATGGAGGAGCACAATTGGTGTATGAATTTGTTGCGTTCTTTGCCGAATTCATGGGACTAACTTATTATTGATATTAATAGCACTACCATTAAATAAAAAATGACATGTGGTGGCATCATTACTTTTTGAAGTGACGTTTGAATCTACTAAGGAGGCTCTATTTGTTAATGGAATATAGAAATAACAATATAAGTGTTTCAAATCAAGGTATCTCAATCTTTTCAAGTTCCTCTATTCATTTATTTATTATTTAGAATTTTTTGTAATTAATTGAAAATATGATATGTTGTTTTTATGTTAATTAGCTTCACATGCAAATGGGGTGTGGGAGTTTGAGGTGGAATTAGTTGCCAAGTGTTGATGGTTTATAAGGTATTGTAAGGGGTATTTAATTGGAACATATTCATTATATTTAAGATTACTACTTTGGTGGGATCCTATGACAACTTGTGATAGATTCTTATGGTGAGTAAAAGCCAAGAATAGAGAGAGTTATTGAGAATATTGACCAACACTATGATGCATGTCATTAGAATTATTTTATGAGATTGTGAAGCCAAAAATAGATTGCTATATTTGGGAGTTTATGCTGACACATGATAGATGTAAGAAATTTACCATTTTATAGTGGATTTGTTTCTCCATGTTTTGGGTATTAGAGTTTTTCATCCAATTTGGGATCCACATTTGAGAGTGGTTCTAGCTCATGGTTTTGGGTTTTATTTGATAGTTTCATGCATTGGAATCCTCTATAAATTGGTGCTTGAGGAAGTACTTAAAAAAAGGAGAATTTGTAGGTATATAATTGTTGCTAGAATAGTATCAAAATTCTTCCAAGTTTAAGTGAACTAATATATAAGGCCTATATTGCAAGTGTGTTGTGATCTCTTTTAAATCTGGTAATACATTGTAGAGGTTTTGGAGTGTGGGGTTATTCTCCCAAAATGGTTTTCTCCACTCAAATCATTATGCTATGGTATTATTGTTTATTTATTTGTGGTTCTGTTTCTCTACTTTCTATGATTTTTGTACATCACTTCCTTCAATATTATCATTTGAAGCTATTTTTGTACACCTTGCTTCTTTACAAGTGCTATTAGAGCCTAATCGCTTCTATTTATATTTTTTTGGTAGGTTTATTTAAGCTTATCATTATTTGAGTGAGAGATTTTGTACGAGAACTTTATAATTTCAAAAAAATAAACATGGTAAGTTCATTAGGGAATAGTGAGGTGGAAAAGTTTTCATGCATGAACTTTAAGATGTGTAAGTTGAAAATGGAAAATTTATTGATTGATCATTATTTGTGGGATATTTTTGGTGTGAATGTTCAAAGACCTATATATGTGTAGTGTCATAAATTATGTCTAGTGGATTTATGACACTTATGCATGGTTCCCGATGCATTAATGAAAAATAAATGATCAAAATCCCATCATTTTGACATCATGGGCCCGAAAGACAAAGTGCCTCCATTTGCCCTAAAACCCCATTTGGGCCTATCTTTGAGAAGATGGAAGCCTTCCACATAGATGTATGCACACCACACTAACATCTCGATTAATCCATGAAATATCATGTCCTATAGTTAATCAGACACCTTCTGACGCATGTCCCTTGGCTCGCTTTTGACTGTAATGGTTCTCCACACCCCTTTCTAGCCTTAAAAAATTTTCTTTGCTCATTTGAAAGGGTTACAATCAAAAGGACTTCTTTTTCTTGGCTCTCTTATCTCACTCTTGATTCTCTCTTGAATACTCTACAAGCATTATCAAGCTATCTCTATCTACAATACTCTTGCAACCATCTTGCAACAACTAGCACATATCTTGAGCTTCATCATGCTCGTATCTCAAAATGGAGGGTTTGGCTACATGCCTTGTCTTCTCTTTATCATTTATCTATCTTTTATCATTGTATGCAATTTATCTATCATACCTTTAAATGTATCTATCATCTAGGTACATTTAGCTTATCAATATATCATTTTTATCTATTTGTAATAGGGGTTTGCTTCCATTAAGCGAAGTATAGTTTCTATTTGCATTTTATCATTTATCCAATCCATCTAACTGGCTGTCCATGGAGGTGGAAACACCAAAATAGGGGTCTAACTGAGGTAGGCCCCTATACAACCCCAATATTTTCCCCCATCTCTGTGTGTGTAGGTAACAAATAAGTTCTATGCAATTAGGAAGAGTCACTGTTAACTTTCTATAAATATTATGTGTTCTCCAGTCATACAAATGATAGTGCACCGCACTAGCATCCATGCACTGCACTGGCGTCTGAGACCCAAGACCTCCTCATTTCTCTGATATAATTTGCTCTTAATTCTGTGTTGTAATTTAGTTCAGATTCTTGTATTTCATCATTTCCGTTCTTTAATCATTTAATTATTTCTTTATTAGTATAGTTTTTTTTTTTATCCTCTGGCTCACCCTTAGCACCAATATAAGTGAGGTAGAGGCAGGTTGATTTGTTCTCTAGGATTTATCATCTTAGAGGTAAAAAATCCCCTCGACATTTTGGTGAACCCGATGTGAATGCCTAATGTTAGATCTCTTCCCTTTGGAGTTTTATTCTTTTGACAAGGCATTCTCTAAAGATGAATTTGATATGTTGGATGAAGTTTTAGATGACTTCTTAGAAGCACCTCTCTCTAAGAGAGATATAAAATAAGTATCATCCTCCACAACATCCTCATTTGAAGATAAAAAGTCCATGAAAGTTATTGTTGTTTCCATGAATCCTCAAAGGCCAAAGAGACCTTACATCTATGTGACTGCAACAAGTCCTTCTCCAAAGAAATTCAAAACCATTAATGGAAAACCTTTCAAAGGAGAAACTTCTGATTTATATACTAAGTTTATGCAATCTAAACAGTCATCTTACAATACCATTTCTCACATGTATAATACTTGAAGGAATAAGCAGACTCTCGATCAACCACAAATTTCTTTACCACCATCTCAGCCTAGTCTTCCTAAAGCACCTTTACCCATAGATAAACGAACTAGTGACTATGATCTTATCGAGAAAATTAAAGTTACTCCTGCTAAGATCTCACTATGGGATTTGCTTCAAACTGCTCCGGAGTATCAAGGCATGCTACATGAAGCTTTGCAAAATATCTTAATACCTTCTTCTGTGAGACCAGGGGATGTGAATGTGTTGATGGATCATATTTGTGTAGATTCACTGAATATTACTTTCTATCCCCATGAACTCCCACCTCTAGAATTGAGGAATTTGGTAGATCCTTTAAAGATAACTGTTCATGTTAATGGAATGGGTATTAGGTGAAAACTTGTTGATACATGCTTTGTACTTAATTTTTGTAGCTAGGATCTGTTACCAAAAAGCAAGGTAGGTCCAAACACCTTGGAAACTTCATCCATGTTTATCTAAGGATTCGACAACAATGGTAAAACCACTATAGGAATGGTCATACTATCCTTAAATGTTGGACCTATTACTATTCCAACCCTTTTACATGTGATGCCAAGTCCTTTTTCTTATAATATCCTTTTGGGTAGACCACATCTTCACACTTTGGGAGCTGTATCTTCTACACTTCACAAATCTATAAAGTTTATAGCTAATAACCAAGTTGTCACAATCAAGGCTGACCCTGAAGCTATGCACCTTTGTCAAATAGCAGTAATTGTTCAAGCCTCGGTTGCACTTTCTTTTCAAAATTATGTACCTACCTTATCCTCCTTAGTGATGACTTCTACTTCTTTCCCATCCCCTAAAAAGGAAGAGAAGAAGAGGGAGGAAGTGCCAAAGGAGGAAGTCCCTAAAAAGAAAGATCTCGTGAAGGAGGAACTACCTAGGGAGAAAGATTCTCTACAATAAGACTCCCCAAAATAAGATCTCCCCGATGTACAAGTCTTGGAGTCTAATCCTAACAAACCATCTTCAACTAAATCATCCTCTCCATCCAAATTAAATGAATGCTTGGGTGATGATTGGGGTTCCTTATATTTCACTGACTCTCCTGTTGGTGAATACAAGGTGGATCCCGTCAACTTGAAGTTTCCTAAGATTTCATTCACTTCAGCTGCAAAAGATGACTATGCGTCTATAAATCCGGGTGATGCTTACCATGTTGATCATCTTTTCTATACAAAACCTCCTTCATTTAAAGAATTGCATGATATTTATTGTCCTGGATATAAGCTTGTATCACAACTCAGTCATCATGGAAAAGGTTGTGGACCTAATGGACAAGGTATTCAAATTCCTTTGGAAGCCGATCACCACAATACTGGACTAGGATATTGCCATATGGGTCAAAGGACGAAACCATGGTTAATTGTTAACATGATTTCCATCGACCCTCTTCCCCTTAAGCTTACTCATCTAGAACATATTGATAATGCAACATCACCTAATGAATTTCCCTTGGACCTTTTTCCTTTAGAAGAATCCTTGAAGGAATTTCTAGGTGTGTATGATGAATTGCCCTCTTATCATCATAAATGTCGATTCCCTTATTGTTTAAATACCCGAGCATATTTTGGTGAATTCACTGAATAGGGGGCACCCTTATCTTATAATGAAGAGAAAATACCCATGTCTCATCTAGAAGACCGTAGTGCACTCCTTAGTGGAGAGCATTCAAATGTCATTATGAGTGATAAACCTCCTGATAAGGTCATCAAAGTTGGGAAGTGTTTATCCTCTAAAGAGTTCGAAGAGCATTCTGATCTTTTGCATCAGTTTCTTGACATCTTTACTTGGTCTTATGAATAAATTCTAGGCATTGATGAGTCGATTGTGCTAAATAACATTGTACTAAGGCCTAATGCTAAACTTGTGAAACAAAAGATTTGGAAGATGAATCCTAAGGTGGATTTATTAGTCAAGACAAAGATAGAAAAGCTCTTAAAGGCTAGTTTTATCCATCTCATTGACTATTCGCCTTGGACCTTGAACATTGTTCCAGTTAACAAACCTGATTGTTGAATCTGTATTTGCATTGATTTTCAGGAGGTGAATAAAGCTTCTCTCAAAGATGATTTTGCACTCCCGAACATTGACATGATCATAGATTCAACCATAGGTTACACCTTTCTCTCTTTTATGGATGATTTTTCAAGGTACAATCAGATTCACATTAATCCAATAGACTAATATAAAACTGCCTTCATGACTCCTTAGGGAACCTTTTGCTATGTTCTCATGCCGTTTGGGTTGAAGAATGCAGGAGCAACCTATCAAAGAGCTATGACCTTGATATTCCCTGATTTCATCCATAAAATCTTAGATGATTTATGTCTATAATATCTTGGTGAAATCTTTTTCTCGTCAAGCACATATTGAAAATCTTTGATTTATCTTTGAAAGCATTTGATTATACAAGATGAGACAAAATCCTCTTAAATGTGTTTTTGGTGTAGATGTCGGGAAACTTTTGGGATTAATTATCTCTCATTGAGGAATTGAAATAGATACTACTAAGATCGATGCCATTGTAAACATGCCTCCATCTAAAAACATCTCTCATCTTTGTAGTTTGCAAGGGAAAATTTAGGCCATTCGCAGGTTTGTAGTGCAATTGGCCGATTGTACCCTTCCTTTCACGTGGTTGTTGAAGAAGGATGTTCATTTCAAATGGAACGAGGAATGTCAGGAAGTTTTTGATTCCATTAATAATTACTTGGAAAATATTTCTATCCTGATGCTGGCTATGCTAGATAGACCCTTCTTTCTATACATCTCTGCCTCATCTCATCTCCTAGCCGTTTTGATAGCTCAACGTGATGACAAAGGTTGAGAGAGGGAAGTCTATTACATTAGCCACACCTTAATAGAATATGAAACTCAATATTCTATTGTGGAAAAGCAATGTCTAGCTCTTGTCATCATGACACATAAGTTAAGGCATTACAACCTTCATGTGGAAACAAGAGTTATCGCTAAGAATGACATCCCTAAGCATCTCTTTTTGAAATCCTATATTTTGGGTAGATTGGATAAATGGGTGATGCTACTCTTGTTGGTATTATGGATGTGTTGCATTGGTTTTGTCATTGATGTCAACACTTTTCAACACTTGAGAATACTTGGAGATCTTTGGTTATGTTCACCAGCATGTTCAGTGACTTCTGTACAATCACTGGTATTTGGTTAACCGATAGGTTATATTGTTCACCGGCACTTAGGATGATCTATTATCATCTGGAGATTACTTGGTTATGTCGAAGACATTGTTTGGACACTTGGTTTTGGTGATTTGATTATTGGTACAATCGAGTTTGCATATTTGTTGTTACCGACAAATAGGTCTAGGTTATGGACCGACAAGAATTATCTATTCCAAATCAGCATGACACGTTATGGAGATGATTTGTTATTGTTGTAAATGCATTGAGCTGACATCATGCATCACATATTGATTGATTTGTAATTGATTTAATTGTAATATCTTAGTGAGCCAACCTACACAATTGGTCTTAGGTTTTGGTATATATGTAATATCTCATTTGAGAGATTAATGCGAGAGTGTGAAAAGGATTGTAATAAGGTATATACGAATATAAGAAAAGCTATACACATAGAAATAATTTGAAGATTCAAGGAAGGTTTGAGGAAGGAAATCAGAGCTTAACTGGTACTAAATCCAGCATATGAAGATGCTATTTTGAGTAGTACATTATCATTGGATTTAACCATTCAATTGTAGTCAGTGTGACTCCCATTTTGTGATTGAGTAGTGTGCTCTAGGTAGTTGGCCTTTCTGCATGTTCAGACCCCATTTGTACACACATACTATCTGTAGTAGTATCATATGATTGTGGGTAAGGTTTCCCACCATGGTTTTTCCCCTTACAGGGTTTCCACGTACAAATAACTATGTTATGTGTTGTGTATGCTATTTGTCTTTCTGTTTCATGCATTAAACTTTACTGGTATTGCAATTAACTATTAAACTGTCTACCGACATTAAAGTTTGGTTTACTGGTATTATGCACTAAGTTTGGTTAAGTTATATTTGATTGAAATTTATAGACAACTAATTCACCCCCCTCTCAGTTGCCTCTAGGACCTAACAACTCTCTGAGTTGGACTAGAGGTTCACAACTCAAAAGTCGATCAATGGGCAAGTAATTGCTGATTAGTTGGCTGATGGTCCATTTGAAAAATCTTTTCTTACCCTAAATCTCTTTCCTAGTGAAGATGTATTAACCACTGGTCAAGTGCCCATATGGGATATGTATTTTAACGGATCAAGATGTCAAAATAGTTTAGGAGTAGGTGTAGTCTTGCTCTCACATGAAGGGAAACCAGTCCCTCTCATTCCATTTGGAATTTAATTACACTAACAATATCACTGAGTATGAAGCCCTAATTGCTGGGTTATGTGCCATGATTGCCATGGGTGTGAAACACATCCACATCGATGGGGACTCTAAGCTTATTGTAAATTAGGCTACAAGCGTGTATCATGTTAAGAAATAAAAGTTATCTCAGTACAAGGATTTAGTCACAACCATATTGAAATATTTTGCTACTTATACGATTGACAATATTTCATGGAGAGAAAATTTTCATGCAGATGCAATGGCAAGTGTTGCTTCCCTTGTAGGCCTAGACTTTGGTCAGGATGAATATCATTTTGTGGTAGAAGTCCTCTGCTCTCTGACTGTAATAGATCAAATCCAATTTGATAGTTTCATGTGTGCTCATATTGGTTCAGGAGAATGGTTTGCACAAATTTATAATTATCTCAAAACTAGATGTTTTCTTGATGATGCAAGCAAGAGTTCACGTGTGTGGATTCAAAAACTTGCCACTTGTTATATCCTCTTATCCAGTGTCCTTTATAAAAGATCATATAATGATTTTCTTCTACGTTGCTTGACAAAAGCAGAGATACACCTTGCCATCTAGGAAGTCCTTTAAGGCTCTGGAGGTGGGCATTTTGGGAGAAAAACTTTGATCCACAAGTTGATTCACATGGGTTATTATTGGAAAACAATGGAAGAAGATTACTTCGCCTTTGTCAAGAAATACACCCAATATCAACAATACAGTAACTTGTTTCGAGCTCCCACATAGGAGCTCCGAACACAAGCTTCTCAATGGCCTTTTCAAACATGGAGGTTGGATATCATTGGAAAGATATCTCCCCCTTCCTCTAAGGGTCATACCTTTATCATCACCACTACAAATTATTTCACAAAGTGGGTTGAGGCTATGTCATTAAGATCTGTTGGTGTAAATAATTATTCATCTGGATATTATTACACCTTACTTAAGTTTACTTAGGAAATGCATTTCATAGTAGTTTGGGTATGGGACACTTGGGTGTTTGTGCCACATTGGGATAGTGTGTGTAGGAGAATTTGCACCTTTTATGGTGTGATCTTGTTGTTACACTCCACATTCAATGGGTGAACCACCTCATGTGGAATATCATATTGTTTCTCCTACCTACCCACACCTATTTCCTACCTACCCTTGTTTCTTATTGAGCCACATGTCATGTTTGTGTGCTCACATATCCATATAGCCTTGCCTATATAAGAAGGCTCATATTCATTGTATGTATCGATTAATGATCCAGTTGATCATATTTTTCATCTTGATAGAATACAGTTTATTTCTATCATCTATTTTGTTCTCTCTTATTTGTGCTTTCCATTGCCTCTTGATCTTGGAAAAATCTCACATGGTATCAGAGCTGGTCCATGTCTCACATGGTATTAGAGCTATTCAGAGAAATTTGATGCTATTTAGGGTTTGCATTTTGGAATTTTCTAATGCAGGTTATTATTGAAGCTTGATTGATCAAATTTGAGGTTACCATTGGATTGAGGAGGTCGAAGAAAGTCAGTTTTACAAGGTTGTTTCATCCAAATCAGACTTCAGAGGCCAAATCTAGAGGCATTTGAAGTTTGAAGCCGCGACGGAAATTTTCTAGAAATTATAATTTTGGAGGCAATTTTCAAATAGCGATATCTCACTCATCTGAACTCCTTTTTTAGAGAATTTTTTTTTGTTTTGGGGTAGAATTTTGTGATCTGTACAGTGGTATAGGAGTTTTCTGATTTTAGGATACAGGTGTTTTGGAAATCATGAAATCTTGATTTTTACAACTTTGGAGGCTTCATTTGGGCTCATATGGACTCCTTTTCAGGTGCCATTTTTTTTGACAGTGCATAATTTTTCATCTACTTTCATAATCTGCCATTAGTTTGTAGTGATTGTGAGTAGAAATTTTACTTTTTGTATTTGGTCATTTTTTGGCCTATTTGGTACTTGCATTTTGCTTGGATCTCAGTTTAGATCACTAGCAGTATTTGTTGAAGTCTCTTAGATCTCATTTTGAGAAGTTGTAAATTGAAATCAAAAGTCCACTTTATTTTGTTTTTCAAGTGGCCCATTGTATACGCACTAAGTATAAAGTGTCAAAATCACCATTTTGGGGGGATTTCTTGATTGAGTATTTTGGGGGGGTGTCTTGTGTGATTGTGTCTCTCTCTATCTTGTGTTTTTTCATTTTGGTGCTATGGGTTCTCCTAAATTTCCACTTTTAACTCCTCATAATTATGCATCATTGAAGATTAAAGCATGGAGTAAACTAATGGAAAAAGGACTCATTCATTATGTAAATGAAACTATTACAGCACCACCTGATCCTAAGGCTGATCCTAATGCTCAAATTGAATGGCTTACTAAGAATGCTATGGCACTTGGAACTCTTAGAAAGTATGTATCAGATGACCTCATTTTTCACATTGATAAGTGTACAACAATTAAAGAGGCTTGGGATATTTTTATGAAATTGTATGGTCAAGTTGATGAGATTAAGGGCTACAAGTTTGATAGTGAACTCACAACTTTGGATCCCAAGGATTTTGATACAATCCAAGATTATGCCACAAAAGCAACTGAGTTAAGAGAAAAGCTAAAGGATTGTGGAATTGACAAAAAGGATGCTCAATTGGTTTATAACTTGTTGGACAAGCTTCCTTCAGAGTATGCAGCCTTTGTATCTAGCTTTCACACCCATAGGTTAGCTCAAGGTTCCTCATACACTTCTCCCTCATTTGATTCATTCATGAAGACATTGATACTTGAGCAATCTAAGTTGACCACAATGGGGATTCTCAAATCTTCAAAGTCACAAGCTTTGGTGGCTAACAAAGGGAATCAAAGTAATCAAGGAAAATGCAAGAATCAAAAGAAACTTAAGTCAAAACAACAACAAGATGGAGCACAATCTTCCTCTCCACAACAAGGTGATTCACCATTCTCACCTAAGAGGAAATCATATAAGGAAAATCTTTTTTGTGGATATTGCAAGAAGTCAGGACATGATGAACATCATTGTTATAAGAAGGATATTGATGAGCTGAAGAATCTTCTTGAGAAGAATAGAATCAACCTACCTTCTAGAATGTCTACATCAGCTTCTTCTTCCAAGGATAAAGGAAAGGATCACTCTTTTGGGATAGATAAAGGAAAGGGACAAGCTCTTTGTGCTACTACAAGTCATGATTCAGGGAGATGGCTTCTAGATTCAGGGGCTTCTCATCATATGGCATCTTCGCAGTCTATGTTTTCTACATTTGAACCTTGCCACATGCTGCAGATTTTGATGGGCAATCATACATACATGGATGTAATTGGAAAGGATCTATTGCCATTGGGGATAACTCCTTCAATGATGTGTTGTGTGTACCCCACTTGACAAATAATCTTCTTTCCATCTATCAAATCACACATGGGGAAACTAGGAAAACTGTGGAGTTCACACTTGATTTAGTTATCATTAGAGACTTGGAGAGTGGAGCTATTGTTGCGACTGGGGTGGTTGATCATGCATCTCAGTTGTACTCTTTTTCAGATTTTGGTCCTATTGATAAGGTTGGTTCTTCCTATGTTGATGATTCATATTTTGAGGAGAACTTTGGCTATTGGAACTTGGGGATTCTCACATGTAACCCTATTCTTGAGCCTTGCATTTCATCTCCTATTGATATCACACCACCTATTGCACCAGATGATGTAGCTAGTGTGACAGTTTTGCCTTCTTATGATTCAGTGCAGCAGGATATTTCATGTCTTCCAGCTTCAGTTGATTGGGATGCCTACTTGACAGACATTGCAGGTTTGTTTGTGGACTCCTACATTGTAGATTTGGGAGACACCATTCATGACATTCATTTTCTCTTTGATGAAGATGATCCTTCTTTGATTGTTGTGAGGGATAACTCTGACCCTCTTGTGCATTCTCTACATGATCAATCTTTAGAGGTTGACATGATTGTGGATACTTTTGTACAACACTTGGAAGAGGTCTCTTTATCTTCTGAGGAGACATATGAGTCTTTGGATATTGTTCTACATTCTTCTCCACTAGATCTTGGAGTTCCTTTTTCAGTAGTGTGGCATAGTTTACCACCTTTGGAGGGGGTACCTTTCAACATCGACATGGGGACACTTGAGCGGTTTTCAGAGATTCCTTTCATCATGAGTATTTTTGCTTCATCTTCCCTTCATAGTTGGGGAGAATTCATGGATACACCTTTGGTTTTGTTTCTTCGTAAGGGGAGGAATGTTGTTTGACGTTCATGGAGCAGTTTCTTCATTCATCTTCAGGCTTCTATCATTGGTGTAGATTCCAGATTGAGGGGGGGCTTCCTAGTCTCTCTTCTTCTTCTCTCATATGGGGGGGGACTTTTTCCTCACATGGGTTTTTTCCTTCACATACTTCTATGAGAGTTCTTTGTATCTAGTTTTCATCTCTCTTTTGGGGGGGGGGGGGGTTTCCCATTGGGTTTTTCTCTCTTTCCCCACTTTGTGAGAGATTTCCTTGCATTGTTTTTCATGCATTTGCATTTGTACATGGGTACATATCATGGCCTCATAGCCGGGACCCATCTTGCATTGCTTAGTTGCATTGTAGACTTAAGCGCATTCCCCTAAGTTGCACTTAAGGGGGGGTGTTGGTGTAAATAATTATTCATCTTGGATATTATTACACCTTACTTAAGTTTACTTAGGAAATGCATTTCATAGTAGTTTGGGTATGAGACACTTGGGTGTTTGTGCCACATTGGGATAGTGTGTGTAGGATAATTTCCACCTTTTATGGTGTGATCTTGTTGTTACACTCCACATTCAGTGGGTGATCCACCTCATGTGGAATATTATATTGTTTCTCCTACCTACCCACACCTATTTCCTACCTACCCTTGTTTCTTATTGAGCCACATGTCATGTTTGTGTGCTCACATATCCATATAGCCTTGCCTATATAAGAAGGCTCATATTCATTATATGTATTGATTAATGATCCAGTTGATCATATTTTTCATCTTAATAGAATACAGTTTATTTCTATCATCTATTTTGTTCTCTCTTATTTGTGCTTTCCATTGCCTCTTGATCTTGGCAAAATCTCACATGGTATCAGAGCTGGTCCATGTCTCACAAGATCCACCATTGCCGATATGATTTGTGGATTCATTACGGATAACATTATTTCTCATTTTGGTTTTCCTTCTACCATTGTATTTGATAATGGTACACCATTCAAGAAAAAGGAGGTGTGAAGCAGTTTCTTGAGAAATTTCACATCCAACACCATTTTTCTACACCTTATTATCCTCAGTATAATTGTCAAGTAGTAGCATCTAACAAGACTATTGAATAGATTCTAAATAAGACCATTAGTAAACATGATAAATATTGGCATACTTAGCTAGTATATGCATTATGGGTCTATCACATGAGTGTACATATGGCTACGAGGACAACGCCTTACAATCTTCTGTGTGGAACATATGCTATCATGCCTCTTGAGTTGGAAATTCCATCATTACGCATCTCCCTGAAGGGGTTTATTGATGATGATTCTTATTGTAACCTTCATCTCAATCAACTTGAGTTGCTAGATGAGTGCTATTTGAAGGCCCTTCAACATCTTCAAGCTTATCAAAAGTCTTTGTCTAAACAATATAACCAAAGTGTGCTACCCTGAGCCTTTAAGATATGTGACCTGGTTCTTTGTGAGAATAAGAGAAATATCAATGTGCCACTCAATCAAAGAGGGAAGTTTAGCCTGACTTGGTTGGGTTCATCCATCGTCACTTCTGTCTATATTTTGGGTGCCTATGGTTTATCTCATATGGATGGTACACCTCTTAAGGAACCTACCAATGTTTTGTAATTATGTAGATATTATGCATAGAAGGAAAGTTGTGTATCATGCACATGACACTTAGACCTCTACAATGATCATGTCATGATATATCTTCATCAACACAACATCTAACCATCTCTATGTCATGAAGTGACTATGCATATACATGTGTGTGCATGTGTGTGTGTGTGTACATGTTCTATCTATATCTCAAAAATGTCTATATGATGATCATCATGGAATTTAATCATGCATATGTAAATTAAATCATGATGTACATCTACTCTAAACCATCCATCACATGAGCATACATAATGAGCATATAAAACTGTATATACATCCATGCATAGTGACACAAGATAAGATCCGAAAGATGAATCTCATATATACGTATAATGTCAATATCAGTGTACATGTATCACATCACTACAAAAATATGTGATGCTAGCATATGTGTCTATACATTCATATATAAATCAAAATAATGTTGTATATATGATGAATACAAAATGGATCAATCTACACAACTTAAAATGCCTCATGTCCCCTGAGGAGGATGGGTCACTGTAGTCATAGTTATTGGAGGATCCTGATCTCGGTGTGACGGTTGTCTTACTAAGGTAGACTGCGATCTTGTAGTTGTAATGTTCCATGACCGGAGGCCCCTCAGCTCTCCTCGCAGCTCCACCATTGTCTCTCATTGCATCATGAGCTCCTCTCACAACAAAGCCTCTCTTTGGCTTTCTTCCTTCAAGTCTGCTAGTAGCTGGTGTACTCCAGGGTGGTCAAGGTCACCAATGGTGCCTTGCTGGGCGACATCCACCTGTCATTAAAGGTCATCAACTTGGCTCTATAGAGCATCATGTGCCCTCTCAGAACTCTCAGCCTGCATCATTGCCTAATCTCTCTGTTTGATGATAGAGTAGACCTCCAAAAAAGCTTGATCCCTCTACCCCATCACAATGGCCATCTGCGCTACTCCTTGCACTAGCTCCACTTGGCCCTCCTCATATCCTATTCACAATCATGCTATTGGCTAGACTAGGTGGGCATGTCTCCATACTATTTGGAGGGGCTAGTATGCATCTAGTACAGGACCCTGGGTCTGCACATTAGGTACGATCTCTATGAGTGACTGATGAATGAAGCTCAACCACTTGAAAACATAAATAAACAAAGTAATACAATTGATTTACAATTACACAAATGAAGGATAGAAAAATGCAATTGAAATACAATTATGTAAATGATGTGGACATTTGTAATAGCCTCCATAATTATTTATTTAAATATTTAACATAATACAAAAAATAAGCATAAATTAAAGTCATGAGTTCAAATTTACAATATTTGAGACATGATATTTAATTTTGATTATTTATTACAATAATTCATTACAAAGCATAATATAAGGATATGTGATCCTTTACAATAGATAAAAAGGTTGATTACATTGAGTACATAAGAATAGAGCATGGAGATCCTCCTGATAGAAATTCCTAAAACCTGACACCTACTACAGGTGAGAACATTACCAAAGCACATTTCCACCTTACCACAAAGTATTTACACTTCCCTAGAATCTTTCATGAAATGAAGGATTCTTGGCCCAACACGAGGAAGACTAGCCAAGTAATACTGGCAAGAGTAATGGAATTGTGACTTTCTATGCAACATCTTATCTATTTGGCAATAATTCAGTGACTCAAGATCTATCTCCAACATGTGACTTTTTTATAATTTTGAATGCAATCCAAGAAGATTCCAAAACACTTATAAGCTACAATATCACAAAATGCACACAAGATCACATAAGAGCTCACATAAGAGAATTCAAGAGCTCACATCTATATGTAATTGCTGCATGGTTATCTTTTTATGATAACACGAGTAATGATATTTGCAAGATGATAAACACACTATTATTCATCCGACAAGTATTCTATATGCAAGATGTACTCCTATTGTGAATATTCATAAATCATTTCACTTTTAACACAACAATGTCTAAATCTATATCTTAATAAGCATAAAGACATAATAGAATTAATGGAGTTTCATTGTTTTAAAAATGTACAATATTTATAAATAAGATATTTCACATGTATGCTTAATATATTTATACACATATAATAATGAATTCATATTCATATGTGTATACATTCTCATGCAAAACTATTTTTCTTATTTTGACCTTGGTGATTCGTTCTCCTAAGTCTAGATCTTCATTTATTGATGATATTAGAGAACTAATCTTTCACCAGCCCAAAGATAAGTGACACAAATGATGTAGGAATTCCATAAATGATAAACTGTTCAATAGCAATATGATCTATTACCACCTTTTGACATTTATTAGCCTAGCTATCATCTTGAACATAAGACAAATTAATAATAATGATGGATTATATGCTTCAATAGTTGTGAATATTTAGCACCTTTTAAACAGTCGTTTGTAAATAAATGTATGACACATATATGCATATAGTGAATATATACATATATTCCATATACATAAATATAAGCATATGTTCTTAATAAGAAATGGTAAAGGAAACATAATTACTTATGATAACATTCAATCAGGAAGACATAATACAAACTTTTATAGTGGTTAACAATTATGAGAAATAATATAATGATGTAATTTAGAGAAGGTATATTGCATTTATGTATACCAGAGGTGTACATATATGAGATAACTGGTATAAAATGCACATACATTCTCAATTTAAAGATTTGATATTAATTTCCATTTATAGATTATAACTACTCCCTTTTTAGATGAAAATGAAACATAACTACCTAGGCTATGTATTTATTTATAACTGTTAGATGTCTTGTTCATAATACAATGGAAATGACAACAATTATAGTCATTAATTTCACTTCTATAAATAATACTTTATCTCTTCATGTTTGTAAATGTTGTTTTAAAAGTTATACAAAATTGTTCTATAATCAGAGGCTAATTCATTATATGTTTCTTCTATGTTTAATCCATGTATTTCTTCTATGTTATTTCCATGTATATTTTCTACATTTTATCCTATCATGAATATTATTTTTATTTCACTCTACTATTTTGATCTGTGTGATATGCTAAATAATAAGTTCTTCTTTAGATTACTTAGTAAGGTTCACTATATTTCTACTAGAAAATAATAATCTCAGATCTTCATTTGCAAGCATGCTATCAAAAATTATGAAAATAATGAAACCTACTTGGATAATGGCTGCAAAGATTTTGCCTAGAAGTGAGTGAGGAATGATTGTATCTACTTGTCTTCCTTAGATCATCTTTGAATTAGTAGCTAATTCAAAATTATTCTTCTATCGAGCAAAGCTTCTATTTTGTTGGTTATCTCCTTAATATACTTCTGCTAAGAATTCTCAGATAAGTGATTTAACCTCCATGTTATGCCCAACCAAATACTATTATCCCTATCTATATCTTTATATATTTTTTCCAACCTTATTACTCTATCTATAAATGCCTAGATTTTGGATTTTTTTTCAAGAAGTTAACATGTAACTTGCTTTATTTTCCTCACATTACTATCACTTGTTACAATAGTGCAAAATATACTAAGAATAATGCCAGAATAACCCATTTGGGTATGGTAAAAATTTTCTTCCTTAACAGTTACATGCAATTTGTTTCCCAATTTTGTATTTTAGAAATTTGCATCAAATATATTAATGGTTATAATGCAAGTTTTCTCTTTTAATAGAGTCTGATATGACTATATTTTATCCATGTCTAATCGATGTTGGTAGTGTCAAGAATGTAATGACTATCATGTTAAATGTTTTTGGTAGAGAATGATAGTTATATCATAATGCAACTCTTCCAATTTCATTATATTTTGGTGATTATATCTATTGCAACATATATAACTATTGAATTTGAATATGCTTCTAAAGTTATATTGCATCACTTTTGCAAATGCTATTAGCATATGTAGGCATGTACACACACACACACACCCACACACACATATATGTATGTATATGTATCTGTGTGTATGTATATGTATAGATGTATGCATATATGTTTATATATATATATGTATATATATATGTCTGTCCATATATCTATGTGTATATATATATATATATATTGTAATCAATATCTTAAAGGATGAATCTCTTGATGATATATTTGGATATATTATGACGGCTTACAAGTGAGGGTTGAATTACTTCCACTACATGGCTAAGAATAGCCTCTCTGAATGTGCCTTAATAAGCATGAGTCACGAAAGAGAAGACAACATTTATTATTAAAATTCCAATTTTTTTTAAGAATGGGCTTTAAATATATGACAATTTGTTATTCAATTTTAAGAAAGAAGACAATATAATTACTTAAGAAATAATATGAATGTCTTAAATTTTAAATAAATTGGACCATTAAATTAATTCACACTCACAAAGCAATAATTAAATAGGTATACTTTTATAAAAATAATTAAAATATTAATGTATAAGAAACATGGTTGTGACAAGATTTGTGAAAATGATAAAGACACACAAATAATTAGGGATTCTATATATTTGATGTAGAAATAGGTGCAATGTCATAAATTGTATCCTTATACAATTTTTGAAGTAGTCACCAGAGAGGAGGGACCTCAAAGAGATCAATCTGGATTACTCAACAAGAGTAAACACAACAAAAACACAAAGATATGATGGAGGCAATGCAGAATAGGGTATTTTATTGTATGAAAATTGATTACATCCAACTGGTAACAACCGGGTTACAACATACCGACTCACAGGCCTAGTAGAACATACAAAATAGGTCACAACCGAGACCTTGAATCGTGAAATCCATCTTCTACTCATAGTCTAGCTACTTGATTCTCTAATTGACTGTATTCTAATGCACAATTATAATTATATATATTGATCCAAATGATCCAATCGGCCCAAAAGGGATCAAAACCCAAAGAATAAGACCTAACGTGCAAAATAAACAATGTTAGCCTTCTCCAAGACATTCCTTTGGAAAATCCAAAGGATGAAACATAGATCACAGGAAAAGGTTGGCCACATGCCAAGGAAAATCAAAATCAATGCCCAAGGCTCCACAATCTTTGGAATGGGTTCCGATAGATCACCAGAATAGGTCTAGGTAACTGGTAAAAAAGGAACAATCGGTAATAGGAAACTGTCATGGAAACTGGTAGCAATATCTTGCAAGAAAATGATCCAAAAGTGATGTGGTATGAAAGCAAGAAAGATGATCAAGTCTTCAAGTATAATCCAACTCCACAAGATCTGGTGAGCTAAAACTGAGACACATAGAAAGGAAAACTGAAACTACAAACAAAAAACAAAACAAAGAGGAAAATGTTTTTGGTTGATATAAGATTACTATGAACTGGGGATACTCCTACATCAGACATCTGGGGTTATTGAAAAAGTGAGGCTCTCACTTTGCTAGGGTCAGAGGGAAACCAAGGTGGTCTACCTCTACTTGAGAAACCCAAGATGAATCTTCAACTGGTCTGTCCTTCCACTTCACAAGATATTCCTTATACTGTCTGCTCCGGGTACTACGCCCAATCCCATTATCCAAAATCTCTTCAATCTGATCCGGTTCCTTCTAGGGCAACTATTTCTCCAAGTCTGTAACACAGTCCTCACTGAATTTTGGTTCATGATACTCATGAAGATCTGCAATGTTAAACACTGGTGAAATACTTAAACTATCCGGTAACTCCACTTCATATGCATTTCTAGAACTGAACTTCCTCAAAATCCTGCAAGGTCCAAAAACTTCTTCATCTACAACTTGTTATAAGTTCCAATCAGGAATCTCTCTTTTCTCAGATATACCATCACTTTATCACCAAATTCAAATTCCTTATGTCTCCTCTTCTCATCTGCCTTCTCCTTATGTTTTTTGTTCATGTCTTCCAAATGTTGCTTGACCTAAATATGCAATGCTACTATGTGATCTGCAAAGTCTTCTGCTTTTGAACTTCTTCGGTCTTCACTGCCAATGTCTCTCAATTATGATATTCCTCTAGGATGCACTCCAGTAACAATCTCAAAAGGTGTTCTTCTGGTACTTCTATTCACTGAATTGTTGTTGGCAAACTCTGCTTGTGCAAGGATCAAATCCCAACTTTCGGTTTTATCTCCCACTAAACATCTCAACAAATTTCCCAAACTCTGGTTAACAAATTTTGTCTGTCCATCAGTCTGTGGATAAAAAGTTGAACTGAACTTGAAATATATCTTCATCTTCATCCAAAGTGTTCTAAAAAAATAGCCAACAAACTTAGTGTCTCTGTCTAAAACTATGCTCTTAGGTAATCCATGCAACCTTACCACTTCCTTGAAAAATAGGTCTGCTACATGCAATGCATCTGATGTCTTCTTAAAAGGTATGAAATGAGCCATCTTCAAGAATCTATCCACTACCCCAAATATAGAATCATTCTCTCTCGGTGTCTTAGGCAATCCAAGTACAAAATCCATGCTTATATCCTCCCAAGGTCTTATCGGTACTGTCAAAGGTTTATAAAATCCCACATTTTGACTACTACCCTTTGCAACTTGACAAACTCTACAACTCTTCACATATCTCTTAACATCCTTATGAATCTCAGGCCAAAAGTACTACTCACTCACTAATTCTACTATTTTGTCAATGCCAAAATGTCCAGATAGTCCTCCACCATGTTTCTCCCTCATAGAACTCTTAGGTATGCACAATTGAACTCCTTTGAATAACATCCCATCCTGAATGAAATAATCCAACCACTCGCTTCTATCTACCATAACCGGTTCTCTACATGCTTTCCAAGGTTCTGTAAAATCCGGGTCATCATCATACAAGGTCTTCCAATCTTCAAATCCTAATACTGTCACTCTCATCTCTGTCAGCAAATTCCTTCTCCGACTTAATGCACCAAAAAAATTGTTATATTTACCAATTTTATGATTCAACACAAAGATGTAACTTTGCAAGAACTCTACCCATCTCATATATCTTTGATTCAACTTATTTTGACTGTTCAAATACTGCAAAGCTTGATGATCTGTATACAACACAAACTTCTTAGGAAACAAGTAATGTCTCCACTTCTTCAAGGCTTGAACTATGGCATAAAAATCCTAATCATACACTGAATATCTCCTCCAGGCATCATTTAATTTCTCACTGAAATAAGATACTGCTCTCCCTTCCTGACTCAAGACTGCTCCTATTGCTATTCCACTCGAATCATAATACACTTGAAATACTTTATTTAAATCCGGTAAAGTCAACACAGGATGCTCAGTCACTTTCTACTTCAACAGTTCAAAAATTTTGTTTGCTCTAGTGGTCCACTTGAATTCCTTCCGATCTCCTCTCACGGTCTCAGTCATAGGGTTCCAAACTAAACTGAAATTTTTGATCGGTAAAAAGTAGCCAATCCATGAAATGAACTTACCTCTCCTGCTTTCCGGTGTAGGCCATTCAACTATTGCTTTCAGTTTCTCAGGGTCCATCTTCAAACCATCCTCAGATATCACAAATACCAAATAGACTAACTCATCCTTCATGAAAGTACACTTCTTGATAATGATCAGAAACTTCTCTTCTCTCAACCTTTGCAAAACTTGTCTTAACTGCAACAAATGCTCCTCTTTTGTCTTACTGAAAATCAGAATGTCATTCAAATACATAATAACAAACTTACCCAACAATTTCTTCAATACCTCATTCATCGGCCTCATGAAAGTACTCAGTGAATTAGTCAATCCAAAAGGTATCACCAACCATTCATACAGTCCTTCATTTGTCTTAAATGCTGACTTCCACTCATTACCTTCTATGATCCTGATCTGATGATATCCACTCTTCAAATCTATCTGTGTAAAGTATTTTTCTCCACTCAAATAGTCCATTATGTCATCCATCCTAGGCAAAGGAAATTGATACTTCACTGTGATCTTGTTTATTGCTCTGGAATTAGTACACATTCTCCACTCTCCATTCTTCTTAGGTTATACTACTGCTAGTACTGCACAAGGGCTCAGAATCTCCTTGACCAATCCTTTCTTCAACAACTCCTACACTTGTCTATTCAGTCCTTCATTCTCTGCCGGTGTCAGCCGGTGTGCAATCCATAAGCTGCATTATCTGAAACGATGTCTGTAGACACCTAAAATTAATATTTAATTAATTTAAGCCTATCAACATAATTAATTGACTTTAATTGTGTTATCTTTATCCCTCTCAGAATTAATTAAATTAAATTTAATTAATCTAGTCACTATTGTCCAATAATTAATTTATCAAATAAATTAATTATTCCCCTATTCTTCTAAAGTCCCCTGCAAATAATTATTTCCTCTAAACCCACTCAATTAATTAATTCTAATTAATTAAACTAGTCATGTGATTCCTACAAATCACTTTTTATAATCTCATTAGCCTAATTAATCCTTCTAGAATCTCATATAATCATGCTTATCATTATCCATAAATTTTTAATTCCCACTCATGTCACATCAACATTGAGTCTCTCAAAGAAATTCAAATTTTTTTGAATCCCTCAACGCATACTTATTTTGGAATTTTTAATTCCTCATATTTGAAATTCAAATTTCTCCCCCCTTTTTCCAAGGAATTTAATATTCCTGTTTATTTTCCCAAGGCACCCTTGATCCACGCCTTCTATCTAAAATAAATCTCAACCCTTCATAATCAAATCAATCTTGGCCCTCCATTAGCCTCATCTAATCTATAAATTGGAGCCTACTCTCCTCACAAACAATCCACTTCTCATGCATTGTCATGCTGCCTATTTCTTCTCTCATCCTCTTCTAACCCAAATCCTCCTATCCATCACTCAAATCCAATCCTATCAAATCCACTTACCTTGTTGAGCATTTGGATAGCATTCCACATCCATCAAGAAGGAGCCCATCCAATCAAGTTGAAGAGAGGCGCTATTCAACTTCACCAAAGGCTCAATCTGAGGGAGAAGAAAAAGTTTTGCAAGGTATATCTTCATATTTTTATGTGGTTTTATGCATGTTTCATGTTTTAATATCTTTTAGTGTTTTGTTTGCATACTAACCATCCAAATCCACCTTGATAGTCTTTCCCCTCTTCAATGTCCTCGTATTCTGTTAGCAAATCTTTTATCTCTTCTGAGTGTTCGCCTTTTGGTTCTAATTTCTTAGCCTTCTTAGGAATTAAAGAAAAACATACATTCTCATGTCTCAATCCATCCAGGAGTTTCCTTCCATCTACCAAACATATTCTAGCATTCGTACATACTTCATTCTTCAAGGGTTCCTCCAAGGGTAACAAAGTTTGCTTCATCCCATTGGCCACAATAGTGTATGTATTATTTCTCCCATCATGTACTACATATCTATCATATTGTTAAGGTCTACCCAACAAAAGATGAAAAATGTCCATAGGCATAATATCACACAAGACTTCATCATGATAATTCCCAATTTTTAATTTCACCAAACATTGTTCACTTACTAACAACTTATGTTCATCTTGAATCCATGCTATCTGATAAGGCTTAGGGAGTTTCAATATCTCCAATTTCAAATTATTCACCATCTCTTTTGAAACAAGATTATCTGAACTACCACTATCAATAATAACTTTACAACACTTACTGGATACCTTACATTTGGTCTTGAATAAGTTCTTCCTTTGCAAGGGCTCTTCATTTCCTTTGGTCTGACACAAAGCTCTCCTCATCATGAATAGTTCTCCATTTTTTGGTTTATTGTCTGATCTAGTGGGGTTTTCTTCCACCACTGCTGGTCTTCTGGTAGTTTTTGTCTTCTTACATTTGAATGCATTATGTCCTTCTCCTCCATACTAAAAGCAGGTTCCTCTAAATTTCCTCTTGTCTTGTCTTCCAAAATTCTCATTCCGTTAACCATCCAGTTCTCTCCTCCAGTATGAATTACCTTCTTTTCTCACTCCCTTGTCCTTTCTCTAATCGGTATTGGTTCCTATTCCTCTAGTATATCCTCTTCCTCCTTGAAATCTTCCTCTAGTTAACATTCCACCTCTGCCTCTCTGTCTCTACTCATGTCTTTTGTTTAACTTCTTTTTTGCCTTTAGAGCATATTGGTAAGCCTCTTCAACACTCTCCAATTTGATCAAACTGAGTTCATCTTGTATAGACATGCACAATCCATTCAAATATCTTGCAACTTGTTCAAATTCATCATCAACATGTTCGAGTCTGATATTTAACTTGTAAAATGCTTTGGTGTATTCCTTCATATTAGATTCCTTCTGTCTCAAATTCTGCAATTTCCATAACAAATCCACTTGATAATTCACCGGCACAAACTTTGATTTCAACTTAGCAATCATCTGATCCCATGTATTAATCTTCTCTTTACCTCTTCTTTGTCTATCAACTTGAAAATTCTCCTACCAAAGAGATGCATGACCTTTCAAATGGGTACATGCATATTTCACCTTCCTCTCTTCTGTAGTGTTTTCAAAATCAAAATACTTCTCCATCTTCGAGATCCAATCCATCAACTCATCTGAATCTAACTTCCCATCATATTCTGGTGGGGTTAAATGAGGTTTAGTATTCACTCTACTCAAAACCCTAAAAAACCTTTCCTCATCCGGATCAACCGCCGATAGGTTTGCTTGTTCTATCGGAGCTTCTTCTCTTCATCTTCACTTACATCTTCAATATGTCGGCCTCTTCTCTGTGCTGTCTCAACAACTTCTAACTGGGCTTCTTTTCCTTGCAACATCTCCATCGTAGCAGGGTTTGCATTCCCACATTCTCCACCATTCCCAGCTCCTCTTCGTGCCATCGTTCATGCTATTCCTCTATAGCTGCAGGTTAGATCTGCAATCCTCCACCCTACAATGAAATTTTAGGACATGCAACCTCTGGAACGAAACTTCACTCTAATACCACTTGAAGTAGTCACTTGAGAGGAGGGACCTCAAAGAGATCAATCTGGACTGGTCAGTAAGAGTAAACACAATGAAAACATAAAGATATGATGGAGGCAATACATAACAAACTATTTTATTAAATGAAAATTGATTACATCCAATCGGTAAAAATTGGGTTACAACATACCCGCTCATAGGCCTAGTAGAACATACAGAATAGGTCACAACTAGGACCTTGAATCATGAAATCTATCTTCTATGCACAATATAGCTACTTGATTCTTTGATTGACTACATTCTAATGCGCAATTACAATTATATATATCGATCCAAAGGATCCAATTGGCCCAAAAGGGATCAAAACCCGAAGAACAAGACCTAACCTTCAAAGTAAACAATCGGCCTCCGCCAAGAGATTCCTTTAGAAAATCCAATGGATGAAATGTAGATCATAGGAAAAGGTCGGCCACATGCCAAGGAACATCGTAATCAATGCCCAAGGCTCTGCAAGCTTCAGAATGGGTTCCAGTAGATCACCAGAATAGGTCCAGGCAACCGGTAACAAAGGAACAACCGGTAATAGGAAACTGTTATGGAAACTAGTAGTGATATCTTGCCAGAAAATGATCCAAAAGCAATGCGGTCTGAAAGAAAGAAATATGATCAAGTCTTCAAGTAGAATCTAACTCCACAGGATCCGATGAGCCAAAACCGGGACACACAAAAAGAAAAACTAAAATTGCAAACATAAAGAAAAACAAAAAGGAAATTTGTTTTGATTGATGCAAGATTGCTATGAACCGAGGATGCTCCTACATCAATTTCATACTCACTTGGGCCTCACTTGTCATTTCCCCCCTCTATGCCCTAATTATGCTTGATTTTTCTCACACTAGTGCCAAATCTATGATCTTAATTCTTTTCTTTGACTTTTGGGCCTTGATTCAAACTTGATGGATTGGACTAGGGTGATAGGTGCCATAGTCTAGACTAAAATGGCCCATTTTTTAACCCTCTAATGGTCAAAAAGGGTTGAGTGGGAAATAATTTTTGATGTCGACCTTCTTTGTAATTTTCAACATTTTCATGAGGATAGGTATAAACTAAAATCTTATCCCCTCATTTGAAACATCTCTCAAATACAATTTTTCAAGGGGAAGACAAATTAAAGTGACCAAGCAATCAAGCACCATAAGAGCAGTGAAGGAGAGTTCAAGTATTCAGATTTCAAGCATTCAAGATGGCATCAATGATCAAGTTCTTATAAAGACATCCATGAATTCCTACATAACAACATCAACCTTATTATGAAGGCTTCAAGGAAGTTGGGAATTAAAGCTCTAAAAATCTTTAACAAAGCTCTTCTAGCAAAACAATTATGGAGAGCTTATGATACCAAGAAAGATTGGAATCAAATATGGTTTGATAAATATATTCAAAATCAGCTAATCTAGGGGGTCCTTAATTTTGAATACATTCCTGCTGGATCTTTCATTTGGAATAGTATTATCAAATCCATAAAAGTGGCCAAAGCTGGAGCTGGATGGGGCCTTGGAAAAGGCAACAAAATGAGGTTTTGGGAGGATCCTTGGATGAAGAATGAAGCTCTTTATGATCAAGGCAACATTCAACTTATTGAGGAATGTAAAAGGAGGTTTGGGCTTATGGTGTGTGACTACTGGAAGGAGGACAAATGGGTGAGGCTTGATGTTATACATTCTAGATTTTCCTTACTCCAGAAGGAGCTGCTGTCCTTTTCCCCTAACAAAGACTATGATGATGTTTTTCTCTGGAAAAGTAATCCTAGAGGTGAATTTACGGTTGCTTTAGCCTACAAAAACACTTTTTCTCAGACCAGTAATCCCATTTGGAGTAAATTTTGGAACAACATTCTGATCCCTAAAGTCAATATTTTCTTTTGGCTTGCTTCTCATAATAGTACCCTTACTCTTGACAATTTGGTCTGAAGAGGTTTCAAATTCCCTAATAGATGCAAGCTATGCAAGAAAGAGGAAGAATCAGTTGATAATATCTTTTTTCACTGCTCCTTTACTTGGGAAATTTGGTGTAAGATGTGGGAGAAATGGAAAGTTAATTGGGTTATGAACAAGAGTATCAAGGATATTATCTGGCAATGGAATTTCCCCACCAAATGCCATCTTATCAAGAACCTTTGGTCTTTGACCCTCCCCATGATTTTCTGGGGCATTTGGAAAGAAAGAAATAATAGAATATTTAGGGAAGCTAAGTGTAACTCTCAGGTGGTTTTTGAAAAAATCTGCAGGGCTATAAAAGAGAACATCAATATTCCTCACAAGAATAATAAGCAATGGTTTCTTACTATTATGAATGATATGGAAAAAGATATCCTCACTAAATGGAACCTAATACATAAAGTCTGCAGATCTAACAATAAGAATAGGAGAGATAATATTGTTTGGTGCTTTCCTGATCATGATTGGATAAAGGTGAATTTCGATGGGGCGGCTAAGGGAAACCTTGGGAAGTTGGGTGGTGGAGGAGTTATCATAATTCCTCAAGGAGTCTACATTGCAGTTGTTGCTTCTCCTTTTGGGGTCCAAAATAATCACGTGGCCGAAGCTATGACCATGTTAAAAAGCCTCCAGCTTGCTCAAGGATTCAAATTTAAAATAATTTGGATTGAAGGGGACTCCTTAAACATCATCCAAGCCCTCAAAGGTACAAGTTTTGTCTCTTGGAATATTACTAACTTAGTTAAAAGTGCTAAAAATTTGTTAAATAACTATGTTAGTATTATCATAACTCATACTCTAAGAGAAGGCAATAAGGTAGCAGATCTCTTAGCAAATGAAGGGGTCAATTTAGAGAATGATGTTAAATATATTGGAGAAACTCATTGTAAAAGGGAGGTTAAAGAGTAATTATATTTTGATCGTATCAATGGGTCAAGTTAGAATCATGATTATATTTTGGGGAATGAATTCCAAAGATAGATTTTGGGGGTGGATTAACTAACAGTTAATGAGTGCTTTTTGGCATCATTTCCTTGATCATAAGTGTGAGGAAGATTATAATAATAAATGTTGGGTTTGTGCGGCCATAAACATAAGTTTCAAAATAATGAAAGAGTCTCTGTTTCGTAACTCCAGAATTTACAAGCATTGGGGGTTTCATTTGCAGACTGTGAATTATAGCTCTGGGTATTTCTACTTGGAGCTCAAAATGGGTGGTAACTTAAATAGGAATGAGCCCCCAGGATGTGAAAACTGGAAGAGTGAACGAAAAGTCTGGAGAAGCCTTCACAGATATGGCTTTATTGACTATATGGAAAAGCTTCACGAAAGCAGAAATTTTGTGTCACATGGTTTTGCCAGAGGCTGGAGTAACAACAAAGTCACCTTGTTTAGGGAGATATGGCAAATTGATGAGAACCTGATTGCAGAGGTCATGAGTCTTCAAAAGGAGGGTACTAAATTCTATAGAGATCGGAAGTATGCAGCTGAAGCATTCAAAAACTTCCCGAAATCGGAGGATGAGAAGGGCAATCTTGTGAAGAAAGACAACATCTCCTAGTACATTCCCCAACAGGTAAAGCCCTTTTGGCAAAATTTTTTAAGGGTCTTAATGGAGTATCTCACTATTGACAGTAGATTTACTAAAATCTATAACTATCACTTTGCAATTCTGAACCACTTCTGTCATGGGGCTAAAATATCTCTGCCTTTTTATTTAGCGTCCTCTCTCAATGAGAGTCTTGCTGATCACGCTAAAAAGCCTAACTCTTACCCTGTAGCCCATTAGGGGCTCATATTGCTCATTTATGAACATCTGAAGGACAAGGCTAGGGCTACCAAAGATGATCCCCTAAACACTAATGCTCATATCTTTGAGAGTTGCAAAGATTCTGATTTGGAAGAGGATCAACCTAATGCCCCTACCCACAAAAAAAGGAGAGCTGAAATAGATAATGTGGAAACGGAGGTGTACTATGATTTGGAGGAGGAAAAGGGAAAGGATATTGAAATAGAAATGGAGTATGAAAAGGATGAGAATGTTGGTGAAGAGGATGAAGGGGGTAACTCTAAAAACCCTAACTCTAACCCTATGGGCTCGGATAGTAGGAACGTTGCCCTGAATTCTAAGGAGGATGACAATCCTAACTCTATGGGCACTGAACAGGGTAGGGATTCTGTGAACACCATCTTGAATACTACCTGTAACTATACTTTGGAGTCCTTCAACTTCCAGAAATGGGTTGTCAACAACATCACTAGTATGCAAAGTAAACAGAGTAATCTAGAAAACAAGATAAATAAGCTGGTTAAGGATACAAACTCTGGGAAAAAGAAGGATGAGACGGAAACTAGTGAAGATGAGGAGGAAATCGAGATGGAGGATTGGCTAGAAAAAGACCTAATTATAGGAGATTTGAATCACTTGGAGGATGTTATCATAATTTTGAAAGAACAGGCTGAGGAGGATAAAGACAACATCAACACCTAGTTTGCCCGCACCGAGAAGGCTCTGAAAAGCTTCATGAACCATAGTCTCCAGGTCCTTAAAGTTTCATCATAGAACATGAATGCTTTGGTGGATCATTTGGAAAGGAAAAATTAGGATAAGAATCTGGTAATCATTGAAGATGTACCAACTTCCAGCTCCACCCACCAGATTCCCAGGCATAGAACAATGCAGCACACTACTGGGATGGAGACCAAAATGAAAGACAACCAGCTGAGATAGGAAAACAACTATTTGAGGGAAGTGGCCAAGGAGATGATGCTCTTGGTTCATAATGCTGAGGAGTCTATTAAAGTTTTCAATTGATTTGTAATGCTGGGTTTGGGGCCAACTTCTTGTTGGCTTCTTGCTGTCTTTTTCTTAGCTGTTGGTTTTTGTGCAGGTCTTTTGCAGTTGTCTTGTTTTGTCTCTTTCATGCTCATCTTTCGTAATGTAATCGGGTTTTGGGTCCCTTAAAACCTATTTTTACTTAATCAAAAACATTTCAATTCATCATTTATATTTAGATCTAGCCTCTACCCTACACGGATAAGATCTCTTTTCTATTTTATTCATCATAGGGTTAATTCCACACTTGGGGTTTGATCTAGGAAAACCCCTATCAATCCAACAACATTTTTTCCTCATGTATTTGCAGGTGATAGGTTTAGAAGGGAAGGAATAGAAATATAAAATGTATAGATTGTGACAAATTGAACCAAATTTTGAAGAACTAGAAGAACCTAGATAGTGGCAATTGGTGAATAGTGTTCGATGCTTTTCTGATGAAATTTCAAGATGAGATTCTAAGTAACATTCTAATCCTAAAACTAATTATGATATTTGAATATGATACCTTTAGGAGTAGGTCACCTAGACTCGTTGTCAATCATTTTTGAGCTCAAATTTTAGACACAATTTCCTCTCTAATTCTCATTTCCAAATATGTGCTTAGTTTCTACACATTTTTTTTCTAAAACTCTCTATTTATGTGCAAAATTAGTCCTATTATATATCATTTTCAAATCAATTCAATTCAACTAAAAAGTGAGTGAATTCCATTAGTGCCTAGCTCTCCCCTTAGGTCTAAAGTTGGGCCAACTAGACTTTATTAACCTTAATGTAATGCATTGAGAATGGGTTTGATTCCTAGTTTGCATGTTTAGGCTAGTGAACTCCATCCACTTTTACCATAAATATTTTTGGCGAACCCAACAAGTACATTGCATAATTTTAATGTATATGCTCAGATCTGATTTTTATTACATATCATATTTAGATATAGGAGTGCTCATTGTTCAGATCTATCATTTCTATGGTGTATTTTGCTTAATTAAGTGGTTAATTTATCATCCTATTGATATATTACATTGTTTAATAACTTATTTTGTTTGCATAATCAATTGTATAAGAGGTATTGTGAGTGTTAGGAAAATGACATCTTAACCTTGCATATACATAAGGTTACTATTTTCAGTAAATTTCATTTGAGCATGGATTGGTCCAAAATTTTCCTCAAAGATTTGAATTGGCTAGATAAGCATGTTGGTAAATTTTTGTTGCAAGATCATTTAAAGATATTAAAATTTTTATTTTTCAAAGTTGCAAACAAAAATTTTGGAGCCAATTTTGAGGGCCTTAGAGGCTCCAAAAGGGCCTAAAAGTGTCCATAATTGGTGTAGTTATTTATTTATTGATAGAGCATGTATCAAGATTTCTGACACTTCAAATGATTTGTCAATTAGACACCTAGTTCAAAAGTTATGGCCTTCAAAAGTTGGGTTTCCTAAAATAGGAAATATTAAAATGTGTAAAAGGGTGTTACATGTGTTGGTGTGTGTATTGACATATCATAGGTCATCTTGTATTGGAGATAACTCTAGAGTGGTTTTAGCCCATGATTTTGTTATACCGTTTGACAGTTTCATGTATTGTATCTCTTATATATTAGGTGTGTGAGATGGAGGTTGTGTGTAAGAGTCATATTGTTGTTGAGTTGCCTTTGGATCTTTGTGGGTGATACTCTTGTGAGAAGCTTTCTTTGCAAGTATATTATAATAAGTTGATTTTTGAATAATATACTAGGTGGCTTTTGGAGTGTGGGGCTTTTCTTCTGAAAGGGTTTTCCCCACGTAAATCACTATGTTGTCATATATGATGAGCACTAAAATATGGAATCTTTTAATCATAATTTATGCTTAATTTTTTTTTAATACTTTGTTAATTAATGTGCCTAGCGACAGACTATATGCATGCATATTTATTTCTTTTGCTCTTATACTTTGCTAATTAGAGGATACATATTAAAAATAATATTCTATGTTAAATGTATTATCTTTGTGATTAATCCATGATGAAATGACCGATACTCAACATTGTTGTCATTATATCTTGTTCTAATTTTCCTAGATATACTTTCAGATATGTGTGGAAGTTATTGCAAGATAGGGAGTTGTGAACTTCTTGTTCAAACAACATGGAATGCTCGGTCACTCTTGATTGCTCCACCTGGATGAAACTTCTTTATTCTCCCAATCTATTTTTATTAGAATAATAATTGCATTGTAAACACTTCTATAGTTCAAGTTAGTTGTTGTTACTCATCTTAGTGGGTAACATTGTTTTTGAATTCAAAAAAGGATATGTATAAATATCCCATAGCTTTCAACAGAAAGATAGTTAGCTAGTTTCAGAGTCTCATTGTTTTACTCCCTCATGGGAGCCAATTGCAATGAAAAATTGAAGTTGATTTGAAATATTTGTGTTCATGGATCCCACCAAAGGAAGAGCAGGGCCCGCTCAACTAAAGGGAGGTGATCCTACTTTGATTTCATTTTCATTTTGCATTTTGATTTAGTTATATTTTTATTTTTGTGTTCATGATAATTTTAAGAATAAAAAATCAATTGCAATCTGTAGTTTTCATTCACAAGTTGATTTAGTAGCTTTTGAGATAGATTAATTCATTCACATAGATTCAAATTTGTGTTTTCTTAGTTTAGTTCAAATTTATCAGTTGATGAATTCTAGTCTCATATTAATTTTTATTGATAATGGTGATTACAGTTGTGATTAAGATAAGATTTGTTAAATTTGTTCATGGAATTCAATTTGCTTTAAATGTCTTGTAGAATAGATTTCTAATTTTCTATAAACATAAGAATAGATTTTGAATTCGTGTTGTAGTTTAGATATGATTTAGCCCTAATTAAATGATTCTATGAATTAGTTCTAATTAAATCCTTTTTAGATTGCACTACCAGCACCAAAATCCTCTTTAGAATAGATTTGTTATCTTCACTCTTAGTTTTAAGAAATTGTCATAAACCTAAAATTTAGTCTTTAGGAAGAGATTCCAAGAGCTCTTGACTGAGCATGACCGAAACATAAGTCACTATTCTCAATGCAAAAAAAACCCTAATTAAACACTTCCTTATTGCATACAACTCTAAGACACACTCGGTTCAATAATGAGAATTTAAATGACGCGAGTTGGGACATCAATAGCCTTGCCCATTAGTATGCATGCTATTTTTGGTTATTTCTATGAAGTTTCTATAATTGTTGTAAAGATTTGTATATTTTTTGCATTACCCTCCTCTCAAGGTTAGAGTAGGAAGTTGTTTCTCTACTTAACTTCCTTACAAGTGGTATTAGAGCTTAACCACCTTTGGTTTCAATTGTGGGTTGTTGGTTTTTTTTGAACTAATCCAATTTTGAGTTGGAGCTTTTGCAGAAGATACTTTTTGATATTGTTGTTGGAATTTTCAAATGGCAAGTTCATCAAGAAGAATAGATGTAGAGAGTTTTTCTAGAAGTGATTTTGAGATGTGGAAGCTAAATATGGAGGATTTGCTAATAGATCGAGATTTATGGGATGTTGTTGATGCGGATGTCTCAAGACCTTTAAATTCTATTGCTATTGCTCAATATGATGTTATAGACCATAAAGATAAGGGTCTAATTATATTGTGCTTGGAAAATTCTATTCTAATCAATGTTCATTAAGAGACCTCTATAAAGAAGCTATAGAATAAGCTTGGAGAGATGTATCAAGCCAAATCTTTATTGAATCATATTTTATTGAGGAAGAAATTGTATTCCTTGAGAATAGCAGAGGGTGGATGGATTATAGACCACCTAGAAGCATTCAATATGCTGGTGGATCAATTGGCATCTATTGGTCTAAGATGGATTCAGAGGAGAAATGTTAGATCTTGCTTTGTTCTTTGCTTGATTCATGGGATTCTATTGTTATGGCTATTGATAGTACTTATATTCTTTTGAAGTCTGAAGATGTGATGGGTGCCTTGCTTGGTGAAGATATATAGAGGAAGGTACCCATTATTTCAAAGGAAGCCCTAGTTGTTCATGGAAGACCTAAGGAAAAAAGGAAAGAATAATTATAAGCATGACAAATCTAAGTTTAGAGGGAGATGCAACCACTAGAAGCCATGGAAGTCCACCAATAACTCCTAGAAAGTCCAAAGCCATTTTCCGGAATTGCAATAAATCATGACACTTTCATAGGAATTGCAAATAAGAAAAGAAGAAGAAAAAGAGTTTTGATTCTAATTCCAATTTTGAGAAGGAAGATGGTGATGCATTAATTGCAACTTTGGCCACTCATGTAGGTAATGATGCAGGGTTATTTGACTCGGGTCCATATTTTCATATGATTTCCAATAGAGATTGGTTTTCTAAATATGAAGAATTTAATGGAGGTAAGGCATACTTGAGTGATGATTCTCATTTAGATATTGTTGGCCATGGTAAATTTAGAATTAGGTTTCTAGATGGTAGAATAAAAACTATTAGTGGTGTCTAGACTAGCTCAAAATCTATTATTTATGAGAAAACTAATAGATGCGGGTGTGCAAGTAGTCATTTTTGATGTAGGATGCAAAATTGTTAGAGGTTCTATGGTGATTTCTAGAGGTGTCAAAGTTGGTACACTCTATAAGGTGGATTCATACATTGTTGAGTGTAATAGTATTTTTATGAAAAGTAAATTTGTGAATACTTCACTAGAAGAGGTGAAGGTTGCACCTTCAACAGATGGTCATAGCTTTTGGTTACCTAGGGTGCATTTTATTTAGAATCAAAGTTACCTGCAGATAAGACTATGTTATGGCACCAAAGACTTGACCACATTGGAGAAAAGGGTCTAAGGACCTTGAAAAATAAACTTTTTTTTGAAGGTTTGAATGATTTTAATCTTGATTTTGATTTATGTAAGCATTGTATTTATGGAAAATGAAACCCTGTTTAGTTTTACTCAAGTTCTCATAAATCTTGTGGTGTCTTGGATCTTATTCATTTTGATGTGTTTTTTTCTATAGATGTTCCTTCCATTTAAAAATCCTCATATTATGTTTCATTTATTGATAATTATAGTAGAGGACATGGGTATATTTTCTAAAGAGTAAATCTAAAGTTTTTTGTTGATTTAAAGAATTTAAAGCAATGGTTGAGTTGCAGATTGGAAAGAAAATAAAATGTTTGAGGATTGATAATGTGGTGAATTTTTCTCTAATGATTTTAATATATTAACTTAGGTGGATGGATAGGTATTTGCAGACATAGTGGCAACAGAGATGGCTAGATGCAGGGTAAAAATTTGAGCTACATGAATATAGATTGGCATCCTCTAGGTAAGGTTTGGGAGGATAGTTATCTTTCAAAGACTTTGAGACATCCAAAAAAGTGTCCAAAGTATGTGGCTAAGTAGAAAGGTTTGCAGAGAGACAAAGGTTTTGTTTAGAATCAACAAAGTCAGTTGAGACACTTTCAAGATGTTGAACACAAATTTTGGAAGGCTAAGGGCCAAAATGAAAAGGCAAAGCTAGAGAAGGTAAGTATTGAAACAACCTAGTCTCACACTTTGTTTGTGCACATAGAAAACATATAATCGAAGGAAGCTATATCAATGTTAGAGGATAGGACTTTTTTATGAAATAGGCAGGCAAATGGATTTCATATTGTAGAGTCTATAAGTGGTGTGATGAGAAATGGGGGAACATTTTTACGCTAAACATACTCCCAAACGGTTTCTACTTGGTGGTGTGTGAAAAATCTTCTGAAAAAGTATGGATCCTCAATAATGGTCTTTTTATGATGGGGGTATGGGCTTTTCTATCGAAGAATAGACACCAAATGTTGACATGCTAAAGGCTAGTATTAAATAAATATCCATTAGGATTAGGCTATATAATACCCTAAATGAATATTTGAATTAGGAAACTTTAAAATGCATTGGGAATAAGCTTGGGAGATTAATTTGTGCAGATGAAGCGGTTAAAAAAGGACTTCAACATTTATTCTATAATTTACATCTACTGGAGGCTTCATCTTCCATTGCCAAAGGTTGTTGAAATATGTACCTTAGGAGTATGGGTACAATAGATTGAGGTTGAGCAGGCTACAAAAAATTGTAAGAAGTGCAAAAGTTTGAAACATCCAATAGAGGACTGCATTGTGGACAAAAAAGGGAAAGATTTAGAACAGGACCGACTCCTTTATAAATTACATGAAATATGTGTTAGTTCAATACTTGCAAATCAATTGGGATTATATGAATTTGAGAGTAGGGAGGATGAAGGGATTAGTTTTCAAAGGAAAATGATTGATACTTTGTTTGAATTGGGGGAGATATGGGTCTTGGACGATGATCCAGTTCGGCCCCAAATAGAAAGAAATTCTAATGTAATCATGGTGGGTAATGGTGTCCAAGTTAAAAAATCTTTGCACAAGGTCTTGCCTCCTAGGGTTGAAGAGTATGCCAAAGGAGAGGTGGATAATTCTCACAAGGATTTTGGGCTGGAAAAGTAGAATATTTTGATGCTAGAAGATAGGGTGGGTGGAAGGGAGGAATTTGTGTAGATGCAACTAAAAGTTCAAAACATGTGCTCCCCTTATATACAACAATATTTTGATTTGTGCCGATATGAAAATCATATGAGATATCTAAACAAATTCTTATTTGTGGGTAGTATTTCAGAATTACAGGAGGATTGAGGGACTTATGTAGGTATTGAATGAATGGTAGGTCAGGGTGAGGTGAATGTTTGTCAACAAAAGTCTAAACATTATCAAAGGAGTAGTCCTAGTTTACGGATATGGGATAAATATGGTTTTAATGGGGATGCAACTCTAGATTATAATTTGGAAATGAGTGATACTCATTTTAAAGATATCCAAACTTCCCCCATCAAGATCTTGGAAATATCTTTGAAGGAAGAAAGGGATTCTGGCTCACCTTTTAATTGAGGCTTGGAAGACCTTGAATATTTAGAAAAAGACTAGGAGGAAGATCCATTGGGTCTTTAGGAGAGGAAGGCACTTTGGATAAGCATTATTTGGGTCAATAAAAAATTAATATGTACAAAATTAAAATAGGAGAAAGAAGAAGAAAAGGGCCTAAGGCCATTAAGCTGAGAATTAATCTCCTTTCATAAAATGTCAAGGGCTACAATTCCCCTGACGAACGATGATTGATCAAGAGGAGTCTTGATCAGTTGTGCCCAGATATAGTTATATTTTAGGAGATTAAATTAAAAGGAAATGACATTGATGCTTTTAAGAGAAATATGTATTTGTGGAATGGGTATTTCATGGAAGCTAAAGGTGCATTAGGTGGATTGGGGGTGCTTTGAAATGGATTAATTTTTCTTTCTCAATTGGTGAAGTAGGACAAAAAATTCTAGATGGTAAGAGTTTTTACGAAACCTCTTAACAAGGATTTTTTCTTTTGAATGTATATGGGCCTAGAAGTACTGCTAGTAAGAAAAATTTATGGAAGCAAATGTCTTTATTTTTTTTCAGGATGATGAAGAAGTATTTGACATTCTTGGTGGGGATTTCACTACCAGCCTTCTTCCTTTCAATAAAAGGGGTCAAATTAATTTCCTTGGATCTACTCAAAAAGATTTCAAAAACTTTGTTAATGATAATGGGTTGATGGAAATCAAATTCAAAGTGGGAGAATTTACTTGGACTAATTGTAGACAATATTTTTTGAATATTGTAGAAAAATTAAGAAGTTGAGAGGATCTTCAATGGGATTTTGAGGCTGAGATTCTTCTAATTTGAGGCTCAAACTATTATCCATTTAGTTTGACAATTGATGAAGACATGGCATCAACCAGGTGCCCTTTTAAATTTGAAAAACTGTGGATGTGGGCTAATGGATTTAAGGAGCTTATTGTAAATTGTTGAAACCAGGCATCGATAAGGTATGACAATATGACATTTATATTTTTTTAGAAATTAAATTACCTTAAAAAATGCCTCAAAATATGAAATAAGGAGTAGTTTAATGATATCTTTTCTAAGAAAGTCTTTTTGTAGGGGAAATTGGCGAGCTTTCATACAAAAGTTATCCAAGAGGGAATGGAGTAATTTGACTTTGAGGAAGAGAAAAAGCCGATCCAAGAATATTTACAGATTCTCACTAGAGAAGAGATTTATTAGTGTAAAAAATCTAGGGACACTTAGCTGAAAGAGGGAGATCACAAAATAAAGCTCTTCCACAACTTCATGAAGGCAAGGAGACCGAGCAACAAAAAGTTTTCAATAAAAAATGAAGCAAAATAGGAATTTAGGGAGCAGGAAGACATAAACAACAAGGCAGTGAGGTTTTTTTCTTATTTTTGAATGGGGGAAATTATGATTATATGTTTAAAGATGAGGTCTTGGAAGTGATTATGAATTGTATATATGTTGACCAGAACAAGATGCTAATGGAACCAGTTGACTGGTCTCCACTATGTTCAATTGGTTTGGAATAATTTACCATGTACTCAACTTAGTTGAAGTGCTCAAGGGGTAACCAATCGACTTAAATAGAGGCTCATCTAAATTAATGACTAGGGACATATCTCAAAGATGGCATGGCACTTTATGTGCAGTGATGGGTTCTAGATCTTATCATTACATAAATAAAGTACATTACCTATAAACAAGATTAAAGCAATTGAAACTAATTGACTTATAGTGGCTGTGAGTGCTTCTGTAGCAACACAATAGTGGTTGTGGTTGCAAAAATCTTCCTAAGACTGCACAACTATGTGTTAGGAACCGGAAAGGACAACTGAGAGGGGGGGGTGAATCAGTTGTGAGCCAGTTGTCAATAAATTATAACCTCCAAAAAATTATTCCAACTTAAAATTCAGTGTTGGTAAACCAAACTTAAGTGCCGATAAAATAGATTAACAATTATAGCAGTACCGGTTTAACTTAATGCATGAAACAAAAAGAGAAACAATATCCACAACGCATGACACAAAGATTTTGACGTGGAAACCCTGTAAGGGGAAAAACCATGGTGGGAAACCTTACCCACAATCAGATGATGCTACTGCAGATAGTAAGTGTATGCGAATGGGGTCTGCACATACAAAAAGGCCAACCGCATAGAGCTCATTGCTCAATTACAAAATATGAGTCACACTGACTACAATTGGATGGTTAAATCCAATGATAATGTACTACTTCAATGTAGCATTTGCAATGCTGGATTCAGTACTGGTTTAAGCTCTGAACATGAGCGCCAAACACCTTCATAACCTTCCTTCAACCTTCAGATAATGTCTGCGTGATTCACACAAGGATCTCCTTATTTTCGCTCTTCAATATTCACACACACTCATACCATATCATGATCTTCAATAAGATCTTACAATTATTTATACAAAAACTGAGACCCATACATGAGGTTGGCTAACTAAATATATTACAATTAAATTAATTACAAATAAGTCTTGATGCGATACAATATGTTGGCTCAATACAATATCCAATCAATAAACCATTTGTAAGATGTGTCATGCTGATTTGGAATAGATATCATGCACCGGTCCATAACCTAGACCTATCTGCCGGTAAAGGCAAATCTGTCAACTCGATTAGACCAATAAGCAAAACAATAAATCCAAACATCCAATCCATGTCTTTGACATAACCAAATGATCTCCATATGATAACAAGTTATCATCACTGCCGGTGAACCATATATCCTGCTGGTGAAGCATATACTGATGACTGTGCATAAGCCAATATCCATGTCAGTGAACACAATGTGTCGGTTCAATATAACCAGAGTGCCAAATCAACAATATAGACCTCCAAGAAAATAAGTGTTGACATCAATGAAAAAACAATGCAACTCATGACAAAGTCATCCATAATACCAACAATCTCCCCCTTTGGCATTCATGGCAACACTAGATGGAAAAACATCTAAGTGCCAAAAACAGAATGCCAAAAACCAACAATCTGCAAAATAGATTAATACAAAGTTTGATACATCTCTTCCCAAAGTACAAAGTTTTTTCATAGATATCTCTCCCCCTTTGACATCAAATACCAAAGTACTTAAGAATCAAAAAATAGAACTTAACATACAACCAACTACTCCCCTTGACAAGTAGCTCTCCTTCATCAAATCTAAAAAAAGATTTTTCTATTACTCCCTGCTGGTTTGATGCCAATCTTCATCATTCAAGTCTTTGCTGGTGGGGAAATTACCCCAAGTTTCTCTCTAAGATATTCAAATGTTTCCTTAGGCAAAGGCTTTGTAAAAATATCTGCAATTTGCTCTTTAGTATTCACATAAACCAATTTCACTTCATTTGCTTCAACATTCTCTTTCAGAAAATTGTACTTGATAGAAACATGTTTTGTTTTAGAGTGAAATACTAGATTATTTGATATATCAATTGCTGCTGAATTATCACAATGAATAATTATTGGTTCTTTGCATTTTACCTTGATATCCTTCAACATTTTCTTGATCCATAATATCTGAGTTCAATTAGTTGCTGCTGCAACATAGTTTGATTCGGCTGTAGATAATGATGTACAAGTCTACTTCTTGCTGATCCATGAAATTAATCTTCCGCCAAGAAAGAATGCACCACCAGTGGTACTCTTTCTGTCATCTACATCTCCTGCCCAATTTGCATTTGTATATGCACATAAATCAAAGTTTTCATCCTTAGGATACCATAAACCAAGATTTGTTGTGCCTTGTAGGTACCGAAAAATCCTTTTAACCGTTGATTCATGATTTTATTTAGGATTTCTTTGAAATATTGAAACAATACATACTACATTCATTATATTAGGTCTAGTTTGTGTCAAATACAATAATCCTCCAATCATAGATTTGTACCTTATCGGATTAATAGGAGCTAAATCATCCTTCAATGTCAATTTATCAGTTGTAATCACAGGGGTACTTACCAGTTTGGAGTTTTCCATACCAAATTTCTTCAAGAGTTCCTTCAAGTACTTTGTTTGACATACATTTATCTGTTTGTGAAATCTGCAAACCTAAAAATAATTTTATCTCCCCAATCATAGACATTTCAAATTCTTCTTGCATCTTGGTAGCAAAGTCTTTACATAATCCTTCTTGACCTCCAAAAATGATACCATCCACGAATACTTCAATAACCAAAATATCATCATTGGTAACTTTGTAATACAAATTTCTATCAACATTACCTTTTGTGTATCCAAGCTTCAAAAGATATTTATTTGATCTAGCATACCAAGCTCTGGGAGCTTGCTTCAATCCATATAAATCTTTTCTTAACCTGCAAACCATATCCTTATCATCTGTCAAAGAAAATCCACCAAGTTGTTCAATGTAAACTTCCTCTTCAATATCTCCATTCAAAAATGTACATTTTACATCCATCTGATAAACTTTATAGTTCTTATCAGCTGCAAATGCAAGAAATAGTCTAACTACCTCAATTATGGCTACTGGTGGAAAGGTTTCATTATAATCAATTCCTTCTTTTCGTGAATAACCTTTACAAACTAATCTTTCTTTGTTTCTGATTACTTCACCATCCTCATTAAGTTTATTTCTATATACCCATTTAGTTCCAATTACATTTTTGTCTTTAGGCCCGAGAACTAATGTCCAAGTATTATTCTTTTCAATCTGTTCTAATTCATCTTCCATTGCTTTTATCCAATGTTTATCTTGACATGCTTCAACAACAGATGCTAGTTCAACTTGAGAAATTAAACATGCCTCTTCATTTGCCAATCTTCCTCTAGTCATAATACCTTGATTCTTGTTTCCAATTATTTGATTCTTTGAATGATTCAATCTTACATACCTGAGTTTGTTTTGATTTCCATTCACATGTTGTTGTTCTTCAATCATAGTTGAGTTTTCTGATGATATCAATCTGATTGGATCTACATTATGTACCAGTGCAATCTGTGCTGGTTCATTTGTAATCATTTCAACTGCCAGTATTATAAATCTTGAATCTCCTCTAAAATTTTCATCTATCTTCACATTTGTACTCTTAGTGATTTTCTGAAATCTTTTATTATAACATCTATATGCCTTACTTATAGATGAATAACCAAGAAATATCCCTTCATCACTTCTAGGATCAAATTTTCCAATATACTCATCTCTTCTAATATAGCATTTGCTTTTAAATATTCTAAAGTATTTAAGAGTAGGAGTATGACCAAACCATAGATCATAAGGTGTCTTACCGGTTTCACTTTTGATGTGAACTCCATTGAAAGTATAAACCGCTATATTCACTGCTTCTCTCCAGTACACATGACGCAGATTTTCTTCCATCAACATGGTTCTAGCTGCATCTAGAATAGTTTTGTTCTTCCTTTCCACAACTCCATTCTACTGGGGTGTCCGGGGTGCTGATAGTTGTCTTTTGATTCCATTCACTTCACGCAATGCATTAAATTCTCTAGATGTAAATTCTCCTCCTTGATCTGATTTCAAACATTTGATTTTCTTGTCAGTTTCATTCTTTACCATTGCCTTGTATATCTTGAATCTTTTAAAAGCTTTTGATTTCTCCTTGAGAAAAGTAACCCAATACATTCTAGAATAATCATCAATTATTAACATAAAGTATCTATCACCCTGAAGACTTCTTGCTCTTGCTGGACCACATAAGTCAATATGAATTAAATCAAGAATATTATTGGATTTCTTAGAAATGCTTTTAAATGTTGTTCTAACTTGCTTTCCCATTTGACATTCCTTACATACCAGATTATGAGGTTTCACAATCTTAGGTAAATCCCTTACCGCCTTAGTTGAACTGATCTTTACAATGCAATCAAAATTTATATGACAAAGTCTCTTATGCCATAACCAACTTTCATCAATGTGTGCAATCAAACATGTCTTATCACTGGTATTCAAATGAAATAAATTACCTTTAGTCTGATTACCGGTTGCAATCTCCAATCCAGTTCTATTTATGATTTTGCATTTTCCATTCTTGAATTGTAACTGAAATCCTTTTTCCACTAACTGACCAACACTCAAAAGATTATGCTTTAAACCTTCTACATAATAAACATTGTCAGTATTGTGCTTACCATCCAAAGATATAGTGCCTTTTCCTTTGATTGAACAAGCTTTATCATCTCCAAATCTTACTAGACCTCCATTACATTCCTAGAATGACAAGAATTTGCTTTTATCACTAGTCATATGATGTGAGCATCCACTATCAATGATCCATTCATCCTTTTCTTCAATTTTTTCTGCTAGTGTCTGCTCTACTGGTTTGACAATAGGAGTTAGTTGATCTTCTTTTATAACAACAAATGCCCCTCCACTATTTGCTAGATCTTCATCTGAATCATCTATAACACCTTCATCTACATAGTAACATGACTTATCTCTGTTTTTCTTAAATATGTATCTCTAATATTTAGGGTTAGGCTTATACGTTCTTTTTGCTTCCTCCTTTAGTCTTGCATATCTATCAGGATACCTAGATGCTATATGAGCAACTTTATTGCAATTAAAACATTTGAAAGGTGCTTTACCTTTATACTTACTTCCTACTGGACCTTTAGGCATCTTCCTTGCAAATAGTGCTTCAAGTTCTTCATTTTCTCTTCTCGTATCTTCAAGTTCTTTTGCATAAAGTGCTTTCCAATCAGTTTTGTCAGATAATGATGATGATGCTTTGAAAGCTAAATCAACCTTGACTATAGAAATAGGACCAAAATCTACAAGGTCAAATGCAGAAAGTTTTCCAGCCAAAGTATCTCTAGAAACTGATGTATTAGGCATTGTTCTCAACTCATTAATAATAGTCACTTTCATTTTGTAAGCCGATGGCAAAGCTCTTACAACTTTAGAAACAATTTCATCTTCACTTAAAGATCCTCCACAACATTGTATTCCTAAAATAATTTCATTAACTCTTTCCATAAATGCAGAAATTCTTTCATCTTCTTCCATTTTTAAATTTTCATACCCGACCTGGTAACATTTCAGTTTTGCAATTTTGATAGTGATATCTCCTTCATTCAATGTTTCTAGTTTATCCCAAAGAGCTTTAGCAGTAGATTGGTCTGATAATCCCATGATTTGCTGACTGATAATGTGCTCAGAAGTGGTTCTCTTGATTTGCAATCATTCTCCAAGTCTTTAGCCAATGTCGGTGGATGAGGTTGATTTGGAGTAGGACCAACATAGCCATTCTTTGTAACTTCCCATATATCTCTTCCAATATAGTTTAGATGTATTTCCATTTTGTTCTTCCATATAGCATAATTAGTTCCATCAAGTTTCATACTATCCTTCTTGAAAATATTTGCTGCCATAGGATCTTGATAGGGAGTTTGCTAAAAAGTGCTCAACAAGGATGTTTATGTCTAAAGGTTCAATTTGTTTCCAAAAGAATTACTTGTGGTTGTTGTATGTGTTTGCAAATCATTCTTGAGGTCTTCATGCCAGCAACTCATACATCACTTTCCTAGCAAACTCCCCTTTTGTGAGTGGGCTCATTCCCTTACTCATCCCCTATTGGTTATGCCAAACCATTCCATTTCTTCCAACACACTCCTCTGTCCCTTTTGGGCATGATTCTAACTATTCTCTATTCTCACAAGCACCTCCAATTGGTTTAGGGGACTAGATGAAGGTTTTGTTCAAAAAGTTTGTTTTCATTTTCTCGTTTTGGCTACTTAGTTTCACTTGCTCAAACCAACTCCTTAGGTCTCACAACCCAAAATGCTTCACAAGGGTGTCATGGAGGTTTCTAAAAGTTCATTAACTATCTTGGACTATCTTCCAAAGATCTCCCCAAATTGAATGAGTTCAAGGTGATCGGGTTCTTGGAAAATGTATTTTAACAGTAAAAAAGGCTTAGAGCCTATGGAGGGCTAATTGTCACTTTGTTTCTCATTATGTTCAATGATGGCCAAGCCCTCCCACAAAATTGTCTTGGATGATAATTTAGAGGTCTAGGCTCAAGGAACTTTTAGGTCTTAGGCTCCATCAATCAGGTTTAGTGACTGTCCACAGATTTGGGCTTAAAAGTAGGGTTTAGTGAGGGTTTGGATGCATCTATTATAGATTCTCTCTACCAAAATTGGTTCAAACTCCCACACTGCTAGGCGACCTCTGCCACAAAAAATTAAAATTCCTTTCCTTTGATAAATAAGCATTATGCCAAACACTTGGTGAACAAGTTGTAGATGAGCAAAATTTCACTGTCCTTCACTGTTTTTCTATCAATTCACTATTATTTTTGAAAAATGGAGGATTAAGACTACCAAATTCCTACACCATAACATGGATAGACCTTCAAACCATCAAATTAACATTGTGTTTGAACAAACAAGGTAATATCTTCAAGCATGGAAGGTCACAAAGACAATTTGCTGCCAAAAACCATTTAATTCTCCAAAATAGGGAACCTGCTGCCCCTCACAAATAGTGACACATAATGACGCAAAAAGAGTACAATTAGGAGTTCCAGTTCCTTCAAAATGCCTTCAGGATAGGTGCAAACCTCTGTCCATGTTTGGTTTCCACAATTGATGCTTTAGAATCCAAATTATGAGCCTTGAGGAAGAATACTAGCCAAGTTAGACAACTTGCCTAATAAGTGCTCACATTCACCTTTCCAAGCATAACTCTGGCATGAAATTGACATATATACACTATATAAATGCATGCCAACTTGACCAAATCCATTTTGTGGGAGCCCAGGCTTGGATTAGTCAAGTTGTAACATTTTTAAATGCCAAACCCTTGACAGGGCAGTGAGCACACAGAATGAAAGAAATTTGTCTAAACTACTTGAAAATGGAAAAACCAATGGAAAGATAACTTGGAGAACATTGTTTTAACAATAGGAATACTTCCCAAAAGGTACAGTATAGACCAATATGCTACAGTATAGTCTATTACTCCAAGGAAGAGAAAAACAGTGAAAAAAACTAGAATTTCATGCTTTTCTATTAGGATTCTTTTGCTAATACTGTTGGCATATGCACACTCCAATGAGACATTGTATGTGATTGAAGGTTTTTTCATTGATGGAAACCTTACAATTCTATGGCACTGGCAAGGCATTACATTGGCATCAGCAAAACACACTCTACACCGACACTTGGAACACCGACACCGGCATAGAGGCCGACAAGATTTTTGATATATTACATTTTTGTTTATTATTGTAAAAACCTTGTAAGCCGACTTGGAAATTTTTAAAATGACTCTTATATATAAAATAGATCATTTTTGACATTTTGTAAGGAAGTGATGAAAGCGAAAAGTAAGGAGAAAAAGATTAGGTAGACCTATTATACGAAATATAGGTTAAGGGGTATATGTAAAGAACAGAGCAGAAACCAGTACTGAATCTGGCATTGAAGATGCTATTGTAAAGTAGTATAAGTTATTGGATTTATATAATCCACATTGTAAGTCAGTAGGACTTCCCATTTGAGCAGTGAGCTCTAGGCACTTGGCCTTCCTACATGTGCAGGCCCCTATTGTAAGTAATATTCTCTTATTGGCCAGTAAGTGAATATTGTGGGTCACAAATCCCATCAAGGTTTTTCCCACATTGGGTTTCCTCGTTAAATCATTATGTTATGGTGTTATTTTCATGTGGTTTCTTTCATTTCTATTTATTGCATTATTTCTTGCATACCGGTACACTGTTCCAATATGTTATGCATGTTTTAAGTTGAGAAATTCTAATTACCGGTTAGATACTAATTCACCCCCCCTATCAGTATCTGTGAGTTTCCTAACAAATACAATCACCAACCCTTTCCAAGGAAAAGTGAGGACTTTTATCATTTTTCTAGTTGGTTATCAATCCCCAGTACGGACATGAGGCTTCCACAACTTCATTTTGCTAGAAAAGTCAAAAAATGACAACTTTGACAACTTTTACAAGCCCAAATGACAACATTTCTTGCTCCAAAAGACATTTGTGACAACCCAACCACATCAAATTATTTGAACACCTTAGACATGCTTAAAAATACTTATCAAACATGTTGCAATGATTTGGAAAGAATTTCTAGACTTTTCAGGCAATTTTTCCACATTTTTGCCCTTTTTGGCGTAGAAACCCAAAATTGTCAACTCACATCTTGAAAGACAAAAATTGACCTCTTGAGCACAAAATGAGATCAAAATCATTTGAAAAGACATAGAAAAACCTAAAATAACATCATAGACCTAACACAAGACATTAAAAACATGAAAGCATGTAAGACTCAAAAAGGAGAGTTTTTACTCAACTAGGTGCTCCTGCACCATACTCCCCCAAAGACAAAGAAGTCATGTGACTCCTTGAGGTAGAAAAGAAGAAGGGATTCAAAGCTCCTAAAATTTAGTTTTAGGTATCCATGTGGCCTCTGAGATAGGCTTATCCTTCCATTTGATGAGATGCTCCATATAGGTGTGATTCCTTGTCTTCTTGAGAATCCTGGAGTCAAGAACTTGTTCTGCTTGGGGAATAGAAAGAGAAGGGAGAGAAAGATAAGAAAGGGATTGTGCAACATCTAAAACTCTTTGAATCTCCTCAGGTGGCTATCCTTTGGAAGCAATCAAATCTGCAACATTAAAAATGGGTGACAAAGAAACATCAATAGGCAAATCAACTTTGTTAGCATTAGACCCATACTTAGCCAAGATTTTGCAAGGGCCTATTCACCTCATCTAAAGTTTGCTTGGAACTCCTTTTTGTAGCCTTTCCTTGTTCAAATGAACCATCACATAATCCCCTACAGAAAACTAAACATCTCTTTTTGTAGCATCCACTCTTGTCTTAACTTTGTGGGAGGTATCTTGAAGAGCCTTTCTCACTTGCTCATGAACCTCCTTCATGGATTGAGCCATGTCATCTGTTGTTCCACTTTTAGGTTTTAAGTTAGTGATGTCCCTCAACTCTATTACACCCCTTGGATGCATACCATAAACAACTTCAAAAGGGCTTTTACCTATAGACCGGTTGACACTATCATTGTAGGCATACTCTGCTTGATAAATGAGTTGATCCCAACTCTATCCATATTCCTTTGTCAAACACCTAAGCAATTTTCCAAGAGACTTGTTCACAACTTTAGTTTGGCCATTAGTTTGTGGATGATAAGCTGAACCAAAAGAGAGATTAGTACCTAGTCTCTTCCACAATGTTTTCCAAAAATGACCAATAAACTTAACATCCCTATCTAAAACAATGCTAGTAGGCAAACCATGTATTCTAACAACTTCTTTAAAAAATAAGTAAGAAATATGACTTGCATCATGTGTTGTCTTACAAGGAATAAAATGAGCCATTTTGCTAAATATGTCCACTACTACAAAGATGCTATCAAATCCTGCTTGAGTTCTAGGTAATCCTACCACAAAATCCATACTAATGCAATCCCAAGGCCTATGCAGAATGGGAAGAGGCTGATATAAACCAACATTGGAGGAATTACCTTTTGCTTTTTGACATACCAAACACTTCTCAACATACCTCCTGATGTCTCTCTGCATCTTAGGCCAATAATAGAACCTTTGAACCAACTCTAAGGTCTTGTTGAGACCGAAATGCCCACTTAAGCACCCATTGTGCTTCTCCTGAATGAGGTTCTCTCTCATAGAACCTTTTGGAACACATAACTATCCACTCCTGAATAACAAACCATCCTACAAAGTGAAATCAGCATATGCACCATAGAAATTATTTTGAAAATCTTGACAAATGTTATAAGCTTCAGCAAAATCATCATCAGTAGGATACATATCTTTAAAACTATCAATACCAATGCTCTGTACCTGAATCTCATGAACAGTTAACAACCTCCTACTCAAAGCATCTGCTACTTTATTCAACTGACCCTTCTTATGCTTAAGAGTAAAAGTGTAAGCTTGCAAGTACTCTACCCATTTAACATGCATATGATTCAGTTTATCCTATGAGTTCAAGAAACTTAATGCCTGATTATCTGTGTATACAACAAATTCTTTAGGAAGAAGATAATGTCTCAATTTCCTAAGTGCCTGTACTGATGCATAGAGTTCTAAATCTTAGGAAGAGTACTTTTTCTTGGCATTATTCAACTTCTCACTAAAGAATGCAACTGGTCTATTGTCCTGACTTAAAATAGCTCCTACTACAATATTGCTAGCATCACATTCAATAGTAAAAAGTTTATCAAAGCTAGGTAAAATGTGCACTGGTTGAGAAGCTACTTTAATTTTCAATAATTTAAACCCCTTATTGGCTGCATATATCCACTAAAACTTTACCTTTACACCCCCTTTGATTGTGTCCAATATAGGGGCACAAATCTCACTGAATCCCCTGATGAATTTCCTATAAAATTGTGCTAAACCATGGAAGCTTCTGACATCACTGGCTATCTTAGGAGTTGGCCAATTGGTCATTTCTACAACTTAGATTGATCTATTTTCAAATTGCCTCCTGATACAACAAAACCAAGATAGACCAATTCTTGCTTCATAAAATCACATTTTTCTAGATTAATGGTTAGTTGTTCATCAGATAACTTTCTCAAAACAATAGCTAAATGCTTCAGATGCTCTTCCTTAGTTTTACTGAAAATAAGAATATCATCTAAATACACAACAAAAAACTTGCTAATGAAATCATGTAAAACTTCATTCATGAGTCTCATGAATGTGCTAGGAGCATTAGAGAGTCCAAATGGCATGACCAATCACTCATAAAGACCCTCATTCATTTTGAAAGTTGTCTTCCATTCATCACCCTCTTTGATTCTTATCTGATGGTAACCACTCTTCAAGTCAATCTTACTGAAATACTATGCACCCCCCAAATAATCCATCAAATCCTCTATCCTGGGTATGGGAAATTTGTATCTGATGGTGATCTTGTTTATGGCTCTGGAATCTGTGCAAAGCCTCCATGTTCCACTCTTCTTAGGTGCCAACACTGTAGGTACTACACAAGGACTAATGCTTTTCCTAATCAGCCCTTGTTCTAATAGTTCTTGTATTTGTCTTTCTACCTCTTCATTTTGTTCAGGGGTCATCTTATAGGCTATCTTATTGGGTAAAAAGGCTCCAGGTATGAAATCAATTTGATGGCTAATGGCTCTAGGAGGTGGTAAAGCTGCAGGTGTACCATCACTAATTATTGCTTTGAAGTTATCAAGGATCTGTTGCACCTCATATGGTATCTCAACTTTCTTTTCTATCTTTTCTTCCAAGGGTTTCACTATGAGTGCAAATCCCACTCCTTCACCTTCTTCTAGTGTTTTTATGAATTCTTTCTCATTCACTAACAAGATGTTAGGCACTTTATTTATGTTGCTCTCTCCTTCTTCATTAGGGGATTGAATCTAGTAGGTTACTCCATCTTTTTGAAATGAGTAGGATTTTCTTTCCCCATCATGTTGTGCTTTCCTGTCAAACTGCCATGGTCTACCCAACAGTAGGTGGCAAGCATCCATAGGAAGGATGTCACATAGAATCCTATCTATGTATCCACCTATGTGGAAATCTACCTAGGCTTGCTCATTTACTAACATATGTTGTCCCTTGTTTAACCATATTACTTTGCATGCTTCCTTGTGTTGTATCTTAGGTAGTTTCAATTCACTGATTGCTTCCTCTGATATGATGTTATCTGTGGATCTTAAATCTATGATCACCTTACACACCCTTCCCATGATTTTACACTTAATCCTGAACAATTCTCTTCTCTGTGAGACCTCTTTACTGTGTGGCTTCTTCATTAACACTCTCTTGATCATTAAACTCTCACCATCTTCTGAAGCTAGGTTCAATGCTGAAGTTTTGGTATTACCTCCATCTTCCTGAACATAATTTACCCTCTTCTCACCATCATAGAATGAACTAGGATTTTCTAGGCATCTATAGGCAGGGTGGCCCAACTTTTGACAGTTATAGCACTTCATGGTTGAGAAGTAGGACCCTCTCCCTAGTACATTAGATCTACCCCTACTCGGGTTGCTTGATCCCCTACCCCTATAGTTGGGTTTTCTCTAAGAATCTCCACTTTTCTCTATAAGTTTAGACTCTCCTTGGGATCGTTGATCTACACTCCTTCCCCCAAAATTGCCTCTATGGCCTCTACCATCTCTTCCCCTACCTCTTCCTCTGCTACTTTGTTCTTGCTTCCTTCTAATTTTCTCTTCCACTTTAAGTGCTAGTTGATAACACTTGTTTACTATTTGTGGGCATAACAAACTCATCTCTTCCTGGATGTTCCATCTTAACCCATTCAAATATCTTGCCACTTTTATACTCTCACCCTCTACTACTCTGGATCTCATGCACAGTTTTTGAAACTCCTCAGTGTAACTACTGACATCTAGGTCTTTTTGTCTCAAATTTTGTCTTTTCCTATGAAGTTGGACTTCATAGTCTTTAGGAAGGCAAGTTTCTTTTATTTTGGCTACCATCGCTTTCCAGGTGGCTATTGGTTGCTTACCTTCTTTCACCCTTTCCTCTTGGATGAACTTCCACCAAGTTAAGGCTGCCCCTCTCAACCTTGACTTTTCCACCTTAACCTTTTGTGCTTCAATTATATGATCACATTCAAAATGGTTTTCTAGACCTTCAATCCACTCTATAAGAGCATTTGGATCCATATTTCCACTGAAAAGAGCCACTTCCTCTAAGATTTTACCACTCATAGCTCTCAAAACTTTCAAGAATGGTTCTTTCTCAATAACAGGGTCATGTATGGGAACCTCATCTTCTATGACTACCATTTTACCCTGATCTCCAACCTTATCATGGACTTCTTCAGTTTTGACTTCTACTTCAGCTAGTTTCATTTCTAGTTGATCCAATCTTTCTCTGAGTGCCCTATTTTCCTCTTCTTGGTCTTCAACCTTCTTCGCTAACTCAACATTAGTCACCATGTTTCTCCTAACGATCCTTTTCTCCTGAATCTTTCGTTGGCTCTGATACCACTATGATAGGGAGTTTGCTAAAAAGTGCTCAACAAGGATGTTTAAGTCTAAAGGTTCAATTTTTTCCCAAAAGAATTACTTGTGGCTATTGTATGTGCTTGCAAATCATTCTTGAGGTCTTCATGCCAGCAACTCATACATCACTTTCCTAGCAAACTCCCCTTTTGAGTGGGCTCATTCCCTTACTCATCCCCTATTGGTTATGCCAAACCATTCCATTTCTTCCAACACACTCCTTTGTCCCTTTTGGGCATGATTCTAACTATTCTCTATTCTCACAAGCACCTCCAATTGGTTTACGGGACTAGATGAAGGTTTTGTTCAAAAAGTTTGTTTTCATTTTCTCATTTTGGCTGCTTAGTTTCACTTGCTCAAACCAACTCCTTAGGTCTCACAACCCAAAATTCTTCACAAGGGTGTCATGGAGGTTTCTAAAAGTTCATTAACTATCTTGGACTATCTTCCAAAGATCTCCCCAAACTGAATGAGTTCAAGGTGATCGGGTTCTTGGAAAATGTATTTTAACAGTAAAAAAGGCTTATAGCCTATGGATGGCTAATTGTCACTTTGTTGCTCATTATGTTCAATGATGGCCAAGTCCTCCCACAAAATTGTCTTGGATGATAATTTAGAGGTCTAGGCTCAAGGAATTTTCAGGTCTTAGGCTCCATCAATCAGGTTTAGTGACTGTCCACAAATTTGGGCTTAAAAGTAGGGTTTAGTGAGGGTTTGGATGCATCTACTATAGATTCTCTCTACCAAAATTGGTTCAAAATGCCACACTTCTAGGTGACCTCTGCCACAACAAATTAAAACATTTCTTTCCTTTGATAAATAAGCATTATGCCAAACACTTGGTGAACAAGCTGTAGATGAGCAAAATTTCACTATCCTTCACTGTTTTTCTATCAATTCACTATTATTTCTGCAAAATGGAGGATTAAGACTACCAAATTCCTGCACCATAACATGGGTAGACCTTCAAACCATCAAATTAACATTGTGTTTGAACAAACAAGGTAATATCTTCATGCATGGAAGGTCACAAAGACAATTTGCTGCCAAAAACCATTTAATTCTCCAAAACAGGGAACCTGCTGCCCCTCACAAATAGTGACACATAATGATGCAAAAAGAGTACAATTAGGAGTTCCAGTTCCTTCAAAATTCCTTTAGGATAGGTGCAGACCTCTGTCCATGTTTGGTTTCCACAATTGATGCTTTAGAATCCAAATTATGAGCCTTGAGGAAGAATACTAGCCAAGTTAAACAACTTGCTTAATAAGTGCTCACATTCACCTTTCCAAGCATAACTCTGGCATGAAATTGACATATATACACTATATAAATGCATGCCAACTTGACCAAATCAATTTTGTGGGAGCCGAAGCCTGGATTAGTCAAGTTGCAACATTTTTAAACCCCAAACCCTTGACAGGGCAGTGAGCACACAAAATGAAAGAAATTTGTCTAAACTACTTGAAAATGGAAAAACCAATGCAAAGATCACTTGGAGAACATTGGTTTAATAATATGAGAACTTCCTAGAAGGTACAGTATAGACCAATATGCTACAGTACAGACTGTTACTCCAAGGAAGAGAAAAATAGTGAAAAAAACCAGAATTTCATGCTTTTCTATCAGGATTCTTTTGCTAATACAATCACCAACCCTTTCCAAGGAAAAGGGAGGCTTGTTATAGTTTTTCTATTTGGTTATCAATCCCTAGTATGGACATGAGTCTTCCACAACTTCATTTTGCTAGAAAAGTCAAAATATGACAACTTTGACAACTTTTACAAGCCCAAATGACAACATTTCTTGCTCCAAAAGACATTTGTGACAACCCAACCTCATCAAATTATTTGAACACCTTAAACATGATTAAAAAAACTTAGAAAACATGTTTCAATGCTTTTGAAAGCATTTCTATACCTTTCAGGCAATTTTTCCACATTTTTGCTTTTTTTTGCCTAGAAACCCAAAATTGTCAACTCACATCCTGAAAGACAAAACTTGACCTCTTGAGCACAAAATGAGATCAAAACCATTTGAAAAGACACACAACAACCTAAAACAACACCATATACCTAACATAAGACATTACAAACATGAAAGCATGTAAGACTCAAAAAGGAGAGTTTTTACTCAACTAGGTGCTCCTGCACTAGATCTCCTCAAGTTGTTAGGCTTCTGCAAAAAGAGGACTAAGATCTGATACCAATTGTTAGGAATCAGGAAGGACAAATGAGACGAGGGGGGGGTGAATATGTTGTGAACTAGTTGTCAATAAATTATAACCCAAAACAAATTATTCCTACTTAAAACTTAGTACCGGTAAATTCTTAGTGATTCTCAGCTTCCTAGGACTAATGTGGATAAAGGAAAACGAAAATGGGTAGATGATGGAATCAGATCTAAAAGTGCAGAGGAGATTTCTCATAGGTTGTCAGCACATGAGAGAGAAATGGAAATAATGAGGAAAGAAAAGGAGGAATTACAAATGGAGTTATAAAAGGCTGAGTTGGAAGCAGCCAATCAGAAAGTCATAAGAAAAATTAGTTATCTAAAAGCTCCCCCTATCATGTTCCCATTAGAAGACCTTAATAAGCCTGATCCTCGGCAATTTTCTCTTCCCCTAGTTAAAATTCAACCTACAGAGCCTACTAATGTAGCATCAGTGAGTCAAATCCCTGTGAACAGTCAACATACCCAAATATCTCAGTTTCCAGTTCCAAAAGTTAGAATGAATCTGGGAAAGAATAATTTTATTACCCCTTTTCAAAGGAGACCTATCAGTTTAGAGCAATATAGACAATTTTTCTTTGATGGGATCCCAGGATACCCCAACCATGTTCCTACTGAGTTGAGAGATAGACTCCATAAATTTGCTGGAAATAATGCAATTAGTGCTCAGGAACACGTAAAATCTTTTGGGGACCTAATAAATGATTATGAGATAGTGGATGAAGATGTCATCATGAAACTATTTGTTCAGTCCCTGGTTGATGATGCAAGAGATTGGTACAAAGGTCTTCCAGTTAATAGCATTGGGTCATGGGAATATTTTAATTTTTTTTTTCAAGAGCAATATGGTGATAAAACAAATGTGAGCTTTATGCTCAATTAATTTAATAACATTAGAAAGTTTGACAATGAAATGGTCACTGATTTTAATGCTAGATTCCAAAAGGCTATGCATAGATTGTATCAGGTGATGAGGTTAGATGATAACATGTGTTTAAATATCTATTATAATGCATTTGATTCTAAGATGGCCTACATCCTGAGAGATAAAAATCCACATAACTTGAGAGATGCTTTTAGAATTGCCATTAATGTAGAAAGTAATAGAAAAGCATCTGGGAAGTTAGGAAGAAGAATAGATGGTAGGTTATGGCAAGAAACAAAACAGCAACCTAGCAAAGCAGCTAAGGAGGAAGACAAGATAGAGAAATTAGTCATTTCTATGAAGGATCTGACTGCCAAGGTAAACAAAAATGATAAACCTCATTATAACTGGCAGGATAGGCCCCCTAGATTGCATGACATGCCATATAATACCAATTGGAAAGATGGCAAACCCCGGAATGAGAAGCCCAAAATTACCCAAAAATCAGGACACTCCGGATCCCTTGAAAGGGAAAATTGTCCATAATATAGAAAATACTCCTTGGTGTATTGCTTGTGATGGACCACATTCTCCTTATCAGTGTGCAGTGGCTCAGGCTCTTGAAGAATCTATGAGACAAGAAGTTGAGCCTGACATTAATATGTTTGAAACTATTATAGAAAGTGATGAGGAGTCTATACAAAGTGAATATAGTGATGTGCTTGATAATGAAAGGTTTGTTCAAGGACAACTAACCTTGGATTGGCATCCTACATTGAATGTGGTAACAATTGAGGATGAAGAAGCTCATCTTAGAAGGCCTAGTGAGGAAGAAGTTAAAAGTCTCACTAAAGCTGCCATTGCCAAAGCAAAACACAACTATAACTTGAGAAGCACCAAGAAGGACACTGATTAGGGTGAACCTGGTTCCATGTTCATAAAAGAGGTCACTCAAAAGGGGGCAGCAAGTAGTGCTACTACTGTTCTTGAGATTGGTCAAGAAAAGAAGGAACAAGTCAAAGATGTACCCAAGAGTACAGATACTAATGATATACAAGGAGCTGCCATAGTAAAAAAGACAAGTCAGCTCAAGACATAAAGAGTTAGAGCTAATACTGAAATAAGCAATAGTTCTACATTTGACATGGCTCAAGCTCTTACTCAAATGAAGGTCATTGTCCCATTATTAGAATTACTGAAGATTAAAGAACATAGGGATGCAACTTTGTCTTTATTTTCTAGTATACCTAATAGTGACACAATCCTACCCGCCGGTTCAGCTAGAATTGGAAAGGATCAAGAATTCCAAACCCCAGAGGTTTATGTTGGAACCACTATCACTCAAGAGCCTTCACAAGTTGATCCTTTCTATGTCACTTTGTTAGTAAACAACTGGTTAATAAAAAATTGCATGATAGATTCAGGGGCTGCTGCCAATGTTATGCCCTATGGTGTTATGAAAGAATTAGGACTGTCATTAACCACTGTGTATGTAAAATGCTATGCTATGGATAATAGGGAAGTACCTATGATAGGTACAATGAAAGATGTAGAAGTAAAAATAGCAGCATTCCCTGAGGCAACTTATAAAATGGATGTTATTGTTACTGATACCAAGCCCCATTATGGTATGTTACTATCCAGACAGTGGGCAGCAACAGTAGGAGGAAATGTTCAACTGGATTTATCTTATGCCACCATTCCAATCAATGGAAATCAGGTCAAGTTGTACAGAGAGCCACGTGCTCCTAGGGTAATTGAAAATGTAGATCCTAATATGCTCAATTGTATGATTGATGTAGATCTTGATAACTTTAGACTTCAACCAATTTTACCTCAGTTGAAGAATACTGACCCCATTGTAGTTGAATTAGAATCACAACAGTATGATTTATGTCATATGTATTTTGATGGAGCTTGCTCCAAAGAAGGATCTGGAGCAAGGGTTCTTTTTGTATCCCCATCAGGTATAACTTTTAAGTATTCATTCTTATTGGCTTTCCAGTGCACAAATAATATTGCAGAGTATGAAGCTCTATTGTTGGTGCTTGAGGTTGAAAAAAGGCATGGAATCCAGGTATTGACAGTGTTAGGGGATTCATAATTGGTTGTGTCTCAGGTAAGATCCAAATATGCATCCAAGAATGATAGATTAAAGAGATATAAACATGCAGTTCGGGATGTTATTGAGCATTTTAGTGCATTTTCTATTAATTGGATAGAGCGATCAAAGAATATTATGGTAGATTTCCTAGCTAATGTTGCATTAAAAAATGATGATGCAACCCTAACCGACATTTCCACTGTGGAAATAAAATCTAGGCCTGCTATCCCTGATAATGTGTATAATTGGCAAGTTTTCGCTAATGATGAAGATATTCTTAGGTTCATCCAATGTCTTGATGATTATGATGGGCAAAAGATTGATTGCAATGCACTGGTGGAGGTGGTTGACAATAGGGAAACCATGTTTGGAAATGACTTGGTCCAGTTGGAAACCAATGAAATACCTAAAGGGCTGGTAGAGCTAGAAAGCATGTTCAGTTATAATGACAGTCACTTACATCAGCAGTCTACCACCAAGTTGGAAGAATTAGAGGAGGTAAACCTGGGGACTGAATCATCCTCTAAGTTAGTATACATTGGGAAGAAATTACCCCCTCATGTCAAGACTAACCTTATTAATTTATTGAAGAAATATAAACATGTTTTTCCTTGGTCTTATGAAGACCTAAAGGTGTATAGACAAGATCTTTTTCAGCATGAAGTTCCTTTACTTCCAGATGCTAAGCCTTTCAGACAGAAACAGAGACCTATTAATCCCCTATTAGAAACTAAGATGCAGCAAGAGTTGACTAAGTTAAGAGAAGGGGGGATTATCAAACCTATAAGGCATTCTTCATGGGTCTCCAATTTGGTCCCAGTAAGAAAGAAAAATGGGGACATTAGATTGTGTGTGGATTTTAGAAATTTAAAAGTTGCTTCTTTAAAGGACAATTACTCTTTTCCCAATATGGAAGCTATGCTGCAGAGAGTAACAGGTTGTGATCTTTTATCCATGATGGATGGTTTTTTAGGATACAATCAAGTTTTAGTGAAGGAATCTAAACAATTCAAAACTGCTTTCACTACTCCATGGGGGACATATGTTTATGTAAGAATGCCATTCGGATTGAAAAATGCTGGAGCTACATTCCAGAGAGCCATGGATGTAGCCTTCAAAGAATTCATTAATATTATCATGGTGGTCTATCAAGATGATCTAACTTGTTTCTCTAAAAGCGCTAATGATCATTGTGGACATTTGGAAAAGGTGTTCAATAAAGCCTTGGAATATGGTGTGTCATTAAATCCCAAGAAATGTCATTTTGGGGTCACTGAAGGAAAATTATTGTGACACATTGTTTCCAAGGAAGGGGTAAGGATAGACCCTGAAAGAATTGAAGCAATAAACAAGGTGCCTGAACCAAAGAATCTTAAAGGTATTCAATCCTTTATAGGCAAAGTGAATTTTGTTAGGAGATTCATTGCAAACTTTGCAGAGATAGTGAAGCCCATTGTCAAGTTGCTCAAGAAGGATACCAAATTTTGTTGAGATCAAGAAGCCTTAGAAGCTTTTGCTGAAATTAATAAGGCCATTCAGGAAGCACTCGTATTAAAATCTCCTGATTACAGTAAGCCCTTTTGTCTATTTTCTTTTGCTTCATATCATACAGTAGCTGTAGTATTGTTACAAAAGGATAATGAGGGATATGAACATCCCATAGCTTTCTACAACAAGTCTTTGCAAGCAGCAGAATTAAAATATGAAACCATGGAGAAACAAGCTTATGCCTTAGTTAAAGCTATCAAGGCTTTTAGGCCGTATCTGGTAAATGCAAATATCATTGCTTATGTCCCACATGTTGCAGATAAGGATATCCTATCCCAGTCTGAGGTTACAGGGAAAAGATGCAGATGGATTAATAGAATCCAAGAATTTGACTTGGAAATAAAGATCACCAAGTTGGTGAGAGGTTTAGGTCTGGCTAAGCTCATGACTGAGTCTAATCTTCTAAACATTGAAATACATAATGTTGAAGTCAAAAGTACTTCAGTCACTAGCATTGAGAGACAACTTTGGTACTCAGAGATAGTTTGATTTTTAAGAAATGTTGAATTCTCAGAAGGAATGACACATAATCAGAAAATAACTTTAAAGCTCAAGTCACAAAAATATGTGCTCATTCAAGGTGATCTGTTCTGGAGAAAAAGAGATGGAGAATTGCTAATGTGTTTGGATGAATTCCAGGCTAAATGGGTATTGATTGAAATGCATGATGGAGTATGTGGGGGTCATTATTCTACTAAGACAACTACTGGTAAGATAATCCGGGCTGGATACTATTGGCCTACCTTATTCAAAGATGCCCATGCACATGTTCAGAAATGTGACCCATGTCAAAAGTTTTCATCCAAGATGAAGTATGAAGGAGCTTTGCCCTTAAATCCAGTCATAGTGGAAGCCCCTTTTGTCCAGTGGGGCATTGATTTTATTGGGGAAATTGTTGAGAGATCGAGAAGAGGTCATAGATGGATCATAGTAGCCACTGACTATTTCACCAAATGGATAGAAGCTATTCCTACAAGAAGAGCTACAAGTAAGGTTGTCATTGATTTCCTAATGGATAATGTAATAACTAGATTTGGAATACCTGCAAAATTGGTGATGGATAATGCCACGAGTTTCAGATCTAAAGAGTTTGTAGGATTTTGTACCAGTCATGGAATACTTATGTCTTACTCTTCACCCTATCACCCTCAGGGGAATGGACAAGCAGAATCTAGCAATAAAAGCCTTTTGAACATCATCAAGAAAATCCTAGAAGAAAATAAGAGATCTTGGGATCAAAAATTGAAATTAGCTTTGTGGACAGATAGAATAACAGTCAAGAAGGCCATTGGAATGTCACCTTTTGAACTGGTTTATGGTACTCAAGTCAGATTTCCAGTGAATAATCTTCTTCTAGTTTATAAATTCTTGCAAGATGAGGACATGGAGCTATCTAAACCTATGGAAATAGAATGATCCAAATTGTGGAGGTGGAAGAGCTCAGAACTTTGGCTCATAAGAGAAATCAGAAGATTCAATTGTAGTCCAAATATCTTTTTGATAAGAGGACATCACTAAGGAAGTTTCAAATTGATGACATTGTTCTTCAGTGGAATGCAAAAGGACAGGACAAGGGAAAGCATAAAAAATTTGAATCATTATGGATTGGCCCTTTTGTGGTTTGTGACTTAAATGGTAAGGATTCATATTTTGTGAAGAATATGAATGATGAAATACAGGAATTTCTAGTGCATGGACAATTCCTGAAACATTATTTCTCTTGATGTCCATGCACAGTGGGTCCTTTGTTTGTATATATTTTGTTTCCTTCCTGTTGTTTTGTTTGGGTCTGTGTTTTGGTCTGTTCCTCCAGAGTTTTTGAGTTTTCTTGTGTTGACCTTGCGATCAACCATCCCCAGTCAGAGCCGATGTTATCACTATTTAAAAAATGGGTTTACTTTTCCCATAATTGGCTAAGTTTTTGAAATTTTGAGTTAGACACACTATCAACTGCTTCAAGCTCTGTGTTAGGTCTTAAGGGTTTAGGGTTTTAATTTTAAATCATTCAATGTTTAATCAAAACCCTCTGGTTTCTATTCCTTCATTCTTTATCCACTTAAGTAATGGGTCTTGGGGTCGTATGTGGTGTCCCCCCATGTCTAATGCCTAGGTGGTTGTCGAATTAATTGTAAAAATTTATGCCTTATGTCTTTTCTTCCTAATGTTGTCGGGCCCAGTAAGTTGTACGCAGCTCTCAGATGGATCTATGGTTTTCACTATTTTGTTAGGCGAAGTTGCACATGGTTTAAGACTCGCGAAATGGTGAAAGCGAAATGCGTTCTAAATGGCGCATTTGGCCCGGTTTAAAATGGCTTCATCTTGTTCAAGATCTAACGACTAGCATTATTTCACAGTTGAAACTTGCAAGTGAAATACCTTTCGCGAAATGGCAAAAGCGTTTGGTGGGACCCTGCAGCGAAGACTTTCTAAGTGACTAAAAGGTGATTAAGTCCAATCTGATCCGACAGTTCATGCTGTTTCATGGCTGATAGATGCTCGAAGGTTATGCTCTGCGAAATAGCGAAAAGGGAGTTTTTATAAGGGCATAACAGATGCGCAAGTTTCATTTGATTTGACGGTTAGCGCAGCTTCGCAGGATGAAGATGCTCGACAGTTAGCTTTCACGAAGTAGCGAAATGATGTGGTGCTCCAAGCAGGTAGTCCAGTCGGTCGAGATGGTGAGTAAGATGATGGCACATGGCAGAGGGTCAACATAGTCAGCAAGTCGGATTTAAGGATTAAAAGGTGGGTCCCAGAGGTGAGTCATGCCGTGGGATAAGAAATGACCTGACAGATACAGGTGTCAAGGATGAGGTGGAATCTAGTGTTTTCTCTCAGCAAATGAAAGGTTGACATGTCAGTTTAAAAAGTGACTAGATTCCAGGTGGATGGAGTTTGAGTTAGAGGGCCCACGTCTGCCGGATTCAATTATGTTGTTAAGCATCGAGCAAGTCAAACATAATCTAGAGGCCCATGTGAATTCACAATGGTAAAGTGCTCATGTTTTATGCCTTGTGAAACAGTGAAAAGGTTTTTGGGCCTCGAAGACAAATAAATCATGAAGTTAAAAGGGGATCAACTCCATTTTGATCTAAGGGCTCGCGTTGTATTGTGGTTGCGAACCAACTGGAGGATATGCTTCGGGAAATAGGAAAAGGAAAAAGGGCTCATCCAGGTGTAATGCTAGATGGTGACGTGTCCATGGACATGTGGTTTTAGAAGAATTTGAGGGCCCACCAAGGTGTAACTGACGGTTATAAGGGAAAGACACATGGCTAACGTTGAAGTAGACTTGAACAGTTTTCCAAAGCTAATGGTTGACTGCCACGTGGTAGTTAGTAACCAATGAGAAAGTGGTGTAAGTAAAGCAAGCATAAAGGTCTCCCTTAAAGGATGGTCATCTCCGATCTGATCCAATGCTTCGCGTTGTTTCATGGCCCTAAGTTGAAAGCAGTTTAAGCTATGTGAAATAGTGAAAGACCATTAGCCATCAAGATAAAGGCGTGGTTAATGAAGAAGCTGACCGTCTTGATAAGAGTTAAACGCCGAGCAGTTAAAGTTCCATCTAATGCCTGGCATGGCTTCACGAAGGAAAAGTGCTCGGAGGATAAAGCCCACGAAATGGCGAAAAAGAGGTAGGGCTCGACACGAAAGCAAAGTTGTTAAGTCAGTGTAAAGGCCGATTAAGTTTCTTTTGATCAGACGGTTGGTGTGATTTCGTTTAATGAAATTGCTCTAAGGTTATGCTTTGCGAAAGAGAGAAAGAGAGAAAGGAAAGAATGTGCAGGTATGTTGTGACCCATTGGAGCGAAAAATTTGAATTCTCTCATGAATTCAATTTTGAAGGGATGGCCGAAGCATGCGGTATCAATGTCGTAGTTAAGAGCCTGAGTACCATATATGATCTCCTATTGATTGAGTAAAGTTATCATTCTAAAGAATTGTTGCAGAGGAGCGGTTGCAGAGATATTTTCTTCAAATATAGAGCAAATTCATTCAGTTGCAAAGCGGATTCCTTCAAGCTGAAACAGGTTTTCTTGTACTCTTGCTTGGTAATTTCTTAGTAGTGTGTCTCAATTGAGGTCTTGATTTTGTCACAGAACCAGTTGGGGGTAATAGTTTAATTGCTTGCATATTTTAAGATGGCACCTAAGAGAGAATTCTTAGGGAAAGTTAAATACTAGGAAAGGGCCATTTGTGATGATTTTCTCGAGTAGTTGACATTGTCAACTAATCAGGCATCAAAGGTGAAAGAATTAGTGCCAAGAGCTGCTCATTTGAAAATAGGAGAAGGGTTATATGACAAGGGTAACTAGTTGAGAGACCCATAGCTTGGGTTGTCTGGGTTGGGGTTGTTCAAAGTTGGATTTGGCATGAGAAATTCCCTAGCCCCACAGAATAGCATCTGGGAGTTAGATGTTGGAAAATTGGTAGTTCCAGGAGTATTCATGGATATGGATCTCCTAACCCAAATCGCACATAATTATGATCCAGTCACAAGGAGCATTAGGGATATAAATGGGAAAGCCCTCATTGAAATAAATAATGAGGAATTCAGAAGTACTTTTGGGCTTAATGAATTTACCAATTTTTTGGAACCCATTAACTTCAAATCATTAGCTCAAGTATACAGTGCACAGAGGAACCACCTTAGAAATGGGCCTCTTAAGGAATTTTTTGTGAAGATAGGTGGGTTGACAGTTGTAGGACCCAACACTGAAGAGCCTTTCTCATTGAATTTGTTTACCCTTAGGGCTAAGGGAGTGTATTGGTCACTTTGCCAAATTTTGGGAGAGGATGTTGAGGCAAATATGCCCAATCATTACATGCTAATGATTGCCAGATTTTGAATCCTTCTCTTGCAGTAACCTTTGATTATGATTCTTTTACTACTGATGCTATCCATGGAGGGTTGATAGGAATAAAGAATGGGAAGGTGGATAGGCCTTTTGGATGGTATTCACTCCTCATGCATCTGTTTTTGTTCAAAGGTGGTGATTATTTTGCAAGTGGAATGGACCTTATAAAAGAGAAGGATGGAGAAAAGATGTCAGTGCAACTATGGAGTACAATGTTGTCATGGGACAGAGATGATGCTAGTTTCTTAAAATTTGATAAATGTTTTACATCAAAGATTAGAACTTTCCTCTATTCAGAAAACCCAAGAATCCCCAAGGTTCTTTTGGAATTTATTAGACCAAAAGAATTTGTAGAAAATATAAAAATTGTCCATAATTGGGGTGATATTTACTTATACCCTGCCTCCATAGTATTAAGAGTATTTGGTTTCAGAGGCACTCCATTCTTATTGCCCTATCAGGTCCCTCTCAAAGTGGGAATTGCAAAAGTCCTTAGACAAATTGGTAGTGTGCAAGAGGCAGAGCTGACAGGCAGGGGTAAAGGGACTATTTTCCCTGCGGTTACTATAGCCCATCAATTTGTAATAACCAAGGGAGGTTGGAATTGTTTTGAAGTTTTTCTCAAACCTTATCATTTGTCAACTGCAATATCCAGGTGTGCCGATCTAGAAGATTTCTTCAATGACATGTTTAGAAAGAGAGCAATATGCAGAGGTAGACCCCATCAATTTCAGTTTCCTGAAAACCTAATTAGAAATAAGTTTGATCTAGATGGGCAGGAGCTAAGGAAGGAAAAGTGGGTGGCTTATAAAAAGGCCTTAGATTTTGTCTAAATTGTCTAGCTTTTTCCCTTTTGAGAAGAAAATAAAGTTCCTAATTCTTTGCTTTGAGGATGTAATGCAGACTCTAAAAGAAAAGAGGGAGGTTGTGATAAAAAACAACCCTGAAAAGGCAAGAATGGTTCTAAGTAGGTCTGCCTCCACTAGAGCAATCCCTCCTGGTGACTATACATTGCACAAGAAGTCTAATTATAGTGTGCTAATGCCTACAAGAGGGGAGCCCTCTACCTCCAAAGGAAAGAGGAAGATACAAGATGTCATTGACATCCAAGAGAGCCCAAAGAAGTAGAGAGTAGGAAAAGAGATACAATCTGATACACCCTTGTACTCTCCATCCCAATCCCCTATTCATATAGGAGATGAACAGGAAGCAGCTGAGCAGCTAATACAGTTAGGTAGCCTGGGAGAAATAGCCTACACATATGATGAAGCAGGGGCCGATCCTATCATCAAATCCACTTGTGATACCACCAAAGATCTAGTAAAATTGGCAGAAGGGATAGACAATGCTGACGGGAAGATCAACTTGTACAAGAAGGAGTACACTGATAAGGTTTTTGAATTGCTCCTAGGAGTTTTTGTCAGCCCAGATCAACTGAAGGACAAACAAGTGTGGCTTAAGGAATTAGAGGCCAAATTGTTAGCCAAAATAAAAGGAATTTTTGACTTAGATGATGCTTCCTTTTTTGTTGTAACAATTCAGGAGATAGAGAAAATCAAATCTCACTATAGTTTTCTCAATTCAGAGGTTAACAAGATGAGGAATTCATGGAAAAGGTTAACCAAGGCTAAAGAAAAAGTGATTAATTTCACATGGCCGGCTAATGATGTATACAACACATGGACAAGAAAATATGCCATCCAGGATGTAGAGCAGTTAGAAGGCGCTCCTAAATAGTTAGAAGAGGTTGCAACTGGACAGCAAGTAGAAGAAGCTGCGGAGGTCGAAAAGGACTTGTAACTATTTTTGTAAAAGATCTTTGTAACTTCTTCTTGAGAAGAAATGATTGTAACAAATTCTCCTAGGAAAGTCTGAAGCTATGTGCATCCGTATTGTTATAAATGGATACCAAGACTAATAGAAAGATGATCGCAAAGAATTGTAAGAAAACACTACAGAAATTTATCTGAGCTTTTCTAAGTTTAATGGAGAATATTCGAAAGTTTTTGTAATACTTTCTTGAAGATAATATCAATATACAGACCATCGGTTTTGAGTTAAAACTTTGTGTCATCTTCAAATGTGTTTGCAATTATTTACTGTTTCATTCTAAATAATCCAGGGTTATTTTGTTTGAATAGGGGTTGTAAGGCAACTTTTAGTAGATGTGCTTGTTAGCTTTTCTCTTCAGGAGGGAAATTAAATATGCGGGGATCACTTCTACTAGTAAATTCCTTGTGAGATATTTGAATCTTGATGAGCATAGTTTAATTTGGTGTGCATAAATTCTTATATGTGTCAGGCATATATAGGGATCTACAGAAGCCAAACTAATGGGATATGTATAGATATTTGACTGTGAGAGTATTGTTTGAACTCAGATGACTCTGTGACCTTGGATAACGCATTGGTATAGATCGAGGTTGTCTATTACATGTTTTGTAGGTCAAATACTGAATATGAGTATAATTTTCATTCCTTTGTTTCAGATAGTTTCAAGGTGATTAGATCCACTGGTTTTCTGGACTGGTTTGCTGTGGATTTATCTTTTGAAAGTGTGAATTTAGTTCACAAAGGTATACCCGCTTGGACTCTGAGTAGGTCAGAAGTGTAGGAGGTTAAATCAAACCTTGTCATATGTTGTCCTAGAAGTTTCCTTCTCTTTAATATCCCTTCTGCACAGAGTTATTATATCATAAATAGGATGTTGAAGTGAATTAGATTTTGAAGACAACAGGCTCAATACAATATCCAATCAATAAACCATTTTTGAGATGTGCTATACTGATCTGGAATAGATATCATGTACCGGTTCATAACCTAGAACTATCTGCTGGTAAAGGCAAATCTATCAACTTGATTAGACCAATAAGAAAAAAACCAAATCCAAACATCCAATCCATATGTTTGACATAACCAAATGATCTCCAGATGATAACAAGTTATCATCACTACCCGTGAACCATATATCCTGCTAGTGAAGCATATACCGATGACTGTGCATAAGCCAATATCTATGCTGGTGAACATAATGTGTCGGTTTAATATAACCAGAGTGCCAAATCAACAATGTAAACCTCCAAGAAGATAAGTGTTGACATCAATGAGAAAACCAATGCAGCACATGACAAAGTCATCCATAATACCAACACTATGTAGCTAAGATGGTTGCAACCAAATTACCTAACCATACTAGTGTTGGAATCCAATAACACTAAGAGGAGGGGGGGGGGGTGAATCAGTATTATACCGGTATTATTAGTTTTAGCCTTATTAAAACATGCATACACCAACCAGTATACCAGTACATACATAATTGAAAGAAGTAAAGAAACCAATAAGCCAATCACAAAAATGAGAACCATAACACACAAAATTATATGTGTAAACCCTCAAAGAGGAAAAACCATGGTGGGATTTGTGACCCACAATATCAATCCATTGGCCATATGAAGAGATATTACAAAATATAAGGGGGCCTGCACTTGCAGGAAGGCTTGCAACCTAAAGCACACTTCTCAATCACAAAAGGAGCCTCACTGACTACATTTAAATCTAGACTACAATCTGGAGAAGTGTTGAACTGCAAAAGATAGCATCTTCTATGCCAGAATACAGTTCTGGTTTAAGCTCTGTCTCTTCCAGTTTGAAACCCTAAACCCTTTACCGGAATAACCCTTAAAAAAATATCCTCACATACATAATCTCTTTGATATATTTCGCATCTTATCACATCCACATCTCCATTACATTTTCATTACAATATCCCTATCAAAATGATCTAATCCAACTGACTTATATACTCTATACAACTTATCATGCCTTATGTTGGCTTACAAAGATAATTACAATATCAAATTACATGTCACTTGATAACATAAATACATGAATAACCAAAACTATTGCTGATGTCAGATCCAAGAGATGTCAACCTCTAATACTGATAACCTTATTATAAACCATGTTGGCCTGCATTGCTGGTATCCAAATAAATCCTTCTATCATGCCGGTGTCGGTGTCGATACCGGTGTAGTGTCTGCGAAGTGCCTGCCAGTACACAAGTGAACCAAAACATGAAGTCGGAACAAGATACCATGTTTCCATCAATAGAAACATAGTGAGACCAATCCAATTGAGTGTCAATTTCCAACAACTAGGTTCATTATCAACAAACTTAAAGTAATAACAATTGTAGATCAATGTGAATTAATCCTTTCAAACAAGAAATGAAAATAAAAAAGGAGAGTTCCACGTTATCTCAAGTGTCATGCTTGAGTAATGTGGTCCCTTTGTGAGATAACAATATTACTTATGAAACATTCACCAATTCTTCATTATAACATGTATGTAAAGTAACATCAAAATACTTGCAGAAAATCTAGAAAAAATATTTTATTAATTCTCATAGATTCTAGTAATAACTGGGTACAAAACAAACTAAAAATTGATAGAATAACTCCTCTTTCTTTCTTTCTTTCTTTTTGACTAACTCCTTAATAAAACAATAGATCTATATTTAAACATTGAGGATGAAGTTAATCATTAACTATCTTTTATTTACTACTAACTACCTGCCACTCATGTTGAAAATAGACAACTTATTCAACATAAAGAACAAAACTAACTATGAGAGTTTTCTACAAGAGAAACTCCTCTACATTAGTATCTTGTACATTATCAACCATTTCAATATCTATGTTTGCCAGTATCTCGACATTTGTCTATACACCTGTATCTACCTAGGGCTTAATTTCCACTATCTTAATGTTTTTCAAAATTGAGGGTTAAGTACCCATAATACCCTTTCCTTTGCCTTCAATCGGGGCGTCTGCAATGTCTGTCTTTGATTTCAGTGAAGTAAAGAAACCTTGGTTCTCTCCTAAGAACTTAACCCATGCCTTGTGGGTCTCTTTTATTATCTCATTTACCCTTTCTAGCATCGGACTAGTTATTCTATGTTTGTTGTTAAAGAATTTTCTATCTGCCACCTCAAGTGTCCTTTCCATTTCCTCTGGAGTAATAGAAACACAAATAGATAACAATTCTTGAATTTTTATGTGTTTGTCTTCTTGCATTGCTGATAGCTTCCTAGTATCTAACATATCATAAAGTTATGCCGGTATTTGATCTTCAATTCCTATCAAGGCTTTCTTATAAATATCCAAATATAACAATACTGCTTCCTTTACCTCTCTTTTTTTATCATCCTCTAAATGTTCATAATAAAATTGTACATTTTTTAACACACTGAATTATACGTGGAAAATCTACAAGAAGAAAAATCATGGTGGGATTTGTGACCCACAATATCAATCCATTGGCCATATGAAGAGATATTACAAAATATAAGGGGGCCTACACTTGCAGGAAGGCTTACAGCCTAGAGCACACTGCTCAATAAAAAAAGGAGCCTCACTAACTACATATAATTCTAGACTACAATCTAGAGAAGTGTTGAACTGCAAAAGATAGCATCTTCTATGCCAGAATACAGTTCTGGTTTAAGCTTTGTCTGTTCTGTTCTGAAACCCTAAACCCTTTACCGGAATAACCCTTAAAAAAAATCCTCACATACATAATCTCTCTGATATATTTTGCATCATATCACATCCATATCTCCATTGCATTTTTATTACCATACCCATTACAATATCCATATCAAAATGATCTAATCCAACTGACTTATATACCCTATACAACTTATCATGCCTTATGCCGGCTTACAAAGATAATTACAATATCAAATTACATGTCACTTGATAACATAAATACATGAATAACCAAAACTATTGCTGATGTCGGATCCAAGAGATGTCGACCTCTAATACTGATAACCTTATTATAAACCATGTTGGTTTGCATTGCTGGTATCCAAATAAATCCTTCTATCATGCCGGTGTTGGTGCCGATACCTGTGTAGTGTCTGTGAAGTGCCTGCCAGTACACAAGTGAACCAAAACATGAAGCCGGAACAAGATACCATGTTTCCATCAATAGAAACATAGTGAGACCAATCCAATTGAGTGTCAATTTCCAACAACTAGGTTCATTATCAACAAACTTAAAGTAATAACAACTGTAGATCAATGTGAATTAATCCTTTCAAACAAGAAATGAAAATAAAAAAGGAGAGTTCCACGTTATCTCAAGTGTCATGCTTGAGTAATGTGGTCCCTTTGTGAGATAACAATATTACTTATGAAACATTCACCAATTCTTCATTATAACATGTATGTAAAGTAACATCAAAATAGTTGCAGAAAATCTAGAATAAATATTTTATTAATTCTCATAGATTCTAGTAATAACTCGGTACAAAACAAACTAAAAATTGATAGAATAACTCCTCTTTCTTTCTTTCTTTTTGACTAACTCCTTACATAAAACAATAGATCTATATTTAAACACTGAGGATGAAGTTAATCATTAACTATCTTTTATTTACTACTAACTACTTGCCACTCATGTTGAAAATAGACAACTTATTCAACATAAAGAACAAAATTAACTATGAGAGTTTTCTACAAGAGAAACTCCTTTATTAAATGGTTACACCAAAATATAAATGAGTCCTTCCCATCACTCTAGACGTGATGGTGCATAACAAAAGACCAATTCAAATATCAATTATATTTAAATAGAGGCAAAGTTTGTAAAGACTTCTCTTCTCATGCTTTGACTATTTCTGCTCCTAGTTGTCCCATGTACATGTGCATTCAATTCCTCCCCTCTGACTAAAGATGATTGGTGTAGAAAAAAATTACCTTCCTTTATTCAGTTTCATGGTCTTGTACCACATTAGTACCAAACATAAATAACACACACACAAACCATTATTCACAATCATTTAGTGCTAAGCATTCATCAAACACATAGTATATGTATATATATTATAATTAATAGTAATTGTAGTCTTTTAAATGCATAGAGTATAAAGAAATCTTAAATAAAGTCTAAAAGTGGTATAAATTGGAGACATCAAACTACAAAACCTAGGACATTGGGTAAGTGCACCAAGATGGTGAACAAAAAGGGGGGTATATGTGGCCACTTTTTTTTATTTTTTATTTTTCTGAAAACAGGTAAACCTAAACTTCAAAGAGATATTTGAAGTTCGTGCACTAAAAAATAGGAGTTGAGAAAAAAATAAGAATTGTAGTACTCTGGATCTAGTTTCTAAACTACTAAAGTTTTTAAAAATTGGATAAGATTAAGAGGGTCAAATCTTTCACGCTAAAAAAAAGTTCCTGATTTTTTTAGAAAATATAACATAGCTGTTTTCATGCACTGCACAAAATATATAGTTAGATTTACTAGTTTGCAAAACCCTTTGGTAGGATGATAGGTAAGAGTGAGATCTAGAAGTTGTGTATTTTTTTTGTAATTTTACGTTTAGTATTTGTTTTTTAATGATTTTTTGAAGTGACCGCATCCTGAAAATTTGGTACCTGTTCGTGCGTTGGGCATAACTTGCATCAAAATAATCGAAAATGAAAACTTCTTTTTTTAAAAGTGTATATAATCTAGTGTAGAACAATAATATGTAATTTGTTTTGAATTTGGTCAAGTATATCAAAATTTATTAAAAAAATGGTAGATATATGTCTATGAGGACTGTCAAGGCACTAGTAAAGAAAATTAAAGTTTACTATGCTAATGTTGTCCAAAAATAGAAAAAATTATATAGTCAGAAAATTGAGAAGATGTGTGAGATTATGGTGGTAATTTTAGAGATACCCACTTGATCATTTGTACACCTGATGATGAGAAAGTCAAGAAATCATGTTGGAAAATGAAAAAACATGTAAAGGGATAAAAATGGGGGGAAAATGGGCTTGCAAGCCTTGGGGTCATTTTCCAACCCTCTTACCAAGCCAAAACCCGCACGGGTTTGAAAAAAAAGTACTATTCACAGTTCTTCATAACCTGCATGGGTTTTGAAAACCAAAAAGTACTATTCATAGTTCTTCATAACTGCACGGGTTTTGAAAAACAAAGAGTACTATTCATAGTTCTACATAACCCGTACGGGTTATGTAGAACTAAAACCATTATTTTGTGTTTCATAAAACCCATATGGGTTATGAAGACATAATAATGTATGTTTGTAAATTTAGCATTTACTACACATATGTATAGACATACATATATAATATGTGTTTATGTATGTATATATGTATATCTATAGTTATATATACATATATTAATATAGATATATGTATATATGTTTGTATACATGCATGCCTCCCTTCTTTTCCTCTCTCTCGTCTTCCTTCTCCATCTCTGTATTTGTATATTCTGAGCCCTAAATATCCTCCTTGAGTTCTATCTCATCTCTCTCTGCTGAGTCTCTCACCCTATTCTCTTTCTCATTCTATGTACAGACATACATATATAATATGTGTTTATGTATGTATATATGTATATCTATAATTATATATACATATATTAATATACATATATGTATATATTTTTGTATACATGCATGCCTCCCTTCTTTTCCTCTCTCTCGTCTTCCTTCTCCATCTCCGTGTTTGTATATTCTGAGCCCTAAATATCCTCCTTGAGTTCTATCTCATCTCTCTCTAAAGAGTCTCTCACCCTTTTCTCTTTCTCATTCTCTCTCTACCTCATGTCTCTCACCCTCTCCTCCTCCTCCTCTCTCTCTCTCTCTCTCTCCCTCTCCTATCCTATTCTCACCCTCTCCCCTCCCTCTCCTTCCCCCCCTCTCTCTCTCTCTCTCCTATTCTCCCCATCTCCGCCCTCCCTCTCCCTCTCTCCCAATCTCCTCTCTCCCCCTCTCTCTCCCCCTCCCCCTCTCCCTCTCTCTCCCTCCCCCTCTCCTTATCCTATCCTCTCCCTCTCTTCCTATCTCCTATTCTCTCTCTCTCTCTCTCTCTCTCTCTCTCTCTCTCTCTCTCTCTCTCTCTTTGTTGGCATATGATGAACCGACATATTGATATGATGATAATGTATGTTGTCATTGCTGTCAATAAGTGTAAGTGAACCGGTATGTAGATTGGAAGGAGTTGGTGAACCGGTGTTGGGGTTTCACTAAGTGTGACTACCGGTTGGTAGTCTCAGCTCTAGGGTTTCTGGTTCAGCAATCTAGCTTGTGTGATGCAACCGATGAAATCTTGTGATGAGTTAGCTAAGAGATGATGATGAGATCAAGGTGCCACGTCAGCATTGTGCATGTGAAGGATTTCCTTAAGGATCTTGCATGAGAAGATCCACTGCATTAAATGTCTACCTTAGGAATGAACATTCTTCTTAGTGGTATGAGAAGAGAGCGTAATGAGTTACTGATTCCCATGTGCGGTGAAGAATGGATGATGCAGATTGTCTTGTGATCTGTTTGAAATTGTATTGCTCTATGCAAAGTGTTTGGGCGGTTAGGATTGGATTGCTTGTATTATAAACCTAAGATGCTTAGGGTTTCGGGTTTATGCTACCAACCTAATTGTTGTCGATAAGGTCGATGATGTTTTTTATTGTAAGTTGTTGGCAAATGTTGTGTGTGTGTATTTGAGTGATGAGATACTTGCCAGACCAGTAAGAGAAAACTATAGAGTGTGATTGTAGAAGTAGAGGAACTAAAAAGAATCTACCTTGGCATGTAGTGCTATTATCATATCAGAGTTTTTACCTATTGTCTTCTAACCATTTCAACAATTGGAAAATCTCTTTACCAGGTAGCTTTAATAGGATTGCTATAAATCCTCTAACCAGGTGACTCAAGTTTATTAAGTTCTTTAAATCCTCTAGCAAGGTAACCTTTAAAAGGGTATATAGCTATCCCTTAACTGGGTGATCTTTAACATGATCGGATCCTAGCAGAACCTTATTGTAAAGTCTTTAACCAGACTAGGCCCCTAACCGAGCAAGCTTCAAAAGAGTTCAAAACAAGCTTGTGGGTATTCATCCCCATCATGGTTTTTCCCATTTGGGTTTCCACATGAAAAATCTGTGTCATGTGTTGTGCATTTTTCATGTGATTCTTTGTTTGAGAGATTATGCATGGAGAGCTAATAGGTTATGGTATTAATGGCATACCATATGCATATGTTTATGGGTGAAGTTGTTATCAAGTATTGATTGTATTTTAAGTGTTCAGACTTATTAGTTTATGCTGTCTGAAGTCTTACTGTGTTTAATCGGTAGTGCCATGGTTAAAATCAGTGATGAAGACAACCAGCTAGTATTGTTTTAGCTTGATAAGATTGTGACAAAGTTTTTGTATGTACTATTTCACACCCCCTCTCAGTACCGGTTAGGGTATCTGTTGTTCACCATTATTCATCAATTGGTATCAGAGCAACTCTAGGTCCTCGGTGATATAAGCTTAACCACTTGAATGTAAAAGATCATGCCTTAATGATGAAGAGGGAAGGTCCTAAGTTCATAGAGATAACTTCAAAATATGAAAGGACATAATGAAGATCTATATCAAGGGTATGGGTGCTCAACACTGGAACTATGTTGAGAATGTCTATGTAATTCCCACTGGCACTTTAACTGATGATCAGAAAAGAGAGATTCAAGAAAATGGGCAAGTCATGGAAGCTCTTATGAGAAGTTTGTTTGATATTGAGTTCATTGATGTACAAGACAAGGAAATTCCTAAATATGTATGGGACACATTATAAACTATTTATGGCAGTGATGAACATGTAAAGGAAGCTAAGGAAGAGAGCCTTAGAGGAAAATTTGAAGACATGAGGATGGTTGAAGGTGAGACCATTCAATAATATGGCATAAGAATCAAGACTACTATTGGAGATATCAAGAGCACTGGTGGAACGATTGATGATGCCATCGTTGTCAGTAAAGTCTTGAGATCATTGTTACCAGTCTATGCAATTAGAGTTGCTGCTATTCAGGAACTAAGGTCTATTGACAAAACCAAGGTATCCTTAGACTCTATCATTGAAAAGTTAATTGCATATGAGTTGAATAGCTATGATGGTAGTGTTCAGAAGACTGAGTCAGCTTTTAGAGCATCTACTGCACCATCCAGAAAAGGAAAAGAAACTAGTACCAGTTATGAATCCATGCAAAGTAGAGGTATGGATGATGAAGAAACTCTGATGGAGTTTGAAGATCTTCTTGCCAAGAGACTTCCAAAAGGTACTGGAAAATACAGAGGTAGGCTTCCTTTGAAATGCTTTTCCTACAATAAGATAAGACATATAACTATTAACTGTCCTAACAATGAGAATAAGGATAAAATAGAGATGTTTAGAAAGAATAAAGGAGGAAATAGAAGAAATTGTCTTGTTGCAGTGGATGAAGAAAATGAAAACATAGTATTTGTAGTTGTAAAGGAAGAAGTGTCTGACAAGAAAGCACTTGTCTCTTGCATTGACAACTATAATGAGTGGATAATTGATAGTGGTTGTTCTCACCACATGACTGGTGATAGGAGAAAGTTTCTGTTTCTAAAAGAATATGATGGAGGTGTTGTCAAATTTGGCAACGATGCACCATGCCTGGTGAAAGGTAAAGGATCCATATCACTGAATGGAAAGAGCAGTGCAGATGATGTCTACTTGGTAGAAGGTCTTAAGCATAAGCTGTTGAGTGTTGCTTAGCTAAATGATAAAGGACTCATTCTGGAATTCAAAGGTGGAGTCTGCAGTATAATTGGAAAGAGTGGTGAACTTATTGCCACCGGTAAGCAAATTAGAGGTAACTTATTTCAGTTGAATGCCAAGATAAGTCGATGCCTAATGGCAAAGTTTGATGACAGCTGGATATAACATAGGAGACTTTGTCATATGAACTTTGAGAATATTGTAAAGGCTAGTAAGATTAAGGCAGTAAGAGGATTGCCTTTGCTGAACAAACTGGAGAATTCCTTGTGTAGAGAATGTCAACTTGGGAAGATGTCTTCCTCAACTTTCAAAGGTAAGTCTTTTTCAGTAGAAAACTTACTTGATCTTGGGCATACTGATTTGTGTGGTCCTATGAAAACTAGAAGTATTCAGGGAGATAGGTATTTCATGATTCTTACTGATGACTACTCAAGAATGATGTGGGTCACATTCTTGAAAGACAAGTTTGAGGCATTTGGAAAGTTCAAAGCCTTTAGAGAATTAGTAGAAAAGGAAAGTGGTCAAAAGATGAAATGCCTAAGAACTGGTCAAGGAGGTGAATTCACTTCTGATGAATTCAACAAGTAATGTGAAGATAGTGGTATTAAGAGGTAGTTTTCTGCCCCAAGGACACCACAATAGAATGGGATAGCAGAAAGGAATAACATGACTATAGTTGAAGTGGCTAGAATAATGTTGATCCAAGGAAAGGTTGCTCACACTTTTTGGAGAGAAGTGGTGAGCACTGCAGTCTATACTATGAATCGGGTACTCATCAAGAAAGGTAGAGTTAAAACCCCTTATGAGTATTGGACTGGAAAAACTCCCACTGTGAGTTATTTTAAAGTGTTTGGTAGTAAGTGTTACATCAAGAGAGGTGAGTATTTGAGAAAATTTGATGCTAAAAGTGATGAAGGAATATTTTTGGGATATTCCACTAAGAGTAAAGCTCTCAAGTGCTACAACAATAGAACACATAAAATTGTTGAGAGTATCAATGTCAGGGTTGATGAATCCCCTGAGGAACTTGAGGAAACTTGCAACAAAGAAGTGGAAGATGAACTCGGTATAGCCTTCTGGGAACTAGTTAAGAAAGAAACAAGTAAAGATCTCAGTGTTCATGTACCGGTAGAAGCTGCAGTAGGGGAATAAGAAGAGGTAAGTGAAGAAAAAGAAGAAAAACTAGCAGATCAAGATAGAGTCATTCCTAGGTATGTGAAACTACATAATGATTCGAAGAAAATCATAGGAGATAAAGATGCAGGGATACTCACAAGAAGAAAGGTGAAGGAGAACTCTTGCATGATTTCTGAATTGGAGCCCAAGACTTCCAGAGAAGCACTTACAGATGAAGACTAGATTAAAGCAATGGAAGAGGAGCTTGACCAAAACACAAAAATGTCATAGGTACCAAATGGGTCTTCAGGAATAAGCTAAATGAAGAAGGCACAGTTGTAAGGAACAAGACAAGACTTGTATGCAAATGATATGCTTAAGAGGATGGAGAAGACTATGGAGAAAACTTTGCTGCTATGGCTAGACTAGAAGGTGTCTGAATGCTACTTTCATTTGCAACATTTAAGGGATTTAAGGTTTATCAAATGGATATGAAGTCTGTGTTCTTGAATGGAATCCTAGAAGAGGAAGTGTACATTGAGCAACCAGAAGGGTTTGCCTTATCAGAAGATAGTAATATCGTGTGTAGATTACACAAAGCCTTGTATGGATTGAAATAAGCACCTAGGGCATGGTATGAAAGGTTACATTCACATCTTGTGAAGATTGGATTTCAGAGAACAAGTGAGGATAGTAACATCTATCTAAAATCTGAAGGTGATCAGATTCTGATCTGTGAAATATTTGTAGATGACATAATCTTTGGAGGAGATTATAAAATGAGTCATGCTTTTGTAGATGAAATGAAGAAAGAGTTTGAGATGTCTCTGATTGGAGAGATAAAGTTCTTCATTGGTTTATAGATTCAAAAAATGAAAGAGGGTATCTTTAATACCCAATCCAAGTATGTCAAAGAGGTATTGAAAACCTTTGGCATGGAGGAAAGAAAACCGGTTGGTACATCGATGGTGACCGACTGTAAACTAACTAAGGAAGATGATTCAACATTGGTGAATGAGAAAGAGTACCAATCAATGATCAGTAAGTTTCACTATGTGGTGCACAACAAACCAGATATTGCTCATGCAGTGGGCATAGTAGCTCATTTTCAAAAAAGTCCAAGAGAATCCCACTTGGTAGTTGTCAAGCGGATTCTTAGATATTTGAAAGGAACAGTTGACTATGGATTGTGGTATCCATATAATGGTAACTATAACCTCAAAGTATATACCGATGCTGATTGGGTAGGTAATGTGGATGATCAGAAGAGCACAACCGGTGGAGTGTTCTTTCTTGGTGGAAGACTAGTCTCATGGACAAGTAAGAAGCAAAGCTATATTTCTCACTCTACAGCTGAAGCAGAATATGTGGCAGCATTTATGAACTACACTCAAGCAATCTAGATGAAACATGTATTGGAAGGTTTCAAAGTACCTGTATCTGAACTGGTGAATATATTTTGTGACAACACAAGTGCAGTAAATATTTACAAGAATCCGGTATTGCATGCTAGAACTAAGCACATTGAGCTTAAATATCACTTCTTGAGAGAGAAAGTTCAGATAAGGAGGTTGTACTACAACATATTTCCAGTAAGGATCAGCTAGAAGATATATTCACTAAGCCCCTACCGAAGACTACATTTACCTATTTGAGAGGTGAATTAGGGGTTCTGCCCCTTCATGAAGTCAACTAAAAGTTGTGTGCTCTGCATCAGTTAGGAACTATAGTGTCAAATCTTTCTGGATTGATGTGTTGAAGGATGCTACTCCATAGGGGGATCAACATAGTAGAGAATGGAATCTTGTGCCTCCACTTTGGTATTGTTCTCAAAGGGGGAGAAGATATCTAATGTATGAGGGAGAAGATATCTGATGTATGGAGGAGGAGATATTTGATGATGAAGATACACTGGTCTATGATGTCTACAGTTGCAATGCTACACTGAGTATTGCCATCAATGCCAAAGGGGGAGATAGTTGGTATATGATGAGCCGACATGTTGATATGATGATAATGTATGTTGTAATTGATGTCAATAAGTGTAAGCGAACTAGTATGTAGATTGGAAGAAGTTGGTGAACCAGTATGAAGAAATGCAGTGAACCGGTGTTGGGGTTTCACTAAGTGTGACTACCGGTTGGTAGTCTCAACTCTAGGCTTTTCGGTTTGGAAATCTAGCTTGTGCAATGTAGCCGATGACATCCTATGATGAGTTATCTAAGAGATGAGGATGAGATCGAGGTGCCACATCAGCTTTGTGCATGTGAAGGATTTCCTTAAGGATCTTGCATGAGAAGATCAACTGCATTAAATGTCTACCTCGAGAATGAACATTCTTCTTAGCGGTATGAGAAGTGAGTGTGATGAGTTACTGATTCCCATGTGTTGTGAAGAATGGAGGATGCAGATTGTCTTGTGATCTATTTGAAATTGTATTTCTTTATGCAAAGTGTTTGGACAGTCAGGATTGGACCGCTTGTATTATAAACCTAAGATGCTTAGGGTTTAGGGTTTATGCTACCAACCTAATTTTTGTCTATAAGGTCGACGATTTTTTTTATTGTAAGTTGTTAGCAAATGTTGTGTGTGTGTATCTGAGTGATGAGATACTTGCCAGACTAGTAAGAGAAAACTGCAGAGTGTGATTGTAGAAGTAGGGGAACTAAAAATAACTTCCTTGGCATGTAGTGTTGTTATCAGATCACAGTTTTTATCTAATGTCTTCTAACCATTTCAATAGTTAGAAAATCCCTTTATCGGGTAGCTTTAATAGGATTACTGTAAATCCTCTAGCTAGGTGACTCAAGCTTATTGAGTTCTTTAAGTCCTCTAACAAGGCAACCTTTAAAAGGGTTTCAACCTTTAACAGGGTATATAGCCATCCCTTAACCGAGTGGTCTTTAACAGGATCGGTTCCTAGCAGAACCTTATTGTAAAGTCTTTAACCGGACTAGGCTCCTAACAAAGAGAGATTCAAAAGAGTTCAAAACAAGCTTGTGGGTATTCATCCCCACTATGGTTTTTCCCATTTGGGTTTCCACGTGAAAAATTTGTGTGTCATATGTTGTGCATTTTTCATGTGATTCTTTGTTTGAGCGATTATGCATGCAGAGCTATGGTATTAATGGTATACCATATGCATAGGTTTATGGGTGAAGTTTTTATCAAGTATTGAATGTATTTGAAGTGTTCAGACTTATCAGTTTATGCTATTTGAAGTCTTACTATGTTTAACTGGTAGTACCATGGTTAAGATCAGTGATGAAGACAACTGGTTAGTATTGTTTTAGCTTGATAAGATTGTGAGAAAGTTTTTGTATGTATTGATTCACCCCCCCTTCTCAGTACCGGTTAGGGTATCTATTGTTCATCATTATTCATCACTCTCTACCCCTCCTTTTCCTAATATCCCTCTCTCCCTCTCCTTATCCTACTCTCTCTCTCTCTCTCTCTCTCTCTCTCTCTCTCTCTCTCTCTCTCTCTCTCTCTCTCTCTCTCTCTCTCTCTCTCCTTTTCCCAATCTCCCTCTCTCTCTCCCTCTCCAATATCTCTCCCTCTCCCTCCATCCCCCTCTCATTATCCTACTCTCTCTATCTCTCTGTCTCTCTATCTCTCTCTCTCTCTCTCTCTCCACTCCCCCTCTCCTTTTCCAAATCTCCCCCCTCCCCTTCTCCTTATCCTATTCTCTCTCTCTCTCTCTCTCTCTCTCTCTCTTCCTATCCCCTATTCTCTCTCTTACCCCCTCTCCCCCTACTCTCTCTCTCTCCCTCTCCTTTTCCTAATCTCCCTCTCCATCTCCCTCTCCCCCTATCCCTCCATCCCCCTCTCCTTATCCTATTCTCTCTCTCTCTCTCTCTCTCTCTCTCTCTCTCTCTCTCTCTTCCTATCCCTATATCTCTCCCTCTCTTCCTATCCCCTTCTCTCTCTATCTCTAACTCTCTCTCCCTCTCCCCTCTCCTTTTCCCAATCTCCCTCCCTCGCCCTCCCCCCCCCTCTCTCTCTCTCTATCTCTCTCTCCTTTTCCTAATCTCCATCTCTCCCTCTCCCTCTCCCCCTCTCCTTTCCCAATCTCCCTCTCTCTCCCTCTCTCTCCCTCTCCCTCTCTCCCTCTCCCTCCATCCCCCTCTCCTTATCCTCCCTCCCCTCTCTCTCTCTCTCTCTCTCTCTCTCTCTCTCTCTCTCTCTCTCTCTCTCTCTCTCTCTCCCTTCTCTTTCTTTCTCTATCTCTCCCTATCTTCCTATCCCCTTCTCTCTCTCCCTCGCCCTCTCCTTATCCTATTCTATCCCTCTACTCCTACTCCTTACTCTCTCTCTCTCTCTCTCTCTCTCTCTCTCTCTCTCCACTTCCTATTTCGTTCCTAGTTCTATATAAACTGTACAGGTTATGCAAAACTAAGACAAAAAATTCTAGTTTTGCATAACCCACTTCCTATTTGGTTCCTAGTTCTATATAACATGTATGGGTTATGAAAAACTAAGACAAAAAATTCTAGTTTTGCATAACCAACAAGTTTCTAAAAAGTATAATGTTCCTCAAAACCCGTACGGGTTTTGAGGAACTTTTTATTTTTTATTATAAAATATAATATTCCTCAAAACTAGTACGGGTTTTGAGGAACTTTTGATTTTTTATTATAAAATATAATGTTCCTCAAAACCAGTACAAGTTTTGAGGAACTTTTGATTTTTAATTATAAAATATAATGTTCCTCAAAACCCGTATGGGTTTTCAGGAACTTTTTGTTTTTTTAATTATTTTTGGCTAGGCTTGGTGTGTTTTTGAATTTCTAGAACACGCATGGGTTATGAAAAATTTCATTTTTTTGTTCATGTGGCCACTTTCTTGTTGAGACAAACTCATCATACCCCCAAAATTTCTCATTTACTTGTCCTCAAGTAACTCAACTCCTAAGCACTGTTGCCTAAGACACTTAGCCTATAGTCAATTGTTCGAGTTACTCGTGATGTTTTATGTAGGTAGAATCCCCTGTCTTTGGCAATTTGTTTTGAATGGTTTTTTATTCATCCATATTTATCACATGTGGTTCAGTCTAATGAGATATTGGATGTATAAGTAATGGAGGATGGAACTGCAGAGGCAACCATTTAATATCGCATAATTTTTTTGCTCTAATGTACCTTTTGGCTGTTAATTCTAGTGCAATGAAATGATATAGGGAATGTGGCTCTTTGTGTTTCAATTCTAGAGTTAATTCACTCCACCATTGCTGCATGTGTGCCAAACTCTGTTCCTTTACCATATTATTCATGAACACTTGGAGCCTCTGATAATTCTCTGTTCTAATATCATGAACTTCTACATATGCACTAGGCCTTTGGATTATATCAATCCATTCATCTACAATGATAGTTGGATCCTCACTCTTAGGTATTATGTTTAGGAGATATGTCTTTTATTTCTCTTTATATTGCTGAATAAATTCTCCCCTTTCTTTGTCATTTCATAGGTATGAGGTGAGTGTCATTACTTGTAAATCTCCCACATAATATAAAGGGTTCTAGGTTGGTTTATAAGAGACAACTAAGTTATGCAAGTAAAACTCACATAGTTGATCTTGTAGATTGGTGTCAGCTCAGGAGTAAGATTGCAAAAACGATTGAGGGTCCACAACTGATATAGAGTGATCATTCAAAAATTGAGTAATTTGAAAACATAGGATTTTTTCTTGTAAGTAGAGAGCATACACTTGAGTAGGAGGCCTACAGTTTCTCAACCGATTAGCCAACTCGACCATTTGTACCAATTGATTGGTCAATTTCCTTATCAGAGTGTCCTTTTTATTTATGTCAACTTCATACAGATATTGAACCTTTACCTTCTCTTCAATCTATTTTGCATTAATATCTACATATGTCTCCTATTGTTTTCATAGTTCATAGCTAGGTTTAAGTATACTTACTAGTGCAGGTGTATTAATGTATGCCAACTGGTGGGTGATATGTTGGCAGTTTGTTGTTGTGAACCGATAAGCATGTTACAGGTAAGAAAGAAAAGTTGAACTAATGAAGAAGGATAGGAAACCGGTATGCAATTTGATTGATGACATTCAACAAGTTCCCACTCAATAAAGATGTTGTCACAAGATGAAGAGAAGAATGATAGAAAGTGTGTTGCCTCAAGACAACAAGGAAGACAAGGTTGAAGGTTACCGGGTCATATGTCTGGATTGAAGATGTATCTGCTCAATTTCAGGAAAGTCATATTAGTGCAATCTCAAAAGTAGAGAGATAAATGTAATGTCAATGGATTCCCACTAGTTGTTGGCCGACAGATGACAAAGATCCATTCCCATTGGGTGTTTATAGATTGAGTGCAACTTTCCATCTACTCCCACCAGTTGGTGGCAATGCTTAGCTTATCTCTCAACATGCATGGAATACATCATAACCCTCTAGGATAAGATAGTAAAAGAAGTTAAAGGAAGGTGATTGAAGGATTATACTAGATGACCAAAGTGAATCATGAGGAAGCCTCTCATATATGAAACTAAAGATATGAACCAGATCAATGAGAGAAGGCAAGATGAGCTACCGGGACAGAAGAGGAAGAGTAAGTTGTGACGAGTTTGTCACTTTGACAAACCGATTGAGATGAGAACTTGGTTGAAGGAGGAGAAGGAAAGGTTTTGCATCTATAGACATGGACCTACTTCAGATTGGTGATATCAATAGGGATGTTGATGTCAACCAGAATGTAGATGTAGATTGGTGCATAATAGTTGGATATTGATGACATGGAGTCATCAAGGATGTTACCGGTATGAAGCTACAAGTATGGTCAATTGGTAAATAGGAAGAGAGTAATGTTCAAGCAACTGGTACAAACTAATGAAGAAGATTCAAATGTTACAGTCTAGAATGTATGTTTATAACATTGGCATGAGTCTATGACTAAAACATCATGTTTGGTGAACTGGAGAGCACGTTTATAATTGACCAATATGTACGCGATGAAGAAGAGTGAATATCGGTTCGATATGTAGGTAGGTAAGGCAACTAGTAGGCTAACAAAGAGACAAAGTGGAGGGCTCTTATTAGATGGAGATGAGCATGATGAATCACACTTGGTACATGTTATGATTGGCAAGGTTAGTGACCCGACCGATATGTTCCCACTGATGGAGAAAAGAAGATCTGGCATGTAGGTTAACTAGTTAATATAACTAGTAAGGTAAGATGAACTAGTAGTGCACTTGGTCAGTGACTGAACCTAAACTGACACAGTCTGCTAGGCTGGATGTTGACAAAGACACCACGTAGACCCTAGGTTTCAAACACGTTGTGGCAAGTGAATTGTGCATCGTCGAGGTAGTCGGTGATTGGTAAGACATTTAATAAAGACTGCGAAAATCATGGGTCGATTGCAAAGGTTTGTGGCTCAATGTAGAATGAAAGGCACAAATTTATGATGCAATGATTGATGTAGGATATCCAGGTGAAGATTGGATTTGGTGAAGGGAACCATGAGATCACTTATTGTGATTGACAAAAACACAAGGCCAAGAAATAGGTTGCAGGTTGCCAAGTTTAGGAAACGTGTACTAGAAGGAAGAAAAATGGTAGTGTTGCGTGATTTGTTGCAAGCTGTCCATCTTTGATACAAGATCTGATTGGATCTGATATGGTTTGTGGTCGGTAGAAGAAACCCTAGCACGCCAAGATTGAATTTATATTTTTGATGGGAAAGCACAAGTATAAGTATGTAGATCAAAGATCAAAGTTGAGCATGTCGGATGCAGGAGAAAAGAGAATGAGTGTGCATCAAAGAGCTAAACAGTCAAAGAGCTCATCAATGAACATTGAAGTGACTGAGTGCTTGAGGAGAGAATTGGTAAGAAGGATTAAACTGGTAAGCAGAGTAACCAGTAGCGATGTGTTGGTATTTTGGTATAGGTTTTGTCATTGATGTCAACACCTACTAAACTCTTATCAACTCTGGCACTTTGGAGAATCAACAACATTCACCGGCAAGTAAGTGACTCATGCACAGTCACCAGTATATGGTACACCAGCAGGATATAATGATCACTGGCACTTGGAATGGCATGGAAGACACTTGGTAATATCGAAGATATCATGTGGACATCTTTTCTTAATGAATTGATCATTGGTATATTCATATTTGCATATTTTCTTTTACCGACAAATAGGTCCAGGGTTATCTAGGGTTACACTAGCAGGTTTATCTTTTCCAGATCAACATGGCACGCTATTATTGTTGTAAATGCATTAAGCTGAGATGTTCAATCAGTTATTGTATTATTTGTAAAAAATTTTTATTATAATATCTTGTAGAGCCAACCTACTAAAATTGGTCTTAGGTCATGGTATAAATGTAAGATCTTATTCGTAAGATCAAATGTGGAATGTGAAGAAGGTTTTTGTGAAGGTATATGTGAGATTAAGCGGAGCTATACATGTGGACATCATTTGAAGGTGAAGCTAGGCTTTTGTGAAAGCAGATCAGCATTACACTGGTACTGAATCCAGCATATGAAGATGTTATTTTGAGCAGTACATTCTTATTGGATTTAACCATCCAACTCTAGTCAATGTGACTCCCATTTTGTGATTGAGCAGTGAGCTCTAGGTGGTTGGCCTTTCTGCATGTGCAGACCCCATTTATGTACACTTACTATCTGCAGTAGTATCATCTAATTGTGGGTACGGTTTCCCATCATAGTTTTTCCCCTTACAGAGTTTCCACATACAAATATTGGTGTAATGTGTTGTCGCTGACTTTGTGTTTATGTTTTATGCACTAATCCTTACCTGTATAGCAATTAACGGACATATTTATCTGGTTTACTAGTATTAAGCATTAAGGTGGTTAAGTTGTTTTTGGTTTGAATTTATTTGACAACTGATTCACCCCCCCCTCTCAATTGTCTCCGGGACCTAACAATTGGTATCAGAGCTAAGTCCTCTTTTTGCAGAAGTTTAACAACTTGAGGAGATCCAATGTCTACTAACTATTTTAGGAAGGATAGTCCTAAACTTGATGGAACCAACTATGGCATATGGAAGATCAGAATGGAGACACATCTAAATTGCATTGGAAAAGACATTTGGGGTGTTACAAAGAATGGTTATACTACTGTTGTACAAGGTTAGCCTAGTCCAGCTAACTTGACTAAAGATGAGGAAAATGATTGCAAAGCAAGAGAAGCACTTTTGAGCGCATTATCAGATCAACAAATCATGGGAATATCAGATAGGTCTACTGCTAAAGCTATTTGGGATCATTTAGAAACACTGAATGAAGGAGATTTCATAGTCAAAATTGCAAAACTTGAAAGCTTCCGAGTCAGATATGAACATCTGAAAATGGAAGAAGATGAAAGGATTTATGTTTTTATGGAAAGAGTAAATGAAATTGTTTTGGGTATTAAATGTTGTGGAGGAACCTTAAGTGAAGATGAAATTATTTCAAAAGTTTTAAGAGGATTTCCACTGGCATATAAAATGAAATTCACTGCTATACATGAGTTAAGAACAATGCCTAATACATCAGTTACTAGGGATACATTGATTGGGAAACTTTTAGCTTTTGAAATTGAAGAATTTGGTCCTGTTGCTACTATAAAGACAGATTTGGCCTTTAAAGAATCAACATCATCTACTCCATCATTTGACAAATCTGATTGGAAAGAATTTTATGCAAGAGAACTTGAAGAAAGTAGGAAAGAAAATGATGAACTTGAAGCACTATTTGCAAGGAAAATGCCTAAAGGTCCAGTTGGAAGTAAGTATGAAGGTAAAGCACCCTTTAAATGTTTTAACTACAATAAGATTGGTCATATGGATTCAAGATGCCCTGATAGACATGCTAGACTAAGAGAAGAAGCTAGAAGGACATACAAGCCTAATCTTGAATAACAGAGATACAGATTTAAGAAGAATAAGGACAAATCTTGTTATGTTGTTGATGAAGGAGTGACTGATGATTTTGATGAGGATCCAATAGACAATGGATGGGTTTTTGTTGCTATAACAGAAGATCAATTGACACCTACTACTCAACTGGTAGTATAGGCCCTGGCAGCTAAAGTTAAAGCAAAGGATGAATGGATCATTGATTCAGGATGCTCACATCATATGATAGGAGACAAAGGTAAATTCTTGAACTTTCAAGAATATAATGGAGGCTTAGTGAGATTTGGAGATGACAAAGCTTGTTCAATCAAAGGTAAGGGTACAATATCTCTTGATGGTAAGCATATCACTGACAATGTTTACTATGTTGAAGGATTAAAGCATAATCTTTTGAGTGTTGGTCAATTAGTTGAGAAAGGATTTCAGTTACAATTTAAAAATGGAAAATGCAAAATCATGAATAGAACTAGTTTGGAAATTGCAACTGGTAATCAGACTAGAGGTAATATCTTTCATTTGAATAACAATGAAAAGACATGCTTAATTGCACATATAGATGAAAGTTGGTTATGGCATAAGAGACTTTGTCATGTAAACTTTGATTGCATGGTAAAAATCAGTACTACTAAGGCAGTTAGAGATCTACCTAAAATTGTCAAACCTCACAATATAGTATGTAAGGAATGTCAATTTGGAAAACAGGTTAGAGCTAGTTTCAAAAGTATTCCAGAGAAATCTAATAATACTCTTGATTTAATTCATACTGATTTATGTGGTCCAGCTAGAACTAAAAGCTTACAAGGTGATAGATATTTCGTGCTAATTATTGATGACTATTCTAGAATGTGTTGGGTTACTTTTCTCAGAGATAAATCAGAAGCACTTGGAAAGTTCAAACTGTTCAAAGCAATGGTAGAAAATGAAACCGGTAAGAAAATCAAATGTTTAAGATCAGATCAAGGAGGTGAATTTACATCTAAGGAATTAATACATTTTGTGAAGTAAATGGAATCAGAAGACAACTATCAGCACCTCGGACACCACAATAGAATGGAGTTGTTGAAAGGAAAAAAAGAACTATCTTGGATGTAGCAAGAAGTATGTTATTAGAAGCAAACCTACCACATGTATATTGGAGAGAAGCAGTTAGTACAATGGTCTATACATTCAACAAAGTTCACATCAAAGGTGAAACTGGTAAGACCCCTCATGAACTATGGTTTGGTAATACTCCTACTCTTAAGTATTTCAAAATTTTTGCAAGTAAATGTTATATCAGAAGAGATGAGTAGATTGGAAAATTTGATCCTAGAAGTGATGAAGGAATATTTCTTGGTTATTCATCTAAGAGAAAGGTATATAGATGTTTTAACAAAAGATTGCAGAAAATTGTTGAAAGTACAAATGTAAAAATTGATGAACAATTTAGAGGAACTTCAAGGTATATATACTCTGAACCGGCAACAGAAATTTTGACAAATGAACCTACTCTGAATCCACTGATACAGAATGAAGATCCAGTTACCCTAGTATCATCTAAGGATTCCACAGTAATTGAGGAACAACAACAAACAAAGACACCCCGGTATGTAAGATTGAATCATTATGAAGATCAAATAAATGAAAACAAGTACAAAGGAGTTATGACAAGAGGAAGATTGGAAAATGAAGAGGTATGCCTTATTTCTCAAACTGAAACATCATCTATTAATGAGGCATGTGAAGATAAATTTTGGATTAAAGCTATGGAAGAAGAATTAGAACAAATTGAGAAATACAACACTTGGACATTAGTTCCCCGACCTAAAGATAAAAATGTAATTGGAACCAAATGGGTATTTAGAGACAAACTTAATGAAGATGGTAAGGTTGTCAGAAATAAAGCAAGACTAGTGTGTAAGGGATATTCTTAGAAAGAAGGAATTGATTACAATGAAACCTTTGCACCGGTAGCTAGAATTGAGGCAGTCGGATTATTTTTGGCTTTTGCAGCACACAAGAACTACAAAGTTTATCAAATGGATATTAAATGTGCATTTTTGAATGGAGATCTTGAAGAGGAAGTATACATTGAACAACGTGATGGATTTTCCTTGACATATGACAATGATATGGTTTGTAGGTTAAGGAAAGCTCTATATGGATTAAAACAAGCTCCAAGAGCTTGGTATGCAAGATTGGATAAGTATCTTTTAAAGATTGGTTTTACTAAAGGAAATGCAGACAACAATTTATATTATAAAGTAACTAATGATGACATCTTGATTATAGAAGTATTTGTTGATGATATAATCTTTGGAGGAGAAGATGGATTATGTAAGGAATTTTCTATTAAAATGCAGCAAGAATTTGAAATGTCTATGATTGGAGAAATAGAATTCTTTTTAGGATTGCAGATTTCACAGACTAAGAAAGGTATATTGTTGATTCAATCCAAATACTTAAAAGAGTTACTAAAGAAATTTGGGATGGAGAACTCTAAACCGGTAAGCACACCTATGACAACAAATGACAAATTATCACAAAGGGATGAATCTACACCTGCTAATCCAACTAGATATAAATCTATGATAGGAGGTTTACTGCATTTGACACAAACCAGACCTGATATTATGAATGCAATATTTATTGTTTCAAGATTTCAAAGTAATCCTAGAAAAAATCATGAATCAACAGTAAAAATGATTTTTCGATACTTACAAGGCACTATAAATCTTGGATTATGGTATCCTAGAGATGAAAATTTTGATCTATGTGTATACACAGATGCAAATTGGGTAGGAGATGTGGATGACAGAAAAGGAACCATCGATGGAGCATTCTTTCTTGGACACAGATTAGTTTCTTGGTTGAGTAAGAAACAAAGTTTTACATCTTTATCAACAACAAAATTAGAATATGTTGCAGCAGCAACTAACTGTACACAGGTACTATGGCTTAAGCAAATGTTGAAAGACATAAAGGTAAAATGCAAGGAACCTATTACTATCTATTATGATAACACTGCAGCAATTGATATATCTAAGAATCCGATACTACATTCTAAAACAAAAAATGTTTCTATCAAACTAAATTTTCTAAGGGAAAATGTTGAAGCAAAGGAGATAAAACTGGTTTATGTGAATACTAAAGAGCATATTGTAGATATTTTCACTAAACCTTTGCCTAAGGAGACTTTTGAATATCTCAAAGATTAGCTTGGGGTCATACCCCCACTAGTAGATACTTAGAGAGTTGATGTCTGTCATCAACTGATAGAATTAATAGAGATATATTCTTACTCCAGCTTTGATGAGGAAGCTACTTCTTAGGGGGAGTAGTTGGTATATTGAATTGATTGGTATTTTGTATATGAACTTGGTTTTGTTGTAACTTTGGCATTTGATGTCAAAGGGCGAGAGATTGGTATGGAAAAACTTAAAAAAAAACATATTGCTCCCAGGGGGAGAGATTGTTGTTTAAGAGAGATTATTACTTTCTGTATCTGTATTTTGATTTCTGGTTATGATCATTTTGGAGATTGTTGGTTTTTGGTAATTGACATTTTTGTTTTGGCACTTTGATGGTTTTTCCATCTTGTGTTGACATCAATGCCAAAGGGGGAGATTGTTGATATTTTGGTATAGGTTTTGTCATTGATGTCAACACCTACTAAACTCTTATCAACTCTGGCACTTTGGAGAATCAACAACATTCACCGGCAAGCAAGTGACTCATGCATAGTCACTGGTATATGGTACAATAGTAGGATATAATGATCACCAACACTTGGAATGGCATGGAAGACATCATGTGGACATCTTGTCTTAATGAATTGATCATTGGTATATTCATATTTGCATATTTTCTTTTACTGACAAATAGGTCCAGGGTTATCTAGGGTTACACCGGCAAGTTTATCTTTTCCAGATCAACATGCACACTATTATTGTTGTAAATGCATTAAGCCGACATGTTCAATCGGTTATTGCATCGAATATTGTATTATTTGTAAAATGTTTTTATTGTAATAGCTTGTAGAGCTGACCTACTAAAATTGGTCTTAGGTCATGGTATAAATGTAAGATCCTATTTGTAAGATCAAATGTGGAATGCGAAGAAGGTTTTTGTGAAGGTATATGGGAGATTAAGCAGAGCTATACATGCAGACATCATTTGAAGGTAAAGCTAGGTTTTTGTGAAAGCATATCATGATTACACCGGTACTGAATCTAGCATATGAAGATGCTATTTTGAGAAGTACATTCTTATTGGATTTAACCATCCAACTGTAGTCAGTGTGACTCCCATTTTGTGATTGAGCAGTGATTTCTAGGCAGTTGGCCTTTTTGCATGTGCAGACCCCATTTATGTACACTTACTATCTGCAGTAGTATCATCTGATTGTGGGTAAGGTTTCCCACCATGGTTTTTCCCCTTACAGGGTTTCCACGTACAAATATTGGTGTTATGTGTTGTGGATGAGTTTGTATTTATGTTTTATGCACTAATCCTTACCGGTATAGCAATTAACTATTAAAATTGTCCAGCGACATATTTATCTGGTTTACCGGTATTAAGCATTAAGTTGGTTAAGTTGTTTTTGGTTTGAATTTATTTGACAATTGATTTACCCCCCGCCCCCCCCCCCCCCACCTCTCACTTGTCTCTGGGACCTAATATGATGTGCATGGTTTGAGAGTTCATCCAACTGACAGAGTCTGAACTGGTAAGTCAGCAATAGTGAGTGAAGGTGAGTAAAGAGATAGTGTGAGAAGAAGTAAGAAAAGGCAAATAGCTGACAATGACAAGAACTAGTGGGTTAGAGTGATCAGAGAACTGGTTGAGCAAAGGCATAGTGAGAGAAGATTCGACAAGGCAAATGTAGAGAAGGAGGGGAAACAGAAAGAGAGGGTGAGCAGAGAACTAGTAGAGAATAGAGCAGGGTTGAACTGAAAGAGAAGAGTTAAACCAAAATAGATAATTAATTGTAGGGGTTACAAAACTCATTTGTAACTGGGTTATTACTATTGTGTTGATAACATTCATTATAATCACTGAGTTGGTTCTCGGTGTAGGGGTTGGTGCTCCTTGGATTGGTGCCCTAAATGAATAGGGGTTGGTGCTCCTTGGGTTGGTGCCCTAAATCAGTAGGGGTTGGTACTCCTTGGGTTGGTGCCCTAAACATTGTAATACAATTATTTATTGTGAGGCTGGAATGGAGTAGTAGACTTCAATAGCATTTCTCAATGAGGTTTTTCTCATATTGGGTTTTCCTCATATATTTGATGTTGTGTGATATGTCATTGTGTGTGATTGCATCTTAATCTCTTCCTTGCCTCATCGATATATTCACTTAGTGCTTGAACTTCTAATCGGTACATATAGTCAAGTTTAAAAGGGTTAAGGTTTTTTATAACCACTGATTCACCCCCTTCTCAGTGATATTTTGTGTTCTACAATTGCAATGATAAAACATGAAAACACAAAACACAACAACCACAAGAACATCAACTTTACATGGAAAACCCTAAATAGGGAAAAAATATGGTGAGAATCACACTCACAATATGAATAATTGATTAAAAGGTTTAGGCTCAAGGCCAAGGAGCTCATTGCCCCTAAAAGAAATTGCAAGACTAAGGTGCACAACCTTAGGGAAAGATACATGTTGGCTCCCAAATCAACAGATCCTAAATCCTAGAGAAATAGCCACTGACTCATAAATAGATCTAGGATTGGGTTTGGCCAACAGACACTATTTTAGCACAACGTCTGCAATCTTCTTCTCTTCAAGCTCTGTAGGAGCTAGGTGGGTATCCCTATTACAATGTTATACAACATTTTGGCTTTATATAAACAAACATTTCATGGTATAGAAGATGCTTTCAATGAAAATATACCAAGGAAAGTATGATATACTACAATTTGTGGCTTGAACCTTAGCTTCTATCACCTTACTTGCATTGAAAGTTGGCTCTAATATATTCTACTCCTAATGCAAAAAAATTGAAAACTAAAATATAAAAGGTGAAATAAGAATGTGAAAATGATTCTGAAACTTAGAAAAATATGACCAATGCATGTTCAAGGGGAATATAGAGTTAAACAACGGGCCTAAGTACTAACAATATCTTAGGATCAACATTAAGATCCAGTACTAAACATTCAAGACTTTCTTAAAATTCTCAAATTGAGAATGCATCCACAACTTCCTCACAATATCACTTACACAAATGTTGCAGTATTCAAGATAGAATTTAATTCATTTTACTTGAAATGAAACCTATCAAGAAATACACATTCTCCATTAGAGAAGACAAGTTGAACATGTCAATAACATAATAACTCATACAACACAATACAAGAGATATGGGCAATAAAAATGAATGTTCTCTTTATTGATTTTTCAGAATAAAATTGATACATTCATGATATATTGCTATGCTCACTAAACTTGCAAAAGACTAACTGCCATTATATTGCTTCAAAGCTTCCCTAGTACATACTAAGAAAAATTTAGGAATCCTTCTTCTTGGTCCTTAATTCTCTTTTATAACACAAGGGAGCAAAACAAGCTTCAAGCCAGGAAGACACTTGTGAAAATTACATTCATTTACAACTCGCCCTAAGGCTTTTTGTCCATGTTACCCTGCATGCACTCTTCTCTGCTGCATTAAATGTGGGAGGGTTGAGAGGGCATCATCCTGGAAACTTTGGATTGCAGGTCTACAAAAATTACCTTTTCACTAGTACTTTAACATTTTCTCTTGTTAGGATCCGTAGTACATCTTGGCGTCTGATAGCAGGTAACCAGGAGAATGGTCTTTGGTGATTGAGTACTTCTATCAATCCTCCTCAAAATAAGAATCTTGCTCAAAATTTATAAAAACAAAATAGAAGGATTATGATTAATCCTCTCCCTCAAGCTTCTCTTCTTCTAAGGAGAAGTACTTTCTATGCAGTGCTTCAATCTCATCCATTGGCCAAGCAAAACCCCTTAAACCCTGCAGCTTATTTATTGCTTCCCTTATTTGTGGGCTGGCAAAGTAGCAACCTCCAAAGTAAATCTATGGTACATCAAATACACCTCCATGTTTTTATCAATGATATTATAATATGACTCACTTTGAGCCGGATCACTAGCCAAGGAAGTCAAAACTGCATTTATGGCATCCTGGAAGCCCTGCTTCCACTCTTCGAGGCTCTTGATTTGTCCTTCACCTATCAAAATTGTGGGGATATCCCTTTTTCAATCATTAGAAAGAATCAATCATTTTAAGCAATTCCTTCTTTTCATCCTCAATGTTAGGCAATTATTTAATCAATAAATTGTAATTCTTCCAAGTCACCCGTACAACTTGGGGTGCAGAGGCTACATTCCTATTCGCCAGCATAACCTCTTTTAAATACTACCTCTCTAGCATCTAGGTGGTCCTAATAGGCTAAAAGAATGAAAGAATTTTGTCCATCTGACTAAGGAGTTGTGAAGTCAAAGAATATGAGGTGTGCACCTCACTCAATTTTCCAATAATTTTACCTAACACCTGCAAAGTTGAAGGCTTCCCTATTTCAAAATAATTATTATTAGCCTCATCCTTGACCCTTTGTAATACTTTAGTCATTTTTTCTAACTCTTCAGGTCTAATACCTCTTGTAGAGTCTGCTATCATTTTCTTTATCTGCTCCTTTAATGTACAATTCTCAATTAATAACTTGTTATATTTTGCATTAAGATCCACATGCATATCCTTAAACCATACATGTTTTTGCTCAATATCTTCTACTACTAGCTGAGAAAATTGGACTGCATGTGATTTGATAGCTACAACCTCATATGCAGTAGTGTCTTCAACTATCCTCACTACTGCATCCCCTATTTTCTATTGTCCACCCTGCAAAACTATAGGTCTCTAAACATTTGGGGCTTTAGACCATAGAGAAAATCCTTTAGGCTTATGCTTACCCTTGACCCATGCTCTTCAAACTCTTTGGCAAAATTGGGGTCTTTCTGTCATATTATTTGATCTAAGAAGAATATTTTCTCAAAATCCTAGCTGGGAACAAGAAGCATGCCTTTATTTTGAATCATCTCCCTGCCTTCTTCAGGGGTGCATCTGAAACTATTCCTATCAAAATTTCTAATCTCCTCATAAGAAAAATTGTTTAACTTTACCCTAAGCCAAAAGGATTTGAACTTAGGAGAGTTCACAAAATTGTCATCTACTATGAAGTTCTTTGAAGCAATGATTCTTTCGCCATCTTCCTCCTCTACATGGATTATACTTGGGATGATGGCTTTTTCTAAATTATTTAGGACTTCAACAACCTCATCTTCATGGAATGTTTCTCAAGGGGGACAATTTGGTGGCACGTTTGTATCAAAATATTCTTGAATATCTACAAAGTCAGACATTTTTGCTTTTCCTTTCTCAATTTTTCTGACTTGCTCAGCAGCTTGCCTAGAGGTTCCAAGAGACAATTATTCAATTGTTATTGTATTCCCCTTCACCTTGTACACTATAGGGGCTGGGTCAATTGGACTCTCTTCAAATTTAGCCCCTTTATCCCTGGTATCCCTTCTATCCATTTCAATTTTTAGTATATCATCTTCCTTTCTCATCATGAAAGACATCCTCGCAAAATCATTTTGAAATTCTTTGTAAAAACCCCTCAAAATTAGGATCCTCTTACCTCCATTCCTTTTCAAGTTTCTTCATGAGCTCTCATTTCTTCTTCTTCTTTATCTACCTCAGTGGGGTAAGAATTTATAATTAGATCCTATCTTTCATCAAATGAGTGGAAGTGGCCCTTCTCCTTTAGCTTGTAAACTCTGAGATCATGTATACATCCCTTAGGGTCAAAGTGTCTAGCTTGGGAAATCTTTAATCTATAGTTCTTTACCAAAAAATCCTGCACTTTCTCCAAGGTATCACAACCCACATTGAATTCTCAAAAAATGGTCACCCTAGGCAGGAGCTTCCCCTTCTTATTTGTTTTAATTTTCTCTCCCTCCATCCACATTAATTTCCAGATTAATTCAAGGAATGCTATCCTAGGAGAGACAAAAAGTGGCAAAACATGGTGCTTGCTCACACCCATAGACCCTAAAGATAGTGCAGTTGCCATACAAAAAGAAATCCCCAAAATTATGGGTGAAAACCCCCTCTGGATATATCATCCCTTCATCTCTACAACTTATTATCCTCAAAATTTTAATTATATTCTTGGGTAGCCTTGGTAACCTAACTCCGAGTCTTGAAAAAAATTTCATGACAAAATGATTAAAGAAAACACAATAATTGCCAAACCTGGATCCTTTATCCCACACCTGATTCCATCTCTGTACTATCCATGGAAAACCTATGTGTGGGTCATTTGTCCTTATCATTAATTCTAGATCCTAGTAAGCCATGTTCTGATAAAAAATTAGATGACACAATAAAGAATAATGTCTAAATTATAGCTTCTCATTTTTATTCTTTGATCCCATCTAGCCCTCATGAAGCTTGTCGTGAATAATAGTTGCAAAATCATATAGCTCATTTATTGAGGGGTGTTGGATATTGATGGCAATCATCATGAAATCTATGGGCATTTGAGTAAGCTCGCAAGCCACTCGAAGAACCTACCCTAATCAATAGTAGGTCTTAACAAAATAGGGTTCAAAGAATTCCAATCTGAAAGGGTCCTTTTCAGATGGCAGAACATAATTCAGTAATTTTTTAAAAAATTTCTTCATGAAATGAGTAACAAGGTCCTTTTTATACCTCTCCCTCTTATATTGATAATCTATTTTTAAATTGCCTCTGTTGATTCCCTTAAGGGCAGACCCATCCAAACTAAAACATTCAACAATGGCCCTATGTGAGATGTCCAATAGGACATAACCTTCTACAGTTCTTACAGCCTAACTTGGAAAATCATAAGCATTAGCCAGCTCTCTTATTAACATGGGCTCAACAAAAACATTTGGCACTACTAGTTTTCCCCAATTCAGTGTCCAAGGTTTTGATACCGGGATAGGATTGTCTCTGTTGCCATGAAAGAAGTAAAATATATCCCAGCCCCTTTCCTTTGTGAATGCATATCTGCATCCTTCCTCTTTATCAATGAAGGAAATTCTGAAAGTATCTTGCATGGAGGACCCCTCAAATAATTCCAACAAGTCCTCATGAAGGCTTCTTATCTGTCTGGTTGGTCTTTGAGAAACTTCCTCTAATTTTTGTTCAACCTCATATTGCTATTCTTCTGCAGTCATTGTAGGAGAAAGAGGGGTAGCAGGCACTGTTATTGGTTTCTTTGCCTAGGTTGATGATTCTCCTTTAGAGGTTTGTCTTGGCCGCCTTGTAGCTTTGGGAGTTGGATGTTTTGGAGGATCAGTTTCCTTAACTTTCTCTGGAGGGTTTCACTCTTGACGAATTGGGGCTTCCTCAGTGGGAGGGTTAACTGTAGCAAGGACATACTCTATGGGGGAGGGAAGGAACTTTAGTGGAAGGTTTTTCAATAGAATCCATTTGGGTGCTCCTCCTCTTTTGGAGAGGTTTTCTTGGTTTAGGAAGGGGGGAAGGATCATTTGAAGACTCACTATTTGAAACAATAGTGATAGTCTTCCGAATTGTCTTTCTTTTCTTCTTTGTAGCATTTTCCTTTGGAGGGGAGCTTGCTTTGGCCTCCTCAGACACTTGCGGGGCAGTTTGAGGGTTTGGTTCAGTAGCGGGAGCACTCTCAATCACTAGCATGGGTGGAATTACATTAAGGGGGACAACATGAGTAATTTATGGCATCGCAGAGCTAGCACTAGTTTCAGTGATACTTTCAGCAGTGAGAGTAGTAGAATATTTAGTAGGGAAAGCCATTTTAATACTTAAAGCAAAGGAGAGCTTGGAAAATTAGACGTAGACACAAAGTTTATAGAATCTAGGGAACACACAAAGATCTCTGAGTATTCACAACTATAGAAGCCTAGCAAATGTGCAAGGATGGTGAAATAATCAACTTACTCATTTCCTTTTTGCTTGGCTGAATTTGCTGAAGGATATGCAAATTTGCTGAAACTCGCTCTAGAATGATTTGAATTATTTTTCGGATGCAAGGTATGGGAGAAAATCGATGAATTTCTCTTTTATGGCATCGCCATTAATTCATCTGTGCCGAACAGAGTTATTCATTGGTGGCAAATTTTAAATTTCATCCATTGATCAGGAGATAAACGGTCAAGATTGCTTTTTGACAACTCTCAAATGATGACATGGCCTTCATAAGACTCTCTCGACCCCCTTAGAATTTTCAAAAATTATATCACTTGAAGTACTTTTACCCTCATATGATTTTTATCATCTCTGCGGGATAAGCCTTCCTTAGATCCTTCTTGTTTTCTTCTCCCACACCATCTTTTGTTACCTTGACTATTCCCACAGGATAAGGTTCATATGTATTTACTTTACTTTTTTATCCTATGGTACCTAGGAGCATCCTTTTCACCTTTGCGGGATAAAGCTTCATCATCCTTCCTCTGTCAGCATCTGTCTCTTCTTATCCCGCAATACATCGTTCCTCTTTTTTTTCCTTGCGGGATAAGATTTTGATCATGTCTTCTAAGAATATCCTTATCCTGCATTTCTCATATCTCCCAATTTGTTTCTCGCTTGACAACACTTTTCCATGTGTGCTTACTCCATGTGGGATAAGCCTTTTAAACATATTCTCACTTATCCCGTGACCCAGCTCTTATCCCTATGGGAATAAGAGATCCTTTGCATTTGGCTTATAATTCTTATCCTGTGACCACTTTTGAATGGAAATAATTCCCTACAGGATAAGTCTTCTTTTATAATCCTTTGATATTCCTTATCCCGCGGGACCAATCTTTGCAGATGCAGAATACAACAGGACAAGCCTTTATACTTGTTGCCTTTTCCACTATCTCTTATCCTGCGCTACCACTTTGATGGCTTGGAAACCTTGCGGGATAACATTTCCTTTGTGTCTTTGAATTATTTCTTATCTCGCAAACTCATCTTGGTTTCCCTAAGACACCATGAGATAAGAATTTCCTCTATGCTTCTTATCTTCCCTTATCTCGCATGGTCACAATGCATGCTAAAAACAATTGTCACCCTTGTGAATGGTCCTTATCCCACACGATCCTTTTTTTGTTATGAATTGACTGTGAGATAAGGATTCCTTTGTATATGCTTTAGAATATTTATCCCGCGGTTCTCTACCATTATTGAAAATGTGTCACGGGATAACACCCCTTCGCCTTCCATGCTTATCTTGCACAACAACGAAACTAAGGTGGACACTTAAATGGATCCTTTGAGCACATGGAAATTAGCCATGGGTAAAGTGATCATGCGCGGGGGCCTTCCTAGGGGATTTTAAAACCTTTTGTCATGGGGATTTCGCAACACTTAGGAATATATCAAAAAATTTAAAAGACCCGCTATGATCGGTGACCTCTAACATGCAAGGCCGGTAAACAAATGACAAAAAGGCCTCCTGACCGTGACTTAAAACTAGGTCACCAGTGAATGTAGGCCAACTACAAAATAAAACATGGCTAGGGATAATAAAGGGAAAATGCAACAGAGCAAAAACCCTTTTTGAAAACCCTAAAACCCTAAGTTTCAACACGCAAGTAGGGCATAATTAAAACCAATTTTACATTTCCAATAGTGGCTCTAGCTTGGGGATGTTTGAACCATTAGGTAAAATTGAGGATCTAGATCTCTGGGATAATAGACCAATCAAAAAATACTAGAATATCTACAAAACCCTAATTTAACCTATATACAAACCCTAAACCTACTATGCATGGAAAACATGAAGCAAATAAATGCTTAAGTAACTATCCATGCACTAGAAGTTCCTAGATCTCACCATTCATATCTATGAAGAAATATGAATCCTCACTTTTTTATATCAACAACAACAAATCGATGCAGCCATAGGGCTTCAAACTTGCCATGCTTACCCTTGTCCTGAGCTCTAGCATTCGAAAGCAGCACCCCGTTATTAGTTTAAAATTTTCTTTCTGAAGATTTTTTGTCAAAGAGGTACTTAGTCTTTTGTTGCACCTTCAGGTTTCTCTGATGAGTATCATTTCTGACCTCATCAAGTTCTGCAAATTGCTCCATCCTTTCCTCTATTTTCTCTGGAATATCCCATTCATGCTCCTAAATAAACTTATATACTAGCAAGAAGATGTTCATGGGTAGTCTGACCTATGCACCATATACCAACTCAAATGGAGATATGTTTGTAGCTTTCTTAACAGTGATTCTATTAGCCCATAATGCAGTCTTTAACTTTAAATCTTGGGCCCTTTTATTGTTTTCTAGAGTTCCCTTGATGATCTTTAATAGACTCTTATTACTAGATTCAGCTTGTCCATTTCTTTGTGGATGATATGGGGATGAATAGGAGATACTGATACCATAAGTACTATAGAAATCAATAAAGTCCTCATATTTGAAGCACATTGCATTGTCCATTAGTAGTCTATATGGAACTCCAAACCTAGTGATTATGTTACTCATCAAGAAATCAACTACAACTTTACTAGTTGCCTGCCTAGTGGGAATAGCTTCCACCCATTTTATAAAATAGTCTGTGGCTACTAAAATCTATTTATGTCCCCCACTAGATCTTTTACCTATCTCCCCAATAAAATTTATACCCCATTGATGGAAAGGAGATTCAACATGCATAGGTATACAAACTAGAGCTTTTGAATACTTCAATTTACCTGAGAACTTTTTGGCAAGGTTCACATTTTCTGATAAATTCATGAGCATCCTTGAATAATGTAGGCCAAAAATACCCAACCCTTAACATATTCCTGAGTGCATGTCTTTAAGAATTACCCGAGACTGATGCTTATCTAAGCATAACAATAACAAACCATCTATGTTTCTATAGTATAAATATCCATAAATAAAAAAATACCTTTGGGTATGTAGTTTCAAAGTTATTTTATGAGTGTAAGTGAGCTCATCAAGACACTTTGCATGCTCTAGAAAATACAAAATGTTGGTATACCATGAGGTATGTTGTAGGCTACACACATTGTCTTCTGTGGTAGACAAAACATTAATCTGGGCAGCGTCCAAATTTTCTTTTGCCATCAACTTTGCTAAGCCCATGCCCCAGACCAACTTAGTAATCTAGATATCAATATTAAATTCTTGGATTTTGTTGATCCATCTTATCTTCTTCCTTTTTCCTCTGAGTGGACAAATATATCTTTCACTATAACATTGGGCATATAAGCTATGACATGGGCACCCACAAGATATGGTCTAATTTTTTTTATAGCCTTGACTAAAGCATAGGCTTGCTTTTCTATAATGTCATATTTGAGTTCTGCTTCCTAAAGGGATTTACTATAGAAAGTAATAGGCTATTCATACCCCTCATTGTTCTTTTGTAACATAACAGTAGCCATAGTGTGAAATGAAGCAAAAGAAAAAACCTGGAAGGGCTTGCTGAAATCTGGTGCTTTTAAAATAGGAGCATGTTTAATGGACCTCTTGATAGCCACAAAAGCCTCTAAAGCTTCATTTGTCCAGTCTATTACAACCCCTTTCTTTAGCATCTTAGAAATAGATTTTAATATTTCAACAAAGTTAGATATGAACCTATGGACAAAGTTTATTTGGCCAAAGAAATATTGGATGGCTTTCACAGCTTTGGGGATGGGTATCCTATCAATGGAAGCCACTCTCTCAGTATCTATTCTTACTCCATCTTTGGACACAATGTGTCCTAGTAGTTTAATTTCAGTTACAACAAAGTGACACTTTTTTAGATTAAGAGAAATTCCAAACTCCAGTTTTCTAGTGAATACCTTTTTCTAGATGTAAACAATGCTTCTCTTCTTTCTTGGAGAATGTTGTTAAATCATCTTGATAGATAGCCATAATGGTCTCTATAATGTTTGAGAAAGCTACATCCATGGCTCTTTGAAATGTTTCTATAGCATTAGTCAATCCAAAAGGAATTCCGACATAAACATAGTTTCTATATGAGATAGTGAAGGAAGTCTTGTATTGTTCAGATTCTTTGACCTTCACTTGGTCGTAACCAGAGAATCCACTGATCATGGATAGTAACTCACAAGTTGTGACATTCTGTAGCATTGCTTCCATGTTAAGTAGAGGTTAATTATATTTTAATGATGACACATTTAAAATCCTGAAATCCACACACAGTCTAATGTCACCATTTTTCTTCCTAAAAGGGACAAGATTAGAATCCCATGATGAATGCCTGATGGGTTTGATAATACCACCATCTCTGAGCTTCCTTATCTCCTCTTTCAATCTGGTTATAAGCATTAGGTTGATTGGCCTTTGATTTTGCATAAAACTCCTAGCAGTTGGGTTCAAAGTGATTTCATGTTGGAACAGGGCTTCTCTATAAGACTTCAGGTCATCATATGACCATGTAAAAACATGCTTATATTTTCTAAGTAAGTAATTAGCATGGATCTAATATTTGGGCTGATCTTTCTACCAATGTATACTTTTCTAATAGATAAATCAGTTCCTAAGTTAATCTCCTCAAGGTCCTCTTTGTTCATAGGAGTTTGCTTCATTATTTGACTATCCTAACTGTCAAACACTCTTTCTAGAGATACCAATCCTTTTGGGATTTTATTCATCTTTAGCTGCACTATTTCATTCCCAAAAATGGTGTTCTTTCCATCTATGGTTTCCACAAAAGCATTAAAGTCTATTTATTGTCTGTCATATTCATCTATGCAATGCAAGAACCTCAACATGTCATCATCATCATTAAAAACTTGCTAGTTGCAGATATTATCAGGTATAGTAGGCTTGGTCTTTACCTCCACCTTTGAAATTCCAACCAAGGTGATATCATCACTCTTCAAAGCAACATTTTCCAAGAAGTCTTCCATAATGTTCTTTGATCTCTCTATCCATCTAATTTTGAAGGCATCAAAAAATTCCATTGAATCCCACACAGCTGATTTGTAATATTTCAATCTATCATTCTTAGAAGAATAGACTGATCTTACCTGACATACAATCAATTCTGAATCCCCCCATACTGACAGTTTCTTTATCCCATGCTTAATGGCAAGATTTAAACCCAATAACAATACTTCATATTCTACCACATTGTTAGTGCACTCAAAAAGAAAGTCGAAAGAATATTTAAAAGTCCTTCCACTTGGTGCAATAAAAACTACTCCAACACTTGACCCCTATTTACAACATGCTCCATCAAAATACATATGCCATAAATCTTCCTACTTGTTTTGAATTTCAGTTATGATAGGGTCTACAACTTCTGGGGATGGTTTAATAGGTTCAACTTTGAAGTTTCCCATATCAAAGTCACAAAACATCACCATGTTATTCAGTTCAGCTTGCTCAATAGTAGTATCAGATCTAGGTTCTCTTTCTAACTTGACATCTTGTCCATTAGCAGGGATTGTAGCATATGATAAATCTAGTTGAACATTTCCCCCCACCACTATCGCCCATTGTCTTGACAAAAGCATGCCATAATTTGGGGGGACATCTACAATTGTTACATCTACCTTGTAGGCAGCTTCTGGGAAATTTGCTATCTTGACTTCTAAATTTTTTAGGATGTCTATCATAGGATGGACCTATTGTCCATGGCACAACATCTCCCATAGTTACAATCAACATTTAACCCAAGTTATTCCATGACTCCTCTAGGCATGATATTAATAACAGCCCTAGAATCAATCATACAATTTTTTACATGCTTTCCATTGATCAACAAATTTATATAAAAGGGATCCACTTGGGAAGGGATTTTGGTGATAGTATCTCCTAAGTAGACCTTAGGAGCTTGCATTGTTCCAGAGTGTTCCCCTTGTGTACAATTAGTTTCATTTTCTAAAACAACATTGTTGTGCAAAGCATCTTGGGGCATACTAGGAGCTCCATTTATCAAAGCTAAAGCATTATTTCTATGTTATGGGATTTTCATCATTTCCAACAAAGGAACACAAATATTTATCTGAGCTAATGTTTGCATCATATCAAAACAAGGTTTTTTCCTTGGTTGGGAAAAGCACCCCTTTGCCTCAAGTTGTACCCACTCTTAATTTGGGTGACAACAACAACAAAGATTCTTTTGATTTCTTCTTCAGAAGGTCTCCTCAGATTAATTATTGGAAGCATTGACCCTATAATCTTCTTTATTTTCTTCATCAAAAAACACTTCTTGATGATGGCTGCTACTCCATAGTCTCTGAACATCTACATCTATTTTTGCTTCATTTTCTTTAGAGATTGAGCACTCAGACTCATTATTAGCTCAAAAAGAAATCATATTCACCATGTGATAAGTGAATCCATCTTCCATGCAGCTAGCATAGACATCTTCATCTTCTTCCATGGCTTTTACTACTGCACATTAGGCTTGTATATGTGACAAATTGCATGCCATACACCATGGGATATCTTCTACAAGATGAGCACTTGGTCTTTTCAATGGTTTTGGTGTTTCTTTGTTTGTAAGCCTCTGATTTATAACCACATGCCATCCATCTTTCTAGTTTGTATTATAGGGCATATCATGTAGCTTGGGTCTATCATGCCTTTGAAAATTAGGTCTGCCATGAGACATACCCTTCTCATTTATGTCCACTTTGTATCTCAAATCCTTTAAGGCACTCATAACCTTGTCCAACTTATCTTCCTCTTTGGGCACTTTGTTGTGATGTCCCTTGGGATTCTGCAAAATCCTAAGATCATCTCTTCTTGTTGTCTTTCTTGAGGCCTTCCTATTATTTTCTATTCTCTGAGAAAGTTTAAAAGAAACTCCCAAAGTTAGGGGGTTATTTGACCTCAACTCATACCCTATTTTAGGATCAAAAGCATCAAAATAGAATACCAAGTTCATATTGTCAGCTAGTTTCAGACTAAGAGGAATTTTGTTGATTATTTTGATAAAACTATTATTAAAACATGAAACATCCTCATTCTGATTCTTTTTGATACTTGTTAGCTCGTGTAAAGCAAACTTGGGGTCTGAATGATCACCATACTGATCTCTAAACATTCTTTTGAAATCCTGAAATGATCTAATAGATAAGTTAGGCAGACTTTGTTGGACACAATGGATCACTAAGAGAAGGGTGAATAAGTGATTTAAACACTTTCTTTTCTAATAAAGGATATATCGGTACTATATAAAATAGGCAGAGTGTTGATCGGTAAGCCAAAAAATGAAAACTAAGTCTATGAAAGGATTTTTTATAATATCAAAATAACACATACACAAGAATGCATCACATAACACCAGATATATGAGGAAAACCCAATGTGGGAAAAACCTCGGTGAGAATAGTTGTTGGAGATCTCCTGCTCCAATCTAGGCTCACAATGAAAATAATCTTATTACAATTTTAGGGCACCAACCCAAGGAGCACCAACTCAAAGGAGACCTAACCCCTAAAATTTATAGGCTACAACCTAAAGGAGCTACAACCCCTGCACTAAGAACCTACTTAGTGAAGACAGTATGAAAATTCAAATACATAAATCAATTCCCTATTGCAAATGAAGTTTTGCAACCCTTCTATACTCTTCTCTACTGGTTTCAATCTTACCGGTCGGTGAAACCTCCACACACACTATAACAATGCCTTTATGCTGGTCCTTACTCTATTGAAACTTCTCTCCCTTTGACTATTGGATTCACCTCATGCCTCCCCACACTTTGCCAGGTTTTGTCTTTGTCATTTTATTCTTTGTTGGTTCACACACACCTTACCGGTTTCTCCTTCAACACACAGTCACTTAAGATTTTTCTTGTTTTCACTCAAACAACCTTTTCTATCTCATTTTCATTCACCAACATCATCACCTCTAATTCAATAGCAGTAGCCTCATCAATTTAGACTTGTATAAATAAGAACAAGTCTTCCCACCAAAAACAAATTCAAACTTCAGGCAGTTAGGGTTTCTTTCCTTTGACCAAATTTGTATCCAATCTAATTTGATCTTCCTTGGATCACTCACCTGCTTTGGGGAGATGCATCTATACACATTTTTATTCATCCAATGTATGTTTACTAAAAATAGAAAACTTCACCCAGCTTTTCAACGTTGATCTTTGTCAACCTCATTTCACCCAATTGTTTCTAACTGAAGATCAATCTGCAATCGGATTTTGTGCCTTGATCACAGTGCCACCAACTGCCTGATCATTCTCTATTGTCCATACTTCCTTGAGCCACATCAATTAGATATCATCCCATGATTTGTAGTTTTATCATTTAATGACCATAAATTGCACAGACAACCATGTCGATGAATATTTCATCGACCTCTTCATGTTTACTACCTCAGCTCCATGAAGGACACATCAACATATATTCAACTTCACCAACATAGGGCAGGTTCAAATATGAACAACTGAGAAACCCTTATACTAGTAGAACCTTACCTGTATGGCCAACACACTGATCAATCACTCTTACCGGCAACATATCATCCTGACAATTCATGTTCCCTTCTAGTATGACTTCGTATTATTCTTCTTGTTCATCTCACCGGGTGTTGTTGTGATTTATCGATATTTCGCCTCTTCATCACAAACAGACAACCAGCCTTCATACTAGTTTATGCCTTACTAATTATAACTCAAGCATGCCAACTCACTCCTACATCTCACCTCATACCGGTGGTATCATCTGTCAACCCATAACATACTTCTCTTCTTTATGTTAGTTCAATATTCTTCATACTAGTTGACACACACTACTAGTAACCTGCAATACCAATTGACATCAATGACAACAATCTTCCCCTTTGGCATTGATGTCAACACTTTTTGTTCTGATTTCTCTCTCCCCCTTTGATAGTAATGGCAAAGGGAACCTTAGTCTAACACCAATCATAATACCAGAGTCTAACCATAAGCTATCCCTTGTCTTCAACCAGTAGGACACATTCTCCCCCTATGTCCATGCTTCATGATTCAAGAGTCATAAGATAGTAACAATTGTTGACTCCCCCTGAATCATACATCTCCCTCCATATTTAAGTGCTACTGGATGGTGGGACAACTCCCATATTTTGTCTCAAGTATTCAAATGGGCCCAAAGAAAGTGGCTTACTAAAAATATCAGCAATCTACTCACCAGTTGGAACATATTCTACTATGACCTCCTTGTTTTATACCTTCTCCATCAAGAAGTGATGCTTGATTGCAATGTGTTTTGTTCTTGAGTGCATTATTGGATTTTTGGATATGTTGATTGCACTTGAGTTATCACACTACATTGGAATAGGTTCTGGTATCTCCACTTGTATGTCCTTCAGTGTTTGCTTCATCCATAATACCTATGAACAACATGTAGCAGTTGTTATATACTCTGCCTCAGTAGTAGATAGTGACACTAAATCTTGCTTCTTGTTGTTCCATGATACTAACCGGTCTCCTAAGTAGAAAGAACCTCCACTTGTACTCTTTCGGTCATCAATACATCATGCCCAATCTACATCAGTATAAGCCTACAAAGATAAGTCTCCTTTCTTTAGATACCACAGGCCATAACCGATTATTTCTTGCAGGTACTAGAAGATTCTCCTGACTGCATTTAAGTGAGACTATTTAGGAGCAGCTTAAAATCTTACAACCATGCAAACAACTTGTACAATATCTGGTCTAGATGTTGTTAGATATAACAGACTACCAATCATAGACCTATACAGTGTTTGCTCTACTTTCGATGAATCATCTAGTTTTCTCAATTTACAACTGGTAACCATGGGAGTACTTATCGGTTTGTTGTCCTCCATTTGAAACTTTTTCAACATGTCTTTAACATACTTGGTTAGTGAGATGAAACTTCCTTTCTTCTGCTGTGAGATCTTCAAGCCAAGAAAATAGGACAACTCACCCTACATGGACATCTCAAATTTAGTCTTCATCTGATCTGCAAATTCTTTGCACATGATGTCCTTGTCTCCACGAAAGATAATGACATCCACATATACAATAACTATAATCATATGATCTCCATTTACCTTAATATACAAGTTGTTGTCTGCATTCCCTTTTTGGATTCCTTACTCTTTGAAGTTTTTGTCTAACCGGAATACCATGTCCTAGGGGCCTTCTTCAAACCATACAAGGCTTTCTTCAACTGGCATACAAAACTCACATAATCATGTAATAGATACCCTTCTGGTTGTTCCATATGCACTTCTTCTTCAAGATTACCATTCAGAAATGCAGAGTTGACATCCATTTGGTAAAACTTGTATCCTTTATAGGCAGATAAAGCTAAAAAAATTCTTATTACCTCTAACCCGGCAACTAGTGCAAAGGTTTCTTCGAAGTCAATACCTTCCACTTGAGCACACCCTTTGCAAACTAACCTTTCTTTATGCTGAATTATCATACCTTCTTCATTCATCTTGTTCTGGTAGCCCTACTTAGTACCTATGACATTCTTGTCCGAGGGTCTACGAACAAGTTCCCAAGTTTGATTTTTTTCAATTTGTTTTAGCTCTTCATCCATGGCATCTACCCACTTCTCACTTTTACTAGCTTCATCAAAAAATTTGGGCTCAAGTTCTATCATGAGGCAGAAATTTACCTGCTCTTCGTTCTGGGCTAGTCTCCTTCTGGTCTGTACACCTTCATTTTTATCTCCTATGATTTGTTCTTTTGGATGGTTCTTTTGCACATATCAGTTGGAGTTATTGCATGTTGGCTTGATGATGATTGTAGTGTATTCATCATTTGTTGTCATTGATGAAACACTCTCACACACACATATGATTATATTGACTACTAGTGTAACTTCAATTGTTTACTCTGTCAACCGATATGTTAGAGGTTATACTAAGAGGTTTATCTCTAACCGGTACTTTTGTAGCGTCCTAAAATTGTGACACTTGCAATTTTGACTGCATTTGGGTCTTCGCGATGGCGATGCAACACGAAACCTGAATGGAGACCCCGAAACCTGTTTATGACACCAAAAACTGCATTTTTCAAGCACCCTGGCCTGATCCTCCTTGCACCCCGCTGTTCCTGGAGGTGGGACCATGGCACCCAGTGCCCTAGTCCTTCAGGACTAGGACGCCTAGTGCCCTGGTCCCCCAGGACCATGGCGCCCAGTGCCCTGGTCCCTGGCCCTATTTTGGGCCCGGTCTCCTATGGGGCTTCGGGTCTTTATGTTTGCAATTTGGAAAATAGTACTTCCTGGTCGGCCCAAGGTCAAAAAAATCAGTCTTTTAACCCTAATTGACAAGTATATAAACTACATTTCCTCTCCCATTTTAGGGAGGAAGGACATATGTGAGCAAGGCGCGAAAGCAATATTCAAGCATTCAAACATTCAAGCATTCAAGCATTCCTTCAAGCAATTGAGCATTCTAAGTCTCCATTCAAGGCTAAATGTTGCATTCAAGACAAGGATTCAACCATTGAAGAGGAGATCACATACAACATACAACATACTACATACATTACACCTTCGCATGTAAGAATACAAACATTCTTACAACAAGGTATCAGTACTTGTTTACATTACAAACATTTACATTTACAACATTCTCATTTCTTGGTTAATTCCAAAACTGGGGTTTGACCTAAAGGCAAACCCCTCATCCCTAACCCCCCAATCGTCCTCTCTTTTCTGTGTGTAGGTTGCAGGTACGTAGCTGTAATTGGAGATCTGGAATCCTTGTGCAGAGACGAACAGATCCACCTTCGTTTCGCGGATTTTTCAGAGGACCATGTGCACGTCGGGCGCCATCGTGTAGTCAACTTTCGCTCAAATTTGCAGAGCAGCACCGTCTCGGCATTTTACTGCTAATTCCAGGTCTGCAACTTCATCCTATATCCCTATCTCTGTTTATAAGCGAATATTTCCCACTTTACATGCATTCCTAGTTCAATCTTTCTATCTACATTTCTTTACAAAAGAGGGTATCCTTGATGTCTTAACCCTTGAAACTCATATAGAATCCAATCTTGCATTGCATGGGATTGGATCTTGTGGGTTTCAACCCCTCTTTTGAATGTAAAGTCTCCCCTAAGTGAAAACCATCAACCCTAGTGACTCTCCCTTCTCTCTCCTTGGAGTTGGGGAGGGGAGAATGATTAGGGTTCGATTTTTCCACTTTACATTTTGGTGAACCCGATGTGAACATCCTCATTCTGATTATTCATGGTTAGATCTGAAAAATTTGCTTCCTTAATCATATTTCCATGTTTGATCTTTTGCAAATTTTAGAGGCTAATTGCATAAAAACCCTAAAATTTTCTTTTTAGTAATTAAACTTGTGGAATGTTTAATTGTTAATGCTTGTTTCAGATCTACCCTTCTATTGCAAATTGTCAATTCATATTTGTGCTTTAATTCTGAAAATTAAGTGGTTAAGTGTCAAAACCCTAATTTTTAGAACCCTCTTGATTCAACCTTTCACTGATAATTTCACTAATCAAAACACTTCCAAATCGGTTGTAATTTTGGATTCCGCAACAAAATCACAATATCTTTCATCCCTAAAAATTTGGAAAAAAGTTGCGAGGACCGTGTGCACCTCGAGCGCCATCGTCCCCGACATTTTTTCCGAAATTTTGGGAGCTAGATCTTACTGTATTTTTCTGCTAAAATCTAGAATTTTGACTAATTTTATCAATTTTAACACCTTCAAAATTAAAGTCAAAGTTGGTTTAGCGATTGCTTGGATTGAGGCTTCTAATCATTCAAAAATTGTTGAAATTGAAATTTTTATCAAAATTGTGTTTCTTGCAGTCTTAAATCTGAAAAGTGTGTTGGCATTCATTCAAAATTTCAATGCTTTATTCAAACTCTTGCAATTTGTGACTTTTGAAATTAAGTGTTTAATTGCAACAACCTTGATTTCCATTTTCAAAATTTGAATTTTGTGTGAAATCGAGTCATTTTTTAAATTTCAAAGCTTACATTGCTTTCAGTATTCCCTCTAAAATCATAAAATTCAAAATTTTAGTTTCCCTCTCTTTTTCAAAATTCAAATTTAACATTTTTCAACAATCTTGGTAGGGTTCAATTTTGAGATTGCAACTTTAATTTGGCCTATCTACAGATCATAAAATCACTCAATTTTTTCAGATTAGCTTTAAAATCATCATAACTTTCATCCCTGAAAATTTTGAAAAAAGTTGCGAGGACCGTGTGCACTCCGTTCGCCACGGTCCCGGACATTTTTTCTGAAATTTTGGGAGATTGTCCTGATTGCATTTAACAGCTTAAATATAGGAGATTGGCTGATTTTATTGAAATTTGCTACCTCTAAAATTCAAAATCTTCTCTCTCTCTTTAGTGCATGAGTTTTACAACAATAAGCCCTACTTACACTATTCCCGTTAGACGAAGCCTTAGAATTAAGTCTTTCCAAGGTGTAATTACCGAGGAGATGGAACCTAATTTGAATGGCCTTTTTAATGAGGACATGGGTAATTCCTCTAATCCTCTTAATGATGAAGAAGCTCTCCATGAGGTTTCTGTAGAACAACTTTCAAAATTGGATAACCAATTTGATGATTTTCGACAATGGATGTCTCAAGAATACCCCGATAGCGAAGCTCTTTCATTAATTGAGGGTCTAAAACGTATGCTTCAAAGTGATAAGAATGGAATTGATATTTTGCGTGGTATTGCACACATTGTGGATTCGAATGTGATGCCTATGAAGAGTTGTGCCGAAACCTTAGGTTACACACAACCTCCTACTCAAGTTAATCATTCTATTCCTTTGACGGCTCCTATTGCTAGTATACCTACTTTTACATCAAACATAATGACTACTTCAACACAAGACATTCCTCCTATGATCACTAGTCATGGGGGCAATCCTTCTTCTTCAATTAGCCCTCTTCCTTCATTCAATCCGACTTCTTCATTCATCCCTTCAATGAGTGTTCCTATTATATCTCCACAAATAAACATGACACAAGGGGGCAATTCATTTAACCCTTCCATTCCTCCTTGTAGTGTTCCCCCTTTCCAATCATCTCCTATGACTAACTATCATAGTGTCCCACCACCTTACTCTCTACCTTCTTTCAATAACATAACACCTCCGTCACAATCTAACACATCCAATATGAACTCTTCGACTGAAGCGACCATTAACAATCTTGCAAAAACTGTCTCTTCTTTACAGCGACAAATTGCCTCTATGAATCAATCTAAGTTTAGTGTGCCCACATTTGATGTTGCGAGCCCACTTTCTCTTGACATTGTTCGAGCTATTCCCCCTAAACATGTTGAAATTCCGCATTTGGAGCTTTATAATGGTAAGGGTGATCCTCTAACACATGTTAAGACATTTCAAACAATATGTACCGATTTTGCTTATGACCAAAGGTTGCTTGCAAAACTGTTTACTAGAACATTAAGAGACAAAGCCCTACAATGGTATTGCTCGTTGCCTTCCTATTCTATTTCTTCTTTTGAACAACTTGCAAATGCTTTCATTCAACAATTTCAAAACAATATAAGTCCTAAAGTTACTTTGATTGATTTAATGCATTGTAAACAAGGTGTTAAAGAAAAAGTGACTGATTTCATTGGTAGATATAAGCATTTGTATGCTCAGATTTCTTTTCCAGTGCCTGACAATGATATTCAAAGAATCTTTATTTCTAATTTACAAAAAGATATTAGGGAAAAACTCCTATTTTCTGAGTTTACTTCTTTCCAACAGTTGTGCGCAACTCTTCACAATTATCAACTGACTGTGAGCCAAATGGAACAAGCAAATCCTATGGCTCCGAGTGATAAGGGTGATAGTAGTCAACAACCATTTGGGAAGTTTAAACCGAACAGAGAGTCAATTAAATTCAATGAAAACATCATCAACAACAATGTGAATGCAGCATCAGGTGTGCCTCCTATTTCTAAGTTTTTCAAGAAAGAAAGAAAGTTTACTCCTTTGAATGAATCATTGCATAGTATTATGAATAAGTTATTGGAACAAAATGTGCTTACTCTTCCTCCTCTAAGACAAATAGATCCTGCAAAGATTAATTCACCCTATTTTGATAACAAATCTTTTTGTCAATTTCATCGTCATCCTGGGCATGATACTGAAAAATGTTTTGCTTTAAAGGGTAAAATTCAAGATTTGATTGATAATAATACTATCTCCGTTTCTGGTGTGAATGATAAAAGCAACACATCTGTAGCTCCTCCTAACCAAAATCTTAAGATTTTTACTGATCCATTGCCTTCTCATACCTCTAATGCGATTGATACTACTGATTCCTCTGTCTCACCTGATGATCTCGTGTCTATGACTCCGAATGTGATTAACTTTGTAGAGCAGCAGAAAATCCCTAAAGAACCTTCCATCACCTTTGATTCCAGTGAAACTATCAGGGCACCTAATGGTCCTTTATATATAGTTGCAAAAGTCAAGAATACACCTTGCCATGGGGTGCTTATTGATCCTTCTTGTATGGTTAATATCATTACTGAAGAGTTTCTTTTTACTTTGCAATTGAATGAAGTGATCTATGATGAAACAAATGTGGTTGTGAAACTATTTGATGCATTTTCTTCTCCTGCAATTGGTTCTATTACATTACCTATTGAGGTCCATAACAAATCCCTTGATGTGGACTTTGCTATTATTCCATCATCCGAACAATTTCGTGTGAAGCTAGGCTATCCTTGGCTGTCTTCCATGAAAGCTATTGCTTCTCCTATTCACAAGTGTTTGAAATTTCCCCATAATGGTGAAGTTGTTACTGTCAATCATAGTCTCTTTAAACTAGCTGAAAGAACTTCTAGCGTTCCTATTGATTACTTTTGGCCTAAACAATTCCAATCTCTTCCTCCGCGAAGTGATCATCTTTTTAAATCTTATCAAAAGTGGAAAAAAGATATGATCCTATCTCTAAGTGAACCTAGAACACCCAAACTTGATATTCCTATCATTCTTGAGAAGGAAGTTCTTCCTTTGAAAGATAAAACTAATGTCTTTCCTCAAGAAGATTCCCAACCCATCCCTATGGATGTGACTATGCCTATATCTAATAAACTTCCTAAAAGTAGACCTATACTTCCTCGTCATGATGGACTTGGTCTCCTTCCTAAACCGAATATTCCTCCCTTATATGGAGTAGTTCCTCCTCCTTCCTCTTATGGAGAGAAGAGACCTTCCTCTTCTCCTATTATTCAACCTAAGAGACCACAACCTAAACACCCAAGTGACAAGGATGAGAACATTCCTCCTCCTCAATCTTCTCAACTTCCTACTAAGACTAGACGAAATCATTCTGCACGTGAACGCCGATGAAAGCGTCGTCTTAGAGCTCAAGTAGCTGCTTCTCAAACTTTGCAATCCCCAAAAACACCTTCAGCTAGTATTATTCCATTTTCTCCTCAGCCGACGATTGAGCCGAAATCTCCTAAACATAAGACGCATGATGGTCTTGATCCTGTGCGAGTTAAAGATCCTATTTTTATAAATCTTGATGATGATATAGATGAAAATGTTACTCCTGTGCATTCTGATAGTGAATATGAATATGTTGATGTTGATAACCATTTATCTAACGCATTTTCTAAAGCACTTATCCTAGCTCCTAGACAAGAACACCGCGGCTTGGGATATGAACATAGCCCTTGTTTGGATCTTGTGATAGCTCCATCTGCTGTGTTGGATGTTCCTCCTCTAGCTTGTTTCCTACCTTCTCAAAATACTGATCAGCAAGATGGGGGGGTAGATGACGTGCTAGACTAGTTCATTAGCATAGTAGATTCTCTCGTCCTCTCTTTTGTTACTTCTTCTATGTGTTATTCTCATTCTTCTATTTGTTGTCCTTAGTGTTGTCTACTTGAGGATGATGCAAAGCATTGAGATCTCTTTTGGTCTCTCTCATGTTGACTTAAAAGACACATGTGTTCCCTTATTCTAGGTGACCTTCCTTGATTGGGGAATGAAGAACAATTATGCATACATACATATGATATACATGAATAATCATATAGCATACTGACCCCGAGGAAAGCGAAGTCACCTTGTGCTTTGTGTTTTGTGTCTATTATCCTTGGGCTTATCTCACACTTGGGGACTAAATCCTTGTGATAACGTGCTCCTTTCCCTTCTCATTTCTTATATGTATCACTACCTTAAAGCAATCACCCCCGGTAAGGCGTGTGCGATCGCTTTAATGTAGGGGGGCATACATCCCATTCATATCTTTTCAAGATACTTGAAAATTTCTTGACAAATTTAGCTTTGCCTTGAAAATTTTTGATATCTTTCTTGCATGACTCATAGTGAGGGAACCTTACTACTGACAGTCATGGTGCTCCCTCATGATCTTCCCTTTTACTTTGTCAATCGAAGTCGTAAGATCCTTAGTCCACTGGGGGCTTGGTGTATCTTGCCTCCTTGACATGGTGAAAGTTTTTCAATGTGGTTTCCTTGTACTTTACCGGAAGTATTGGCATACGCTTATACTCCCACTAAAGTGGGGGCTAAATGTAGCGTCCTAAAATTGTGACACTTGCAATTTTGACTGCATTTGGGTCTTCACGATGGTGATGCAACACGGAACCTGAATGGAGACCCCAAAACCTGTTTATGACACCAAAACCTGCATTTTTCAAGCACCCTGGCCTGATCCTCCTTGCACCCCGCTGTCCCTAGAGGTGGGACCATGGCACCCAGTGCCCTGGTCCTTCAGGACTAGGGTGCCTAGCACCCTGGTCCCCCAGGACCATGGTGCCCAGCGCCCTGGTCCCTGGCCCTATTTTTGGCCCGGTCTCCTATGGGGCTTTGGGTCTTTATGTTTGCAATTTGGAAAATAGTACTTCCTGGTCGGCCCAAGGTCGGAAAAATCAGTCTTTTAACCCTAATTAACAAGTATATAAACTACATTTCCTCTCCCATTTTAGGGAGGAAGGACATATGTGAGCAAGGCACAAAAGCAATATTCAAGCATTCAAACATTCAAGCATTCAAGCATTCCTTCAAGCAATTGAGCATTCTAAGTCTCCATTCAAGGCTAAGTGTTGCATTCAAGACAAGGATTCAACCATTGAAGAGGAGATCACATAAAACATACAACATACTACATACATTACACCTTCGCATGTAAGAATACAAACATTCTTACAACAAGGTATCAGTACTTGTTTACATTACAAACATTTACATTTACAGCATTCTCATTTCTTGGTTAATTCCAAAACCGGGGTTTGACCTAAAGGCAAACCCCTCATCCCTAACCCCCCAATCGTCCTCTCTTTTCTGTGTGTAGGTTGCAGGTACGTAGCTGTTATTGGAGATCTGGAATCCTTGTGCAGAGACGAACAGATCCACCTTCGTTTCGCGGATTTTTTGGAGGACCGTGTGCACACCGGGTGCCATCGTCCAGTCAACTTTCGCTCAAATTTGGAGAACAACACCGTCTCGGCATTTTACTGCTAATTCCAGGTCCACAACTTCATCCTATATCCCTATCTCTGTTTATAAGCGAATATTTCCCACTTTACATGCATTCCTAGTTCAATCTTTCTATCTACATTTCTTTACAAAAGAGGGTATCCTTGATGTCTTAACCCTTGAAACTCATAGAGAATCCAATCTTGCACTGTGTGGGATTGGATCTTGTGGGTTTCAACCCCTCTTTTGAATGTAAAGTCTCCCCTAAGTGAAAACCATCAACCCTAGTGACTCTCCCTTCTCTCTCCTTGGAGTTGGGGAGGGGAGAATGATTAGGGTTCGATTTTTCCACTTTACAACTTTGTGTCAACTGATAAGTGCATAAGAGACAATCTTTGATTATACTAAGTCAGCATCAAGATGAAGATCAAGACGGAGATCAAGCGAAGATTTAAGTACAATGGTTCATATGTTCTATTCAAACTGGTATTTGATTGTTCCAACCGGTATTTGGTAATTTTGTGATGAGTTACCATAGAGTTACTTGCATCGATTGCTTGGTGGAAATTTTTGTAATGAGTTATGATCACTTGTCTAGATACATTGCACCTAGGAAATTGTGTTATGATTTCTTATGGCCAACATGAAATCATAAGGTCTATATATTGACATCACAATGAATTATTTGATATAGTGAAAAGTGTTATGTTATGTGCGAAAGGAAAAAGAGTTAAGTTCCAGAGTCTGTAGATTGAATATGTTTAGAAGGATCTGATTAAGCAAGTACTATGCTACCCAGAACAAATCAAACCATTCTTGTTGTTTTCTAACCATTACAACAGAATCAAATCCCCTAACCAGGTAAGCTCTAACAGCTTCAATGTATAAATCCTCTAACAGGGTAATCCATTAGTTTGGATTTAGAAATCCTCCACTGAGGTTACTCCTAACAAGGCACTACCTTTAATAGGGTATAAGCTTCTAATCAAGCTTTGGGATCTCTAACAAGATTCGCTCCTAGCAGAGCACTTTGTAGACCTTAATCGACCGGTTCTCTATTACTGCAGATAGTTAACTTGTGAGTTCCATCTCACCATGGTTTTTACCATTCCACTAACAAAAATTTATGTTATGGTAGATACTTTACTTTTTGTGGATGTTGTTATATCATTTTGGATTCCATGCATTGTGTTTAAAAGCTTTATTTTTTATTACGGGAAAAACAAGTTTTGAAGGGATTTTGAAACCCTTTACAAAAGATCCTTAAAAGATAATAGCATTAAGAAACATGAAATGACAGACTGCCAAAAAACTAGCATAGATATGGGCAAAAATCAGCAAAAAAGCCCAACAAAACCAGCCACATCCAACCATAACATAAAAAAGATAGAAGATAAACTACTTAATGTTTTTTAGGGCACTAGCCAAATTTCCGCCAATCCCTTGCAAATCTTTAATATTATCCCTAAGCTTAGGGATAACCTTGGAGGAGGCCACAACAACTTTTTTCATGCTCGCCCTTGTTCTTTTTGCCACACCACCAGGAGCACTTTCCACTGTCCCTGCCTCGATAACATCCTCATCAATATCTAGGTCCACAACAGGTTTGGAGGTGCTGGAACCATCAAGGAACTTGGTAATTTCCTCTAAATTCTTAGTCACGGAGGTAAGGATATCCGGAATCATTACCAGAAAGTTTTTCATAGTTGTTTTTCCTTCCTCCAGATTACCAATATAAGCTTCCAACTTCTCCACTTTTTCCTCCATACCCTTATTCTATTGTTCCTGGTTCATTTCAGCTTTCTTACCTTTCTCTTCATGTTGCTTATTAGTTTTTTCCAGATTCTTGATTCCTTCATAAACCCACCTATCAAAACCCATACGAGCCTCGGACTAGTTTTTGAGTTTATCTAGAATTATCCCCTCTCCAACTTTATATTGATCCCTACTCAAATTCTCCTTGTCCTTCTCCTGCTCAATTTCCATTTCCCTTTCCTCATTAATCTTATTGTCTTGCTCCTCCATTGACTGGTTGTTAACATTTCCTATACTCACACTGTGGATAGGACTATTCTAATTAGAAACATCCTCATCTCCTCCTTCCTCTTCCCCCACTTCCTCTTCTTTCTAGCTCTCCTCTCCTTCAGACTCATCAGTCTCCATCTTGCTTCGATCTTTTCCAATGTCCTCTGAATCAATCTTCATATCCTTTTGATTACCCTTGTCCTCTTGAATTTTCTCCACAATAGATTTTTTGCCCTTTTTGCTCTATGTCAACTCATCCTTGCTAGGCCCACCTTCCTCCATATTCCTCTTTCCTTTCCTCAGAGACACTGACAATCTCTTGTTTTCCTGGATAGCTAGAATCTTGCAATGCTCATAAATCAGCAAAATAAGGTCGCAATGAAGCACAGGTGAAGAAGGGTTCTTGCTATGCTTATTTAGAGACTATGATAAAGACCTAAAGAGGTAATAGGGCAGAGAAATCCTCTTCTCATGTCTAAAATGATTTAAAAGAACAAAATGGTATGTGTGGACCTTGGTAAAATGACCCTCCACAGTAATATAGTCCATAATTGCATTAAGAACACAACTCCAAATTTTCTTAATATTGGAAGCATCATAATACCCCCCAATAGCTTTTCCTATTTTCTCTCTCTCCTTCTCTTTACGCGGAAAAAACTTAACTGCATTATTAGACACTTTCAAGTCTCTAAAGAAGTTAAGACCAGAATGGAGCATACCTGTGACCATCACAATGAGATCCGCATCCAGCTTAAACCTAACACCATGAATTTTGAAGGAGCCATTTATCTAGTTTTCAGTGACTTTGGTGATCGCTAGGTTAATTCTACCTTTATCATAGTCGACCGACTTTTCCATGAAATTCGTCATGAATCCTTTCTCTAGATTTGTCCAAATCTTAGGCATCTCCTTCCATGTGGAAATGTTACCAAGTTCCTCTCTTCTTAGATCCCCCCCATTTTAGATTTCATTTTACAATTTCTCTTCTTTTGCAACTTTCAAGCTTTCTTCCAAATGACACTCGAATTTTTGAAAATGCATGCCCACAAAGTGTGTGGAAAATTAATATTCTTGATTAGGACTCTACCCCTCTGATGTGTCATCATTATCTTTCTAAAAATTTGAAGATTACTCATTAAAACTTTCATGATTAATCATGTGATCCATATTTCTCCATAAATTTGTCCTTTCTGATAAGTTCTTTAATATTAAAATCAATATTAACTTCCCCATTCCATATACGTTGAGCTTCGGAAATTACGCCAAGGTTCGCTAACCCATCCGCAACCCTATTTTTTTCTCTGAAGGCATGTTCAATGATAATAGATTTAAAGCTAGCAATAATTTCTCTAGCTTTAAAAAATATTTTCTATAGTCCACGAAGGCTCAATTTATCCCTTAAGACATTTAATTATGTTAAGTGAGTCTCCCTCCAACCATAGATTATCATGATTAAGATATTTTTCTATAATCAAAGTATTCAAAGCTGCAGAGGCTTCAACATAATGACTAGTTTGATTACCCAAAGGGCCAGCAACTACCAGAAGGCAACTTCCAGCAAAATTTCTGACAATGCCCCCATAACCAGCTTTCCTCGGGTTCCCCTTAGAAGCCCCTTCAAAGTTGGCCTTAATCCATCCCTGAGAAGGAAAGCACCAGACAAGACCATCCCTACCCTTATCCATACTGATTCTTTTATTGGATAGGTTCCATCTTTCATTAAAGTCTTCTTTAGTAGCTAAACCATGATCAGTTCCATTTAAACATTCAAAAATCCCTCTATAGATTTTATCCACCACCACTTCAGGGTTAGCACTTTTATCCCTAAAAATATTGTTGTTGTGCTCCTTCCAAATGTTCCATATGACATTAGGGAGAGTAAGATTCCAAAGCTCAACATTCTTAGAATTGGAATTAGGACAATACCATTGCTGCCAAAACTCTTCCAAAGAATTCACGAAAACCCAGCTCAACTTCCACCTACTAAAAACAATATTCCATATCTCCTGACTGAAAATACACTGGTAGACGATATTACAAGAAGACTCCTCCTCCATGCAATAAAGAGAACACTTGTTAGGAAAAAAAAATCCACACTTATGGTGTTTATCAAAAGTTAGCACCTTATTTTGGATAAAAATCCAAAAGAAGATATTAATTTTGGGCGTCAACTTCTTTATCCACACTTTAGCCCACAAAGGGATCTCGTCTGGAACTTTGTTGTGGATAGACACCGCTAAAGACACATAATATTTCCCATCCAAAGTTTCCCTCCAAATCAAACAATCCTCAACATTGTCCATAAAAGTTTTAGAAGAAAGCAAAATCTCAAGAAATTTTAATCCCGGACAAAACTAGTTGAACTCAATCCACTTCCGATTTGTCTAGTAGTCTCCAACAAAGACTCCATACCTATTTTTGAACCAGTCTTTCCATTCCTTAAGGATAGGAACTTCCTCCAGCAGTTTATCCATAAGCCATATATCCTCCCAAAATCTAATAATTCTCCCATTCCTCAATTTCCACATTCTTCTAGCTGCAGCCCAAGCTTTAGCTGTTTGAACTGCATTCCAAATTGCAGAGCCTTCAACAAAAAAATAATTTTCCATAAATTCTTCCTCAGATGGTTGCGTGTAACGGTATTTCTTTTTCCAAATTAAATTCCATTCTCTTTCCTCTCCTTTCATTCTCCAAATTTGTTTAGCTAACAAGGCATTATTCATAGTTATAATATTCCTTAATCCCAAACCCCCATAAGCCTTAGGAGTACAAATATTATTCCATGCAATAAGGGGGATTCTATTTTTATCTTCCACTCCCAACCATAAGAATTTTTTTTAATTCTTTCAATTGCCTCCACAAACTTTCTAGGGATTTTGAAAAGACTAAGGGCATAGATAGGCAAATTTTGAAGGGTAGCTTTAAGCAACGTCACCTTACCCACTTGTCTAAGGAGGGCTCCTTTCCATCCATCCAACTTAGAGTTGAATCTATCAACCAACTTCATCTAGAAATTCTCTGAAGGCTTCAAGCATAGAGGGAGACCCAAATAGGTTGAAGGAAACTCATCAATTTTGCATCCAAGGATTCTTTCTATTCTTCTTTGTCTATCCATAGGGGTATTGATGAAGAACAAAGAACTCTTATCCCAATTTATTTTTTGACAAGAAGCAGTTTCATAGGAATCCATAACACTCTTCATGTTTCTTGCTTCCCTAATGGTAGCTTCTCCCATAGTGATTGAATCATCAACAAACTGTTCATGAGTACATGTTATGTTGGAAGATGAAGGTTTAAGGCCTTTGAGTTTCCCTTCTTCCACGTTTCTCATAATAAATCTACCCAAACTTTCAACCAAAATAGTAAACAAGATAGGAGAGATGGGATCCCCCTATCTTAGGCCTCTAGAAATTATGAAGATATTGGAAGGGGATACATTAATAATAACTTTAGAGGTAGAAGTTCTAGTCAACTGAGAACAAAGCTAAATCACCTTTTCCCCAAACCCAAAAGCTTTCATAATTCTGAAAAGGAATTGCCAATTCACTCTGTCATAGGCCTTAGACATGTCCAGCTTAAGAAAAAAGCCTTGTTTTTTAGCAGCAGTTAAAGAATGAATATTCTCATGAACAGAAATAATAGAATCTAGAATCTATCTACCAGGGACAAAACCATTCTGCTAAGCCGAAATAATGCGGGGGAGAATATCCAACATTCTAGAAGTAAGAACCTTAGATACAATCTTGTAAATAGAATTAGAAAGGCTGATAGGTCTAAAATTATTAAGAGAGTCAGCTCTAGAGATCTTAGGAATAAGAATGATAAAGGTAGCATTGAGTTCTTTTAGAAGCCTCTTTGAACCAAAGAATTCTTTAACTCCATTACAAATATAAATCTCCACAATATGCCAATTTTTTTGGAAAAAGAACATAGGTAATCCATCTGGACCAGGAGACTTATCTCCATGAAAGGAAAACATAGCCTTTTTGATTTCCTGATTCGAAAGGATCCGAGATAGATTTTTGCTGTCATCCTCATTTAAAATGGGAGGGATTGCTTAAGCAAGAGGGTCTTGATTTCTGATATCCAGAACGTCCACCCCTCCCAACAGATTGCTAAAAAAATCCATAGTTTCCTTTCTTATTTCATTTTCATCTGATAATATCCCCCTATTGTAGGATAACTTGGAAATCCTATCGGCCACCCTATGCTTAAGAGCAGTAAGGTGGAAAAATCGGGTGTTTTTGTCACCTTCCTTCAAATACAAGGCTCTTGATCTTTGTCTCCAAAAGGTTTCTTCATTAGAGATAATTTCATGGTATTTAGATAGCAACCCATTTTCAACATTTCTCAAATCCTCAGAAAGCCCTTCCTCTTGGATTTTATCTTGAACTTATTTTATATCAGTCTTAATTTGAGCTTTACTTTTAAAGATATCTCCAAAAGTCTCTTTGTTCCAGATTTTGACTTTAGCTTTTATGATGTTAAGCTTTTTGGCAACTCTAAATAAGGTCATTCCCTCAATCTCCAAATTCCACCATTCAGCAACACAGACTTCCAACGATGGGTGGGATAACCATGCTTTTTCAAATCTAAGAGGAAAATTTCACTTTGTAGAAGTTGAATTAGCAGTGAAAGAAATAGGGTAATGATCAGAGCCAATCTTAATGATTGATGCCAAAGAACAATTATACTTTGAAAGCCGATCAGGAGGAATTAGGGATCTGTCCAACCTTACTTGAATAAGATTAGAACCAATTCTTCAATTGGTCCAAGTGTAATTAATCTCTTGTAGATCCACATCCATCAAAGCTTGATCATTAATAAAATTCATAAGATCTTGTCTTCCCTCTAGCTGCAAAGGGAGGCCTCCCATCTTTTCATCCTCTTTTAAAGGAGTATTGAAATCTCCCATGATCATCCAACTTTTATCAGCAAAAAACTTAGTCTGTCTTTAGCCATTCTCCTCCAAGATTTAGTTTTTTCCAGCTTTAGAATTAGGTGCATATACATTAGTGATAACCCATACAATGTTATCCTTAATATGCTCAAGCAAGACTGAGGTCCTATTGATCCCTGAAGCAATTTCCTTACATATAATAGTATTCTGGTTCCAAAAGATAGCTGTACCTCCAGAGGCACCCTCCGAACTTGTTCCAATTACCCCATTACTTTTGAATATTCTAATCCTTTCCACTTTATCCTTACACATCTTAGTTTCCTGAATAAGGACTACATCCGGTTTATGATCTCTAACAGTATTACGCAACACATCCTGCTTATGGGGGGCATTCAACCCTCTAATATTCCATGAGATTATCTTCATACTTCAACTGGGGATAAGGCTGACTCAATGGAGCTTTGTGTTCCATCAGCATAGTTCTTCCAACTTTTCTATTCCCTCTGATTCTTTAGAGAAGGTTTCCCCTACTTTTTGTTATGACTTCCAACATCTGCCCCTTTCTTAGTCTTTCTTTTGGTTAAAATACCTACATTGGGTCCTCCATTATTTGACTTGCCTTCTTTAATCCGAAAATCCTAAGATTTCCTTCAAGAACCACCATTTTTAAACTTTTAGGAGGAGTTTTACATTGGGAATTCAAGATCATATTTCCAGTTTGCTTAGGACTTTTATTGGTTAATAACAACAAAGGCTCAATATCCAAAATATTATAGTCCCGTGCTTCATTAAAGTCTTCCTCATTTTCTTTCTTATTAGATGAAGCAGAAGCATCATCATAGGAACTCTCATCAGCTTTAACCTGGATGATAGGACCAACCTTCTGATCCTCTAATTCTGATTTTTGAGCCTTTTCTTCTTTCCCATGCTCTTCCTCCTTGTTACTTTCTTTTTGACTATTAGAACAGGCACAAACAGATTTGTCATTGTTACTATTCACACCCTTCTTTTCCTCATTTTCCATCTCGGTCACTTCCTTCATAGGGACAACCTTTGAAGGTGAATCATCATTCTTCCCTTTCATTTGCCAATTCTACTTTGAGTTTCTATCATTTTTACCAATCTTACTCTTCTTAAGCGGGCAAGATTTTTCCCAATGACCCAACTTTTTACAATGAAAACAAACAAATTAGAGATATTCATATTCAATCACTTGGGTCCATTTCCCCAATTTAGATAGAATCTCAATAGATTGAGGCATATCCATCATTTGATTAACATTAACACAAATACGAGCAAAAACCAACCTTGATTTAGCTGCTATCATCAGGTCGATCGAAAGAAGTTCACCAAATGATCTCGCGATCCCCTTAAAGACCTCCTCATTCCAAAACTCCAATGGAAGGCTAGGGAGACGTGTCCACATAGGTGCCGACACAAAAAAGGACTCATCCAAAGGGAGGTTAGGAGCCCATTTCTGTAAAGCCAAGGTTGACTTGCTGAACATCCATGGCCCTTCATAGAGTGCTTTATTCATATCTTCTTCATTATTAAAAGAAAAGGAAAAAAACCCTAGGCAAAGCCGCCACATCCACTTGACCTTTAAGAACCCATTTCCTCCTTATAAAGTTCCTTACAACATCAATGTTAGGTCTAAACCCAACAAACCTTCCAACCAAGGTCATAGCTAAGCCAGACACAATGAAATCAACTAGCTTATCCGGAATAGAAATAGCAAAAACCCCTATCGTCAGATCAGAGAAATATTTTTAACTTCTGGAAGACCAGATTTCACCAGAGGCCTGAATCCAAAAAGAGCAGACCATTTATTTTCTTTACCTCTATCATATGGGTCCCCAATTTTGGAATCTTTATCTTCCACCAATTTGACTGTCGCCTTGTCCCCCTCAATACCCTGAGAAGCCTGGGGACCAGCATGATTACCAACTCCAACCGTAGAAAGACTGGCATCCCCATGAATTATGCCATCCCCATATTTGAAATTTGAGTTTCCCGCCCGCCGCTCCGCTTGTCGCTCCTCTCCGCTTGCCATTATTTAAAAGCTTTGTTAAGTTCATCTACCGGTTAGTGTTTGAAGTAGTTTTAATTTTTGTGTCACTGATTCACCCCCCCCTCTCAGTTATTTTCAAGTTCATCATTGCATGGTGCTTCTTCTACTTGTACATTGCTAGATTGTTCTTCTTGCTTAGCATTTGAAACGTCAATGTAGGGTACCGGTGCAAATTCTCTCTTATGTAAGTCTTCATCTATTCTCACATTTATACTATCGACCATTTTTCTCAATTTCTTGTTGTAGCATTTGTAGGCTTTGCTATTGGTTGAGTAACCCAAGAAGATTCCTTCATCACTCTAGGAATCAAAACTTTCTAATCCATCAACATCTCTTTTGATGAAACACTTACTTCCAAACACTCTAAAATGCTTAAGTGATGGTTTTCGGTCATACCATAACTCATAAGGAGTCATTCTACTGTTCACTCTTAGTTGTACCCGGTTTAATGTGTAGACAACAATATGAACTTATTCCTTCTAGTATGTATTTGGTATGCTGGCCTCATTCAACATTGTTGTAGCCATATCCTTCATTGTCCCATTCTTCCTTTCTGCCACACTATTTTGTTGTGGTGTTCTTGCTGCTGAATAGCGTCTTTGAATTCCATGTTTCTCACAGTAGTCAATAAACTCATTTGAAGAATATTCTCCACCTCGGTCTGATCTTAAGCACTTTAACTGGTGTCCACTATCATTTTCAACCATCCTTTGTAAAATCTTAAGCACTTTAATTGGTGTCCAATGTCTATATCTATCCAATTGCATTGGTCTTCTATCAAACTAATTTTGCATTTGTTGTTGGTGTGCATTTCCTTGGTTAGGAATCTAATGCTGCTGATGTTGTTGTTGTTGTTGTTATTGTTATAAGGGTATCTGATATTGTTGTTGGTATTGCCCTGCCATTTGTTGTTGAAATTGCAGGAATTGTAAATATTGTTGGTAAGCATTATTTCCTCCCATTTGGTTATTGTATTGATACGTTGGTGGGGTGGATAATGTGGGAAAAAGGGATACTGTGGAGGTGGTGAGCCAAACATTTGACCTGATATGTTGCATTGACTTTGTGCACCATAATGATGTTGTTGAGATCCATGTTTTTGACTAGTACTTGTTTGACCAGTGTTTCTATTTTGGACATTAGCAGGAGGTACACTTACACTTACAGAAACAAAAGGCAGACTAGGCATTCCAGTTGTCCATCCATGCGACATTGGCATAATACTAGTTGCAGTAGTAGAAATATTTGCTTGGGTATTAGCTTGGGTAGTAGTTGTTGCACGTCTTGAAACCATACTCACAATAGGGGCTTGAGCAATAGTACTTCTAACGATAGGGGTTGAGGAATTAATGGTATTCACATGGGAAGGCACAAATGTAGAAGTAACTGAAAGGTAGCTAATTGTACTAGGGATACTGGATGTCTGAACATACATCCCATGGACAAGGATTTGCATAGGTTTTTGATGTTACTACTTATCAAGTTGCCATTAGTTTTTGTATTCAAAGTCATACTTTATATTCTATTCGGTTAGCACTACTGAATCATGCAGTCGGTTTAAACAGAGAAGTTGGTATGCACAGTCTAGTCGGTTACAGAAGAAAGCAGTCACGGAATACAGTATTCACTGAGCTGTCTACTGAGTATCTTTTTATGGCTACTGAGCAGTAAAGTTAACACACCGAGTTGATATTCACCGAGTGAAACGTGTTACCAGATACATTGAACCTGGACATGCATATGAAAATTTGTTACAAGATCCAGGCACATCTAATTGTTATTACATTGGAAATTGCACTCGAAGATTGTGTATGATTGCGAGGTCAATCTAACCAATGAAATATTTTTTTTAGTTATTCATTCAAGGAATCTTGTTTGTAAGATCGAAGCAATGAATTAGATTACCATTCTAAGAGATCTATTTATACAGCATGAATTAAGAACAAGGTGTGTGTGTGTGTGCATATATGTATGAAGGGAAGACTGTTACAGAGACACAGAGGTCACCGAGAAGATTTTCAGAGAATAGTCGAAGAACATAGTAAATAGAAGGGTTTATCGAGTTACTATATAGGTTACCGAGGTATGCTATAAGCAAGGTAATCTTATTCTGAGCACATAGAATCTGCTATAACATTTTAGATGTAAAGTTGCAGATTTTTGTAATGATTTTATTGTAATATTGTGAAAGAGAAACCTCTAACAGGGTAAAAGACTCTAACCAAGTCTATAAATTGTAAAGCCTCTAACCAGGTGCAACATTCAGAATAAATGTTGTAAAATCCTTTAGCAAGGTAGATCTAACTGATCTTGTTACTCCTAACAGGGTAAGCTATCAGAAATAGCTAAATGTAGCTCTAATCGAGCAATCTTTATTATTGCAATAGTGAAGTTGTGGGTGCCATCCCCACTGCAGTTTTTCTCTCTAACCAAGAGTTTCTGCGTAACCAAAATATATGAGTTATGGAGTGAATCATGTATGATTGTTATCTATTTGTTTTAACTTTATTTTATGTTACTGCACTATTCTATTTATGCATAATAGTAAGGTTATTATTCAAAAAAGTTTTTGCAGTACTGATTCACCCCTCCCCTCTTAATACATTAGTTTTCCATATTGGGCCTAACAATTGGTATCAGAGCTACTCTCTTGCAAAAGGGTTTAACTACCTAAAGAGAAAGATCTTATCGATGGAAGGCTATAAACAATCTCAAAGGATTGTGTATCTGCAAGAAGAGTTGGATCATGCAAATCAAGTGACTGCAGACATGCAAAGGCAAATGTAAAAATCTCTAAAAGTAAGAAGAAGATTATCTGATGACTTGCAGGATTCTCAGGAGTTAGTGGAACAAATTGAAACATCATTTGAGAATAGTATATCTGAAGAGACTGAAGAAATGATTGGAGTATTGAAAGAAAAGAACAAAGCACTAGCTGATCAACTAAAAGCAATGAAAAGAGAACATGAACATTTCAGTACACAGGTGACTGAAAACCTAGATGCATTGAGGACAATAGAGGATAAAGCAAGAGATCTACAAAGAGAGAAACAACAACTTGAAGTCCTAGTATCTGATAAGAATGATGAAAACATAAGGTTAACTGGGATTCAACAAAATATGACAGATCAACTAGGTTATGCACATCATGAAGCAATTCTAAAGAATGATGAAAATCAAGCATTGAAACTTGAAGTATTAAGGTTGATTGATGAACTTGAAACAGAGAAGAAATCCAAAGAAACATTGAAGAAGAGTTATGATGCATCAAATATGTTGGATGAGCAACTGAATACAAGAAGACCCAACAAAGATGCAGGACTCGGTTACAAAGGAAAAGACTCTACTGAGAAAGGAATTCATACTACCGAGAGAGGAGAATCATCAAAGCAAGCTAGAAATAGGAATAACATCAAAAGGAAGAAGCCTATTTGCTACTACTATGGAAATCAAGTTCATACTGCCAACATATGCCAGATTAGGAAAGGTAAGCAACCAAATATCACTAAGTCCAATGGATATTGTTACAATTGCAATAAATATGGTCACACATCTAATCAATGTAGGACAAAGTTTGTTAACAACTATCAGAAGGCAATTCAAAGGGTTTTGTAGAAGCTACAATAGATATGGACATAGTACCGAGAAGTGCTAGTCTAAGCAAAGGAACTACATGTAGTGTCCACACCGAGCAGACACTAGAGGTTACTGAACTCACACAGATCCTTACCGACAATATGCAGCAGTACCATGGGATTACAATACAAGGATATGGTGCTAATGTTGTGGAAGATATGGACATATTAGTGCCAACTATTTTATAAGGTTTGAAATGAACAACCGAAGATCATGGAGAAATCCTAGTATGACATGTTTTCATTGTCACAAAGTTGGACATTTAGCTGGAGATTGCAGAGATCAACCTAGAAGAGACGCTGAAGAGATAAAAGAAAAATTCAAGATGATTTGGAAAAAGAAGGAAATCATGTCAGATGAAGAAAGCACCTTACCTACTGAGTTAGGTGTACCTATTCCAAATTAATCAGAAAAGGTATGAAGGGACTACATTCTCTAAAGGTTAAATCATAACAGTTCCTATTCTATTATGTACAAAATTCAAAATCTGCATAGTTAAGATGCAATTAGTAAGTTTGAAATTCTATCAAAAGTACTTTACAGGAATCCTGTCAAGTTAGTGTATACAGGAAGCCTGTCAAGTCGGTGTATACAGGAAGCCTGTCAAGTCAGTTAATGAAGGAAATTTTGTTACTCGGTTAAAACGAAAAAAAAAGGGGAGTAAATCGGTTAAAGGTGAACCGAGTGCATTTAATGTTTTGACCTAACTTGTACAGAGCCCGATAAGGTATTTTGTACTTAAAGTTATTTTCATGGTCATTTTCATTCACCAAGTTTTCAAGAGAGCAGAGCAGAGCAAATCAAGGCGATCAAACTTCATTCAGAGTGACTTTCAAGGTATTTACATCAAATCTATTCACACTGTTAAGCTAGTTTCCAATCTTGTCAAATTGCTATTATCTATCGAGTGTGAAGCATCAGTCATTTGTAAACCCTAAGGATAGTTTGCAAAGTTTTACCTAAAACCTTCAAATGGCACCCAAGATCCAAGATCCCGTAGTTGTCAAAAATGTGGAGAAGCCCTCATTGAAGTACTCTTTAACTCCTAAAGTTGCCTCTGAACTGGATGACAAAACTGCATTTTCACTCATCCTTGATCGAGTCTTGTTAGTCAAAGATGTTAGATTCTTCACCAAATGTCGTGTTGAAGAACTCGATCATGTTGAGATTAGTGACACATATGATGAACTTTGTACCAATGGCAAAATGGATAGCAAGTTCAAGCATATCAAAATCAAGGGATTAACTGAAGCCCTAGCCTATCCCTATGTGTTCAAATCCCAGTGGGTTAAGTTTGTTTTAAGTAGAGTTCATGATGATTTTATGTGGCTAGAGGAGTAACCATTCAAAATCACCAAGGAAATCATTCATGTGATCACCGGGTATCCTATCTATAATCATGCACGAGCATAGAAAATGATATCACAGAAGGAGCTAATTAGTCTAACTGGAGTAGAATCTGATTACTGAGGACTGAAATTGAACAATGTCACTGATGCAGAACTTAAGTTTGCTATTAGAGTAATTGGTTACTATTTCTTCCAATCTGCAAGGGAAAATAGTGTACCATGTGCAGCAGTTGACTTAGCCTATAAAATAGTGAAAAAGGGAATGAGAGTTGAATTATGTGAAGTTCTATTGAAAAAATTGTTTGAGAACCTGAACACAATAAGGAATTCAAAGAAGAACAACTCGGCAAATACATTGAAGTTTGGTTCACTTCTTGTATGCATGTTTTTTTACTTTGAGAAGTTCTTTCCCTCAGTCGGTAAAGTAGTTTGGGAGCTACACCGACCTATCACCCATCAAATCAATGATTTTATCAAGAAACTGGGAGATAACTTTAATGATATCATGGATGACTATTTCAGCAAATTTCAAGAGAAGATGCACAACAGGTACCGGATTCCACCACAGCTGGTAGAGAAATATAAGAATGATATATGTTTTGAGGTAGACACCAATTACTGTTATATGAATGCTGCTGAACCAAGGACTCAATCTTTACCACCAGTGGGTTATGAGATTGACTATGATATAGCACAATAGCAAATTGATGCCTATCTATCATTACCAAGGCATGCTACTGAACTAAGATATGGAACATATGAAGAGGTGAAGGAAAAAGTAAAAATGAGCATTGTAGTACCCAAGGCTATAAGAAAAGCTACAAAGATGATAAAGGTTTTATCTGAGAAATTTAGAGAAGAATCCTCCTCTAAACCTATCAAAGGCACTCTTGCCATTACCGAAGAGGAATCAGAAGCTCAAGAGGCAGCAATAACATTAAGTACCAAGTTGCCTAAGGGTAAAGTTTTGAAAAGAAAGAAACAGGACATTTCAAAGGCCCTACCGACTCCACCAACAAAGAGACCTAACACTAGAGCATCAGCGGCATCACCGAGTAAGAAACAAAAGAGTGTTACTGTACCCAAGGTAACCAAGACCTACAAGAAATCTACTCGGAGACTCATTTTGGCAAAATAGTCTAGTGATACAGAATCTGATGATGTAGACAAATTTCAAATTGTAAAAAGCAAGAAGGTAAACATTCATAGTGTTGAAATTTTTTGTGCCAATCTTAAAGAATATGGTGGATTTGCAGGATTTAGATATGTCAAGTATGAGACTAGGAATAATGATGAGAAGTGACAAATTCAAGAAGCTGTCATCTGCACACTTCTAAAGTTTCGGCTAGCTCCATTAGAACTAGTAAAGTCACTTCCAAGTGAATTATACTTACATATTGATAGTAGATGGAAATATGCAATGGACGAAAAGAAACAAATAAGAGAAAGAAATCTAGTCCATCTATTTCCTGATATGTCTGTAGCAAAAATTAAGGAGCATTTGACAACATACAATTCTAAATTTCTTGTCAAACAAAGAGCCTTAAAATTGATGAATGGGCTATATATTGATGTGGAAAATGAGACAAAAGCCAAGTGGCAGGAAATCTTCAAACTAAAGGATGTCGGTGAACAATCTCAAGTTGAAATTGTTGATGTCACCGAGCAAGATCCTGATGTCACCGAGCAAGGTCCTGATGCTACCAAGCAAGACCCGACTGACACTATTCAAATTGATGAAGATGTCATGGATGAAGAAGCACCGGAGCAGGAAATGATTGAAGGCACTACCTATGCAAAACTTGTATCTAGTGAATCTTTCTTAGAACAAGTTCAGCCTTATCTGTCAGTCAAGCCACCTATCTCAACCGAAGCTCCTAAGGATACAGAACAAGGCACTAAAGCTCACAAGTCTGAAGCAGCAGAAGATACAACTAAAGATCAGACATCTCAAGCACCATCAAGCACCGAAAATGTTACAGTTGAGACCCCTAGTACCGAGACACCCAAGGACACTACAATGGCTACAGGAACTGACCATAGTGTTGCATCTACTGAGCAACCTACCAAGGGTTAGCAAACCTCACAAGCACTTGTCTTAGTTCCACTAATCAAAGGAAAAGAGAAGAAGGTGAGAAAGCATAGTTTCAAAGTTGACTTAACTAAACCGATAGTGTTGCCCAATGTGGATATCTCAAAATTAAAAGGGCAAACACTTATTGATTTTGGTGAACTATGCAAAGCAAAGGCCAAACAGGAAAAACAATTGGCCATTCAAAAGAAGAATAAAGTACTACAAAAGGTAAAGACACTACTAACAAAAATGCTACCTTTAGTAACAGTGTCAACCGATGCAGCCATCCACATTCAACTGGATGAACTCCTTACTCAAATATAAACATCTAGAGTTGATGCATCTAAGTACGTGAGCAAGCTAAAAGATAAAGAGCTTACTGCAAAGATGATATAAGAGGTACAAAAAGCTCTAGCTATAGGAAAAGTAAAGCTTGTCAAATTCATTGTTGAGTTGTCCCCTCAACTCAAGCATATTCTTTATTTATTTCAGAAACTTTGCACATTTTCCTTATTTATTAAAGATATCAAGAATAAAACTGATGCAATTGAAAAAGAGATCACTAATCTCTCAACTAAGTTGACCACCGAGCCTAATTCAATTCAGAATTTTTATACCAAGCTTCAATAGCTCATGGCTCAACAATTAGAACTCAGAAATGAAGAGCATAAGATCAAGATGGATATAATGACCCTCCAAACACTATTCCTTCCTCATCTCTCATCAGTTCAAGAGCAGATTAACCGAGCTACACGCCTATCAACTACACAAGAGGGAAGCACTCTTGATGGCTTAATATCACTATTGGCTAATATTCAAGCACAAAATTCTTTAATGGAAAGTGTAAAGGATGCACTCTCAGTCGCCCTTACCGACGCTCGAAATAAGTATAATCTATTTTTGATAAGCTACCACCCTCGGATGGAAATTAAGTTCTTGATGTTTGTCAAAAAGGGGGAGTAATACTACAATACTATATAAGGGGAGTAATACCAAACAAAGGGGGAGTAATACTATATTTGGAGAGTGACATAGTTTTGGTAATACAGTTTTGAGTATTGTATACAAGGGGAGTATATCGAGCAGAATATATAGAGCATGCAGAGCAAGCAGAGCACACAAGCACAGAACAAAACTGAGCATGCAAAATCCATGCAATATACAGAATAATGATAAGGGGAGTATATCTGCATATACTATTTCATTGACTATTGTATATATTGTCAAGTGTAGTCATTTTGCAAAGTATATAGATTTTTGAGTTATGACTTTGAAAGTATTTTTTGTCAAACATCTCAACTAATGTCAAAAGGGGAGATTGTTACTACTTATCAAGTTGCCATTAGTTTTTGTATTCAAAGTCATACTTTATATTCTAGTCAGTTAGCACTACTGAATCATGCAGCCAGTATAAACAGAGAAGTCGGTATGCACAGTCTAGTCGGTTACAGAAGAAAGCAATCACAGAACGCAGTATTCATCGAGCTGTCTACCGAGTATCTTTTTATGGCTACCGAGAAGTAAAGTTAACACACCGAGTTGATATTCACCAAGTGAAACGTGTTACCAGATACATTGAACCTGGACATGCATATGAAAATGTGTTACAAGATCGAGGCACATCTAACCGTTATTACATTGGAAATTGCACTAGAAGATTGTGTATGATTGCGAGGTCAATCTAACCAATGAAATATTTTGTTTAGTTATTCATTCGAGGAATCTTGTTTGTAAGATTGAAGCAATGAATTAGATCACCATTCTAAGAGATCTATTTATACATCATGAATTAAGAACAAGGTGTGTGTGTGTGCATATATGTATGAAGGGAATACTATTATAGAGACATAGAGGTCACCGAGAAGATTTTCAGATAACAGTCGAAGAACAGAGTAAATAGAAGGGTTTACCGAGTTACTATATGGGCTACCGAGGTATGCTATAAGCAAGGTAATCTTATTTTGAGCACATAGAATCTGCTATAACATTTAAGATGCAAAGTTGTAGATGTTTGTAATGATTTTATTGTAATATTGTGAAAGAGAAACCTCTAATAGGGTAAAAGACTCTAACCAAGTCTATAAATTGTAAAGCCTCCAACCAGGTGCAGCATTCAGAATAAATGTTGTAAAGCCTCTAACCAGGTGCAGCATTCGGAATAAATGTTGTAAAATCCTTTAGCAAGGTAGATCTAACTGATCTTGTTACTCCTAATAGGGTAAGCTATCAGAAATAGCTAAATGTAGCTCTAACCGAGCAATCTTTATTATTGCAGTAGTGAAGTTGTGGGTGCCATCCCCATTGCATTTTTTCTCTTTAACCAAGAGTTTCTGCGTAACCAAAATATATGAGTTATGGAGTGAATCATGTATGATTGTTATCTGTTTGTTTTAACTTTATTTTATGTTACTGTACTATTCTTTTTATGCATAACAGTAAGGTTATTATTTAAGAAAAATTTTGCAGTACTAATTCACCCCTCCCCTCTCAGTACATTAGCTTTCCATATTGTGCCTAACAGTTGAATGGCCAAATTTAACACTTTCTACACCATCATATCCCTTTTCTCTTCTTACTTGTTCCAACTGCCTTTGCAGCTCTTCTGTTAATCCTCTAGTTGCATTTCCTGAGGTAGAATTGTAGACATCTAAAAATGGTCAATGCTTGTGGAGTCATACTTTAACATTGGCATATTGCCTTATTTTAGGTATTTTTGCATCGCATTAACATTTCTTCTATGTTGCGTACTTGGTCTTTATCATTTGCGAGCATCAAGTCCTTCTTCTGCATTCCTCATTTTTATTGCTTTTGAATTAGGGTTTTGTCCTCTTATCAATCTTGTCATTTTGAGATTGATTTGTCATCGCTCCTCGTCCTTGTCAATCTCGTCAATTTTGCGATCGAATTGTCATCGATCCTTGTCCTCTTCAATCATGTCAATTGGCACATATCAATTTGGTCTCTTTATCAATATTGGTCAAATTGTCAAACAATTTCAATCGTTTATCAATTAAATCATTTATCAAGTCAGAATCATGATCAAATCGAATCTACATCAATTATCTTTTGTCAAGACCTAATCTTCTAGGGTTTCATGATTTAATCATTTAACCTTGTTTGTCATTTCTCCCTCTAGGTTAAATAGTTGATTTATCCTAAGTCTTCTTGTCACAATTAAATGTTTATTTAATTGGCTAACTAATTCCTCCCTCTTTGTGAATTAATTAATAAATGAAAAATTATTAATTAATTCACTTAATTTCACCTAATTTAATTTCTCCTAATTCCTAATTTCCTAATTTTCATTAATTTCAATTTTCTAATTTCTAATTCATCTAATTCTCAATTCTCTCCTATTTTTCTCCTAATTTCATGGGAATCACATTTCAAATTGTCATAATTTGTCATAATTGACAATCAATCAATTTTGACATAGAAATTTGTCATAATTTTGTCAAAATTATCAATCAATCAATCTTGCATAGAAAGTGCAAATTTGTCATAATTTGTCATGTTTTTCATTCTTGATTTGCAATTTCCATTTGAATCTAATTCATGCTAATTTTGTCTTTTCTCCAATTTGTCTATAAATTGGATGAATTTCTTCAATCAAGATCCCTGATCCCTGGTCGAATCAATCATGCTTCTAGTATTCTTGCGCTACTATCTTGTCTACTTGCTTTCACATCATGCTTATGCACTAGTAGGTGAGATCCACAAAAAAAGCTATTTGAAGGAGAAAGAAGGACAATGGAGCCACATGAAGGAGACATTCAAGTTTGCAATGGTTTGCGTTTGAATTGATGTCTTGTTTTCATGTTTTCATTGAGTGTAATTAGGATTGTTATCATTGCAATTGAGTTTTCGTGATTGAACTAGGCTAATATTGATTTGCTTTGATGATTTCCACATTTCCTAGCTACATTAATTGGTGAACCTGACGTGAACTAACCCCCTAACCATGCTTTTGAGTGCTTTTGAGATGATTTGCAGGTGAAAAACCCAAGAAATAGGGTAATGCAAGCCTTTCTGGGCACTTTTGCGCCTGTGTAGGAGCAATCTGTGCCTGTCTCAAGCATTTTGTACCTATGTTAAAGACTTCTATGCTAGTGTCAAAGGGATCTGCACCTGTGTTGCATCATTCTGCACCTGTGTAAGTCCAGAAATAGAGGTAAAAAAGCAGTGTTTTTACTTGCAAATTGGTTTGTTTTGCATTTTGTTTCTGCTTTTTGGTTTTATGGTACTGATTCTTTGCGTAGCACCTTGGCATTATGCATGGAAAAGACAAAGATGAAACTACTAACGAATTTTATGCAGGTTTGATAGTCAAAGATTAAGCATATCAAACTTCTAACTTGGTGGTTTTGCAGGTTGCCTTGGACTACAACTAAACTTTGTGTTTGTAATTAATATTTAGGTACCTAGTATGACTTCTAAATAGGATGGAATGAATGTATGTTTGCTTTGATTGTTGAGTTTGACATTGGAGTAGGAGAGTATGCTCTCATCCTTCTTAGGGTGATCAGAAATCTAGATCTTCGATACCATGCTCATGTTTTTGATTGTGTGTCACCTTTAGAGGGCCTGCCTTCCCGACCATTTGCTTTTGCAAGCAAGTGACATTCGTGAGAAGGGAATGACCCAAAGTGAGTATGGCTAGAATACCTTTGCTTTCTAACTCACTATAAATAAATACCTGATGAGCGAAAGAATTGAAGGAAGGGTTACATGGGAATTGTAGTTACTTGGGAAGTGATGACCCTTGAACTCTTTCTCATATCAACATCTAAGTAGGACCTCATGGTCTAAATCATGCTTGCGCGAATAGATTTGTTTGGTATTTTGGTGGGCTTAATGTCTCAATCACGCTTGCGTGACACCAAGGAGTAATGCTTAACAGAAATCCTTACTAAACACCTTGTATTTAGAGGCCAAAAATCCTTCTAGTTGCTTGAGAAGGACAAGTTTGGATACTTGGAAGAGATACTAAGTTCGCCATGGGGAGATTTCCATGGGGACTGATGCTTGGCTGCCCTGAGAAGTGAGTGCAGTGGAGGGGAGCCCGTGGGGTCAAGCATCTATGTATTCTCCTTGAATCTCATAACGAGTCTACCTCTCAAGTACCTATTGTCCTTGCCATCCATAAGAAATGTGTGAATGAGCATGATTGTCTTGAGTCTAAGTTAAAATATCTTGTCTTCTTTACTTGACAAAAGTTGAATTGCATCTCATTTCAAAAACAAGACAAATTGATTCAAAACAAGGTTAAACACAAGAACATTTCATCCAACAAAGTTCAAAACATCTTCAAACATGGTTGTCAAACATTTTTCAAAATCTTGTCTCAACATTCATGTCACTTAGATTTAGGTTCATACTAGGTTTGCATTTTGCAAAGTCATTGTCAAGTACCAAGGTTAGGTTTCACCTAGGTCATACTCCTTTCGCATATCAATAACGGTCATCCATTTGCATGTGTCCTCTTGCATTAGAGTAATACCATTTCATAATTCAACCTTAGGTTTTGTCTTAGGCTGACATTGTCATACATTTGCATTTGCATCCTTGTCCTCATAACATTAGGTCACATTTGCATACCCTAGGTCCCTTCATTAAGCTTAGGTCATTATCATATCATATTAGGGTCATTTGCATAGTAATTGTCCCTTTGCATATAGTGCCAAAACTAGGTTTTGTCATACTTGAGTAATGCAAATCCTTGATACAACCCTAAGTCATTGTTAAGAATTCTAGACCTTATCAAACCTTTGTCTTTTTTTCATCACTATCATTTGGTCAAACCTAGCTTAGTATCCAAGCATATAGGGGAGACATTGTCATTTTGTCCTTTTGTCACTTGGTCCTTTTGTCCTTTGAGGTCTAGACATCATTTCAATTTCCTAAGGGTCTCTTTTTTAGATTTGCATTCCAAAATGTTTGTCAAAATATTGAAAAACAACCAAAAACATAAGTTGCATTCTTGCCATAGATTACATTTTCATCTATTTAGTTTGCATTTAGTTGCATATCATACATCATCCTTGAAAAATAAAACATTGCATAGTGACATGTCTATTGAAACAAGGTTCCAAGCACCAATGATGCAACAAAGTTTGACATATCAACCGACAATGCAATCACAATTATATCCAACCCAACAACAAGGCAATATCGATCAAACTTTTTATGATGAAACAAGTCTCCAAATACAAAAACTAGAGGAGAAGCTAGATCAAGAAAATGAGATATTGGAACAAAAAGTGAAAAACATTGCGAAGAATAGATCACAAATGTCCAAAATGTTTCGAAAATTTCCAGGTCAAAATCCAAATATTGAGCCAATTGATGTAAGATCTCTTCTTGAATGATCAGACATACCAGCTCTCCTCTCCCAAATAGAGATGATGAAACAATTTCAAGAAAAGAGACAACAACATTATGTGCTTTCACAACAAGAACAAGAAGGTGTTTACTATCAATCACATTTTCAACCATCACAACCAATTGTTCAACAACTCCAACATTTCCAACAGACACAACCAATGGTCCAACATATACAACCAACACAACCAATGGTCCAATTTCAACAATATGTCCAACCAACTATACAATGTCAACAAATAGTTCAACCAATGGTGGAATATCAACAAGTCCAATCAACATATCAATGTCAACAATCACAAATTCAAAAACAAAACTTGCAACATGCACCAAGCCAAATTTTGAACATTTCAAACCAATTTGATCAACATCTAGTTCAAAATCAAAACATGACATCAAACCAAGACCAAATTCTTGTCAAACAAGTTCAAATTCCAAATACAACCATGTCAAAACCTCGAAAGAAAGGTGGCTTTATTGCAAGGCTCTTAAGGAATCTACCAAGTGAGTTCTTTGAAGAAGATCAAGATAATACAATTATGTCTAGCAATGCCTCATCCCCCCACAAACAAATTGACTCTCCAGTGGCATCTATCCCTACACCTTTAGAGGTTTCACAAGAACCTTCCATATTGTCCTCATCAAATAATACACCCAAGGATGAAATTATCCAAGGGCTATCCATTATTGATTGCCAAGAGAATCCAATTCATGATGCACATCCTTGTCATGTTTCAGAAATACAAGACCCAAGGCAACCATGCACTTTATTGCCATTACCTGTTTTAGAGAACCCCATTCAAAGTCCCTCTTCCTCATGTTCAAGCATTGATTCCTTGTCAAAATCCATCACAAATGTTCAAAGTGCATTTCCTTCATGCCAAAACATTAATCCCTTGCCAAAATCCCCCATGCATATCCAAAGTCCAACCCCATGTCAAGAGGATAATTTAGAGCATGAAGAAACATGTCTTAAAAAAGATCAAGATCAAGATCCCAAAACCTTATCATCCCATCCAATTGTTGACCAGGACCCCATGTTCCCAGACACTCATGATGATTCCCCTATTCTTGTCCATCCTATCCAAAGTCCTATTGACACTCCATTCCCCAAGCAAGATCAAGATATCCCAGTCCATCCAATCCCAAACAATCCCCTTCCATTTCATGAAAAAAATGTCCTTTTAAATCCCATTGGCATTCCACTTCCTAAGAAAGATCTAGATATCCCTTCCATCCTTTCCGATGATCCCATTAAAAGTCAAGAGCAAAGCACCTTTAAAGAGGATTCCAATGATCTTCCTCCTTGTCAAGATCAAATTATTCCTTTAAATCCTCCACAAGATCCACTTGTTCCTCCATCTCCTTGTCCTAATGCTCCATATACACTCCAAGATCTCATTTCTTGTGATGATCCCATTATTTCTCCCATTCCATCTCTTGAAGAGCCTATCATTGAACCATGTCCACCACACAATCCCAGTCCCCCTCATGATCCTAATCCCCCTCATGATTCTAACATGTCAGTGCAAGATGTTCATGAACCCTCGACATGCATAATGGGTTCTTCCACTTTGGTGCAATCCGATCCACTTCAAGATCTCATTATTTCTCTCCTATCATATCCACCTCATAATGGACTCGCGTCTTCTTCTCAAAGAAAAGAGTATCCTACAAGTCAAGATATTCATAAAGGCAAAGGAGTAGATCTCCATAAGCAATAATCCCTTCATGTCAAAGAAGATCTTAAGGGTCATGTCTACACAACTCACTCTCAAGACATTGGTATCCCTCCATCAAAATCAAAACATACACCTTCACCATCATACCTTCCATCCATCTTAGGTCCTTATATTCCTTCATCCTCTATGCAAGGTTAGCAAAGGCACACATCCTTGAGTAAATTTCATCCATCCAAAAGAAGTCCATTTCATTCATTTACATCCATGCATTCCTTTCCCCCTCCAAGCAATTTGGATGCCAAGTATAAAAGTCATAAGTCTAGCAATCCACATGTATTCAAGGATCAACATGTCCAATATAATCGACATGTCAAAACAAAGAACAAATTGATCTATAAAGAAAAAGAAATATCCAAAAGGCCACAAAGGCCCACTGAGCAAAATAAAGCAAAGTCAAAATATATATGGGTTCCTAAATCCCTTGTGCAAGCAATGCACTCCAAAGAACCACAAAAGCATGAAAAATCAAAAACTATGTGGATCCCCAAGCGACTCCTTGAAGCACAAAAGCCCAAAGAAGCATCCAACTTGGCATCCAAAGTTGCTATTCCTCCATCCAACCCTCTCAAATTTGTTCCTCCACCACCTTCTTCATCCGTTTTGGGCCCTTATGTCCCAAAATCCATAGCCTTTCCTTCCTCAAAATCTCAATATCCAAAATACATCTTTCCTCCATTAGTCCATCACCACTCAAGGTGTGTGTCAATGTTGCCCTTGCCAACGTTTCTATCCACTAAAGTACAATTCTTCCAATACCCTATCTATTATCCAATGCATATTTTCCATCCTTCGATCCCTTTGATCCAATCCTTTGCATAAATCCTTGCCTTAGTTTCATCTTATTTTCCATGTCCTTATCCTACCAACGTCTTTGAGCATACTTTTATAGGTCATGGTCCATTTTTTTTTCAAGGATACTATCCAAACAAAAAGACACTTGAGTCCTTCTTCCATCCCCTATCATGTGTCCATCTTCTATTGAAAAAGTCAAAATCCAAAAAAAAGTAAAAAAAAGTGAAAAAAAAAAAAAAAGACAAAGAAAAAAAAAAGTAAAGCAAAAAAATAATTCGTCCACTGGTGAAAACCTGGCAAACAGGCACCTTGGGCAAGTACCGTGGTGAAAACCTAGCAAACAGGCGTCATGCATAATTTATGAACTTCTTGCACACCACACTTGGGGGCAGGTTTTATCCTATCATATCCTTTTGTCCTTCATTGTTCCATTATCCTATCGAACCCATGTCATACTCCTTCATATCCTATTGCCCTTCATTATCCTATCATACCATGTCATACTCCTTCATGTCCTATTACCCTTCCTTGTCCTATCATCCCTCATGTCCATTTCCTCTTTCCACCTTTGATCTTGACAAGGCTGAGGATCATCACGAGCATCATGCATCTTGTTTGCGGCTTTTAGTCCATCATAACTTTTGGTCTTTATCCATTTGCTTATTATAACCTTTCATCCATATTCCCTATCTTATTGCAACTTTCTGCCACTATCCCTTAGCCAATCCCAACCTTCAGTCCATGTCCCTTATCCATTCTTGGTCTTTCTTATCCTATCCATATCTTATCACTATCCATACACTCTTTTTTTTGTTCCTTGATCTTGGTCTGACATAAGGACGCAAAATTTAAACATAGTTTCAAAAACCTCTTGACATGTCCCTCATGCCATGTCACTGCTTTACATTGTCATATCTAGTCTCTTGTCCCATCATGCAATAGCCCTTGGAAATTACATTTGTATTGTCTCCATGATAAAAGGCCTTTGTCTTCCCTCTATCCACCAACATTTCAGAAAGCCTGTTTATTCACTTGTCATATTCCTTGCCTTACTAGACACTGGGGGCAAAATCAAAAAAATTGAAAAAAGTCCTTAAAAAATCAAAAAAATCAAATAAAGTCCTGAAAAAATCCAAAACAATAAAATCAAATAATGTCCTGAAATAATCCAAAAAAATTGAAAAATGTCCTGAAATAATCCAAAAAAAATTGAAAAATGTCCTGAAATAATCAAAAAATTGAAAAATGTCCTGAAATAATCAAAAAAAATAAAATTGAAAAATGTCCTAAAATAATCAAAAAAAAAATTGAAAAATGTCCTGAAATAATCCAAAAAAATTGAAAAATGTCCTGAAATAATCCAAAAAAATTGAAAAATGTCCTGAAATAATCTAAAAAAATCAAATAATGTCCTGAAAAAATCTCCAAAAAAATCAAATAATGTCTTGAAAAAATCTCTAAAAATCAAATAATGTCTTGAAAAAATCCCTAAAAAGTCAAATAAAGTCCTAAAAAAATGAACACAAAAAAATTGTAAAAACTCGAAAAGCATTTTGCAATAAATAACCCCTCTGTGCATAGACAGATCACTGAGCATCCATCCAACAACAATTAATCATAACGCTGCACTTTAATGCAATCATGCGTTAACAGATGAACTTTTTCACTCAAACCAGACATTCAAATTGATCACAATTGTCCTATCAATCGATCAACCTCAAAACCATTTTTCCTTGTCGCCACTATCATGGGTCTTATACAGGGTGTGGTATACTTGAAACCAGACTGTGTCCTATCTTAGACGGGGTACCGCATGTCCTGAAACCAGACAGCATGATTGTCCTATCAACACTTTCAACTTTTGACAATGAAGATCAAGATGTTTGTTTGACTTGTTGGAATTAGCGAGTCTTATCATTTATTGATTTATCTTTGATCATGTTCCTATGTTGCTCGATGATGTCACTGAGTGATTTAGAGTGACTGGGATGGATTATGGTCCCTTTCCTTTTTTTGTTGTGTTTGTTGTTTGTGGAATGTTTATCACAAATTGGGGCAACTATATCATTGGGTGTCTGTGATAAGTACATTCGCTTTGTGAATGCTGCACATACCTCGACCCTTGATGTATGCACCCTAGGATGCTTCACTCATTCCTTGTGTGCGATGTGTCTGTCTTTTGCAAAAAGGGTTGCGTTTCAGCTCTGGCTTTCAATGCCATGATGCTCTGCATCCGCTTTGCTACAATAAATAAAGGTTCTCACCTACTTATGTGCATTTGTGAAAGCAAGTTTTCCTTCATCTCTAACTATCCTCTATCTAATTTCTTCTCACTAACATTTCTTCCGTCAGTCCATTTAATCCATTCGAACCTATCATCTTCTGTCATTCTTATTGATCACTTGGCCTCTTTTCTAGATTTTTCCAGCCAATTCCTCGAGGGGGCATGCATATGTCATTGTTATTGTCTGGGGCATTTTCATATGTCACTGTTATTGTCAGGGGCATTTTCATTATTTTTCTTTGAAACAATGCTTAGAATCACATTGTCTCAAAGAGGGGCAAAATGTAGACATCTAAAAATGGTCAATGCTTGTGGAGTCATACTTTAACATTGGTGCATTGCCTTATTTTAGGTATTTTTGCATCGCATTAACATTTCTTCTATGTTGCATACTTGGTCTTTATCATTTGCGAGCATTGAGTCCTTCTTCTGCATTCCTCATTTTTATCGCTTTTGAATTAGGGTTTTATCCTCTTATCAATCTTGTCGTTTTGAGATCGATTTGTCATCGCTCCTCGTCCTTGTCAATCTCGTCAATTTTGCGATCGATTTGTCATCGATCCTTGTCCTCTTCAATCGTGTCAATTGGCGCATATCAATTTGGTCTCTTTATCAATATTGGTCAATTTGTCAATCAATTTCAATCGTTTATCAATCAAATCATTTATCAAGTTAGAATCATGATCAAATCGAATCTACATCAATTATCTTTTGTCAAGACCTAATCTTCTAGGGTTTCATGATTTAATCATTTAACCTTGTTTGTCATTTCTCCCTCTAGGTTAAATAGTTGATTTATCCTAAGTCTTCTTGTCACAATTAAATGTTTATTTAATTGGCTAACTAATTCCTCCCTCTTTGTGAATTAATTAATAAATGAAAAATTATTAATTAATTCACTTAATTTCACCTAATTTAATTTCTCCTAATTCCTAATTTCCTAATTTCCATTAATTTCAATTTTCTAATTTCTAATTCATCTAATTCTCAATTCTCTCCTATTTTTCTCCTAATTTCATGGGAATGACATTTCAAATTGTCATGATTTGTCATAATTGACAATCAATCAATTTTGACATAGAAATTTGTCATAATTTTGTCAAAATTATCAATCAATCAATCTTGCATAGAAAGTGCAAATTTGTTATAATTTGTCATGTTTGTCATTCTTGATTTGCAATTTCCATTTGAATCTAATTCATGCTAATTTTGTCTTTTCTCCAATTTGTCTATAAATTGGATGAATTTCTTCAATCAAGATCCCTAATCCCTGGTCGAATCAATCACGCTTCTAGTATTCTTGCACTACTATCTTGTCTACTTGCTTTCACATCATGCTTATGCACTAGTAGGTGAGATCCACAAACAAAGCTATTTGAAGGAGAAAGAAGGACGATGGAGCCACATGAAGGAGACATTCAAGTTTGCAATGGTTTGCGTTTGAATTGATGTCTTGTTTTCATGTTTTCATTGAGTGTAATTAGGATTGTTATCATTGCATTTGAGTTTTCATGATTGAACTAGGCTAATATTGATTTGCTTTGATGATTTCCATATTTCCTAACTACAAGAACATATATTAGACTCAATGAACTGAGTTTGAAAAAGATTTTGTGCTGATGGAAAGCTCATAGACACAAGGGTAGCTATAGTGACTTCTAGACCAAAGTTACTTTGTGCATTAGCTAATTGGTCAGCATACCTAGCTTCATACTCTCTTTGCAACCTGACCCTTTCAAAGTCTGCATACAACTTATCATAGGCAGCCTCGTCCTGAGCAGGACCTTCATAGTAGGGATTATGTAGGTTTTTATCCATGTTTGGGAAAGTGTGAGTAACAATATAAGATTATCTCTTGAAAGGGAATTGTTAATACTTGTATCTTCTACTTCGTATGTAGACCTATAAGTGTCACTATGATAACCCTCTGAAACACCCTTTCCTTTTAAATCACTATGCAACTAATTTTGTTCATCTATCCTATCAACATGATTATTAAGGCTAACACTAACTGATGCTTGAGAGAAAATAGTTTGAGGAATACCTTTGTCCTTGATAGTCCACCTTTTGTTGGTTGTAGACTTGCTACCTTTTCTACTCCCTTGATCATCTTCTTTATATGAGCTAATCTCAGTGTCTGATGTGTTGCATCTTGCAATGTGCTCACTCCTCCTTGTAATAGTATTTGTCACCTTTTTTTTGCTCATGTAAGATTTTGAAGCTATGAACTAGCTTTCTTCTTTTTCAGAGTCACCACCCAAAATGGGAATACTTTGTTTCTTTCACAACACTGGTTGTTGGATAAGGACCACTAGGATAAAATACTTTTCTTGACAAAGTCTTGACTGTTCTCCCTAGTAGAGTTTCCAATCTGTTGGTTCCCAAATAAAAAAACCCCAAATCCTAGAGAAATAGCCACTGACTCATAAATAGATCTAGGATTGGTTTTAGCCATCGAACAAGATTTCAACACAACATTTGCAATCTTTTGCTCTTCAAAATCTACAGGACCTAGGTGGGTATCCCTATAACAATGTTATACAACATTTTGGCTTTATTTAAACAAAGATTGCATGGTATATAAGATGCTTTCAATGAAAATATATCAAGGAAAGTATGATATACTACAAATTATGGCCTGAACCTTAGCATCTATCACCTTGCTTGCATTGAAAGTTGACTCTAATCTATTCTACTGCTAATGTAGAAAATTTGAAAACTGAAATATACAAGGTGAAATAAGAATGTGAAAATGATCCTGAAACTTAGAAAAATATGACCAGTGCATGTTCAAGGGGAATACAGAGTCAAACAATACACCTAAAGACTAACAATATCATAGTATTAGCATTAAGATCCAATACTAAACATTCAAGACTTGCTCAAAATACTCAAATTGAGAATACATCCACAACTTCCTCACAATATTACTTACACAAATGTTGCAATATTCAAGATAGAATTTAATTCATTTTACTTGAAATGAAACCTATCAAAAAATACACATTTTCCATTAGAGAAGACAAGTTAAACATGTCATTAACATAACAACTCATACAACACAATACAAGAGATATGAGAAAGAAAAATGAATGTTCTCTTTATTGATTTTTTAGAATAAAATTGATACATTCATGATAGATTTCTATGCTCACTAAAACTACAAAAGACGAACTATCATTATATTTATTTAAATCTTTCCTTGTACATACTAAGCAAAATTTCAAAATCCTACATCTTGGCCCTGAATTCCCTTTTATAACATAAGGGAGAAAAACAAGCTTCAGGCCAAGAAGACACTTGTCAAAATTACATTCATTTACAAATCTCCCTAAGGCTTTTTGTCCTTGTTACCGTATGTGTACTCTTCTCTACTACATTAAATGTGGGGGGCTGAGAGGGCATCATCCTGGAAACTTTGGATTGCAAGTCTGCAAAAACTATCTTTTCACTGGTACTTTAACATCTTCTCTTGTCAAGATATGCAATACATCTTGGCATTGATATCAGGTAACCTGGAGAATTGATGCAAGATCATCCCTGGTCGATGAGCAATCTTGCATCATCCAAAAATATTTCCTTCTAGTTTTGTTCGTGTTTAGTTCTTTGTGTTCTTACTCGTTGGTATCGGTAGTTGCTTGTTCTTCATGGAAAATCTTATTTTTGATTTCCAGATGGTTTTATGTGCTTGATTCCAGATTTTCAGTTCATTTGGGTTCTTTTCTGGTCAGTTATCGCTTTCGGTTGACTGTTTTTGGGGTCCCATATAGTTCGTGTGCTTACCAATTGGTTTTCCTTCATTACCTCTATGATTCTTAGCGTGCGGATCTATCTTGCATCTTGTCTGATGTTCTTTGGCATGTGGGTGACCTTCCTATTGAACCGCATTGCTTGGTTGTTATTCTCTAGAAAGATTTATTTAATTCTTAGGGCCGACCTAATTACATGTTTCATTTCTTGCATTGCTAGATGTAGTATGAGGCTGACCCAAATGTGTTTTGGTGGGTATAAATATGTTATTATGTTATCATTTGTAGGGGGAAGAAAAAGTAGAATTGAGAATAAGGATTGAGATTCACATTTTGTGATCTGGTTGATTCTTAGAGTCCCGGATTGGATTGTATCTAGTTGATAGCCTACATGTAACCAGTTAATTTCTGGATGTTCTCTAATGATTGTCGGAAGTTATAAGGTGCTAATATGATTTGTTTGTATAATATTCATCAGTTTTCTTATTGTTTTTGTTCTATTTATCTTGCTGCATAAGATGATCGATTCTCTTTGAGGGTTTAACCAGTTATAGTTGCATCAAGTGGTATGAGAGCTGGTTATGGACTGGCTAGTGGAAGAATTGTTTGCAAATATTGAGGCATTCCTTTGGGTGGACACATCGCCGATTGGAGGCAGGTTACGCATGTGTTCAATAGATCGTCGAGGGGAGGCAATTGAAACCGACAGTCAGATTGCCAAGTTGAGGAAGCTCACTGGAGTGGAAGAGGAGATGCTGCCTTGAAGGAAAAACCTCTGGAGGGTAGAGCAGATGATGGAAGACCTCAAGAATGAGGTGAGGAATAAAATCTAAAACACTTTGTCTCGTTTGCGGAGTGTTGGGTCCCAGGAAGGACAATTGAGAGAGGGGGTGAATCAGTTGTCTAACTAGTTCTCAGTAATTTATAAACCAAATGTAAATTATTCCAACTAAATCTTAATGCCGATAAACCAAAGTTAAGTGTCGGTAAAATAGTTTGATAGATATAACAATACTGGTGTAACTTAATGCATGAAACACAAAGAGAAACAACATCCACAACACATAACAAAGAGAGTTTGATATGGAAACCCAGTAAGGGAAAAACCACTGTGGGAAACCTTACCCACAATCAAATGATACTACTGCAGATAATATGTGTATACAAAATGGGGTCTGCACATGCAGAAAGGCCAACTCCCTAGAGCTCACTGCTCAATCACAAATTAGGAGTCACACTAACTACACAATTGGATGGTTAAATCCAATGATAATGTAGTGCTCAAAAAAGCATCTCCATTGTTGGATTCAATACCTATTAAGCTTTGAACATGAGTGTCAAAACACCTTCATAACCTTCCTTCAACCTTCGAATAATGTCTTCATGATTTGCACAAGGATCTTTTTACTTTCACTCTTCAATATCCACACTCACTCATGACATGATGATCTTCAATAAGATCTCACAATCATATATACAAAACCTAAGACCAAATGAATAGGTTGGCTCACTAAAGATATTACATTCAAATCAATTACAAATGAGTCTTGATGCGATACAACATGTCGACTCAATACATTTATCATAATAACCAATCAATAAAACAATCTTCATGATGTGTCATGCTGATCTGGAATACCGGTCCATAACCTAGACCTATCTGTCGATAAAGGCAAATCTGTCAACCTGATTAGACCAATAAGCAAAACACCAAAACCAAACTTCCAATCCATGTCTTTGACATAACCAAATGATCTCCAAGTTATCATCGCGGCTGGTGAACCATATAACCTGCTAGTGAACATATACCGGTGACTGTGCATAAGCCATTAACCATACCGGTGAACCATATTGTTGGTTCAACAACATACCAATATAACCATAGAGCCAAATCACCAGTGTAGACCTCCAAGAAGATAAGTGTTGACATCAATGAAAAAAATAATGTAACTCATGACAAAGTCATCCATAATACCAACAATCTCCCCCTTTGTCATTGATGGCAACACTAGATGCAAAAACATCTAAGTACCAAAAACAAAATGCCAAAAACAGTAAACCAATCAATCTCCCAAATATAGATCAATACAATTCTCTGAAATAGAAATAGAAACCAAAATACATATATCCAAAGAGTAAGTATCTCCCCCAATGAATAATATCTCCCTCAAGAAATAATGTTTTTCCATAGATATCTCTCCCCCCTTGACATCAAATTCCAAAGTAGTTAAAAATTTGAAACTTATCATTCAACCAACTACTCCCCCTGAGAAGTAGCTCTCCTCCATCAAAGCTGAAAAAAAAAATATTTTTATTTAGTTCCTATCAGTTTGATGCCAATCATCAATGTCTAAGTCTCTGCCGGTGGGGAAATTACGCCAAGCTGTTCTCTGAGATATTCAAAAGTTTCCTTAGGCAAAGTCTTTGTAAATATATCTGCAATTTTCTCTTTATAATTAACATAAACCAATTTCACTTCATTTGCTTCAACATTCTTCTTTCAAAAAAGTATACTTAATAGAAACATGCTTTGTCTTAGAGTGAAATACCGGATTCTTTGATATGTCAATTGCTGCTGAATTATCACAATAAATAATTATTGGTTCTTTACATTTTACCTTTATATCCTTCAACATTTGCTTGATCCATAATACCTGAGTATAATTAGTTGTTGTTGCAACATATTCTGATTCTGCTGTTGATAATGATGTACAAGTCTTCTTCTTTCTTATCCATGAAATCAATCTGTTACCAAGAAAGAATGCACCACTAGTGGTACTCTTTCTGTTATCTACATCACCTGCCCAATTTGCATCAGTGTATGCACATAAATCAAAATTTTCATCTTTAGGATACCATAAACCAAGATTTGTTGTTCCCTGTAGGTACCAAAAAATCCTTTTAACTGTTGATTCATGATTTTCTTTAGGATTGCTTTGAAATATTGAAACAATACATACTGTATTCATTATATTGAGTCTTGTTTGTGTCAAATATAGTAAACCTCTAATCATAGATTTGTAACTTGTCGGATTAATAGGAGTTGAATCATGCTTCAATGTCAATTTATCAGTTGTAGTCATAGGAGTACTTACCGATTTGGAATTCTCCAGACCAAATTCCTTCAAAAGTTCCTTCATGTACTTAGTTTGACATATGAATATACCTTTATCTGTTTGTGAAATCTGCAAACCTAAAAAGAATTTTATCTCTCCAATCATAGACATTTCAAATTCATTTTGCATCTGATTAGCAAAGTCCTTACACAATCCATCTTCTCCTCCAAAAATGATATCATCGACAAAGACTTCAATAACCAAAATCTCATCATTGGTGACCTTGTAATAAAAATTGTTGTCAGCATTACCTTTTGTGTAACCAAGCTTCAAAAGATATTTATCTAATCTAGCATACCAAGCTTTGGGAGCTTGCTTCAATCCATATAAAGCTTTCCTTAACCTACAAACCATATCCTTATTATCTGTCAAAGAAAATCCATCAGTCTGTTCAATGTAAACTTCCTCCTCAAGATCTCCATTTAGAAATGCACATTTTACATCCATTTGATAAACTTTATAGTTCTTATGAGCTACAAATGCAAGAAATAGTTTAACTGCCTCAATTCTGGCTACTGATGCAAAGTTTCATTATAGTCAATTCCTTCTTTTTGTGAATAACCTTTACAAACTAGTCTTACTTTGTTTCTGATTACTTCTCCATCTTCATTAAGTCTATTCCTATATACCCATTTAGTTCCAATTACATTTTTGTCTTTAGGCTGGGGAACCAATGTCCAAGTATTATTCTTTTCAATTTGTTCTAATTCATCTTCCAATGCTTTTATCCAATTTTCATCCTTACATGCTTCAATAACAAATGCTGGTTCAATTTGCGAAATTAAACATACCTCTTCATTTGCCAGTCTTCCTCTAGTCATAACACCTTGATTCTTGTTTCCAATTATCTGATTCTTTGAATGATTCAATATTACATACCTGGGTTTGTTCTGAATAACATTCACAGGCTGTTGTTCTTCAGTCACTATTGAGTTTTCTGATGAAGCCGGTGTGACTGGGTCTTCATTCGATATTGGTGGAGTCTGTGTTGGTTCATTTATAATCATTTCAATTGCTAGTTCAATAGATCTTGAATCTCCTCTAAAGTGTTCATCTATCTTCACATTAGTACTCCCAATGATTTTTTGTAACCTTTTATTATAACATCTATATGCCTTGCTTTTAGATGAATAACCAAGAAATATACCTTCATCACTTCTAGGATTAAATTTGCCAACATACTCATCTCTTCTAATGTAACATTTGCTTCCAAATAATCTAAAATACTTAAGAGTGGGAATATGACCAAACCATAGTTCATAAGGGATCTTACCACTTTCACTTTTGATGTGAACTCTATTGAAAGTATAAACCGATGTATTCACTACTTCTCTCTAGTATACATAAGGGCTTCCATTAACATTGTTCTTGCTACATCCAGAATAGTCTTGTTCTTCCTTTCCACAACTCCATTCTCCTAGGGTGTCTGGGGTGTTGATAGTTGTCTTTGGATTCCATTCACTTCATAAAATGCATTAAACTCTCTAGATGTAAATTCTCCTCCTTGATCTAATCTCAAACATTTGATTTTCTTGTCAGTTTCATTCTCTACCATTGCCTTGAATATCTTGAATCTTCCAAAAGCTTTTGATTTCTCCTTGGGAAAAGTAACCCAACACATTCTTGAATATTCATCAATTATTAGCATAAAGTATCTATCACCTTGTAGACTTTTTATTCTTGTTGGACCACATAAGTCAGTATGAATTAAATCAAGAATATTATTAGATTTCTCAATAATGCTCTTAAATGTTGTTCTAACTTGCTTTCCCATTTGACATTTCTTACATATTGGATTATGAGGTTTCACAATTTTAGGTAAATCCCTTACTGCCTCAGTTGAACTGATCTTTACAATACAATCAAAATTTACATGACAGAGTCTTTTATGCCATAACCAACTTTCATCAATGTGTGTAATTAAACATGTCTTATCACTAGTATTCAAGTGAAAGATATTACCTTTAGTCTAATTACCGGTGGCAATCTCCAATCCAGTTCTATTTATGATTTTGCATTTCCCATTCTTGAACTGTAACTGAAATCCTTTCTCAAATAATTGACCAAAACTGATCAAAAGATTATGCTTTAAACCTTCTACATACTAAACATTGTCAGTATTATGCTTACCATCTAAGGATATAGTTCCTTTTCCTTTGATTTGACAAGATTTATCATCTCCAAACCTTACTAGACCTCCATGAATTTCTTGAAATGATAAGAATTTGTTTTTATCACCAGTCATATGATGTGAGCATCTAGAATCTATAATCCATTCATCCTTTTCTTCAATTTTTGCTACCAGTGTTTGCTCTATCGGTTTGACAATAGGTGCCAGTTGATCTTCCTTTATTGTAACAAAATCCCATCCGCTATCTGTTGGATCTTCATCTGAATCATCTGTAACACCTTCATTTGCATAGTAACATGACTTATCTCTATTTTTATTGAATCTATATCTCTAATATTTAGGGTTAGGTTTATATGATCTATTTTCTTCCTCCCTTAGTCTTGCATGTCTATCAGGACATCTAGATGCTATATGACCAACTTTATTGCAGTTAAAACATTTGAAAGGTGCTTTACCTTCATACTTACTCCCTGCTGGACATTTAGGCATCTTCCTTGCAAATAGTGCTTCAAGTTATTCATTTTCTCTCCTCGTATCTTCAAGTTATTTTGCATAAAGTGATTTACAATCAATTTTCTCAGATGATAGTGATGTTGATGATGATGATGCTTTGAAGGCTAAATCAGTCTTTACAATAGAAATGGGACCAAACTCTTCAAATTCAAATGTAGAAAGTTTTCCAACCAAAGTATCTCTAGAAATTGATGGATTAGGCATTGTTCTCATTTCATTAATAGGAGTCACTTTCATTTTGTAAGACGACGGCAATGCTCTTAAAAATTTAGACACAATTTCATCTTCACTTAAGGATCCTCCACAACATTGTATTCTAAGACAATTTCATTAACTCTTTCCATAAATGCAAAAATTCTTTCATCTTCTTCCATTTTTAAATTTTCATACCTTACCTGGTAACATTCTAATTTTGCAATTTTGACAGTGGTATCTCCTTCATTCAGTGTCTCTAGTTTATCCCAAATAGCTTTAGTAGTAGATTGTTCTGATAATCCCATGATTTGTTGATCTGATAATGCTCTCAAAAGTGCTTCTCTTGCTTTGCAAACATTGTCCATGTCCTTAGCCAATGTTGGTGGATGAGGTTGATTTGGAATAGGAGCAACATAGCCATTCTTTGCAACATCCCATATATCTCTTCCAATGTAGTTTAGATGTGTTTCCATTCTGATCTTCCATATGCCATAGTTAGTTCCATCAAGCTTCAGACTGTTCTTCCTGAAAATATTTGTTGCCATAGGATCTCCTCAAGATGTTAGGCTTTTGCAAAAAGAGGACTAAGCTCTGATATCAATTGGTAGGTCCCAAGAAGGACACTGAGAGAGGGGGTGAATCAATTGTCTAACCAGTTCTCAGTAATTTAAAAACCAAATGCAAATTATTCCAACTTAATCTTGATGTCGATAAACCAAAGTTAAGTGTCGGTATAACAATTTAACATATATAATAGTACCAGTGTAACTTAATACATGAAACACAAAGAGAAACAACATCCACAACATATAACACCAAGATTTTGATGTGGAAACTCGGTAAGGGAAAAACCACAGTGGGAAACCTTACCCACAATCAGATGATACTACTACAGATAGTATGTGTATACAAAATGGGGTCTGCACATGTAGAAAGGCCAACTGCCTAAAGCTCACTGCTCAATCATCACAAATTAGGAGTCACACTAAGTACACAATTGGATGGTTAAATCCAATGATAATGTATTGCTCAAAATAGCATCTCCAATGCTAGATTCAGTATCGGTTAAGCTCTAAACATGAATGTCAAAACACCTTCATAACCTTCCTTCAACCTTTGAATAATGTCTTCATGATTCACACAAGGATCTACTTATTTTCGCTCTTCAATATCCACACTCACTCATGACGTGATGATCTTCAATAAGATCTTACAATCATATATACAAAACCTAAGACCAAATGAATAGGTTGGCTCACTAAAGATATTACATTCAAATCAATTACAAATGAGTCTTGATGCGATACAACATGTCAGCTCAATACATTTATCACAATAACCAATCAATAAAACAATATTCATGACGTGTCATGCTGATCTAGAATACTGGTCCATAAGCTAGACCTATCTGTTGATAAAGGCAAATTTGTCACCCCGATTAGACTAATAAGCAAAACACCAAAACCAAACTTCCAATCCATGTCTTCAACATAACCAAATGATCTCCAAGTTATCATCATGGTCGGTGAACCATATAACCTGCTGGTGAACATATACCAGTGACTATGCATAAGCCATTAATCATATCGGTGAACCATATTGTTGGTTCAACAACATACCAATATAACCATAGAGACAAATCACCAATGTAGACCTCCAAGAAGATAAGTGTTGACAACAATGACAAAACCAATGCAACACATGATAAAGTCATCCATAATACCAACATAGAGAAACCTTAATTTTGAGGATGAATATGAGGAAGCTAGTGAAGAGCTTGAGGAAGGTGAAGGACTAGAAGATAAAAGAGAGGAAAGATTATTGAGAGCAGTGGCGCAAGCGAATAAAGATTATAAAGTTGAGGTTTCCAACTTTTCTGGAATGCTGAACCCAAAGGATCTGATTGATTGGATCAGAGAGTTGGATGATTAGTTTGAGTTTGAGGATGTCAAGGGCTTGTAGAGAATCCAATTGGCATGAAATAAGTTGAAAAGGAATGCTACCTTGTGGTGGAGAATTTTGCAAAAAGATAGAGTGGAGAATGGTGAATTGATTGTCACCCTATGGAGAAAGATGGTTGCAAGATTGAAGGCCAAGTTCATACCAGGAGACTATGAATTGGAGTTGTTCAAAGAGTTGCAGAACCTAAAACAAAGAAACATGATAGTGAAGGAATCTATTGAGGAATTCTACAAGGTAGTGATTAGATCTAAACATAGAGAGATGGACATAGAAAAGGTGGTGAGGTACATCAATGGTCTTGCTTTTAACATTCAAGATGTGATGAGTATGCTAAATTTTTCCATAATGGAAGAAGCTTACTAGTATGCTTTGATGGCTGAGGAGAAGGTGAGAAGAAGACAATAGAATAGGGAGAAGGATAAATTCAAGATGAGTGAAAACATGAAGAAACCGATTGAAGAAGATGAGTCAAAACCTAAGCAAAGTAAAAAACCAGAGCAGAAGACATCGAGGAAAGGTAGCAGCAGTACCGATAGAGAATTTCCTCACAAATATTTCAAGTGTGGAGAAAACATACATAGATTATATGAATGTAACCAGGGAATAAAAATAAGTTGTATGGAAAATGAGGAACTAGAGGGTGATGGTACCAGATCTAATTGTGCACCGGAGCAAGGAGAATCCCTTATGTTCAAAAGAAAGGATACTAGATCTACTCAGAGGAAGAGTCTTTTCTAGATTGTGTGTAAATCAGGTGGTAAGTGTTGCAAGGTTATTGTAGATAGTGGATGCACTGACAATTTGGTATCTGAGAAGATGGTTGTGAAGCTTGGATTGAAGAGGCCTACGCATCCATGTCCTTATGAAGTGAGTTGGTTACAAGATGATCAAAAGATAGAGATAAAGGAGAAACATTTGGTGAGTTTCAACATTGGGCCTTTTAGAGATGAAGTTTTGTGTGATGTTGTATCTATGAGTGCTTGCTATATCATGTTGGGAAAACCTTGGCAGTATGATAAAGGAGCTATTTATGGCTGTAGAAGAAACCTAGTCACTATTGAGAAGGACTAGTAGAAGTTCACATTGATTTCTTTGAAGGAGAAAGAGAAGGAGGTGAAGAATCTGAGTCCTGAGAAAAGTTGCAGTACTGAGAAACCGAAGGCAGAGGTTATATCAGAAGGTTTGATAAAGCCAGTTATAGAGGTTATACCAAAGGGTTTGAAGAAAGATCTGATGGAACCAATTGCAGAGGTTATACCGGAAGGTGACATGAGTCTGAAGAAGGATCTGATAGTTGAGCTTGATGGATAGATGGAACTGGATGATAGAGATCTTATGGTGACAAACCAGATGAAGTCTAGTGGTAGAATCAAGTAAGAATTGCAGAAGAAAGATAATAGTAAATAAAGACAATGTGCAGATCTGAAGCAAATGAAGAGAAACAAAGATGGTCAGAGGTTAGAGAAGTCGGTTAAGGCACCAAAAGAGTTAAAGCAAAAGTTGGCAGATAAAGAATATTTTTGGATCAGAAATGAGCATGGGGTCTTTATTCTGAATCCTTTTAGATTTTCATGAGTTGCCTCTCATTTAACATCATTTTCTACTTGGGTTGTCTGATGTAGGAGCATCCCCGGTTGATGATAAATCTTGCATCATCCAAAAAAATTTCCTTTCAGATTTGTTCTTGTTTAATTCTATGTGCAGTTTTTTGTGTTCTTACCAGTTGGTGCCTGTAGTTTCTTGTTCTTCATGGAAGATATTATTTTTAGTTACTGGGTGGAATATGTGCTTGATTCCAAATTTTTAGTTCATTTGGGTTCTTTTTCAGTTAGTTATCACTTCTGGTTGACTATTTCTGGGTTCTCGGATAGTTCTTGTGCTTACTGGTTGGTTTTCCCTCATTACCGGTGCAATTCTTGGTTTGTGGATATATCTTGGGTCTTGTCTGATGTTCTTTGGCATGTGGCTGACCTTCCTACTGAATCACATCACTTGGTTGTTATTCTCCAAAAAAATTTATTTAATTCTTAGGGTCAACTTAATTACATGTTTCATTTCCTACATTGGTAAATGTAATCTTATGAGGCCGACCTGGATGTGTTTCGATCGGTATAAATATGTTATTATGTAGTCATTTGTAGGGGGTAGAGAAAGTATAATTGAGAATAAGGATTGAGATTTACATTTTGTGATCTGGTTGACTATTAGTGTTGGCATTCTACACTCAGATGAGAATAGTTGATGTTGTCATTGATGGAAACCAACTAGTATTATGGTTCATAGGTTACATTAGCAACACAGACATCATCTACTGACACTGATAGACACTACAGATTATTCTCACTGGCACCTGGTTTACACCGACAGAAGATCTTACCGACACCCCACTCGACATGGAAATTATATTGTTTTGTATTGTAATTATATTGTATAGCCGACATGATGTATTGTAAAGACTCATATATGTATGAGATCTTATAGGACATTTTGTATGTATCTAGATGGAATGTAATTAAGTAATGCAAGTGGTATTTGTGAGCAAATATTTTTATATGCATTTTGATATAATAATTTTGATGAGCGAATAAGAGCAGAGAAGAGCGAAGTAAGGTTTATGGCAGAGGTATTTGACATAGCTTAAACCGGTACCGAATCCAGCTTTGCAGATGCTATTTTGAGTAGTACATTGTCATTGGATTTAATCATCCATTTTTATAGTCAATGTGACTCCTTTTGTGATTGATCAGTGAGCTCTAGGTTGTTGGCCTTCCTGCATGTACAGGCCCCTATTGTATCAATAACATTTATTCATATTGGCCAATGAGTAAATATTGTGGGTCACAAATCTCGCTGAGGTTTTTCCCCTACCAGGTTTCCTCGCCAAAATATCTTGTGTTATGGTGTGCATTGATGTTGTCTCTCTTATTTCTCTTTATTGCTTTATTTCTTGTTTACCAGTACATTAATTTGGGTTATAAAGTTGCAAACAAATTGAAATATTTGGTGAACCGGTTAGACATTGATTCACCCCCCCTCTTAGTGTCTTTGGGACTGATCTAATATCTAACAATTGGTATCAAAGCATAGTCCTCTATTTACAAAAGCCTAACAACTTGAGGAAGATTCTGAAACCGGTACCAATGAAAAGATTGAGACAACAGTTGGAAGGATCTCTTGAAGATTTTGATGCAGGAAAATTGAAGAATATCAAACTGGAAGATGAACTCGGAACTGCTCGGGAATTTATCAAAGCACTTCCAGATAACCTAGTTATAGCAAAGAATAAGAGAAAAGAATTACATGTGCAATTACAAAATCAAGATGATGATGGAAAAGAAACTCTTAGAGATATTGCAGACAAATTGAGACAAGAGAATAGTAACATGAAGAATGAGATGCAAGATTTAAACATGAGACTATGTAAAGATATTGAAGATAGAAAGAGGAATGAAGAAGATTTGGCCAAAGGACTTAATGAAAGATCTGATGAATCTCAAAGGCTTAGTTATGAAAATGATATGCTTAAAATAGATTTAATTCACATGCAACATGAAAAAGAGGAACTTTCGAGACAAGTTAGCACTTTGGAAAGTGAGTTGATCACTTAAAATGAATACAAAGACAAATTCAATAAAAGTTCAGATATTCTTGATTATATGCTAAAAAGTCAGAAACCTGATGGAGAAACTATTGAACTTGGATTTGAACATGGAGAAAGCTTTGGGCCTGCAAACAATCATGATCATAACAAACCGGTAAGGCAACCTAATGCTTATAAATTTAATAGAAAATATTTTAATTGCAACAAATTTGGTCATAGAGCAAATCAGTGCAGATTTAGGAATAATCAAAATACAAACTTACCCACCGGTCAATGCTCCAAATGCAATAAAAATGGTCATAACTCAGACAATTGAAGAATTAATATGAAATGCTATGTTTGTGGTATATTTGGAGATTTATCTAATCAATGCAGAACTCAAACTGGTCAAGGTCATGGAAAGGATATTTAGAGAAACAATGTAACTTGTTATGCATATAACAAGATTGGGAATATTGCAAAATTTGTAGAAGCAAGACTATACTGGGGAACAATAAAGGATCTAATAACAAAGACAAAGAGAAGGTGACTGAAATCAAGCAAGAATTTTCAAAACAATGGATTAAGAAGAGAGATCAGAGAAGTGATGAATCTGTCACTGCACTGGCAGAACATGGTAATCTTACACCGATAGGAGATTCTTCATCCAACTAAGGAATAATCCTTAGGGGTAAGGCAACAAATTGAAAATCATGCATTTACCCTCGGTTGGTGGTAAGAAATTATATTTCTTCTTTATCGGCAGATATGTGAAAAACTTCACTTCACTGACAAGCATTTATTGCGGTTGTAAGGAAATTTTTGGTTATAAAGGCATTGTAACCCCTCATTTCAATTCACCAAGCATCCAAGCATTCGAAGAGAGTGAAATTGAGAAAAGGCATTCTAAAGGAAAAGAAGCAAAGGTCTTTTTAGGGCTTTCAAGTATTTCACAGTTAAAAGCATTTATCTTTCGGAATGGCATCTTAATCTTCTGTTCCTAAATTCGTAGCAAACCCTACCATAGTGGAGAACATTAAACAAACTAGACCCATTTTCAAGATCATTCCTAAGATAGAAAAACATGATGATTCTATTGGTGCATTTTCTAAAATCCTGAAGGGAGTTGCATTCACTAAAGACCCTAGGGCATACATACATTGCAACATAGAAAGTTTAGGATCTGAAGATTTGATGAGCATGTATATGAATGTAATTACTAACAAGGATGGGATAGTGAAACCAAAACATAAGGTAGTTGAGGATTTAGGTTTCACAGACATCCTCCATATGCCAGAATTCTCAGATGAAGCCGTTCGATATGTCCTTAGCAGGGTTCACAGAGAATTTATGTGGTTGGACTCAGTATTCAAGATTACCAAGGAAGCTATTAGAGCTGTTACTGGTTTACCCTCCACCAGTGCTAGACCTGACAAGAAGAAGAAAATCCCTAACAAGGAAGTTATGAGCTTAACTAACGCTACATATGACAACCAGTCACTTAGGGTTAATGACATAAAGGATAAACATGTTAAATTTGCTAGCATGATAATTGGATATAAAGTTGGTTACACAAATAGGTTGAATTCTGTGTCAAGTTCATGCATTCACAGTGCACATGAGATGATTATAAACAATGCAAAAATTGATATTTGTGAATGATTGAAGGACGAGTTGCTAGAAAATTTGGATAAGATAAAATGTGACAAGAAAGGAACATTCAAATTTGGAAATCTGTTAGTATGTTTAATGCTTTACTTTTCAAAGGAGATCCCCGACATAGGTCATAAGGATTTTGCCTATGATATTTCTGTTGGAAAATAGATAAAGGAGGCAATCACTAGTATGGGAGCTAACAGTGATGAGTTGGTTAAAAAATATTTCAAGAATTTCCAAACCAGAATGAAACAGAGAGAAAGGATTTCTGAAAGCATTGTAGATAAATATGATAAACAAATATGCTTTGTACTAAAAAGAGATGAAATCTAGATGGAAGTAGTTACACCCAAAACCATATGGATTACTGAAATGGGATATGAGGTGGACTCTCACATCTTGGACTCATATGCAAAAATACTCCTAGATGCACCACCAGAACCAATAGAGGAAATATTTGGCAATGCTAAAACAATTGAGAGTGGTGTAGCTATGATGAAGGAGAGGAAGAAAAGAGATAAGTTCATGAAAGATGCTTCAAAAATGGTAAAAGATGTTACAGAAGGGTTAATGAATCTTAGTGGTATGGCTGCTAGTGTGAAATAAATCTAGTCAGAGTAGATACCGGTAGCCCATGTTTCCCCAGTTGTTACTTCTTTTGAGATAGAAAGTGATAAAGCAGCTGAATTCAAGAGAGTTGAAAGAAAGAAAAGAAAACCTTCATCGGCACCTGCTCCATCTCCAAAGAATTTAAGAACTCAAAGAAAGAAGCAACAGGCTGTAAGAGAGCCTAGTGGTCCAAAGAAGAAGGTAACTCCTAACAAGAAACAAGAACCTAAGGCACCAGATACTCTTACACCGAAGGAATTGATCAATGAAATTACATAAGAAGGTAACCTTAGCAATGCAAATAAACTTTATCATTCCTTGAAGGAAACAGATAAAAACACTATAGAGGAAAGCATTAATTTGCACCTTGATATCTACAAGAAAGTTCTCATTGAGGTTGTAGATGATCTGCCTAATGATTTGTATTTGAGGTTAGAAGCTAAAAGGATGTCCGTAATGGAATTAGACAAGAAATTAAAAGTTGAAGCATTGTTGGTGGTTCACCCTGTCAATTCTCGGTAGGAAATTGATGAATAAATTGCAGAAGTCAACCAGTCAGTTTTGGTAAGTGGTCACCAACAGGTTAGCCTTATGGTAGGTCGAGTGAAAGAAATAGTAGAAGAAACAACAGACAAATGGGACATATTTTTTGTGGAAAGAGAAAAGAAAGAAGAAAAGGATAGACAGAAAATGGATGAGTCTTTTGCAAAGGTATATCAGAAGGATAAAGGTAAAGGCAAAATTGGTAGTGTACCCGATATAAAGATCAAGGATAACCTTCCTCCACCGACATATGACACCCCTCCAATAACTGTAGAGGCACCGGTACAAACTGACAGTCAACCGGAAGAGAAGGCAGAGGAAATAACAAGAGATGACACTAATCTGGAATTTGAAATTCTTCTTACCATGAATGTGGACACACAAGATTTCAACATAGTCATGGATAAGGAAATTGCAGAGGTTAAGATAGCTGATGCTATAAATATTAGAATCTCTGAGTCACCGGTCAACACTGTTGACTCTTAGAACATTGAGATACCAGCTGAAGTTGAGAAACCAGACACCATCCCAGATGCTACTCAGCCTAACATTGAGAAACTGGTAGAAACAAAAGTAGAGATAAAAGCACAAACTAAAATTGGAAAAGGACAAGAACAGAGTATAGCTAAACTGACAGACAACAAGGCAGAAAGAAAGGATGACAGTAAGGTTGAAAACAAAGTTCAAAGATAGAATGAGCAAAAGGAAGAAACCGTGGACAAGGAAAAGGTCAAAGATGGAAGCAAGATAGCTGAAGTGATTAAGGCAATTGGACAAAGTATCAGAAGAAAAGAAAGTTATTGTAGAGCCTAGCACTTCCACCATGGATTTTAGGCCTACAAATATGACTGATGTACTTTTGTACTCCATAAAGAGGATCACAGATTGCAACGCCTTAGCATTTAAGGCCATTGATGATACCTTACCTATTTTGAAAATGAATGCACCAGCATGTAAGATAGATCATATTGATGGATCTTTAGGTAAATTAGACACATTGTCCAAATTCATTGCTTCAAATATTCTAACTGTGGACAAGATTAATGAAGAGACTGTTGCAGAAGGGGCAAATAAAGAAAAAAGTGAATTCTTTGATAAGACTATCAAGGATTGTACTGAGCACATTGATTCCTTACTACCGACACTTAATTCCACCATTTTGGAATATAAAAAATTGTACAAGGAAGCATGCAAGCCTCACAACCTAACAGAAGACATTGATGAGGAGATAAAGAAAACACAAAAACAGATTGATGATATAGCAAACAACATGATAGGTTCTTTAGGACTTACCTTAGTTTTTGAGCAAGAAATGGCAGTTTTTGAAGAGAAGATTGAGAAATTGGAAAAAGAAAAAGAAAGGATAAGGATGAAGGCATGAGAGCTGAAAAAAAAACTTGGTCCTAGATTGGACAACCTTATAACTCAACGGGTTGAGTTGTCCAAAGCAACAATTCAAGGAGAAAGATCACTGGAGCAACAGACGCATTATCTAACTGGTATGATCCAACAGACTGAAACCACTATCTTTGACAACACCAAATTCATGCAGAGTCTTAATCTGATTTTGGCGGATATCTTTCAAATTGTACATAACCGGATAGAGGCTATGAGGTAGAATTTTAAATTATTTGATTCTTTTTGACATCCTTTGTCATTGATGTCAAAGGGGGAGTAGTAGTGTGGAGAAAAATGTACAAAAGAGATCATTTGCTCAGGGGGAGCACTCCTATTTTTGGATCAGTTTTGGATAACAGTTTTTGGATTTTTCTCATGAGTGTTGCCATCAATGCCAAAGGGGGAGATTGTTGGCATTCTACACTCAGATGAGAATAGTTGATGTTGTCATTGATGGCAACCAACTAGTATTATGGTTCACAGGTTACATCGACAATACAAACATTATCTACCAGAACTAACAGACACTACAAATTATTCTCACCGGCACCCAGTCTACACCGGCAGAAGATCTTACTGGCACCCCAACTGACATGGAAATTATATTGTTTTGTATTGTAATTATATTGTATAGCTGAAATGATGTATTGTAAAGACTCATATATGTATGAGATCTTATAGGACATTCTGTATGTATCTAGATGGAATGTAATTAGGTAATGCAAGTGGTATTTATGAGCGAATATCTATATATGCATTTTGATGTAATAATTTTGATGAGTGAATAAGAGTAGAGGAAAGCGAAGAAAGGTTTATGGCTGAGGTATTTGATAGAGCTGAAACCAGTACTAAATCCATCATTGCAGATTCTATTTTGAGTAGTACATTGTCATTGGATTTAATCATCCATTTTTGTAGTCAGTGTGACTCATTTTGTGATTGAGCAATGAGCTCTAGGCTGTTGGCCTTCCTGCATGTGCAGGCCCCTATTGTATCAGTAATATTTATTACTATTGGTCAGTGAGTAAATATTATGGGTCACAAATCCCATCGAGGTTTTTCCCCTTCCGGGTTTCCTCACCAAAATATCTTGTGTTATGTTGTGCATTGATGTTGTCTCTCTTATTTCTCTCTATTGCTTGTTTACTGGTACATTAATTTGGGTTATAAAGTTGCAAACAAATTGAAATATTTGGTAAACCAGTTAGACACTGATTCACCCCCCCCCCCCTCTCAATGTCTTTGGGACTGATCTAATATCTAACACTTAGAGACCCAGATTGGATTGTATCTGGCTGATAGCCTACATGTAACTGGTTAATTACTGAATGTTCTCTGATGATTATAAGATGATTGTTAGATGATTGTCAGAAGTTCTAAGGTGTTAATATGATCTGTTTGTGTAATATTATTGTGTTTTCTTATTGTTTTCATTATTTTTCTCTTATTGTATAGGCTGATTGATTCTCATTGAGGGTTTACCGGTTATGGTTGCATCAAGAATGGTCTTTGGTGATTGAGTACATCTATAAATCCTCCTCAAAATAAGCAACCTGCATAAAATTTATAGTAACAAAATAGAAGGATTATGATTAATCCTCTCTCTCAAGCTACTCTTCTTCCAAGGAGTAGTACTTTCTATGCAATTCTTCAATCTCATCCATTGGCCAAGCAAAACCCCTTAAACCCTGTAACTTATTTATTGCTTCCCTTGTTTTGTGGGATGGTAAAGTAGCAGCCTCTAAAGTAAATCTATGGTACATTAAATCCATGTCCATGATTTTATTTATAATAATATGACTCACTTTGAGCCGGATCAGTAGCCAAGGTAGTCAAAATTGCATTTATGGTGTCCTAGAAGCCCTACTTCCACTCTTCTAGGCTCTTGATTTCTCCTTCACCTACCAAAATTGTGGGGATATCCCACTTTTTCAATCCTATCATTTTCTCAATATGCTCCTTTAATGCACAATTCTCAATGAATAACTTGTTGTAAATTGCATTAAGAGCCACATCCATATCCTTCAGCCTTATATGTTTTTTCTCAAGATCTTCTACTACTAGCTAAGCAAATTGAATTGCATGTCATGTGATAGCTACAACCTCATATGCAGTAGTGTCTTCAAGTGTCCTCACTATTGCATACGTTGTTTTATGCTATTCACCCTAAAAAATTATACATTTCTGAACATTTGGGGATTTTGACCATAGAGAAAATGCCTTTAGACTTATGCTCATCGCTGACCCATGCTCTCCGAACTCTTTGTAAAAATTGGGGTCTTTCTGCCGCATGATTTGATCTAACAAGAATATTTTCTCAAAATACCAACCGGGAACAAGAAGCATGCCACTATTTTGAATCATCTCTCTGCCTTCTTTAGGGGTGCATCTGAAACTATTCCTATCAAAATTTCTAATCTCTTCATCAAACATATCCTTTAACTTTTCCCTAAGCCAAAAGGATTTGAACTCAAGAGAGTTCACAAAATTGTCATCTGTTATGAAGTTCTTGGAAGAAATGAATCTTTCATCACCCGCCTCCTCTACAAGGATTATACTCGGGATGACGGGTCTATCTAAATCATTTAGGGATTGAGCAGCCTCATCTTCATGGAATGTTTCCTGAGGGGGAGAAGGTGGTGGCACATTTGTACTGAAATCTTCTTGAATATCTATAAAGTCAAACATTTTTTCTTTTCCTTTCTCAAATTTTTTGACTTGCTCAGCAGTTTACCTAGAGGTTCCAAGAGACAGTTCTTCACTTGTTACTATATTCCCCTTCACCTTGTACACTATACGGGCTGGGTCAATTGGCCTCTCTTCAAATTTATCCCCTTTATCCATAGCATCCCTTCTCTCTATTTCAATTTTATTATATCATCTTCCTTTCTCATCATGAAAGACATCCTGGCAAAATCATTTTTAAATTCTCTATAAAAACCCTTAAAATTAGGATCCTCCTACCTCCTTTGCCTTTCAAGCTTCTTCATGAGCTCCCATTTCTTCTTTTTTTGATCTACCTTAGCGGGGTAAGAATTTATAATTAGTTCCTCTCTTTTATCAAATGAGTGGAAGTATCCCTTCTCCTTTAGCTTGTAAACTCTAAGATCATTTATACATCCCTCAAGGTCAAAGTGCCTGGCTTGGGCAACCTTTAATATGTAGTTCTTTACCAAAAAGTTCTGCACTTTCTCCAAGATATCACAACCCACATTGAACTATCCAAAAACAAACACCCTAGGGAGGAGATTCCCCTTCTTATCTGTTTTAATTTTCTCTCTCTCCATCCACAATTAATTGCTAGATTAATTTAAGGAATGCTAGCCTAGGAGAGACAAAAAGTGGCAAAACATAGGGTGCTTGCTCACACCCATAGACCCTGATGATAGTGCAGTTGCCATACAAAAAAAAATCCCCAAAATTATGGGTGAAAACCCCTTCTCGATATATCATCCCTTCAGCTCTACAACTTCTTATCCTCAAAATTTTAATGATATTCTTGGGTAGCCTTGGTAACCTAACTCTGAGCCTTGACAAAACTTTCATGACATAATGATTAAAGAAAACACAATAATTGCTAAACCTGGATCCTTTATCCTACATCTAAGTCCATCTTTGTACTAGCCATGGAAAACAATTCTAGATCCTACTAAACCCTATTCTAATAAAGAATTAGATGACACAATAAAGAATAATTTCTAAATTCTAGCTTCTCATTTTTATTCTTCTCTCCCATCAACCCCTCATGAAGCTTGTCATGAATAATAGCTGCAAAATCATATAGCTCATTTATCGAGGGGTGTTGGATATTGATGGCAATGATCATGAAATCTATGGGCATTTGAGTAAGCTCACAATTGACCCCAAGAACCTACCCTAATGCATAGTAGGTCTTAACAAAATAGGGTTCAAAGCATTCCAATCTGAAAGGCTCCTTTTTAGATGGTAGGACGTAATTCTGTATATTTTTTAAAAGTTTCTTCATGAAATGAGGAACAAGGTCCTTTCTATACCTCTCCCTCTTATATTGATAATCTCTTTACAAATTGCCTATGTTGATGCCCTTGATGGCAGACTCATCCAAACCAAAACATTCAATAATGGCCCTATGTGAGATGTCCAATAGGACATAACCTTCTATAGTTCTTACAGTCCATCTTGGGGAATCATAAGCATTGGCCAACTCTCTTATCAACATGGGCTCAACAAAGACATTTCACACTACTAGCTTTCCCAAATTTAGTGTCCAAGGATTTGACACTGAGACAGGCTTGTCTTTGTTGCCATGAAAGGAGTGAAATATATCCTAGCCCCTTTCATTTGTAAATGCATCTTTGAATCCTGCCTCTTTATCCATGAAGGAAATTCTTAAAGTATCTTGCATGGAGGACCCCTCAAACAATTCCAACAGGTCCTAATGAAGGCTTCTTTTCTATCTAGTTGGCCTTTGAGCAACCTCATCTAATTTCAGTTCAACCTCCTGTTGCAATTATTTTGTAGTCATTGTAGGAGCAAGAGGGGTAGCAGGCACTATTGTTGGTTTCTCTTCCTCGGTTGATTATTCTCCTTTAGAGATTTGTCTAGGTCGCCTTGCACCTTTGGGAGCTGGATTTTTTGCAGGAGCAGTTTCCTTAACTTGCTCCAAAGGGTTTTTCTCTTGAGAAATTAGGGCTTCCTCAGTGGGAGGGTTAACTATAACAGGGACATCCTCTATAGGGGAAGGAACTTCATTGGAAGGTTTTTCAGCATAAGCCTTTTTTGTGCTCATCCTCCTCTTTTGGATAGGTTTTCTAGGTTTAGGAGGGGGGAAGGCTCATCTGAAGACTCTTTATTTTATTCTTTGTGGCCTTTTCCTTCGAAGGGGAGCTTGCTTTGGCATCCTCAGACACTTGTGGGTAGTTTGAGGGTTTGGTTCAGCGACAGGAGCACTCTCAATCACTGACATGGGTAGAATTACATGAAGGGGGACAACATGAGTAATTTCTGGCATTGCAGAGCTAGCACTAGTTTTAGGGATACTTTTAGTAGTGGGAGTAGCATAATCTTTAGCAGGGGAAACCATTTTAATACTTAAAGAAAAGAAGAGCTTGGAAAATTAGATATGGACACAAACTCTACAGACTCTAGGGCACACACAGAGAGATCTGTGTAGTCGTAGTTATAGCAGCCTAACAAATGCACAAGGATGGTGAAATAATCAACTTATTGGTTTCCTTTTTTATTTGCTGAATTTGTTGAAGGGCACACTGATTTTCTGCAACTCGCTCTTCTTCTTTCTCTAGAGTGCTCTCAATTCTATTTCAGATGCAAGGTAAGGGAGAAAATCAATGAATTTCTCATTTATGGTGTCACCATTAATTCATCCATGCTGGAAGAAGTTAGTCGTTGGTGCCAAATTCAAATTTCATCTATTGATTAGGAAATAAACTGTCAAGATTTCTTTTTGACAACTCTCGAATGATGACATTGCATTTATAAGACTCTCTCAGCCACCTTAGACTTTTCAGAAATTATATCACTTGAACTACTTTTACCCTCCTATGATTTTTATAATCTCTGCGGGATAAGCCTTCCTTAGATCTCTCTTGTTTTCTTATCCCACACCATCTTTTGTTACCTTGACTATCCCCACAGGATAAGGTTCATATGTATTTACTTTGTTTTTTTATCCCATGGCACCCGAGATCATCCTTTTCACCTTCCTGAGATAAGGCTTCATCATCCTTCCTCTGTCAGCATCTATCTCTTCTTATCCCGCAACACATCAGTCCTCTTTGTTATTCCTCACAGGATAAGGTTTGAGCATGTCTTCTAAGAATCTCCTTATTCCACATTTCTCATAGCTCCCAATTTGTTTCCCTCTTGACAACACTTTTCCTTGTGAGCTTACTCCATGTGGGATAAGCCTTTTAAACCTATTCTCTCTTATCCCATAACTCATCTCTTAACCCCACGAGAATGCGCATGATAAGATATCCTTTGTATTTGGCTTGTAATTCTTATCCCATGACCACTTTTGAATGGGCAAATTCCATGCAGGATAAGGATTTTTTGAGAATCCTTTTATGTTCCTTATCCTTCGAGACCAATCTTTGCAGATGCAAAATACAGTGGGACAAGCCTTTATACTTGTTACCTTTTCCACTATCTCTTTTCCCACGCTACCACTTTGATGGCTTGGAGACCTTGCGGGATATAATTTCCTTTGTGTCTTTGAATTATTTCTTATCCCACAAACTCATCTTGGTGTCCCTAAGACACCGCGGGATAAGACTTTCCTCTATGCTTCTTATCTTCCCCTATCCTGTGTAATCATAGTGCATACTAAAAACTGCTACCGCCCTTGTGAATTCTCCTTATCCCACGTGATCCTTTTTCTATTATGAAGTGATTGCGGGATAAGGATTCCTTTGTATCTGCTTTAGACTTCTTATCCCACCGTGCTCTACCATTGGTCAAAATGTATCACAGTATAATACCCCTTCGACTTCCCTTTGACATGCTTATCATGCACAACAACGACACTAAGGCAAATACTTAAGTGGATCCTTTGAGCACGTGGAAATTAGCCATGGGTAAAATGATCATGTGTGGGGGCATTCCTAGGGGATTTTAAAACCTTTTGTCATGAGGATTTCATGACACTTAGGAATATATAGAAAAACTAAAAGACCTTCCATGATCAGTGAGCTCTAATGTGTGGGGTCGATAAACAAATGACAGAAAGGCCTCCTGATAATGACTTAAAACTATTAGATGGTTCAAATAACTGGAAGACAACTAAGAGGGGGGGGGAATCAGTTGTCACAAATTACTGGAACCATTTGCAATTTAAACTTTAATACCAAAACACCAAATATTAAGATTGGAATAGCAGATAAACCAATTAAGCATAAACAATAATCACAAAATAAATACCATCCACATAACACCAAGATTTGTATGTGGAAAACCTGGTAAAGGGAAAAACCACGGTGGGAAGCCTACCCAGAGTCAGATAATACTTATGTAGTAAGTATGTGAATTACAATTGAGGGGTCTACACTTACAGGAAGGCCAACAACCTAGAGCATATTGCTCATCACAAAAGGAGCCTCACTGACAACATAGAAATCCAGACTACAATCCAGAGAAGTGTTGAACTGCAAAAGATAGCATCTCCCATGCCTGAGTACTATTCCAATTTAAGCTCAATATTGGAGGACTAAATCCTCTTACATAAACCCAATTCGATCTCCAATGATCGACCAAATCCTCTTCCTGAATGATATTACATTATTTGCACATTACATTCCTTGACCATGGCCTCTAACATTAACCATGGCGATCTACAATGAGATCTTACATCTATATATACAAAACCCTCGACCATAAACAATTAGGTCAGCCACCAGACAATAAACCAATTACATAATTACAAACCATGTTGGCCTTAGACCAAACAAATAATATCAACACATAAGATATCCCAAAAATACATCAATAGGTCCTATCCACACATTACATTAAATCCGGTCCATACCTAGATCAACTGGGACCCAATATAGGTCCATACACTACAACAATGATCTCCAATCGCCTAATGAATAATGATGAATAGTAAATAACTAACAAATATTGAGAGGGGGGGGGTGAATCAGTATAGACAAAAACTTCTTAAACACCAAAGACTGCACTAACTAGTAAACAACATCACCGATCTGAATCAAGGCAATACTGGTAAGACATAGTGACTCTGAAAGTCATAAACCGGTAACACTTAGATCTTCACAAAACCTAATATCTCATTTTCACTTCACCCATATGCTTAAACAAGTAGTATATTAGAAATATAATGACCACTGGATTGACATGCTTTATCACTTAACAGAAAACACTAATCATCACATGAAAAAGATGAAAAGTTCTGATGCCAAAAGTAAACAAGGTGAGAGGGGGGGTGAATCATACAAACTTAATCTTCAATAAATTCAACAGATTCAACCTCGGTAGCTTATACTTCTGAATATATAACCAAAACTATAAAACATTCAAACTCATGAACAGATAATTATCACAACACATATAACACCAGATTTAACATGGAAACCCAAATAGGGAAAAACCATTGTGGGATTTAGGACCCACTAAGAAATATACCCTTCTAGAGTATGCTTGGTTAAAAGAAAATCCTGTTAAAGATTACAAACACATTGCTAGATTTGACTCGGTTAAGGGATTTCCCTCAGACTTGTTAGAGTCTTGCACTTTGTTAGAAGTGACCTTGTCAAAGGATTTCAAACACTCATTTAGAATGTTACCTTGCTAGAGGGTTTACAAATAAGACTGTTAGGTCCACTTGGTTAAGAGATTTCCTGTCACTTACAAAATAAACAACAATAATAAAATATATTTGCAACTTCACATCTGAAATGCTAAAGCAGATTCTTATTTGCTCAAAACAATCTTGTCATATGACACATATAATCCCTTGATGGGCTTCCTGGGCTTCTCAATCTATTCTTCAATCAGATCTTCAAGCTTCTAAGCTCGGTAAACATTCCTGTAGCATCACTGTGCATACATTTGCCTGTATATAGTGTTCATCATCAATTTCTTATTTATAAACAATATCTGGCCACATAATCTTCTTGATCACATTTCCCATGATCAATCTTAGCCATCAGATCATTAAACCGGACTAGGTTCAATGTATCCTTTGATCTAGAAATGTTTTACCTTGCCTTGGAACTTGCATTCCTTCCTAGGAACTTGTGCTAGGTTATTGCGGTTCAATTTGTGTTGTAGATCTTCCTCTTGATTTTTCATTGTTGTAGATCCTTAACAAACTTCTTGCACGACAAACCAATCATTTAGTCATCTCCAACTCATCAGCATCCTTCATTAAATAATGTTTTTATCCATCCAATGTGATATATTATAACTCAATTGTTACTTGGTTAATACTGAACTTCACTTGGTAGACATTCTGCCTTCGTTAACCGATATCGATAACCTTAGGGTTTACCGACTAGGTTCCTTGCTTGGTGACATAATACAATATTAAACTTATAATCAACAACATGTGTAGGATATCAAAACAATAAAAACAACATGATCTCATCATGTTTTAACTCGGTAATAATTACCCATTGAATAACTTATATCTCCCCTTTATTATCACATTCTTTCTGTGTCACTTACCGACCTCTTAATACTCATCAAAACATACTTCTCAAGATATGGCAACATCATACTGAATCAGAAAATCAATTTCTTGACATCAATGACAAAATAATATTATTAAGACAGTAATCATCCTTCTTTAGTTATATCAACAATCTCCAACAACCTTCTCAATATCCTTATTGAAATTCCAACAATCTCATTTCTATTGTAATGCCAACAATCTCCCCCTTTGGCATTGATGGCAAAACCAACAATTAAATGGTAATACCAACTTGATTTGTTCAACTGATTCAGATTTAGATTGCTGTTTAGTCTTCTCTTGTTATCCTTGAGCTGATCAAACCTTCTCCTGAAGTCTTCTCCCCCTGGCATTGGTTTCCTATTATCTTCTCCATTTAGTCTAACTTCCCCATTTAGCCTTCTCCCCCTTTTGACAATAATGCCAAAAAGAAAAAGAGCTAATTCATGGTTTCTTCCCCTGTGAAGTGATTTGCCTTGCTATGTTACACATGTATTATCTCAGTCTCGGTCAGAGCAACTTGTCTCCAATCACTATTTCCTGCACACATTTAGAAAAACCTCCTAAAGTGCGTAAATTAGCATCAATCCACAAACAATATTCGATAGAGTCGTCGAATTGATGCTTTCACCGAACTCTGCCAATGAGTAGAAGATAGGGCTAGGACCCCTAACTTGCTTCTGAGATACTCAAAAGTGTCCCTTAGTAGTGGCTTTGTGAAGATGTCTGCTATTTGCTCCTTTGAATTGATATATTCTAGCACAACTTTCTTCTCTTGAACTTCTTCTCTGAGATAATGATACTTTATAGAGATATGTTTTGTCTTAGAGTGCATTACCGGGTTCTTTGAAATGTTAATGGCACTAGTATTATCTCTAAATATAGTTACTGGATCGGTAACTTTCTCATTTATACCTTCCAACAGTTGCTTGATCCATGCTATATGTGTACAATTCAATGCTGCAGCGACATATTCAGCTTCAGCTATTGATTATGAAATACATCCTTGTTTCTTGCTAAGCCAACTTACTAGTCTATCTCCCAAGAAGAAAGCTCCACCACTTGTGCTTTTCCTATCATCAATGTTTCCTACCCAATCAACATCAGTATAAACTTTTAAATCAAAATCATTCCTCTTTTCATATACTAAGCCATAGTCTTCAGTGCCTCTCAGGTATCTAAAAATTCTCTTGATTGCTATCATATGGGTTTCTTTGGGATCTGTAGAAAATCTTGCAACTATTCCTACTGCATGTGCTATATCTGGCCTACTGTGAACAACATATTGTAGCTTTCCAATCATAGATTGGTAAAGTGTCTCATCAATAGATGCAGATTCATCATTCTTTGATAGTTTATAGTTAGTAGTCATAGGAGTACTTACAGGTTTAGAATCCTCCATTCCAAATTTCTTCAATATTTCCTTTATGTACTTGGATTGATTAATGAAAATATCATCTTTCATTTACAGTATTTGCAAACCTATAAAATACTTTATCTCACCAATTAATGACATCTCAAATTCTTAGCACATTTCATTTCCAAAGTTCTTGCACAGAGAATCATTTCCACAAAAAATAATATCATCAACAAATATGGTTGAGATCAGTATTCCATTGTCCTCATCATTCTTCATGTACATATTGTTGTTTTCACTTGTCCTTATAAATCCAATCTTGATCAAGTAAGAGTGCAGTCTTTCATACCATGCTCTAGGTGCTTGTTTTAGACCATATAAAGCTTTGTTCAATTTACATACCTGATCTTTACTCTTGTCTTCAACAAATCCTTTAGGTTGTTCAATATAAACTTCTTGTTCTAGTATACCATTCAAAAATGCAGATTTAACATCCATTTGATATACCTTGAAATTTTTGAAAGCAACATATGCCAACAATGTTCTTACTTCCTCAAGTCTAGCCACAAGTGTAAAAGTCTCTCCATAATCTATTCCTTCTTCTTGAGCATAACCTTTGCAAACTAGGCTTGCTTTGTTCCGAATGACCTCACCTTTTTCATTTAGCTTGTTTTTGAAAATCCACTTTGTGCCGATTACATTTTTGTCCTTCGGTCTTGGGATCGATGTCCAAGTTTCATTCTTCTTGATTTGATCAATCTCTTCTGTCATAGCATTTACTAAAGCTTAATTATTAAATGCCTCTTTTACTATTCTCGGTTCAAATTCAGATATCAGACATGTGTTATGTCTCAGTTTGTTCCTTGTCATTACTAGATCATCCTTATTTCCTATAATCTGACTTGATGCATGATTTCTTGATGCATGATTTCTTCTGACATATTTGGCTAATATAGGCTCAGTAGGCTCTGTATGATCTTCTTCATCACTCGGTAACTGGATATTATCTTCATTTTCTTCAACAACTTTCTTGGTAGGACTTCTTGGTTGAACATAAACAAATTCTTCATAATTTTTTGGTTCTTTGGAATTTCCTTCATCATTTCTTTTTGCAAATTCATCAATTTTCACATTTGCACTTTCTACTATTTTGTTAGATGATTTGATCAGACATTTAAATGCTTTACTTCTAGAAGAGTAACCAAGAAATGTTCCTTCCTTGCTTTTCTGACCAAACTTTCCATTTCTGTCATCTTTGTGAACATAACATCTACTTCCAAAGATTTTAAAATAACTTACATTAGGTTTCTTGTCATACCAGATTTCATATGGAGTCTTCATAGTTCCTTTCTTCAATTGTACTCAGTTCAGGGTGTAAACAACAGTGTTGATTTCTTCTCTCCAAAATGTTTGAGGTACCCTCTTTTCTATCATCAGGCTTCTGGCACAATCTACAATTGATCTATTTCTTCTCTCAGCTATCCCATTTTGCGGAGGTGTTCTCGGTGCAGACACTTGCCTTTTTATACCATGATCATTGCAGAATAAGTTAAATTCATCAGAAGTGAATTCTCCTCCTCTATCAGATCTAAGACATTTCAGCTATCTTCATGTTTCATTTTCAACTCTTGCCTTATACCATTTAAACATTTGAAAAGCTTTTGATTTTTCTTTTAAAAACATAACTGACATCATCCTTGAGTAATCATCCACAAATAATATGAAATATTTATCACCATAATAGCTTTGAACTTTCATGGGACCACAAAGATCAGTGTGTACTAGATCTAAAATTCCTTTATAAGTGTAGGACTTACTTCTAAAGCTTGATCTTGTCATCTTACCCATCTGGCATCCTCGACACATAGCATTCTTAGGTTTTCCAAGCTCGGTAGACCTCTTACTCGGTGCTTCTTACTTATTTTGATCAGATTATCAAAATTTACATGACAAAACCTTTATGCCATAACCAAGTATCTTCATTTTTTGCATGTAGACATTTGTTCTAAGTTGAGTCAAGATGAAATGTATTACCTTTTATTTGTGTCCCAGTAGCAGCCAACTTTCCATGTTTGTCATGAACTTTGACACATCCCTTCGGGAATTGTATTCGATATCCTGTATTGTTTAGTTGTGCTACACTCACCAAATTGTATTTCAACCCTTCAACCCAATATACAACATCACATTTAGCATTGTCAAGAAGTGTTATAGATCCTTTACCTTTCACCGGACATGGTGTATCATTACCAAATCTTACATATCCTCCATCATAGTCTTCTAATTTAATAAACTTGAGTTTATCACCTGTCATGTGATGTGAGCATCCACTATCTATGATCCAAGAATCATTATTATTTATGTGAGATATTAGGGCTTTTTCTTCATACCTTTCTTCATCCGATCCATCTTTAATAGCCACATAAACAACTTCCTCTGTATCAGTTTCATCAGATTTATCATCGTTGGATTCCTCATCAGCTACTAGGCATGTCTTTCTATCTCTCCTTTTGAAGTCTCGGTGTCCTCTGTATTGGTGTTCTTTCTGTCTGTTATCTCGGTATTCTCTCTTTTCACTAGATTCCTTGTCAGGGAAGTTAGAAGCCATATGTCCTATTTTATCACAATTGAAACATTTCAAAGGTAGCTTTCCTTTATACTTACCTTTTCCTCTCTGTAACCTTTTGGCCAATAGTGCTTCAAACTCTTCTTGCTTCCTGATTTACTCATACAGTTTGTGTACTTCTTCCATGTTTTTACGAAATCTCTCACTTGCTCCACTGTGATTTCCTTTAGAATACTTATTCATTCTATCATTATAGTCATCATATTCATCAATATGAAAAGAACTGAATGTAGATTCTACTTTATTTACCGAAGACCCACTGTTATCAAAATTACTTAACTCAAATGCATGTAGCTTACCGATAGTGGCATCCAAAGAGACTGGCATGTTTGGTATAGACCTTAATTCATTGATTGCAGAGACTCGAATGACATAAGCAGGTAGAAGGGTTCTCAACAACTTACTTGTTACATCCTTTTCCTCAATAGTTCCTCCTGCTCCTTTAATTTGATTGACAATTTCCTTTAACCTTGTATTGTATTGGGTTATGCTCTCACCTTCATTCATTCTCATGAATTCAAGTTGTCCTCTTAGACTATCTACTTTTTCTCTTTGAACATTTTCATCACCTCCATACACAGATATGAGCTTGGTCCACATTGCTTTTGCATCATTACAACCTTCTAGATCATTAAACTTTGAGTCGGTCAATGTTGATGTTATTTCAATCATAGCTTGAATATGTTCTTGATTTGCCTTTATCTCTTCTAAGGTCATCGGGTTGGTGCTAGGTGGTATGTAATCATTCTCCAAATAATATGTTGCATATTCTCCAATTCTTGGTAAGTGCAGCTTCATCCTTTTCTGCCATGTGGAGAAACTTGACTTGTTCAGCTTTGGTGCATCCCTTTTATACATCTTTGGATCTTTGCCTCAAGTACTTTTAAACTTTTCTTCCAGAGTCCAGAGCTCTGATACAAATTGTAAAGCTCTGATGCCAAAAGTAAACAAGATGAGAGGGGGGGTGAATCATACAAACTTAATCTTCAATAAATTCAACATATTCAACCTCGGTAGCTTATACTTCTGAATATATAACCAAAACTGTAAAACATTCAAACTCATGAACAGATAATCATCACAACACATATAACACTAGATTTAATGTGGAAACCCAAATAGGGAAAAACCACTGTCAGATTTTGGACCCACTAAGAAATATACCCTTCTAGAGTATGCTCGGTTAAAAGAAAATCATGTTAAAGATTACAAACACATTGCTAGATGTGACTCAGTTAAGGGATTTCCCTTAGGCTTGTTAGAGTCTTGCACTTTTTTAGAAGTGACCTTGTCAAAGGATTTCAAACACTCATTTAGAATGTTACCTTGCTAGAGGGTTTACAAATAAGACTGTTAGGTCCACTCGGTTAAGAGATTTCCTTTCACTTACAAAATAAACAACAGTAATAAAATATATCTGCAACTTCACATCTGAAATGCTAAAGCAGATTCTTATTTGCTCAAAACAATCTTGTCATAAGACATATAATCCCTTGATGGGCTTGTTGGGCTTCTCAATCTATTCTTCAATCAGATCTTCAAGCTTCTAAGCTCGGTAAACATTCCTATAGCATCACTGTGCATACATTTGCCCGCATATAGTGTTCATCATCAATTTCTTATTTATAAACAATATCTGACCGCATAATCTTCTTGATCACATTTCCCATGATCAATCTTAACCATTAGATCATTAAACTGGACTCGGTTCAATGTATCCTTTGATCTGAAAATGTTTTACCTCGCCTTGGAACTTTCATTCCTTCATAGGAACTTGTGCTAGGTTATTGCGGTTCAATCTGTGTTGTAGATCTTCCTCTTGATTTTTTGTTGTCGTAGATCCTTAACAAACTTCTTGCATGACAAACCAATCATTTATTCATCTCCAGCTCATCAGCATCCTTCATTAAATAATGTTTTTATCCATCCAATGCGATCTATTATAACTCGGTTGTTACTCGGTTAATACTGAACTTTGCTCGGTAGAAATTTTACCTTCGTTAATTGATATCGATAACCTTAGGGTTTACCGACTAGGTACCTTAGGGTTTACCAACTAGGTTCCTTGCTCGGTGACATAATACAGTATTAAACTTATAATCAACAACATGTGTAGGATATCAAAACAATCAAAACAACATGATCTCATCATTGTCTAACTCGGTAATAGTTGCCCATTGAATAACTTATATCTCCCCTTTATTATCACATTCTTTCTGTGTCACTTATTGACCTCTTAATACTCATCAAAACATACTTCTCAAGATATGGCAACATCATACTAAATTAGAAAATCAATTTCTTGACATCAATGACAAAATAATATTATTAAGACAGTAATCATCCTTCTTTAGTTATATCAACAATCTCCAACAACCTTCTCAATATCCTTATTGAAATGCCAACAATCTCCTTTCTATTGTAATGCCAACAAAAGTATCACACATGACACTCTTATTTTTCACGTGGAAGCCCAACTAGGAAAAACCATGGTGAGGATGAATACCCACAAGTTGTTCTTGAACTCTTCGGAAGTTCGCTCTGTTAGGAGCCTAGTCCGGTTAAAGACTTTACAACAGGTTCTGCTAGGAACCGATCCTGCTAGGGATCACCCAGTTAAGGGATGGCTAAATAATCAGTTAAAGGTTAAAACCCTGTTAAAGGTTACCTCTCAAGAGAATTTGAAGAACTCAATGATTTTGAGTCACCCTATTAAAGAATTTACAAAAGGCCCGTTAAAGCTACCCAGTAAATGGATTTTCTAACTACTAAAATGGTTAGAAGTCAACAAGTAATACACTAATCTTATAACAACACTCAATGCTAAGGCAGATCTATTTCAGTTCCTTTACATCTACAATCACACTCTGCAGATCTCTACTCACTGCATCGGTCTGGTAAGAATCAAGTATCTCTTCACTTGGATACACACATAACATTTGTCAACCACTCAAACGAAAATCATCATCGACCTTATAGACAACAATTAGGTCGGTAGCCAAAACCTAAAACCCTAAGCATCTAGGTTAACAATACATTTGGTCCGATACTAACCATTTAATCACATTTCATGGGTTAAAACAATCTTGAACAAATCTCAAGATGTTCTCCATCATTCATTCTTCACTGCTTCTGGAAGTTGATAACCCATCACGCGCTCTCCACCGTTTACAGAGATTTTGTACATTCCCGAGGTGGATAGAATCAATCTTCTTCATGCAAGATCCTCAAGAAGATTCTTCACGTGCACAAGGCTAACGTGGCAACGCAATCTCATCTTCATTTCAATGCTAACTCATCACAGGATATCATCGATCGAATCACATAGACTTGGAATGCATCAACCAAAAACCCTGATACAAACTTTCCATATATGGGCTCACATACTAGTTCACTTTCTGAATATACCAGTTCATTCCATCATACCGGTTCACACTTCATCATACCACTTCATTTGTACCATCATACCGGTTCTCTTGCCAGGTTGCTTACTTCAATATATCAGTTCATACTTTAGCATATTAACATCAATGACAACATACAAAACTATCATGTCATCATACTCTGCACATATGCCAACAATCTCCCCCTTTAGCATTGATGGGGCAATATACAAAGATATCTCTACATCTTCACATCTTCTTCCCAATCTCTTCCATACTATATGTCTTCAATACTACATATATCTTTTTTGTTTCACATCTTCTCCCCCTTTGACAACAATGCCAAAGTGGAGGCATAAACATCCATGATCCACTATGTTGCTCCCCTAACGAGTAGCATCCTTCAACACACCAATCCTAAAAAGATTTGATAATGCAATAGCTGACTGATGTGGAGCACATACCTTTAGTTCACTTTGAAGGGGCAGCACCCCTAATTCACCTCTTAAATAGGTAAATGTAGCCTTTGGTAGAGGCTTAGTGAATATGTCTGCTAACTGCTCTTTACTGGAAACATGTTCCAGTACAACCTCTTTGTTTTAAAATTTCTCCCTCAAGAAATGATACTTGAGCTCAAAGTGCTTGGTTCTAGCATGCAATACCAGATTCTTGGAAATATTAATTACACTTGCGTTATCACAAAATATACTAACTGGTTTAGATACAAGGACTTTGAAACCACTTAATACATGTTTCATCCAAATTGTCTGAGTGTAGTTCATAAATGTTGCTACATATTCTGCTTCTATTGTAGACTGAGAGATACAACTCTGCTTCTTACTCATCCATGAGACTAGTCTACTACTAAGAAAGAATGCACCACCGGTTGTGCTCTTCTGATCATCCACATTACCAGCCCAATCGGCATCTATAAACACTTTGAGATTAAAATCATTACTGTATGGATACCACAATCCATAATCTATAGTTCCCTTCAGATATCTAAGAATCTGCTTGACTGCTACCAAGTGGGATTCTCTTGGACATTTTTCTAGAAAAACATGGAACAATGCCCATTGCATGTGCAATGTCCGGTCTGCTGTATACTACATAGTGCAACTTACCAATCATTGATCAGTATTCCTTCTCATTCACCAATGCTGAGTCATCTTCTTTTGACAATTTACAACCGATCATCATAATTGTACCAACCGGTTTTCTATCTTCCATGCCAAAGGTCTTCAAAACCTCTTTGACATGCTTGGACTGAGTGATAAAGATACCATCTTTTATTTGTTGAATCTATAGTCCAATGAAGAACTTAATCTCTCCAATTAGTGACATCTCAAATTCCTTCTTCATCTCATCTGTAAATGCATGACTCATCTTGTCATCTCCACCAAAAATTATATCATCAACAAACATTTCACAGATTAGAATTTGATCTCCTTCTGACTTCAAATAGATATTGCTATCTTCACTTGTTCTTTCAAATCCAATCTTCACAAGGTGTGAATGTAAATGTTCATACCATGCTCTAGGTGCTTGCTTCAATCGATACAAGGCTTTATGTAGCCTACACACCATGTCACTATCTTCTGATAGGGAAAACCCATCTGGTTGCTCTATATACACTTCCTCATTAAGTATTTCATTCAGGAATGCAGATTTCACATCCATCTGATACACTTTGAATCCTTTGAAGGCTGCATATGCAAGTAGCATTCAAACTCCTTCTAATCTAGCTAATGGAGCAAAGATTTCTCCATAGTCTTCTCCTTCTTCTTGAGTATATCCCTTACATACCAGTCTTGCTTTGTTTCTTACCACTATCCCATCTTCATTCAGCTTGTTTCTAAAAACCCATTTGGTGCCAATAACATTTTTATGCTTAGGTCTAGGTACCAAAGACCATGTACCATTCTTTTCTATCTGGTCAAGTTCCTCTTCCATAGCCTTAATCCAGTCTTCATCTTTGTGTGCCTCTTTAAATGTTCTGGGCTCAAATTCAGAAATCATGCAAGAATTTTCTCTGACCTTTCTTCTTGTAAGTATTCTTGCATCCTTATCCCCTATGATCTTCTTTGGATCATGATGCAACTTTACATACCTAGGAATGATCTTGGATGATTCCTCTTGCTTTTCCTCTTCATCCGCATCTTCATCTTCATCAGCATCTACTGGTGTAGGAGCACTCTTACTTGTACTTGGTTGTTTTGTAACCAGTTCCCAGAAGGTTACAATTGGTTCATCTACCTCTTGCTCACTATCAGTTTCCTTAGGTTTCTTAGAGGTTTCATTAACTCTAATATTGATACTTTTAACAATTCTCTAAGTCCTGTTGTTAAAACACTTGAGAGCTTTGCTCTTGGTGGAATACCCTAGGAATATTCCCTCATCACATTTTGCATCAAACTTGCTCTGGTATTCACTTCTCTTGATATAACACTTGCTATCAAACACTCTAAAGTAGCTAACTACTAGAGTTTTACCAGTCCAAAACTCATAAGGAGTTTTATCCTTACCTTTCTTGATGAGTACCCGATTCATAGTGTAGACTGTAGTGCTCACCACTTCTCTCCAAAAAGTGTGAGCAACCTTCCCTTGAATCAACATCATTCTGGCTGCTTCAACTATAGTCCAGTTGTTCCTTTCTGCTAGGCCATTCTGCTGTGGAGTCCGGGGGGTAGACAATTTCCTCTTGATGCCATTCTCTTCACGGTACTTATTAAATTCTCTAGAGGTGAACTCACCTCCTTGGTTGGTTCTAAGGCATTTGATCCTCTTACTGCTTTCCTTTTCAACTAGTGCTCTAAAGGCTTTGAACTTTCCAAAAGATTCAGACTTGTCTTTCAATAATGTGACCCACATCATTCTTGAGAAATCATCAGTAAGAATCATAAAGTACCTATCTCCCTGAACACTCCTAGTTTTCATAGGACCACACAAATCAGTATGCACAAGATCAAGTAAATTTTCTGCTATGAAAGATTTACCTTTGAAGGTTGAGGAAGACATTTTCCCCAGTTGGCATTCTTTGCACAAAGGATTCTCCAGTTTGTTCAATACATGAAATCCTTTAACTGCCTTGATCTTACTGGCCTTGACAATATTATCAAAATTTACATGGCAGAGTCTCCTATGCCATATCTAACTGTCATCAAACTTAGCCATTAGACATTGACTGATATTTGTATTCAACTAAAACAAGTTACCTTTGGTCTACATACCGGTGGCCATCAGGTCACCACTCTTTCCTTTTATTTTGCATACTCCATCTTTGAATTCCAGAGTGAGCCCTTTATCATTCAGTTGAGAAACACTCAAAAGGTTATGCCTGAGACCTTCTACCCAATACACATTATCAACACTGCTTTTTCCATTTAAAGAGATGGACCCTTTGCCTTTTACCATACATAGTGCATCATTACCAAATCGGACTAAACCTCCATCATACTCTTCCAGAGACAAAAACTTTCTCCGGTCACCAGTCATGTGGTGAGAACAACCACTGTCAATAATCCACTCATTATAATTATCAAAGCAAGAGACAAGAGCCTTCTTGTTTGACACATCTTCCTTAACAGCTACAAACACTGTCTTCACTTTCTTCATCTTCTGATTCATCATCAATGACACCTTCATTAACTACAACAAGACAATTTCTCCTATTTCCTCCTTTTAACTTTTTAAACTTCTCCGGTTTGTCCTTATTATCACTATTAGGATAGTTGAGAACAATGTTCCCTATCCTATTACAAGAAAAATATTTCAAAGGAAGCTTACCTCTATACTTTCCAGTTCCCTTAGGAAGTCTCTTGGCAAGAAGAGCTTCAAACTCCATCAAGATCTCCTCATCATCCATATCTCTTCTTTGTCTAGGTTCACAGCTGGTACTAGCTTCTTTTCCCTTTCTAGATAGTGCAATAGATGCTCTAAAGGCTGAATTAGTCTTCTGAACACTGCCATTGTAACTGTTTAGCTCATATGCGGTGAACTTAGCAATGATAGAATCAAGGGACACCTTTGTCTTGTCAATAGATCTCAACTCTTGAATAGTGGCAACCCTTATTGCATAGACTGGTAATAAGGTTCTAAAAAATTTGCTAAAAATGGTGGAATCATCCATTGTACCTCCCACACTCTTGATGTCTCCAACAATAGTTTTAATCCTTATCCCATATTGTTGAATGTTCTCTCCTTAAACCATCTGCATGTCTTCATACTTTTTGTTGTTCACCAAAAGTGATAACCCAAGACACCTGTAAATCTATCTATGAGATAGCCAATCTCAATCAATGAAACACTTCAGGGCTAGGACAACATAACATAGGATCCTAATGATCCTCCTGCACTTCAGGTTCTGCTAGACCTAGGGGGGGACACCCTTTTGATGCATTGAATACAACAATCACAAACATAAGACTGCATCAACAATGAGCCAACAAACCATTCCACAAGCTCACCAAATTAGGTAACATGTACAGATGGGCTGGATCTTATACAAATAATAGGTGAAATAGAGCTTTGGAAGGATAGAACATTAACCCCTAAACATAAAGGGAAATAGATTTGTCTTTTAAAATGTATATCTGAGACCATTCCCAAATCTGTCCAAGACTAGTGCCTTGTTCATTGGGTAGCAGAGTCACTCACAGAACTACAAATATGAATCATAGATGCAAGTTTGTTTTCCTTAAACAAGATATTCATGCATCAATACCTTATATTAATGCACTATTTGATTCATTCACAAATTCATCAGATCTGGATACATATTTCATTATTTATGACTGACTATAGAATTTAAACTCTTCATTGAAGAATGCCTACAAACAATTATACAATCTCCTTGAGATGACAAATTTCATCCTCCTTGAGGATTGAATTCATAATAATGAAAAAACATATCACAGAGACAATCTTGTGGGAAATTACTCATGCCTGACACAAGTAAGACCTGCAATTAAAACCATATTTACAACAGTGCACTGCAATCTCTATACCCTGAAACCAAATAGAAGCATTTACGAACTTGGGTCAAGATTTTCAGAAAATGGAAGCCATCAAATCTGGAGCATTTTCCAAATTTCTGAAACCCTTACAACTGAGAAGAATTCAGAATAAAAAGAGGAGGGAAGAGAATCAAATCTGCAACAGAATTGCCAAGTGTCTCCTCTCTAACTGAATTTTTTTCCCATGGAAACTGCCTCCCAAATATCCCACATTTGTCAAAATTAACCTCATAATCAGATTCCTCACTCCGAGAGCTTTCCGATGATATATAATACTTTATATTTTGGCCAAAATTTAGACCCTGGGCGAATTAATTCCCATTTGTGCTTAGTCATTTAAATATTTCGAATTTTAATATAGTCAGAACTATATCATTTATTCATTTTAATTTTGATTTTTGCCTCCATTTGTGCTCTGACGCCTTGCCATGTGGCGGCCTCTGATTGGTCAATGGGGTTGATCGAACGCCACCTGGGATGACACCTCATCATCGCCATGTCATCTACTTCATCACTGCCACTTGGCCACCATGTCATTGCCACTGGATTGCCACCTATGCGCCAACTGTGTGCCACCTCATCGGGACCCGCCTGCTGGACTACCACCTATCACGACACGTGGACGGATCTCATTCACTTTCGCTATTTCGCAGGGTGTAACTCGCGTGCATCTTCCCTTCGAGAAATAGCGCGCACCGTCGATCCATCTTGAACTTGCTCACTCGTTAACCCGAACTTTCTATGCAAAATTTTGCATGTCTGCCTCGGGAAGTGTGCCCGCATGGGGTCCACCTGGTCACCATCTAGTCAACTCCTCTGTCACCTTGAGATTCGTGCTCACGCGTGGGCCCACCTTGGGCGCCCATAAGCACCATATGGCAAAAGCCTTTATGGCTTAGACATTATATTACTATGCGTTCTTGCTTATAAACATCAAAATAGTGCACTTCCCAGCCAATGTGGGATAATGCATTATGCCTGGGACTACGATTTTGAAGCAATTTCTGAGTGCTTTCATGGCAATTTCTTTACATTTGCTTGGAATTCGATAGCCTTTGCTTCATACCAAACACAAAGAGACTGCTACCAGGGTTGAATTTGTATTTTCCATATACATTAATTTGCATTAAACTTCTTTCCCCATCCACCACGTCATGGAGAAGGCTGCCCTGTGCATTTGTTTAAAAGTTTTTCATGTTGCTGTAGCTGCTACCAAAAGGAGACTACACGAGGAGCTGCATTCATTTTAGAGTTATCTAAAGCTTCCTTCAATAACCACATTGCTTGTTGTTCCTTATCCACCATGCAGGGGAAGACTTGGGAAGAACATGGATTTGATTTACACCTACCAATGTGTATTTTCTGTTTCAAATTCTACTTTGCTGCTTCAAACTTTCCAACGCACCATGTGAGCACTGGAGATGTGCCTTCAACCTGCCAATGTGCATTGATTGGAGTTTGTTGTTGTTGCTGTAGATGCTACCTCCCAACCAGCACTCTTCTACACTCCACGCTGCCTATTTCATTTTTTGCTCAAATGGTAACCCACAGGGAGGGCTGCCATTATATTTGCTTTTAAATGCACAAAATTGCATAGTTTAAACTCTTATTCTCTTTCAATTATCACTCCATCTGCCACTAGGAGGATTGGTGCAATACACATATCAATTGGCATTTGCCTGAGGGTTTCTAAATGCATTATTAACAACTTTACATTGTGCACTTTGCTGAAAGTTTTCTTTAAACCATCGCCCTCCATTTCATGGCTGGGAACTGGCAAAGGTTGTGGAATTAAATTTACACCAATGAGATTTTTTGTTAGAGTTCCATTTGACATATATTCGTATACCAATATTTGTTCTCGCTGCTCGGTACAAAAAACCACTGAGCCTTGCTGAGCTCTTTTGGTAGATACCATTTCATCTTCTAGTAACATTGCGTTTTTTTTTTTTAACAATGTCGTTGAACACTTATCCCAAACTCCACAAATCACTGCTTTTCAATGATATAAATGTCATTCCTTCATAGTTAAATCATATAAACATATGATTGCAAAAAATAACAATTAAACTTTGCATGAAAAAATGCACGAAGTGGCAAGCCAGGTCGGGCCCCAAAGTGGGTCCGACTAAAAAAAAATTCGTTTTCATGCAACTGACCCCTGGGATGCTTCACGGACCTCAAACATACCTCTGAAAATGATCGGCATCATTTTCGGATCATTAATCCGCATTTTACAACCTTCAGGCAATTACACCACAATTTTTGCATTTAATCGCGAAGACATAATTTTCAAACCTGTCAAAGCACCTTTCTGGAGCTCGCCATCTGACAGGCATGTACTTTGATATACAAGGATGACATCCACCAAACGGTTTCTCAAGACGAGTCCTGAGCGAAGAGATATTATTTTCTGAAAATGCCCAACTGGCTTTGTCGACACTGCGGACCTGATGAAGTCAATGTTCTGGCAACACATGATGCCTTTCTTAAAAATACCAAATGACCTCCATAGGCCCTCAAATTTGAAACATAGGTACCTTGAAGTACATATTAAATCTTTGAATTCTCATTTCGATCACCAGACTAACAGGATGCAAATGGTGCACTCACCAAAACGGCTACATTAACTGATATAACACTGGAGTGCGGATAACTGAATTTTATGGCAAAATGAGCTCTTTTGAAAACCGATCAAACAGATTGGTAGAGCCTTGAAATTTGAAACGTATCTCACCATTTATACCAACATTAGCCCGGAACAAACATTCTGACATGACGCTCACCAGGACATTTTTACACTTGTGCAAACATCACAAACTACAAACGGATTGAGCTTTGAAAACTAAGCAAACGGATTCATGAGGACTTGAAATTTTGCATGTTGACTCACATTTATGCATAAAATTCAATCCATTTTGAAATTCTTCATGATAATAAACATGGAAAAAGATATAAACACCCAAAGTAGGCTACTTAATAAAATTTGCACTTGTGCCTAGAATGCACTTTCAACTCACCCCTCAAAATGGGTACCTAGTAAACTTATCCAAACTGAATTCTGAAAGTTGCACATCACTGCATAGGCCAAATGAAAGGTGTGGGACATGAATCCCGAGCCTTACCCTCTGAAAATCAACCGGCTCCATTTTACCCCCTTGCTAACTAGGCCATTCAAACTGACTTATTTTAATCATTTGGAAATGCAAGGCAAAATTTTGAAATGGGCCTATAAACTTGACTCATTTTTAAATACTCCCAACACTTTCCTCTAAGGCTTTCTTCCTTAGCTTGCTTCACATGCTCATCACCACCATAGATAGACTCCAAAGTATCCCATACATCTTTGGGATTGTCTTTGTCTTGAACATCTATAAACTCAATATCAAATAGACTGCTGATAAGAGCTTCCATGACTTGCCCATTCTCCTAAATTTCTCTCCTTTGATCATCGGTGAGAGTATCGGTAGGGACAACATAAGTATTCTCAACATAGTTCCAGTGTTGATCACCCATGCTTTTAATGTTTATCTTCATTATGTCATTCCATATCTTAAAGTTATCTTTGTTGAACTTAGGACCTTCCCTCTTCATCATTAGAATAGGATCTTTTCCTCAAGCGGTTAAGCTTATAGCATAGAGGACCTGGAAGATGCTTTGATACCAATTGATGAATAATGATGAACAATAAATAACCAACAGATACTGAGGGGGGGGGTGAATCAGTATAGAAAAAAAACTTCTTAAACAACTTAAACAACAAAGACTGCAGTAACTGGTAAACAACATCACTGATCTGAATCAAGGCAATACCGGTAAGACACAGTGACTGTGAAAGTCATAAACCGGTAACACTTAGATCTTCACAAAACTTAACATCTCATTTCTACTTCACCCATATGCTTAAACAAGTAGTATATCAGAAATATAATGACCACTGGATCAACACGCTTTACCGCTTAACAAAAAATAGTAATCATCGCATGAAAAAGCATCACACATGACACAATTATTTTTCACTTGCAAACCCAACTGGGAAAAACCACGATGGGGATGAATACCCACAAGTTGTTCTTGAACTCTTCTGAAGTTCACTCTGTTAGGAGCCTAGTTTGATTAAAGACTTTACAACAGGTTCTGCTAGGAACCGATCCTGCTAGGGATCACCTGGTTAAGGGATGGCTAAATACTCGGTTAAAGGTTACCTCGCAAGATGATTTGAAGAACTCAATGATTTTGAGTCACCCTGTTAAAGGATTTACAAAAAGCCTATTAAAGCTACCCAGTAAAGGGATTTTCCAACTGTTGAAATGGTTAGAAGTCAATACGTAATACACTGATATGATAACAATAGTCAATGCTAAGGAAGATCCATTTCAGTTCCTTTACATCTGCAATCACACTCTGTAGATCCCTACTCACTGCACCGGTCTGGAAAGAATCAAGTATCTCTTCACTTGGATACACACATAACATTTGCCAACCACTCAAACGAAAATCATCATCGACCTTATAGACAACAATTAGGTCGATAGCCAAAACCTAATACCCTAAGCATCTAGGTTAACAATACATTCGGTCCAATCCTGACCATTTAATCACATTTCATGGGGTAAAACAATATTGAACAAATCTCAAGACGTTCTCCATCGTTCGTTCTTCACCATTTCTGGAAGCTGATAACCCATCATGCACTCTCCACCATTTATTGAGATTTTGCACATTCTCGAGGTGGATAGAATCAATCTTCTTCATGCAAGATCCTCAAGAAGATTCTTCACGTGCACAAGGCTGATGTGGCAACGTGATCTCATCTTCATTTCAATGCTAACTCATCACAGGATGTCATCAGTCGAATCACACAGACTCGGAATGCATCAACCAGAAACCTGGATACAAACTTTCCATATACCGGTTCACTTTCTAAATATACTGGTTCATTCCATCATACTGGTTCACACTTCATCATACCGCTTCACTTGTACCATCATACCTGTTCTCTTGCCAGACCGCTTACTTCAATATACTAGTTCATACTTCAGCATATTGACATCAATGAGAACATACAAAACTATCATGTCATCTTACTCTGCACATATGCCAACACTGCCAAGTCTCTAAGATGATCACCAATAGCATCTTGAAACTCCATCAGAAGCTGCACCAACACCAATTATGAAATTCATCAAAGATCTCCACCAAAAGGTCTACCGGTGAAACCCTCACCGAAACCAGAAACCAAACTTCTAAGCAAGCAGGATAGCATATGATCTCCAAACCAAAACCAACTAACCAAATATGATTATGAGTATCATGAACAAGCCAATTCCATCACCAAACTATACCAGAGCCTACTGGATCATGTCAGATCCAAGTTAACCAGAAACTACTCAACCTACCAAGACTAGAAGGGTGTCGATAAAGCATCCAAACAACTAGTGTTGGCATCAATGACAAAATATCAATGCAACACATAATCAATTCCACCAAATGGCTAACAAAAACCAGGTCACCAGGGAATGTAGGTCAACTACAAAATAGAACATGGTATGAGATAACAAAGGGAAAAAGAAGTAGGGCAAAAACCCTTTTTGAAAACCCTAAAACCCTAAGTTTCAACATGAACCAATTTTACATTTCCAACAGTGGCTCTAGCTTGGGGACGTTTGAATCATTAGGTCAAAGTGAGGATCCAGATCTTTGGGACAACAAACCAATCAAAAAATGTTGGAATATCTACAAAACCCTAATATAACCTATATACAAACCCTAAACCTATTGTGCATGGAAAACATCAAGCAAAGAAATGCTTAAGGAACTATCCATGCACTGGCAGTTCCTACATCTCATTGTTCATAGCTATGAGGAAATATGAGTCCTCACCATTTTTCTCTGCAACAACAAATGGACCCAGTCAAAGGGCTTCAAACTATCCATGCTTTCCCTTGTCCCAAGCTCTAGCATTCCAAAGTAGCACCAAGTCATTAATTTCAAATTTTCTTTCTGAAGCTTTTTTTTTAAACAAGTACTTACTCTTTTGTTGTAGCTTCAAGTTTCTTCGATGAATATCATTTCTGACCTCATCAAGTTCTACAAATTACTCCATCCTCTCTTCCATTAGCTGTGGAATATCCCATTCATGCTCCTGAATAAACTTATATACTGGAAAGAAGTTGGTCATGGGCAGTTTGACCTATGCACCATATACCAACTTAAATGGAGATCTATCTGTAGCCTTCTTAACAATGACTCTATCATCCCATAGTGTAGTATTTAACTTTAAATCCCAGGACTTTTTATTCTTTCCCAGAGTCCTCTTGATGAACTTTAATGGACTCTTGTTGCTAGATTCAGCTTGCCCATTTCCTTGAGGGTGATACGAGGATGAATAGGAGATACTGATACCATAAGTACTGCAGAAATCAATAAACTCCTTAGATCTGAAGTACATTGCGTTGTCCATTATCTGGCTAACTAAAACACCAAACTTGGTGATTATGTTACTCATCAAGAAATCAACTACAACTTTACTAGTTGCCTGCCTAGTGGGAATAGCTTCCACCCATTTTGTAAAATAGTCTACGGCTACTAAAATTCATTTGTACCCCACTAGATCTTTCAGCCATCTCCCCAATAAAGTCTATACCCTATTGATGGAAAGGAGCTTCAACATGCATAGGTTTGAGAGGCAGAGCTCCTGAATACTTTGACTTACTTGAGAAATTTTTGTAAGGTTCACATTTTCTGACAAATTAATGAGCATCCTTGAATAATGTAGGCCAAAAAAACCCAGCCCTTAACACTTTATGAGTAATAATTTTTGTTGTATAATGCCCCCCCACATATTCCTAAGTGTATGCCTTTAAGCATTACCAAAGACTGATGTTTATCTAAGCATAACAATAACAAACAATCTATGTTTCTGTAGTATAAATATCTAGAAATAAAAACATACCTTTGGGCATGTAGTTTCAAAGTTCTTTTCTGATTGTTAGTGAGCTCATTAGGACACTTTGAATGCTTTAGAAAATGAAAAAAGTTGGTATACCATGAGGTATGTTGCAGGCTACACGTGTTGTCTTTTGTGGTAGACAAAACATTAATCAGGACAACGTCCAAATTTTCTTCTTCCATCAACTTTGCTAACCCCATGCTCCGCACTAACTTAGTAATCTGGATATCAATATTAAATTCTTGGATTTTGTTGATCCATCTATATCTTATGTCTTTTGTCTCTAACTGGACAAATATGTCTTTCACTGCAGTATTGGGCACATAATCTATGACATGGGTGCCCACAAGATATGGTCTGAAATTTTTTACAGCCTTGACTAAAGCATAGGCTTTCTTTTCCATAATGTCATATTTGAGTTCTGTTGCCTAAAGGGATTTACTGTAGAAAGAAATAGATTGTTCATACCCCTCATTGTTCTTTTGTAACATAACAACAACCACAATGTGAAATGAAGCAAAAGAAAAAACCTGGAAGGGCTTGCTGAAATCTGGTGCTTTTAAAACAGGAGCTTGTTTAATGGACCTCTTGATAGCCACAAAAGCCTCTAAAGCTTAAGTTGTCTAGTCTATTAGAACCCCTTTCTTTAGCATCTTGGAAATATGTTTTACTATTTCATCAAATTTAGATATGAACCTATGAACAAAGTTTATTTGGTCAAAGAAAGATTGGATGGCTTTCATAGTTTGGGGGATGGGTATCCTATCAATGACATCCACTCTCTTAGGATCTATTCTTACTCCATCCTTGGACACAATGTTTCCTATTAGTTTACCTTCAGTTAGAGAAAAGTGACACTATTTTGGATTAAGAGAAATCCCATACTCCAGTGCTCTCGTGAATACCTTTTCTATATGTAAAAAAGGATCATTTGCTTTCTTGGAGAATGTTGTTAAATAATCTTGATAGACAACCATAATGGTGTCTATAATATCTAAGAAAGATAAATCCATAGCTCTCTAAAATGATACTCTAGCATTAGTCAATCCAAAAGGCACTCTGACATAAACATAGGTTCCCTATAGGGTAGTGAAGGCAATCTTGTATTGTTTAGATTCTTTGACCTTCACCTGGTTGTAACCAAAGAATCCATCAATCGTGGATAGTAACTCACAACCTATGACCTTTAGTAGCATTGCTTCCATGTTAAGAAGAGGGTGATTATATTTTAATGATGACACATTTAAATTCCTCAAATCCACACATAGTTTATTGTCACCATTTTCTTCCTGACAGGGACAAGATTAGAAACCCATGATGAATACCTAATGGGTTTGATAATTTTGCCATCTCTGAGCTTCATTAAATCCTCTTGCATTTTGGGTCTAAGCACTGGGTTGATTGGCCTTTGCTTTTGTCTAAAAGGCCTAGCAATTGGATTCAAAGGGATTTCATGTTGGAACAGGTCTTCTCTGTAAGCCTTCGGGTCATCATATGACCATGCAAAACATTATTATATTTTCTAAGTAAATTACTCAACATGGATCTAATATTTGGGCTTATCTTTCTACCAATGTAGACTTTTCTAGGAGATGAATCAGTTCCTAAGTTAATCTCCTCGAGGTCCTCTTTGTTCATAGGGGACTGCTTCATTGTTTGACTATCCTAACTGCCAAACACTCTTTCCGAGCTTCCAATCCTTTTGGGATTTAATTCATCTTTATTTTCACTATTTCATTCCCAAAAATGGTGACCTTGCCATCTAAGGTTTCCACAAAAGCATTAAAGTCTTTTTCTTGACTCTCATATTCATTTATGTAATGCAAGAACCTCAACAAGTCATCATCATCATTAAAGACTTTCCAGTTGTAGATATTATTAGGTATAGCAGGCTTGGTCTTCAACTCCACCTTTGAAATTCTAGCCAAGCTGATATCATCACTCTTCAAAGCAACATTTGCCAAGAAATCTGCCATAATGTTATTTTATCTCTCTAGCCATCTGATGTTGAAGGCATCAAAAAATTCCAATGAATCCCACACAGCTGATTTGTACTATTTCAATATGTCATTCTTGGAAGAATAGACTGATCTAACTTGAGATACAATCAATTCTGAATCCTCCCATACTGACAGTTTCTTTATCCCATGTTTAGTGGCATGATTTAAACCTAGTAACAATACTTCATATTATGCTGCATTGTTAGTGCACTCAAAATGAAAATGGAAAGAATATTTAAAAGTCCTTCCACTTGGTGCAATAAAAACTACTCCAGCACTGGACCCCTATTTACAACATGCTCTATCAAAATACATATGCTATAAATCTTCCTACTTGTTCTGAATTTCAGTAATGACAGGGTCTGCAACTTCTGGGGATGGTTTAATAGGTTCAACTTTGAATTTTACCATATCAAAGTCACAAAACATCACCATGTTATTCAGGTCATCTTGCTCAATAGTAGTATCAGATTTAGGTTCTCTTTCTAGCCTGACATATTGTCCATTAGCAGGGATTGTAGCATATGATAAATCCAGTTGAATGTTTCCCCCCACCACTATCGTCCATTGTCTTGACAAAAGCATGCCATAATTTGGGCGGACATCTACAATTGTTACATCTACCTTGTAGGTAGCTTCTGGGAAATTTGATATCTTGAATTCTAATTTTTTTAGGATGCCTATCACAGGTATGAACCTATTGTCCATGGCACCACATCTCCCATTTTTATAGTCAACATTTAATCCAAGTTATTCCATGACTCCTCTAGGCATTATATTAATATCAGCCCTAGAATCAATCATACAATTTTTTACATGCTTTCCATTGATCAACAAAGTTATATAAAAGGGATCCACTTGGGAAGGGATTTTGGTGATAGTATCTCCTAAGTAGACCTCAGGAGCTTGCGTTGTTCCATAGTGTTCCCCTTGTGTACAATTAGTTTCATTTTCTAAAACAATATTATTGTGCAAAGCATCTTGGGGCATACTAGGAACTCCATCTATCAAAGCTAAAGCATTATTTCTATGTTCTGGGATTTTCATCATTTCCAACAAAGAAACACAAATCTTTATCTGAGCTAATGTTTGCATCATATCAAAAGAAGGTGTTGTAAAAGTACCTAGACTAACCTCCTTTGATGTGTTGTCTTTGGTTGCTTCTCCTTCACAGTTATTTCTTTTTTGGGGGGAGCTTCAGTTGTGATATCCATTTTTGTCTTCTTGAATTTAGTGCTCCCTTTTAGCACATATTGTTGAGCAGGGGTGGTTTTTTCCACCTTGTTCTTTTCTTTTGTGGATGGTGGAGGATTTTGTTGCTTAGGTTATAGTTTCTTATTTTTTATGAACATTCCACTAGGTTTTCCTTGGTTGGTAAAAGAACCCCTTGGCCTCAAGTTGTACCCACTCTTAATTTGGGTGTCATCAGCCAAAATGATTCTTTTGATTTCTTCTTCAAAAGGTCTCCATAGATTGATGTTTTCAGATTGATTATTGGAAGCATTGACACTATAATCTTCTTTATTTTCTTCATTAGAAAACACTTCTTGGTGATGGTTGCTACTCCATAGTCTCTGAATGTCTAGATCTATTTCTGATTCATTTTCTTCAGAGGTTGAGAGCTTAGACTCATTATTAGCTCGAAAAGAAATCATATTCATCATGTGATCAGTGAATCCATCTTCCATGCAGCTATCATAGACATCTTCATCTTCTTCCATGGATTTTTCTACTACACATTGGGCTTGTGTATGTGACAAATTACATTCCATACACCATGGTTTATCTTCTACAAGATGAACACTTGGTCTTTTCAATGGGTCTGGTGTTTCTTTGTTTGCAAGCCTCTGATTTATAACCGTAGGCCGTCCATCTTTCCCATTTATATTATAGGGCAAATCATGCAGCTTGGATCTATCATGCTTTTAAAAATTAGGTCTATCATGAGACATACCCTTCTCATTTCTGGCCACTTTGTAGCTCAAATCATTTAAGGCACTTATAACCTTGTCCAACTTATCTTCCTCTTTGGGAACTTTGTTGTGATGTCCCTTGGGATTCTACAAAATCCTAACATCATCTTTTCTTGATGTCTTTCCTGAGGCCTTCCTATTATTTTCTATGGTCTGATAAAGTTTAAAAGCAGCTCCAAAAGATGGGGGGTTATTTGACCTCAACTCACACCCTATTTTAGGATCAAAATCATCAAAATAGAATACCAAGTTCATATTGTCAGTTGGTTTCAAACTAAGAGGAATTTTGTTGATTATTTTGATAAAACTATTATTAAAACATGCAACATCCTCATTTTGATTCTTTCTAATACTTGTTATCTCATGCAAAGAAAACTTGGGGTGTGAATGATCACCATACAGATCTCTAAAAATTCTTTTGAAATCCTAAAACGATCTAATAGATAAGTCAGGCAGACTTTTGTACCATTCTCTAGCATCATTAGTTAAAGATTGCATAAACATTTCCATGAAGACATCTTCCCTTTCTACTTCAAAGTTATCCATTACAATTTGGAATGTTCTAAGATGATCTTCTCCTGAGATTGCATTGTTTCCTAAGAATTTAGGCAGTGCATGCCTTAATTCATTTCTTACTGGATTTGGGAAACCTATGATCCCAATGAAATCAATCTGTCTATATCTATCCAGTTGCATTAGTCTTCTAGCAAACTTATTTTGCATTTGTTGTTGGTGTGCATTTCCTTGGCTAGGAAAATGATGTTGTTGTTGTTTTTATAGTGGTATCTAATATTATTGTTGGTACTACCCTTCCACTTGTTGCTGAAATTGCAAGAACTATAAATACTATTGGTAAGCATTATTTCCTCCCATTTGGTTATTGTTCTGATATGTTGGTGGGGGGGGATACTGTGGGAAAAAGGGATGTTGTGGAGGTGGTGGCCCAAACATTTGGCATAACATGTTGCATTGACTTTGTGCACCATAATGATGTTGTTGAGCTCCAGTTGTTGACTAGTATTTGTCTGACCAATGTTTCTATTGTGGACATTAATAGGAGGTACACTTATGCTTGCAAAAATAGAGGATGAACTAGGTATTCTAGTTGTCCATGCATGCAACATTGGCACAATACTACCTGCAATACTATAAATATCTGCTCAGGTATTATCTTGCACAGTAGTTGTTGTATGTGTTGAAACAATACACACAACAGGGGCTTGAGTAGTAGTACTTGTAACAACAGGGGTTGAGGCATTAATGGTATTCACATGTGAAGGCACAAATGTAGAAGTAACTAAAGGGTAGCTAATTGTACTAGGGACACTAGATGTTTGACTAGACATCCCATCGGAAGGGATTTGCATAGACCGCTGAATGGCCAAATTTAAAACTTCCTGCGCTATCATATCCCTTTCTCTTCTTACTTTTTCCAACTTCCTTTGTAGCTCTTCAGTTGATCCTCCAGTTGCATTTCCCAAGGTAGAACATATGTTAGACTTGGTAGACTGAGTTTGAAAAAGATTTTGTGTTGATGGATAGCTCATAGACACAAGGGTAGCTATAGTGAATTCTTGACCAAAGTTACTTTGTGCATTACCTAACTAATCAGCATACCTAGCTTCATACTCTCTTTGCAACCTAACCCTTTCAAAGTCTGCATACAACTTATCATAGGTAGCCTAGTCCTAAGAAGGACCTTCATGGTAGGGATTATGTAGGTTTTTATCCATGTTTGGGAAAGTGTGAGTAACAATAAGATTCTCTCTTGAAAGGGAATCATCACTACTTGTATATTCTACTTCGTATGCAGACCTATAAGTGTCACTTTGATAACCCTCTGAAAGACCCTTCCTTTTAAATCACTATGCAACTAATTATATTTTTGACTAAGTGAAAAGAAGGTTTTGAAGGGGCCCCGAAACCCTTTTATAGAAAGATAATCAAAAGATAAGACATTAAAGACTAGCTAGATAGAGCAAAACACAAAAATGAGACAGTTGGAAAAGACAAAAAACTGACAAAAAGCCAAAAGAGACAAAGGGACAACATAGAGAAAACTAAGGGAAAACCATGAGAAATAGACCCTAAGAAAGGTTTATGATAAGCTTCACTACTTCTTGCTCCAGTTGAACCATAGAGGTAGCAATGCTCTTCAGTTCCTCCAGCTCCTTGGCATGTTGGGTCATCTTCCTAGTACTAGCTTCAGTTCTTTTTCCATGACCAGTAGTCCTCCCTTCAAGAGTCAGAACCTTATCCTTGGTAGTATCAATAGTGTTCTTTTCCTGATGGATCTGCTCTAGTTTGTTGATCATCACATTGAAGCTCTCGGCAGAGGCTTTCAAATTTTTTTGGCTTTGTTCTCCAATTTTCTTTAAGGTATTCTCATGATTGAGAACCTGCTTCTCTAGATCATTGAATCTAGCCTCCATAGCCTTAAATTGAGAGACATATTCTCTAGTGATAGCCTCTGCATCACTGATGGATTTAGTCAATTCATTTAGGTAGTTAGGAAGCATACTGAGCTTACCTATTCCAACAACTTCTAAGGTATCCACTTTCCTAGATGAATCCTCCTTCTTGTTCTTCAAACTTTCCATCTCTGAATAGACCCAATCAATAACCTTGCAGAACTCCATCATCCCACTGTTCACGATATTGAACATGGTTAAAGGAGAGTTTATGCTATCAATGTTGATCCTAGGGGTAAAATTATCTAGGGTCTCCACGTTAACATTAGTAGCATTGGGAGATGGAGTATCATCTTCCTTCACCATCTTCCCATCTTCTTCAACATCATATGTCCTTTTATTGGGATCTTGAGGATTGGGTTGGACATTAAGAAAACCATTCCCTTTATTTGGGCCGATTTCGGTGATGACAGGGATCTGCTTGTTTTTCTTCTTTGGTGGTGGGGTAGTTTGCATCCCCTCCTCATCTTCTTCATCATCTTCAAGCCAACTATCCTCCTCGTAGACCTTACTTCTTTTTAATTTAACCCCTTTTCTAGCTTTCTTTTTTTTGGACCCAGAAGCCAAATTTTTGTCCTTCTCCTCACTAGAACCTTTAACAGAGGTAATCCTGTCACCATCATCTTCCCAGTTATTATCAAACCCCTCATCTTCAATGTCATCTGAGTTCTCAGACTCATCATCTAAATCTGAAATATTAGTGATAGAATGTTGCATAGAGGAGGCCTTGACATGGTTGTATAAAAGCAACATTAACCCTTCATGCATGGGAGGGTACTATCTGGATTAGCCCTAAAATCCCTGATGCTAGTGCTAAGGGAGCTAAACAAATAGAAGGGAATATACACTACATTTTTATGGTGAAAATGATTCAAAAGAATAAAGTGATAACCATAGACATGAGAGTATCTACCATCAAGAGTAACATATTGCATGACAACAAACATAGTCCATCTCCATACCTTCTTTATCACTTTTGGCGAGTAGTAGGTTTTGCCAGATTTTACCAACTTGGTTTTCTCAGACTTCTCCTTTGGGAATCGCTTGATAGAAGCTTTTGTGAACTTCCTGTCTCTATAGAACTTTTTGCCTCCCATCGGCATACTAGTAACATCTGCAATCATCCCTTTATCAATTTCAACCTTTCTTCCTCCCATGGTAATTTTTCCATCTTTCCAATCTTTTTGAAAATTTTGGTAACAGTAGGTTTTTTCCCAACAATTCTCTCCATATACCCTTTCATCTTGGCCATTTCCAAAATATCCCAAGCCTTCAACTTATCTTTCAATTCATCATAGGAGAGCAACTCAATTCTTTTTCTATTACCTCTCATGGCATCAACAAATAAATCATTCTTATCCTTCACACTATAGAACAAGGCAATAATAGAGATCAAAGTGCAAAGCAAAAAGGTCTTAAAAATAGAAATGGGCACTCACAAACAATGCGGAGTCTTGTTTGCATTAAATTCCAGCTCAATCTTCGAGCACCGATCTTTCCAATTCATTATGGCCCTTTTCATTGATAAGTGCATTGTCATAATTACTTATCACTCCCTCATAACCATGCACTCTATCATAAATAAGGAAGGCACGGGCCCCATGAGGAATATCTAGCTCACCTCTCTAGCTCGTCATGTGATCAGCACGGATGACCATGTTGGCAGCCCAATCAGCAATAGTGTTGGTTTCTCTATAATTGTGAGAAACAAGACACAACTCAAAAGAGTTTATTATCTCCTTATCTTGAGATATGATATTTTTTATGGTCCATGAAGGGGAAGATAGGCCATTTAGGCATTGAACAATGTTATTAGAATCTCCCTCGAGCCAGACTTTAATAAATCCCATCGATTTAACTAGGGCAATGGTTTGGTAAGAAGCCATGGCCTCGGCTAAGTGGTTAGTATGTGATCCCATGGGGAGTGCCACCACCACAATACAATAGCTAGTCTCATTTCTTATCACTCCTCCACACCCAGCCGGCCTTGAGTTTTCCTTGGCCGCCCCTTCAAAATTAGCTTTGATCCAACTAGTTAGAGGAAAGGACCACTTAGTACTTTCTCTCTTGTTTTTCTTGTCATCTCTGTCTATGGAAGCATAAAAATTCCAGTTTTTGAAAAGGTTTGAATCATCCTTGCTCTTGAAAAGAACAGGTTTCCATCAGCTTTTAAATTTTCCACAATGATCCACTTTATTTTGGTAGACACCATTTTAGGAGAGGATTAGGAGTCTTTGAAAATCCTATTGTTCCTTTCTTTCTAGATTCCACAAACCACATGAGGCAGGGTGAGCTCCCATAGAAATTTTATGGATTTGTTCAAGGAAAGGCATCTCCAACTAGTGAAACACTCTTAAATAGACATAGGAAATACCCAATTTAGGTTCCAAAGATACAATATCTATGACCAAATAACATAGGAGAAGGGAAATTGCATATCTATGTGGTTAACATTCTCTTCCTTATTTTGGCAAAGGTAGCACCTATTAGGTAGATGGAAGCCTCTTTTGCAAAGGTTATTAGTGGTGAGGATTTTATTCTGTAGAAGGATCTAAAAAATATATTGATCTTGGGAGTGAGACCACTAATCTAGCCTTTAGACCAGTAAGGGGGAGGTTCAAGAGATTGGGACAACAATAGAACAACAAAGGACACCGAATAACTACCAGAGGAAGTTCCCACCCAAATGATTTTATATTCAAGCAGAGGGTCAATCAAGACAGATTTAAGAAGAACCATAACAGGGTTGAGGGTTGGGTCTATGGAACTCAGATTCACCCAGTGGCTATCACTCCAGTAATCTGCCACCTTCATACCAAATCTGGCCTTACACTCAGAGATACAGGGAGAAAAATAAACCTTATTGGAGAGGGGGGACTCCAACAACCAAGAATCCTCCCAAAAAGTGACTTTTTTGCCATTACCAATAGTCCATCTATTACCTAATATAGCGACCATTTTAGATTGGAAAACATTGTTCCAAATAGTAGAACCAGTAGGGGCATCATAGGAATTAAAAAAATATGAAAGAGATATATGAGGTTGCATATATTTAGCTTGCCAGATTGAGTTTCATTCACTAGTTTTTCCAAATAATCTCTAGATTTGTTTGGCTAGAAGGGCTTTATTAATGGTTTTTATGTTTCTCAGACCAAGGCCACCCAATTTTTTAGGTCTACAAACTTTGTCCCAGGCTATTAGAGATATCCTTTTTCTCTCCTCAACCCCTAACAAGAGGAAGGACTTTTGATTTTTTTCAATAGCATCAGCAAATTTGGTCGGAATTCTAAACAAACTTAAGGCATACACAGGAAGACTCTAGAGGGAATACTTTAATAATTGGATTTTCCCAGCTTGGCTCAGAAGGAACCCTTTCCAGCTGGCTAATTTTTTTGTGGAATCTATCCACCAAGCTACTCCAAAATGTCTCAGTGGGATTTCTGCACAGAGGGAGACCCAAATAGATAGAGGGGAGCAAGCTGATCTGACAATCCAAAATTCTAGCAATTCTTCATTGCCTGTCTTCAGGAGTGTTGAAGAAGAAGAGGGAGTTGTTCATCCAGTTATTTAGATGACTCGTGGCTTTGCAATATTTAACCAGAGCCGATTTTAGGGTTTTGGATTCCTTGATAATAGATTCACCTATCAACACCATGTCATCAACAAATTGTTGATGGGAGCAAATCCTGTTAGCTGATGATGTCTGGCACCTTTTAGTTGACCTTCAGAAACAAGTTTATTGACATATCTACCTAGAATTACAGCCAAGATAGCAAAACAAATAGGAGATATAGTATCCCCTTGTCTAAGACCCCTTGAAGACCTGAAGAAGGGGGTAGGAGAGCCATTGACAATAACTGACAGAGAGGGAGTAGAGATTAGCTAAGATATCATCTGAATCACTCTCTCACCTAATCCAAAAGATTTGGGATACTAAGAAGAAAGAACCAATCCACCTGATCATAAGCCTTCAAAATATCAAGTTTCATAAAAAAACATTGGTTTTTGGAGACTTCCAGAGAGTGAATAACCTCATGGACCGATATGATGGTATCTAGAATCTGCCTTCCAGGAATGAATCTCGTCTATTGTGGAGAAATAATATCAAGAAGAATGGAGAGAAATCTAAGGGTGAGAACCTTAGATATAATCTTGTAAAATAAATTGCATAGACTAATCGACCTAAAAATCTCCATAGAGTTAGCTCCCAGGGTCTTAGGGATAAGGACCAAAAAAGTGGCATTAATTTCTTTCAAAAGAATCTTAGATCCAAAAAATTCTTTAACACCCTTAACAATGTCCTAACGGATGATATGCCAAAATGATTGAAAGAAGAACATTCAGAAGTCATCAAGGCCAAAAACTTTATTATCTTCAAAGGAAAAGATAGCTTGCTTAATCTTAGCATCAGAAGGGATAGTAGAGAGACAATTATTCTGGTCTCTCCCAATCATCTTCGGGATAGCAGCAAGGAATAAGTCTTGAGCACTTTTGTCCAGATTGTAATCCGTCGACAATAGAGACGAGAAGTATGATCTAGCTTCCTTTTTTATTTCATCTTCCTCAAAGGATAGAGTCCCCCTTATGAACATTTTTGATATTCTATTGGACACCTTATGTTTCATGGAAGTCATATGAAAGAATCTTGTATTCTTATCACCCTCCTTAAGCCATAGAGAATGGGAGTGCTACTTCCAGAATATCTCTTCTTTTTTAATGATATCATGATATTTAGATAATATCTCATTCTCAGAAGTGATGGATACCTCACTACACCCATTAGCTTGGATTTTGGCCTGAATATCCTTAAGATCAAGATGGATCACAGATCTAGAGGCAAAAATGTCATCAAAAACTTCCTTATTCCATCTCTTAACCTTGTCCTTAACATGCCTTAACTTTTTGGCCACTCGGAACATGATAGATCCCTCCATCGAAATGTTCCACCAATCTTTGATAACTTCCTCAAGCTTGGGGTGGCTCATCCACATTTTTTTAAATCTAAAGGGGAAATTTATACTCCTAGAGATGGGGTCTACTACAAAAGAAATCAGATAGTGGTCCAAGCCAATACAAGGAAGCACATTTAAGGAACAGGTGTAATGATTGAACCAATTATTAGAGATAAGGGACTTGTCAAATCTCATCTAGATAAGATCAGAGCTTATTCTTCTATTAGTCCAAGTAAAACTAACACCTTGCAGATCTACATCATGAAGCACCTGATTATCAATGAAATTCATCAAGTCTATCCTACTATCAAGTGTTGGCAATTAACAATCTATTGGTTGGTTTCAATATGTTGTCATTGATGGCAACATGGTATTGTGTTTCAGCTTCATGTTTTGGTTCTATGGTGTATTGACAAGCACTTCATAGATACTACACTGGCACTGGCATCGGCACCGACACTGGTAGGACAAAAGGATTTCTTTGGTCACCAACAATGCAGGCCGACATAGTTTAGTAAAGGTTATCGGTATTGGAGGCTGACATATCTTTGATCCGACATTGACAATTGATTTTAATGTTTATGTATTTATGTTATTTGGCCAACATGTAATTTGATATTGTATATATCTTTGTAAGCTGACATAAGGCATAAAAATTTATATAGGGTATATAGGACAGTTTGATAGATCACTTTTGTAATAAGAAAAGAGAAGAGACATATGATAGGAGATTATGGATATGTGAATGTAATGTGATATGAAATAATTCAGAGAGATTCTGGTAAAGGGTTTAGGGATTCAAACCGGAACAAACAAAGCTTAAACTGGAACTAAATTTTGGCATAAAATATGTTATCTTAGCAGTTCTCACTTCTCTAGATTGTAGTTTGGAATTTTATGTAATCAATGTGGCTCCTATTGTGATTGAGTAGTGTGTTATAGGTTGTAAGCCTTCCTGCAAGTGCAAGCCCCTCATATTTTGTAATATCTCTTCATATGGCTAGTGGATTGATATTGTGGGTCACAAATCCCAATGTGATTTTTCCTCTTTGAGGTTTTCCACAAATAAATCTATGTTTTATGATTCTCATTTATGTGATTGGCTCATTTGTTGCTTTACTTCTTTCAATTCTATATGTACCGGTATACCGATTGGTGTATGAATGTTTTAATCAGGCTAAAATTTACTATTCTAGTATAACACTGATTCACCCCCTCTCTCAGTGTTATTGGTTTCTAATAATTAGTATCAAAGCCTTGTGCCTCAGAGGAATTTAAATAGCTTGAGGAAGATCTTGAAACTGGAATCCATGGATATGGCTTTGGAGAAGCAACTTGAGATGGCACTTGAAGATTATGATGCTGAAAGGTTGAAGAAATTAAAACTACAAGATGAATTGAATTCTATTAAGGAATTCATTGAGAGGCTATCATTTGTTCAAGCTAGGAGGAAGTAACTTTTGCAAAATCAGGATGATGAAGAGAAAGATGCACTTAAGGAACAATGTTATAAATTGAGTCAGGAAAACATGATTATGAAAATTGAAATGCAAGTTATAACTATGAGGATGTCTAAGGAGATTGAGGACAGAAAGAAGAAGGAAGAAAATCTTGTTGTATCCCTGAAGAACAAATTTGAAAAATGTGGTAGGTTGGTTCATGAAAATGATATGTTGAGAACTGATTTGGTACAATCTGAGAGTAATGAACAAGAGCTTGAGAGAAAAATGATAATACTGAGAAAATATTTAACTACTGCAAGTGAGTATAAAGAAAAATTCAAGATCAGCTCAGCACAACTTGGTGAGTTATTGAAGAGACAAAGGCAGATTGAAGATTCCAGTGGACTTGGATTTGAGCAAGGATAGAGTTTTGGTACTGCTAATGAAGATAAAAACCATAAGGCACTGATAAGACAATTTAATGTTTATCAATTTAATGGTAGACATTTTGTTTGAAATCAATTTGGTCACTTGGCTAGGCAAAGTAGAAACAGAGCATATCAAAACCTTGATTTTGCTCCTAGTAAATGTTCTAAATGCAATAAGGTTGGTCATAAGACAAAAGATTGTAGAATGAATGTTAAATGCTATGCTTGTGGAAAATTTGGACATATGGATAATCAATGCAGGTCAAGCAATTTCACCAGTTTTAGGAAAGCAATTCAAAAGAAAAATATTCCATGTTATGAATGTAATGAGGTTGGATAGATTTCTAAGTTCTGTAGAAGCATAAATTCACTGATTAGTAATGGAGGATCAAATGAGAAAGGAAAAGAAAAGGTTAGTGAAATCCGGAAAGATCATACTCACAGATGGGTTAGGAAGACTGAAGAACAATCATCAAATGGGAATGTCCCGATTACCTATCTGGTAGAAGAGGCTTCTCTTGCATAGACAAGGAGCTCATCCGATAATGGAGGCAGATGCCTTAGGTTTAAGAAAAATTCATAAAGATGTTGCATATGCCCCGGGAAGAGGTTCTAGAAGATGTTCCAAATATTGGAAATGATTATCCGACATGGATATGTTTTGAGCGAGATCCAGTATCTTTCACCAACAATCATTTATGTCAATGGAATATTAGGGTTTTTCCAAAGGTTAAAAGGTCAAATACACTTCAGTGTTAATCACCTCACATTCAAAGTGATTTCAAGCGATTCAGAGCGATAAGTGCGATCAAAGGCAATTCAAAGTAATCAGATTTCTTCTTGAGTGATTTTACCAACATCTAGAAGAATTTGTTGGAGGTTTTCATCGAGAGAGATCAAAAGGTATTTATATTTAAACATGGAAGTGGGTCATCATCTATTCCTATTTTTGTTGTAAACCTGACTGTAGTAGAGGTCAAGGACAGCCCCAGGCCAGTTTTCAAGTGGTATCGGCATGTGGCTACCCTGGAAGTTTCGGTTGGAGCATTTTCTTGTGTTCTGGAGGGATTTGTCTATGTAGAGGATGTTAGGGCATATATTCATTGTCATATTGAGGACTTCATAACTTTAGAAATTAAGGGTATGTTATGAGTGAGCTGATGGGAGAATCTGGAAAGATCAAACCGGTATACAAACGTATTGAAGACCTAGGGTTTACAGACATTTGAGATATTCCCAAGTTTGAGGATGAGAATCAAATATGTTCTGAGAAGAGTGTATGGGAAATTTTACGGCTAAACAAACCTTACAAAATTACCAAGGAAGCCATCTAGGCAATCCCTAGTTTACCATCAGTTGGGCAACATCTAAACAAGAAGGTCTCAAATGATTTCATGAGGAAGATCACCGATGCAACATCTTTCAAAAGATCCATGAAAGTGAGCACTATCATCGACACTAACATTAAAATTGGTAGCATGATCATTGGGTATAAGGTAACTCAGTAAAACCAACTGAATTCTGTTTCTAGTTCATACATTTTGGCTACATACAAAATGATGAGAGAGAATGTAAAATTAGATCTATGCGGTTGGTTGATGGATGAGTTGTTAATAAACTTAAGAAAGATTAAGGGTGAAAAGAAGGGTACATTCTAGTATGGCAACTTGATAGTTTGTCTGATGTTATATTTCCTGAATGATACACCCGGTTCTAGTAAGAGGCAATGGGCCTTTGACATCTTGATAGTGATACAATTTAAACAGTTAATTGCTTCTTTAGGAAGCCAGAGAGATGATAAGGTATGGGGGTATTTTAAGGCATTTAAAAAATCTATGAGGTCTAGGGTAAGGGTACCTAAGCATATTGTAGAAAAATATTCTACCGACATATGCTTTATGGTAAAGAAGGATAAGACACTCATGGAAGCTATTAAGCCCCGAAATATTTGGAATGAAGAAATGGGCTATGAGGTGGATGCACAGATTCTTGATGCCTATGTAAAAATGTTGATTGATGCACCAATTGATGAGGTAGAGAAGCCTTGTGGTATTGCACAACAGAAAACTCAAGAGGTTGAAACAAAGTTCAACCGGAAGAAAAAAGAGAAACAGGAAGGAAAAGAAAGAAAATTTGTGCAGAAGGTCTCAAAAGACATCAAAGCACTAATTGATGTTGTCTTGGACAAAGGTAGAAAGAGGAAGGATCTTGAAGTTCATATTGATCTTGTTACTGTAGAATCAAAATCTGAGGATGAAACACTATTGGCATTTAAGAGGTTTGTTAGGAAGAAACCAGAGGAAACAAAGGCAGAAGCTAAGAAGCAAATGGTTAGGAAGGTTACAATCAAAATACTGGCACGGAAGCAAGCACCTAAAGCTACACCTACAGCTGCATCTGGTATTGCCAAGAGGAAGAAGAAGAGTGACATCAACTTAGCAATTGAATCTAGTAATGTGACTATCATACCACCCAAAATTTGTGCCAAATTAGTAGATAAAATCACTAAAGATGGCATGTTGAAGAATGTTCAATTTTATTATGACCACTTAGAGGATGATGAACAAAGAGAGGTAGAGGAAGTAGTCCTATTATACTTGGAAATTTATAAGAAAGCCTTAATAGATATAGAAAACCAAATACCAGTTGAGTTGTATAACATGTTAAATGCTAGAAGATTGTCAGCTATGCAAGAGGATAAACACATTAAAATTCAAGAACTATTATCTATCTATGTTACTATTGCTCCAAATGAAATGGAAAAGACACTTGAGGTGGCAGATAGAAAATTTTTCAATAGAAAACATAGGATAACTAGTCTGATGCTAGGAAGAGTAAATGAAATAATAAAGGAGACTCAAAAAGCATGGTTTATATTTCTTGGAGAAAATAGAGGATTCTTTACTTCACCAGAAACCAAGACAGACATTGAAAATACCTCGGTTGAAGGAAAAGGAAAGGGGATTATGGGTACTTCACCCTTAGTTTAAAAACATATTAAGATAGTGGAAATTGAGCCCTCGACAAATATAGATTTACAGAAAAATATTAAGATACCGATTAATACAGAGAATGAACCAGCTAATATTGTATAGGATACTAATATTGAGGATAATTGTCCTTCGGATAAAAATGTACAGGTTGAGGTTGTTGGCAAATGCACACTCCAATGAGAAATTGTAGGTGATTGAAGGTATTGTCAATGATGGTAACCTTACAATCCTATGGCACCCGTAGGCACCGACATAGGCAGCGGTAGCAACAAAGATGTTTACCGGCACCCCAGCCGACAAGATTTTATTTTGTATTTAATTGTAAAATATTTTTTTAAAGCTAAAAAGGCGAATTGTAATAGGACTCATATAAGTATGAGATCTTGTAAATCATTTGTGTAAGAAAGAAAGCATGTATGAAATGTAATAGGCAGATGCAGATATTAAGGTAGATTGTGGAATAAGGTTTATGGAAGTTGTATGAGCTTAAACCGGTACTGAACCTGGCATAGCAGATGCTGAACTGAAGCAGTACATGATATTGGATTTGTATAATCCATTTTTGTAAGTCAGTGAGACTTCCTTTTTGTATTTAAGAAGTGAGCTTTAGGCAGTGGGCCTTCCTGCATGTGCAGGCCCCTATTGTAAGTAATATTCACTTATTGGCCTGTGAGCGAATATTGTGGGTCACAAATCCCATCGAGGTTTTTCCCACACCGGGTTTCCTCATTAAAAATATTGTGTTATGGTGTGCTTTCTATGTTGTGGTTATTAATCTTATTTACTGCATTATTTCTGGTTTATCGATACACTGTTTTGGAATGCAATTCATTTAATAAGTTTGGAAAATCCATTGACTGGTTAGATACTGATTCAGCCCCCCCCTCTTAGTATCTTTGGGGATCCTTAAAATTGGTATCAGAGCTTGGTTCTCTATTTTCAAAAGTGTAACAGCTTGAGGAAGATTTTGACACCGGTACAGATGGAAAACTTGAGAAAGCAATTGGAAACAACTCTTGCAGATTATGATGCAGAAAAGTTGAAGAATATGAAACTTGAAGATGATCTAAAGGCTGCACAAGAAATCATTCAAGGACTTCAGGAAAATCTCAGTATTGCTAGGAACAAAAGAAGAGAACTTCATGAGAAGATATAGAGTGATGATGATGAAAAAGAAACTCATAATGATCTTATAAGCAAGATGAAGCAGGAAAACATGGACTTAAGGAATAAGATGCAAGATATGACTATGAGGTTTTGTAAAGACACTGAAGACCGAAAGAAGAATGAAGATGACTTAACTAGGAGAATCAATGATGCTGGAAATGAAAATCTAAGATTCAGTCATGAAAATGATATGTTGAAGACAAAAATAATTCACTTGGAGCATGATAAAACTGAACTCATGAGATAGAAAGATTTCTTAGAAAATGAGTTGGCTACTGCAAATCAACACAAGGAGAAATTCAAGAAAAGTTTAGAGGAACTTGATGACATCCTAAAAAATCAAAAACCTAATGGAGATACTAATGGTCTTAGCTTTGAAATTGGTGAAAGCTCTGGTATTGCAAACAATCATGATCACAGTAAACCGGTAAGACAACCTAATGCCTACAAATTCAATGGAAAATTATTTAACTATAACAAGTATGGTCATAGAGAAAATCAGTGTAGATCTAGAAATTATCATAACACCAATGCACCCACCAATCAATGTTCTAAATGCAGCAAAGTTGGTCATAATTCATAAAATTGCAGAATGAATGTAAGATGTTATGTTTGTGGAAGACTTGGATACTTATCTAACCAATGCAAACCCATACCAGCAAAGGATATGGAAAAGCTATTCAGAAAAACAATGTGACTTGTTATGCTTGTAACAAGATTGGACATATTGCAATATTTTGTAGAAGTAAGGCATCACCGGCAAATAACAAAGGACCCAGTTTGAAAGGTAAAGAAAAGGTTGAAGAGGTAAAACAAGAATTCTCAAAATAATGGATTAGAAAGTCAGATCAGAATGTTAATGAAGCTATTCCTTCACTGGTAGAACAAAGTATCACTCCACCAGTAGGAGATTCTTCATCTAATTGAAAAGAAACTTTTTGGGGGTATGGCAACAAATTGAAAAACATGCTAATTTACCCTCAGTTGATGGTGAGAAGTTGAAATACTTCTTTACCGGAAGATGTGTTAAGTTTCACTTAACCGACAGGCATTTAATGTGGTAGTTGAAGGTAATGACATTATAAAGCAAGTGTTTTGGCTCTTTTTCATTCACCGAGCATTCAAATTTCCTTAGAGTGCGAAAATCCCGAGCGAAGGCATCCACAGCGAGAAGTGAAGAAAATCATTCGAGAATTCATACCTAAAAGGTAGATTAAGGTATTTATACAATGGCTTCCTCCTCTGCACTTGAATTAATTGCAAATCCTACTAATTGAAGTGATTAAATGCCCTAGGCCCGTATTTAAAATTATTCCCGAAATTGCAAAGAAAGATAATACCCTGAGAGCATTTTCAAAAATACTCAAAGGAGCTGCTTATGCTGAGGATCCTAGAATTTACATACATTGTCATATTGAAGAACTAGGAGCTAAAGAGATTATGAACATGTATAGAATAGTAATTTGTGATGTTAATGGAAATGTGAAACCGGAACATAAGATAGTTGAAACCCTAGGTTTTGTGGAGATTCTTAGTATCCCTGATTTTCCAAAGGATGTTATAAGGATTGTATTAAGAAGAGTACATGAGTTCTTTTGGTTGGATTACATTCACAAGATAACAAAAGAAGTAGTTAGGGAAGTGGCATGCTTACCTTCCATGGGTAGCAGGCCTGACAAAACTAAAAATGTTACAAATGACACTGTAATGACCCTAACCGGTGCAACCTTTGACAAAAGATCCCTAAGAGTAAATGATGTAAAGGATATCAATGTAAAATTCATTAGCATGATTATTGGATACAAAGTTACACGTGCCAACAGATTAAACTCTATTTCTATCTTATGTATCAAAAGTGCTTATGACATGGTAAACAACAATGCAAATATTGACATATGAGAATGGTTAAAAGATGAGCTAATAGACAATCCAAAGAAAATCAAAGGGGACAAGAAAGGGACATTCAGATTTGGAAACTTACTTGTATGCTTATTGCTATATATCACCAAGGAAGTTCTCGGTATTGGTAGAAAGGATTTTGGATTTGACATACCGGTAGGAAAACAACTTCTGGATATTCTAAACAACATGGGAAATGATAGGGAGAAGAACATAAATGAACATTTTTAGGCACTAAAGGCTAGGATGAAAACTAGGATAAGGCTATCTCAAGCTATAGTTGATAAGTATCAAAAGGAGATATGCTTTGTGATAAAGAAAGATGAAATCTAGATGGAGGCAGTGGTTCTGAGGACTATTTGGGTTACAAAAACAGGATATGAGGCTGATGAGAACATAATAGAAACTTATGCAAAAGCACTTCTAGAAGCCTCTAGAGAACTAACAAAATAAGTATTTGGAAATGCGGAAACAATTGAAAGCAAAGTTCAATCACAGAAAAGAATAAAGAAAATTGAACAAACAGTTAGAAAAGGAACAAGGCAAGCAAATGCAATCAAGGAAGATATATTGAATAAAACTGGTATTAAGGAGAGTGACTTAGAAGGATTACAACTAGAAACACATCTTTCACCAATTGGTACCTCCTGAATTCAAAAGGGTAGTAAGAAAAAGAAAACCTTCACCAATACCCACTCCTACACCTAAGAGAACAAGACAGAAACAACACACAGTTAGGTCTCTGACAAAGAAGATGACTCCAAGAAAGAAGAAAGAAAAACAAGGTGTTCCTCCACTTGACAATCTTCTACATGAAATAAATGAAGATGGTAACTTTTCACACATTAGCAAGTTGTATAACACATTTTCAAATGAAGAAAAAGAAAGTAGAGAAAATAGTGTTATCCTACACTTGGATATCTACAAGAAATTTTGATTGAGGTTGTAGATGATTTACCCAATGACTTGTATAGAAGGTTAGAAGCAAGAAGAGTAGCAATTGTTGAACTAGATAAAAAGATGAAGATAGAAAAACTACTTGCAGTTCACCTAGTGAATTCAACAAAGGAGATTGATGAATTAATAAGTGAGGCAAACCGGATAGTATTTTCAACTTGTCACTGGCATGTAGCATTAATGACTAGCAGAGTTAATGAGATATCAGAAGAAACAACAGATAAGTGAGATATATTCTTTGTAGAAAAGGAAAAACAAGAAGAGCTTAAATGACCAAAGACTTTTAAAGTCTATCAAAAAGAAAAAGATAAAGGTAAAGGTAAGGTAGGTGGACCTCCAAGCATAAAGATAACAGATAAGTTACCCCCACCTCCTTCTGATACTCCACCGGCACAAACTATTGATACACCACCAGTAATAGATAATGTTGAGAGTATGGAGACAACACATGAGGACACAAATCCTGATTCTGAGGTGTTGTATACAATGAATATTGACACATAGGAAATCAACATTGTGGTGGATAAGGAAACAAGTGAGAAGAGAGATGTGGCAACTGAGCCACTGGTAGAAGACATTATAGTTGAGACAAATGTTGAGGACACAGTTGGCAATATTGAAATTGGGGCTGAGAAAAAAACTGAACAGGCAACTAATTCCCTAGATACAGGAAAGGCAAATACCACTAGTGTACATACTGATGTATCTATTGAGCAACTGGCAACTGATAGTACTGACAAATCTATTGAGATACTGACTGTAGACAATTCAGAGGTAAACACAGAGAAACATGCAGAAAACATAGAGTCACAATAAGAGAAATCGACAGTGGAAAGCTCTGAGAAATAGACTAAGGTACACACTGAGAAATCAAAATAGAAGAAGGATGAGGTAAAGTTTAATGCAGAGACTGTGCCACCGACATCAGCTGAGAAACCTAAACCCTTGCTATTAGAAATGCTGACTCAAACTGACCAACCAGAGGTCACCATAAGCAAAGAGGTTCCTCTCACTAACAAATTACAGATCGTTAAGGCAGTTGGTCAATCATCTGGTTCTTCACTGACAAAATTACTGCCAACCAATGTAACAGAGGTATTGCTTGATTCAATTAAGAAAATAACCGATTGTAATGCACTTACATATAAGGCAATTGATGACACCATACCAATTTTGAAGATGATTGCACCCAAGTGTAACATAGAAAACAAAGATTCTTTAAGCCAATTAGACACATTGTCTAAGTACATAATCGGCAACCTACGAACAATTGATCAGTTCAATGAGGAGACTTTTAGAGAGAAAATAAATAAAGAGAAAGAAAAATTCTTTGAGGAGATAGTAAAGAAGAGTAAGGAACATATTGATACATTATTACTAGCACTAAGAAAGACAATTTTGGACTTCAAGAAATTGTACAGAGATACATGTAAGACAAACATTTTGATAGAGGATATAGATACAAAGATCAGCAAAGCACAAAAGGAAATCAATAATATTGCTAATAATTTAATAGGTTCATCAGACTCCATATCGGTAGTAGAACAGGAAATTATTGGCTATGAGGAGAAAATTGAAAAACTTGAAAAAGATAAGGAGAGATTAAAATTTAAGGCAAAGGAACTGAAATGCAGACTAGGTCCTAAACTAGATATCCTCATCTCTTTGAGAAAAGAGATTTTTGAGGCTCTTGTTCCAGGACATAAGACACCAGAAGAAAAAATGCACATACTCACCGGTACAATCCAAAGGACATAAGTAACACTAAAGGATAGTGAGAGGTTTTATAACAACCTAAATTTTGCATTAGTGGATCTATATCAGATAGTAACCAATCGGTTATAGGGATCTAGATAGGAACTACACTCAATTGACATTGAATGACAACCTTTGTCATGATGCCAAAGGGGGAGTAGTAGAGGATGAGAAAAATCATTGATAGAAGAGATCATCTGCTCAGGGGAAGCACACAGTTTTGGTAAGACAATTTTGGAGTAGATAGTTTTGGTAAGACAATTTTGGAGTAGACAGTTTTGGTAAGATTTTTGGACAATACTTTTTGGATACAATTTTGGATTTTTCTCATGAGTGTTGCCATCAATGCCAAAGGGGGATATTATTGGAAAATGCACACTCCAATGAGAAATTGTAGGTGATTGAAGGTAATGTCATTGATGGCAACCTTACAATTCTACGACACCAGTAGGCACCGGCACCGATAGTGGCAAAGATGTTTACCGACACCCCAACCGATAGGATTTTATTTTGTATTTAATTGTAAAATATATTTGTAAAGGTGACAAGGCAAATTGTAATAGGACTCATATAATTATGAGATCTTGTAAATCATTTGTGTAAGAAAGAAAGCATGTATGAAATGTAATAGGCAGATGCGAATATTAAGGCAAATTGTGGAATAAGGTTTATGGAAGTTGTATGAGCTTAAACCGGTACTGAACCTGACATAGAAGATATTGAACCGAAGTAGTACATGATATTGGATTTGTATAATCCATTTTTGTAAGTCAGTGAGACTTCCCTTTTGTATTTAAGAAGTGAGCTTTAGGCAATTGGCCTTCCTGCATGTGCAGGCCCCTATTGTAAGTAATATTCACTTATTGGCTAGTGAGCGAATATTGTGGGTCACAAATCCCACCGAGGTTTTTCCCACATTGGGTTTTCTCATTAAAAATATTGTGTTATGGTTTTCTTTCTATTTTTTGGTTATTAATCTTATTTACTGCATTATTTCTGGTTTATCGGTACACTGTTTTGGAAAGCAATTCATTTAATAAGTTTTGAAAATCCATTAACCGGTTAGATACTGATTCACCCCCCACCTCTCAGTATCTTTGGGAATCCTAACAGAGGTTACTTTTCCTATAGAGGAATTGACAGTTACATAGACTTCACCAAGTGGCGAAGCCACTGGTGCAAGTGAGGAGGTTATTAAAGATAAATCTTCAGAGGAGAAGACAGAGGAATCCGACAGGGAACCGGTTCTTGGTCCATCATTATTGTCAATTGACACTTCTCAAGTAGAAAAGAAAAATATCATAGAGATTTGTCTCATTGAATTGATGATGATAGCAACACAAAAACTAATGAAGGAGGGATCCATAGATAAAGGGATTATAGATCAATCAATCACTATTTTACACAGACTGGTCCTGGAGTATAAGAATGAAAATAAAGCGAGCCCATCCGGAAAGCTTAATGTAATCACTAAGTATATTTCAAATGGTTTTCAATCCTTACAAAAAATCTCAAACTGGCAAGCACTAGAAAGATTTACTCAGGATAAGAGAGCTGCTTTTGATCAGGTAATTGAAACTGAGAAGAAAAAAATTAAGGAGAAGCTGATCCTAATAGAAAAATGTTCGAAACAATGTACAAATATATATAGGGTATGTTGTAACACTGAAATACTTACAACTAATGTGGATAAAAAGATAAAAGAGATTCAAAAGAAAATTGCAAGTATAGCTAACTCTTTTGACAGATTGATTTCATTGACTACACCAATTGATGGTCAAATTTAGATTTTGGAGAACCAAATTTCTATTCTTGAGGAGGAAAGAGACAAAATAATTAGAAGAGCCAGAATCCTGAGAGGCTTGGTGTGTCGATGATTAGATTCACTCTGTGTACACAAGAAAGAATGCATGGATGTGGTGGGAAAGCCCACACTAGCAGAGGTAAATGAGAAATAATCTTTTACACATTTATTGAGTGGACTTGTATCTATTTCTAACACATTCAAAACCGGTTGGGATACTTATGTGGAGTTACTGGAGAAGGCTTATCCAGAAATTTTGAAGTTGGTCAAGCTCTAGTAAGACATTTTTGGGGATACTCATTGTATAGTTCTTATTCTTTGAGATTCCTTTATGAATTTTTATGGCATTGATGTCAAAGGGGGAGTAGTATAGATGTGAAAAAGAATAAAAAGAGTTGTAAACATTAGGGGGAGTTTTAGAGTTTTGGAGATATGGAGATATGGAGTATTTTGCATATTCAGGTCAGGGGGAGCAGGGCAGGATGAAACCAACAGATGAAACCTTAACCATTTTTTACATGAGTGTTGCCATCAATGCCAAAGGGGGATATTGTTGGCAATTGACACTCTATTGGTTCGTTTCTATATGTTGTCATTGATGGAAACATGGTATTGTGTTCTGGCTTCATGTTTTGGTTTTATGGTGTACCGATAGGCACTTCATAAATACTACACCGACATCGGCACTGACAGGACATAAGAAGTTCTTTGGTCACCAACAATGTAGGCTAACATGGTTTAGCAAAGGTTATTGGTATTGGAGACTGGCATATCTTGGATCCAGCATCGACAATTAATTTTAATGTTTATGTATTTATGTTATCTAGCCGACATGTAATTTGATATTGTATATATCTTTGTAAGCCGACATAAGGCATAAAAAATTATATAGGGTATATAGGACAGTTTGATAGATCATTTTTATAATAGGAAAAGATAAGAGACATATGATAGGAGATTATGGATATGTGAATGTAATATGATGTGAAATAATTCAGAGAGATTATGTGAGAAAATTATTGTAAGGGTTATTCCGGTAAATGGTTTAGGGATTCAAACTGGAACAGACAGAGCTTAAATCAGAACTGTATTCTGGCACAAAAGATGTTATCTTAGCACTTCTCACTTCTCTGAATTGTAGTTTGTAATTTTATGTAGTCAGTGAGGCTCCTATTGTGATTGAGCAGTGTGTTCTAGGCTGTGAGTCTTTCTAGAGGTGCAGGCCCCTCATATTTTGTAATATCTCTTCATATGGCTAGTGGATTGATATTGTGGGTCACAAATGCCACCATTCTTTTTCCTCTTTGAGGTTTTCCATGTATAAATTTGTGTGTTATGATTCTCATTTATGTGTTTGGCTTATTGGTTGCTTTACTTCTTTCTATTTTGTATGTACCAGTATACCGGTTAGTGTATGAATATTTTGATAAGGCTAAAATCTAGTATTCCGGTATAACACTGATTCCCCCCCCTCCTCTCAGTGTTATTGTTTTCCAACATCAAGCTGAGAAGGAATCCCCCCAAATTTCTCATTCTCCTTGAGGGGAGTGTTAAAGTCTCCTATCACCAGCCAACCTTCAAAGTTGAACTGAGATTTGATAGAATCTAACTTTTTTTCAGAATCCACATCTTCCAAGTTTAGAATTTGGGGCATAGATATTAGATAAAAGCCAAGGAGTCCCATCTTTAATGTGATAAAATCTAACAAACATCATATTATTGTCAAGCCAAAAAAGATTTCCCTAGACATGCTGAAGGTTCCAAAAGAGAGAAATACCTCCAGAGCCACCATTCGAGCTAGCCCCAAAAACCCTATAGTTATTAAACACTTTGATTTTTTCCACTTAATCCTTGGGCATTTTAGTTTCTTGAATCAGAACAATATCAGGTTTATGATTCCTGACTAAGTTCCTAAGAATTTTTGTTTATGCAGACCATTGAGTCTATGAATGTTTCATGAAATAATCTTCATAATCATTTAAAAGAGCATACCTCATGAATGGTCAATTGGGTACCATCCGGTATATTCTTGCTGGCTTCGAGATCCCTCATTTGAGTAGCTGATCTCCTTCTTGGTGTTGTTGGATTTGAACCTACATCAACTTTGGTCCTCCCCCTAGTTTTCATAGGAGTAGTCTGGGGTGTAGATTTAGGGCCCTTTTTTCCTACCTGCTTTTTCTCTGTAACATCATTGATCTGGATTTCATCATCCATAGGGTTTTGGGCAGAAGATTTTTGCAAAGCATTAGGTTTTCCTTCTTCATCTACCCATTTAGAGCTAATATTGAGAAGAGAAGTTGTCGGTGACAATGGAAAAGTGGATTTAACATACTCAAGAGACTTATGGAATTTAGAAGAGGAGTTTCCACCAAGAATTTTGCATTGTTGGGCATCTTCAAAGCTGGGATAAGGCTCCTCATTATTCGAGTCCTTAGAAACAGAGTTTGAGTCCTCCTCCACATTGTTACCATGCAAAATAACATGGATTTCATCTTCCTCCAGGTCTTCATCCTTCTGCTCATCACAGTTAGGGCTAGGCTTTTCTCCTTCGTTAGCTCTAGCCTAGTCACCTTCAAGATCTTCCTTCTTAGATTCCTCGATACAAGCCTTATTATCATTTTCCTCTTGAACAAAGGTATCAAGAACAATGGCATTATGGATCTATGTTTCCTTCTTGTTGGTATTTTTATCTTTCCACTGCAACCTCTTATCTTTTATGGCTTTCTCTTTTTCTGCCTAACAAATGGAGTATTAAGGCTAACACTAATTTATGCTTGAGAGAAAAAAATTTGAGGAATACCTTTGTCCTTGACAGTCCACCTTTTACTGGTTGTAAACTTGTTGCTTTTTTTGCTCCCTTGATCAACTTCTTTATCTGAGCTAAGCTCAGTGTCTGATGTGTTGCGCCTTGCAATGCGCTCACTCCTCCTTGTAACAATATTTGTCACCTTTTTGCTGCTCATGTGAGATTTTAAAGTTATGAACTAGCTTTCTTCTTTTCAGAATCACCACCCAAAATGGGAATACTTTGTTTGTTTGTTTCACAACTCTGGTTGTTGGACAAGGACCACTAGCATAAAATACGTTTCTTGACAAAGTCTTGACTTTGCTCCATAGCAGAATCGCTAATCTGTTGGTTCCCAAACCAATGGATCCTAAATTCTAGAGAAATAGCCACTGACTCATAAATAGATCTAGGATTGGTTTTGGCCAACGAACAAGTTTTTAGCACAACGACTACAATATTTTGCTCTTCAGGCTTTGCAGGACCTAGGTGGGTATCCCTATAGCAATGTTATACAACATTTTGGCTTTATATAAACAAATATTGCATGGTATAGCATATGCTTTCAATGAAAATATACCAAGGAAAGTATGATATATGACAAATTTTGGCTTTAACCTTAGCTTCTATCATCTTGCTTGCATTGAAAGTTGGCTCTAATCTACTCTACTGCTAATGCAAAAAATTTCAAAACTAAAATATAAAAGGTGAAATAAGAATGTGAAAATGATCCTAAAAAATTAGAAAAATATGACGAGTGCCTATTCAAGGGGAATACAGAGTCAAACAATAGGCCTAAAGACTAACAATATCATAGTATCAACATTAAGATCCAATACTAAACATTCAAGACTTTCTTAAAATGCTCAAATTGAAAATGCATCCACAACTTCCTCACAATATCACTTACACAAATGTTGTAGTATTCAAGACAGAATTTAATTCATTTTACTTGAAATGAAATCTATAAAGAAATACACATTCTCCATTAGAGAATACAAGTTGAGCATGTCATTAACATAACAACTCATACAACACAATACAAGAGATATGAGCAAGAAAAATGAATGTTATCTTTATTGATTTTTCAGAATAAAATTGATACATTCATGATAGATTGTTATGCTCACTAAACCTGCAAAAGACTAACTATCATTATATCGCTTCAAAGCTTTCCTAGTACATACTAAGCAAAATTTTGGAATCCTTCTTCTTGGCCCTACATTCCCTTTTATAACACAAGGGAATAAAACAAGCTCTAGGCCAAGAAGACACTTGTCAAAATTACATTCATTTACAACTCTCCCTAAGACTTTTTGTCCTTGTTACCCTGCATGCACTCTTCTCTGCTGCATTAAATGTCGGGGGAGCTGAGAGGGCGTCATCCTGAAAAATTTGGATTACAAGTCTACAAAAGCTGGCTTTTCATTGGTACTTAACATCTGCTCTTGTCAGGATCTGCAGTACATCTTGGCGTCTGATAGTAGGTAACCTGGAGAATGGTCTTTGGTGATTGAGTACTTTTATCAATCCTCCTAAAAATAAGCAACCTGCACAAAATTTAAAGTATCAAAATAGAAGGATTATGATTAATCCTCTCCCTCAAGCTACTCTTCTTCCAAGGAGCAATACTTTCTATGCAAGGCTTCAATCTCATCCACTAGCTAAGTAAATCCCCTTAAACCCTGCAACTTATTTATTCCTTCCCTTGTTTTGTGGGCTAGCAAAGTAGCAGCCTCCAAAGTAAATATATGGTACATCAAATCCACCTTCATGATTTTATTAATGATATTATCATATGACTTTCTTTGAGCTAGATTAGTAGCCAAGGAAGTCAAAACCATATTTATGGCATCCTAGAAGCCCTGCTTCCAATCTTCTAGGCTCTTGATTTGTCCTTCGCCTGTCAAAATTATGGGGATATCCCACTTTTTCAATCCTTGGAAAGAATCAATCATTTTAACCAATACCTTCTTTTAATCCTCAATGTTAGGCAAATCTTTAATCAATAAATTGTAAATTTTCCAAGTCACCCCTACAACTTGGGGTGGAGAGGCTACATTCTTAACTGCTAGCATAACCTCTTTTAAATCTTACCCCTTTGGAATCCAGGTGGTCCTAATAGGCTAAAAGAATGAAAGAATTTCGGTCAACTGACTAAGGAGTTATGAATTCAAAGAATATGAGGTGTGCACCTCGAATAATTTTTCAATAATTTTACCTGACACCTGTAAAATTGAAGCCTTCCTGATTTCAAAATAAATATTATTAGCCTCATCCTTGACCCTCTGTAATTATTTATTCATTTTTTCTAACTCTTCAAGTCTAATTCCTCCTGAAGAGTCTATTGTCATTTTCTTTATCTTCTCCTTTAATGGACAATTCTCAATGAATAACTTGTTATAATTTGCATTAAGAGCCACATGCATATACTTAAACCCTACATGTTTTTGCTCAAGATCTTATACTACTACTTGAGAAAATTGGGCTGCATGTGATGTGATAGCTACAACCTCAAATGTAGTAGTGTCTTCAAGTGTCCTCACTACTGCATCCCCTATTTTCTGATGTCCACCCTGCAAAACTATAGGTTTTTGAACATTTGGGGCTTTAGACTATAGAGAAAAATCCTTTAGGCTTATGCTTACCCCTAACCCATTCTCTTCAAACTCTTTGGAAAAAGTGGGGTCTTTCTACTACATGATTTGATCTAACAAGAAGATTTTCTCAAAATCCCAGCTGGGAACAAGAAGCATGCCACTATTTTGAATCATCTCCCTACCTTCTTCAGGGGTGCATTTGAAACTATTCCTATCAAAATTTCTAATTTCTTCATCAGAAAAATCCTTTAACTTTTTTCTAAACCAAAAGGATTTAAACTCAAGAGAGTTCACAAAATTGTCATCTGCTATGAAGTTCTTTGAAGAAATGATTCTTTCATCATCTGCCTTTTCTATAGGGATTGTACTGGAGATGATAGCTCTATCTAAATCATTTAGGGATTCAGAAGCCTCATCTTCATGGATTTTTTTTTGAGGGGGAGAAGGTGGTGGCATGTCTATATCAAAATCTTCTTGAATATCTACAAAGTCAGACATTTTTAAGACATAGGTATAGAACTTGTTGTGGCACTAGATGCGACAACCTAGGTATTGGTAGTGGAATAGGTATGAACCACAAACTGTGTTTTTCATGCACTAGCCATAGTAGTTTGGGCACTAGCACTTGTGATCAGAGGCATAGAAGAGCTATTTTTGATAGATACATTTGACAAAGGAGCAAGGCCAGACACATAGCTAAGAGTTTCCATTGTAGACACAATAGGGAGATAACTTGGATTATTAACAGTCTGCCCAGAGCTGGATGGGAAAGATAAATGGGATTGAGCAGTCAAATTAAGGATTTCTTGGGCCATCAACTCTCTTTCCCTAATAAGCCTCATCATGTCAGTTTGGGCCTTCATTTGATGAACTTCCTGTTACAACTCCTCTACTAATTTTGCAGGTGGTTTTTCCGAAGTAGAACACACATTTGAATCAATGGGATTGGCTTGGAATGGAATTTGAAATGAGAGGAAACTTATGGACAAGGAAGGGACATTATTACTTGTGATTGGGATGTATTTTGACTAAATTTGGCCTATGCATTGGCCAGTTGCTCAGAAAGACTGGCTTCATTTTCTCTGTGAAGTCTAACCCTTTCAATCTCAACATAGAACTAATCTTGCCTAGCTCTAGCTTGGATATGATCTTCATAATAGGGGTTGGAAATATTCTTATATATGACTAGGAAGGTATGACTGGCAAAGAGACTTTCCCTTGGAGGTGAGTCATCACTACTGGTATCCTCTACTTCCCTAGCAGAATAATATCATTTTAAAATATGTTTCCCTATATCCCTAACTTACAACTGATAAAGTTTCTCAACTGTATCTAGAGGAACTTCTGAGCTAATAGTTCTAAAATATTCAACAACTTGGGTTGCAGTATACCTCTTGTTTTGACAGTCCACCTTTTGCTTGATGTAGCTCTATTTGTGTGGTGGCCTCTTTGTTCCCTCCCTCCTGCTTCTTGCTTTGAGCTATGCTCTTTGTCTAAATAATTCTACTTGGTAATATGTTCAATCCTTTGTGTACCAATAGTGTTTCCACTATCACTACTTATATGAACTTCTTAATCTTTAATAATCTCAATATTTTTCGGAGTCGTCACCCAAAGCAAGGGTAATTTTCTTTGCTTTTGTTTACAACAATGACTCTGAGCACTTAGACAAGCTACTAGTTTCAAAGATACAACTAGTATTTTGACACACTGACTTCTCAGTGGAGTCACCAATCTATTGGTTCCCAAATCAACATATCCCTAAACCCTAAGGATTTAGCCATGTTCCTATCAATAGGTCCAAGGCTAGATCTGGCCAATGAACGAGATTCAGTTACAAGACTAAAATCTCCTGCTCTTTTGACTCTGCAAGACCAAGGAGGGTAGACCTTAACAGTGTCTAATGATCTTCAAACTTACTCATTGGTTATGACTATTACATAAAGTAGATATCTCAATGAAAATATACCAAGAAAATGAAGATAAGCCTTCAACTTTGTCTATAACCTTGATTCATACTTCATATGTTTGCATTGAGTTCGGTTGTCTAAACTAAAACTACTCCTACCACATAAATATAAAAGGTGAAATAAGAATATAAAAGGTAAAATAAGAATGAATCTGAAAGATAAACTCGATCAATACCTTCCCTGGGGTGAACAAAGTCCAATCTACAGAATGTCAACACTTAAAATAAAACACCTTTTAACACCCATTTGAACATGCTATGACATGCATAATCTGTTCAAACAATCATAACAAAATGACCAACACCTTCCAATCAAACATGTATTGCAATAGTTTGAAAATAAAATTTAACTCTTTCCTTGAAAAAGACCCATATTCATTTACACATTCCTACTAGAGGAAGAGAATACTACATATCATTGATATAAAAACTCATACAACACATAGACAAAAGATATGAGACAATCAAAGAATGATCTTCATTTCATTAATCATCAGAATAAGAGTTTACATTCAAATGGACATCTGTAGGAAGGAAATGTTCATGTATCCTTGTATTTCTTTTGACCCATGTACATACTACTTGGCAAAGCTTTCAAAGTTTGACTATCAACAACCTCCATGATGGCCCTAGATTCTCTTTTATAACATTAAGGGAGCAAACAAGCTTCAGGCCAATTGTGACATCTCTCAAAAACCCTTTTACAAAATGCTTCCAAGTAGCTTAAGTCTTCTTTGTTGGCAATTGACACTCATCCAGGTTATAGGTGTTGTCATTGTTGGCAACACACTTCATGGGAGATTGGAAAATCAAGGTAACCGACATTCACTTTACCGACATTCAAGGAACCGACATGCATGTAACCAACAAACTTGGAACTAGTATTCTAAGGCCAACATAGGAGATTGATCTGGCAAGCATGGAAGTGGCAGCGGTCATATTGTTTCATATTTATATTTTCTTTGGGCTGACATGTATCTTATCATTTGTAATATGGTTGTAAGCCAACATAGGGCATTTGTGTTTATTCATGTAATCAGGTATATAATTCAGTCTGGGTTAGGTCATTTTGAGGATACGACAAATAAGAGATGCGATAGGTTATGTGTTAGTATATGAATGAGATCTTGATCGATAGAATGTGAATGTAATGATCTGCAATCGGTCTTGATTATTTCTTTAGAGGTTTGGGAGGATATCTAAGCTACTGATAAGGAAGGTTGCAATATAACCAGTACAGATAGTGCTTTAACCAAAATTCATCTAGCATAGCAGATGCTCATTCTGAGTTGAATTTTTGTTTGTAATTCAGTACTTTGGATCTGTAGTAAATGAGGCTCCTTTTTGTGATGAGCAGTGTGCTCTAGGAAGTGTGCCTTCCTACATGTACAAGCCCCTCTTATAATATTTATTCAGTTGACCAGTGGATAGATATTGTGGGTCTCCAATCCCACCATGGTTTTTCCTCTTTGAGGTTTTCCACATATAAATCTTTGTGTTATGGTGTTGATTCATGTGGTTACACTTATATTACTTGTTGTTACTTTATTTTATGCATATATGTTATTAAGTGGATTTGTTAATAAGGTTAAAAATACTGTATCCAATAGAACACTGATTCACCCCCCCCGCCTCCTCTCAGTGTTCTTGGATTCCAATAATTAGTATCAGTGCTTGGTGCCTCAAAATAAGTCTAACAGATTGAGGAAGAACTTGTATCCAGAATCCATGGAGATGAGTCTATAGAAGGAACTTAAAGTAGCACTTGAAGACTATGATGTTGAAAGGTTGAAGAACTTGTAGCTACAAGATGAGTTGAATTTTGCAAAGGAATTCATCCTTACACTGCAGGAGAGATTATCATCTTCTCAAGCTAAAAGAAAGGAACTTTTAAAAAAATTGGATGATGAAGAGAAGAATGCCCATAAGGAATTATGTCAAAAGATGAGTCAGGAGAATAATGTCATGAAGAATGAGATGCAATCCATGACCATGAGGATGTCCAAGGAAATTGAAGACTGGAAGAAGAATGAAGAAAATCTTCCTATATCTCTAAAAGATAGATCTCAGGAATGCATTAGGATGACACATGAGAATGATGTGTTCAAAACTGAGCTGGTGCAATCACAAAACAATGAGAAAGAATTGGAAAGAATGGTGGCAGTCCTAAGAAGTGATTTGGATGCTGAAAATGAATAAAAATAAAAGTTTTGGGTTAGTTTTGCAAGGCTTGATGAATTATTGAAGGATCAAAGAGACATTGGAGACACTAGAGGTCTTGGATTTGAGCATGGAGAAAGATCCAGTACTGCAAATTAGGGAATCTACCTGACAACCGAAATCTGAAATTACCAGTAAGGCAACCTAATGCACACAAATTTAATGGTAGATTCTTTATTTGTAATAAGTTTGATCATAGAGCAAGTAAATGCAGGAATAGAGCAAATCAAAATCATAATGCAGCTCCCGGTTAGTGTTCAAATTGTAAAAAGTATTGGTCATAGGATATAAGATTATAGAATGAATATGAGATGTCATGCATGTGGAAAGTTTGGACATATGGCTAATCAATGGAGGTCAAAGAATGGTCAAGGACTCAATAAGGTAATTCAGAAGAACAATGTTACTTGCTATGCATGCAACAAAACATGACACATTGCTAAATATTACAAAAGAAAGAATATGTTAGAAGGGAATGACACATCTAATGAGAAGGGAAAGCAAAAGGTTGATGAAATCTAGCAAGCTCATGCTAAAAAGAGGGTTAGGAAATTTGATGATCAACCGACAGAGGAAAATTCACCGGTTACTCAACCGGTAGATCAAAATGTTCTTGCACAGCAGGAAACACATCCGGTAACTAAGGGATTAGCCTTAGGGGGAGGCAAATTAATGACAAATTCTCCATTACCCCTTGTAGTGGTCTGAAAGCTTGTTTCAAATCTTGGTGAAGTTAGTTTGGAGGATAACCAGTGTTGAGATAATGGATTTTGTATCTGGTATCATATGCTGGCATGCATTAATGTCAATAAGGAATTAGGGTTTCATAGGATAAAAAGGATAAGTTGCTTCATATCTGATCACACAACACTCAGAACAAAGCAGAGAAAGTTTAAGGTGATCAAGGAGATTAAGAGGATTTTCTAGCGATTTCCAGTATTTTCTGAGTGGATTTTCAAATATTTTCACCGACTTAGGTTGAGAGGTATTTTATTTGTTTTTCATGCTACTTTTTTGAATCATGATGGCTTCTGGATGTGCTCCCACTCTAGCAGATGTGGCTACCCCTATTGTGGTAGACATTAAGGATCGTCCACATCTGGAATTTAAGAAATGCCCTCAAATTACAAAGGTCGATGACTCAATCGACGCATTTTCTAGGGTTCTTGATGGAGTTATTTATGTGGAAGATGTGAGAGCATATATTCACTGCACTTTGAAGGATCTGGGATCATTGAAGATTAAATCAATGTACTTGTCCACTTTGCTGAACAAGGATGGATTGATCAAATCAGAATTTCAAAGTCTGAAGGATCAGGGTTTCATCGATATTCTGGAGATGCCCAAGTTTGAGGATGAGATGATTCATTATGTGTTGAGTTGAGTCCATGGCAAGATCATATGGCTTGACCGACCCTACAAAATCACCAAGGAGGTTATTCATACTATCACCGATTTACCCCAAGTCGGACAGACACCAGGCAAGAGGAAGATTCCAAACAATAAGGTGAATAATCTAACTGGTGCCACCTTTGACAATCAGTCAATGTGGATTAGCACCATCAAGGATAAAGATGCTCAATTTACAGGCATGGTAATTGGATACAAGGTAACTCAATCAAACCGATTGACCTCAGTTTCTAGTTCATGTATCTACTGTGCACACAAGATGGTAAAGGAAAATGTGAAATATGATCTTTGTTAGTGGATGTGTGATGAGTTGATTTCAAATTTGGGAAAGATTAAGGGAAAAGTGAAAGGTACATTCTGATATGGGAATCTCATTGTCTGTTTAATGCTTTTCATTTTTAATAAAATATCGGGATCCAGTAAGAGGCAATGGGCCTTTGATATACCGGTAGGAAAACAGATTAAGGATGTCTTGAGGAATTTGAGATAGGAAAAAGACTCCATTATGTGGGGTTATTTCAAATCATTTGAGAAAGCAATGAAGAAGAGGGAAATGATACCTAAGAATATAGTTAACAAATACTTTATAGACACATGCTTCATGGTGAAAAAGGATGAAACTTTAATGGAGGTAGTGCAACCTAGAACTATTTGTGTTACTAAAATGGGATATGAGGTTGATGCACAGATCTTGGATCTCTATGAAAAGATGCTTATAGATGTCCCAGTTGATGAGAAGGAGAAAATTTTTGGTATTGTTGCAAAGTAGAAGGAATTTGAAGTAAAGATAGGTTTCAATAAGAAGAAAAGAGAAGGACAAGTAAAGAAGGTTGGACAACCTATCCAGAAGATGTCCTCTGAGATCAAACAAATCATTGGTTTGGCAGAGACATCTCCTCCAATAGCTATTCAAGCTTCTTTGGAAGTAGGAACCAGAAAGGGTATATCGAACAGGAAGAAACTGGAGACCTTTATTGCTCCTATTGAATATGGTTCTGAGGCTGAGGAAGAAACCCCAAAGATTCCTAAGATCTACATGAGGATTCAGAGGAAAAATCCCACGAAAGGGAAACTACAGAAAACCAAAGTCATTCCTCCAATACAGAAGAAAATTTTGAAGGAGAGAAAACCTATTGAGAAAAGGAAACTGGCCAAGGAGTCTACTCCCACCCCCGATAAGAAGAAGAAATCAGGTTTAGATATTGCTTTTGAATTTGGTAAAAATGTTAAGGTTATTTCTCCTCTTTCTGTTGTTGAACTAATTGATCAGATCACAAAAGATGGTATTTTGAGTAACATATAACACTATTATAGTGATATGGATGATAAGGAACAAAAGGAGATTGAAGAACCAATTTTGTTATACTTATACATATATAAGAATGCCTTACTTGAGATTGAAAAACAAATACTGGTAGATTTATATAACAAGTTAGATGCTAGAGGTTATCAACTATTGAGGAGGATAAGCATATAAAGGTTTAGGAATTTAAATTAATTGTGGTGCTAGACTTGATGAAGAGATGCATCGGTCTCTAGAGTTTGCAAACAAAATAATTTTCCACAGTAGACACCGACATGTAAGTCTTATGGTAGGGAGAGTAAATGAAATTGTGAAGGAAATACATGAGGATTGGGTTAAATTATTTGTCTATAAAATAGGTTTCCTTACATCATCGAATATTTTGCCTAAGTCTGACATTCCAGACATCCCGGTTGATGCTAAGGGTAAAGATATACTAGGTGGAGATCCACTAGTTTTGGAACCAAAACTAACTGAGGATATTCCTCTGGCAGTAACACTTGTACAAGATGTAGAGATCAACATACCGGAAGAAGACAATCCTCCTCCAGTAATTAATGTTGATACAATTGAAATTCATGAGGTAGAGGTTGCAAAAGTAACTGCACCAAGTGGCGAAGCCACCAGTGCTAAGGAGATAAAGGATAAAATAGATTAGAAGGAACAAGAGGATGATCAGACTGAGGTCAGGGTACCAACACCTTCACCGGCTATTGGCCCCTCATTGTTGGCACTTGGCTCATCCAATCAAGAATATTTTGGTCATTTTGGGAATAAGAACACTGAGTAGTTGAGCAATTTTGAATTGATGTTTGTTGTAGCTTAAAAATTAAAGAAGGAAGGTAAAGAAGATAAGTAGATTATTGAGCAAGCTATTCCAATTTTGCAATAGCTTGTACCGAAATGCAAGATTGATTAGGTAGCTAGTCCATCTGGTAAGTTGAAAGGTTTGATTGAGCATATTGTAAAAGAGTATAAAAATCTTCAACAAGTGTCAAACCAGCAGTTGGTGGAAAGGTATAATACAACTAGAAAGGTCACCTGCAATAATATGATCACATCCAACAAAGCTAAGCTGATAGATGAGATGATAAGGATTGATGAAGCTCTTCATAGTCACATATACTAGTCTTGCACTAACATAGAAAAGCTTACAGTAGACCTGGATAATAAAGTTAAGGCGGATAAAAACAAGTTGGAACAACTTGTAGCCACTTTTGATGGTACTGAATCATTGACCGGCTCTGTTGATGGTCAAATTTTTCTTTTTTAGTCAGAAATTTCAGCCCTAGAGAAGGAAAAGGACAAATTAATCTGGTTGGCTAGATAATTGAGAGGTTTGGTAAGTCCCGGACTTAATACTTTGTTACTTCATAAGCAAGAATGTATGGACCAGATAAATATACCCACACTGACAACCCTAACAGAATAAGAACTGCACGCTTAACTTCTAAACATGTTTGTATCAATTTTGGGAACTCTAAAATCCAGCTGGGATACTTATTTGGCTTTTTTTAAGTACATTTAGATAGGGTATTCACAATTTTGCTTTGTACAGAATTTCATTTCTTATTTTTTTCCTCGGTCTTTGGCATTGCTATCAAAGGGGGAGAGGTGGATGTGAAAAATGTCAAGGGACATAAGAAGTAATGTATAGCTCAGGGGAGCAGTCTTCAGAGATCAGTTTTGGGAGATTATTTTTTGGATAGGAACGGGTACAATACTTCAACGATCCATTTTTCACATGAGTGTTGCCATCAATGCCAAAGAGGGAGATTGTTGGAAATTGACACTCATCTGGGTTATAGGTGTTGTCATTGATGGCAACACACTTCATGGGAGATCCATCAATCAAGGTAAATGACATTATGGGAACTAGTAGGCATCTAATCAATAAACTTGGAACTAGTATTCTAAGGCCGACATAGGAGATTGATCCGGCAAGCATGGAAGTGAAAACAGTCATATTGTTTCATGTTTATATTTATTTTGGGCTGACATATGTCTTATCATTTGTAATATGGTTGTAAGCTGACATAAGGCATTTGTGTTTACTCATGTAATCGGGTATATAAGTTAGTCTCGGTTAGGTCATTTTGAGGATATGAAAAATAAGAGATGTGATAGGTTATGTGTTGGTATATGAGTGAGATCTTGATCGATAGACTATGAATATAATGATTTGCAATCGGTATTAATTATTTGTCTAGAGGTTTGGGAAATGATCTAAGATACTAGTAAGGAAGGCTACAATATAACTGGTACAAATAGTACTTTAACCGAAACTCATCCAGCATAGCAGATGCTCATTCTGAGTTCAGTTTTTGTTTGTAATCCAGTACTTTGGATCTGAAGTCAGTGAGGCTCCTTTTTGTGATGAGCAGTGTGCTCTAGGAAATGTGCCTTCCTACATATGCAGGCCCCTCTTGTAATATTTATTCAGTTAGCCAGTGGATAGATATTGTGGGTCTCCAATCCCACCATGGTTTTTCCTCTTTGAGGTTTTCCACATATAAATCTTTGTGTTATGGTATTGATTCATGTAGTTGAATTGATAGTACTTGTTGTTAATTTCTTTGATGCATATCAGTTATTAAGTGGATTTGTTAATAAGGTTAAAAATATTGTAGCTGACAAAACACTGATTCACCCCCCCCACTCTTAGTGTTCTTAGATTCCAACATCTTTGTGTATCAAATCTTTAAAATTCATTGATTGCAACAACTTGTGTAGATTTGATATGAAGCCTGGAGCTGCACTATTGATGAAGTCTATCAAGTTACTTATCTACACTCAAATCAACTATAGTTATGACCAAAATTCTCAAAGATGGATCTAATACATTTCAACTGATAGGAAGTAACTGAGCATTTATATCAACATTGTGAAAAATGCCAACCTATAGCTAGAGAAATAAATACAATCTTATCTACTCCTCCTCAGGATGTTCTTCCTCTAATGAACAATATTTCTTGTGCCAGATATCTAAGTCATTAATTAGCCAAACAAAAGACTTCAGAACCTACAACTTATTCATTGCCTCTTTAACTCTCGAAGAGGGCATAGTTATTATTTCTAATGAAAACTTATGATAAAGGGAGTTTGCATCAATAATTAGGTGGTAGGCATTCTCCTGATTTGGTTCTTTTTCCAATGTGTCCAGAACCTTATTTACTATAGCTGTAAAATCATCTCTCCACCTAGAAAGATCTTTCATCTATCACTCTTCTGTCAGGATTGGGGGAATGTCCCACTTTTGCAGCCCTTTGAATGATCCAATCTTTTCTTTTAGATCTTTATTTTCTTCTTCTACATGGGGGAGTTCTTTAATCAATAAATTGAAATTATTCCATGTCGTCCCCATGAGTTGTGGTGCCTTTGGATCATTTTTTATTGCAAAAAGTTTCTTTTAATTGTTGACCTTGGGGAAGCATGTGGTCCTAATGGGATGAAAGAATGTTATCAATATGATCACAATTGTGACACTAAAGAATAAGAGGCATGGAACTCATCCAGATGGCTTGGGACCATGTCTTAAATCTGCAAAATTGTAGATTTTCTTACGTCCAAAATTTTCCTTTCAGCCTCTTCTCTAGTCTTTTGAATTTCTTCTTTCATTTTTTCTAGCTCCTTGGGCTTGGGACCCACTATAGATGTTGAATCCTGCATAGCTAAGTCATTTTTCAACTTAGAATTTTCAATGAAAATCCTTCCATGATCAACATTTAGTGTAACATGTAAGGCTTTAAGCTATTCATGTCACTTTTCTTGCACTTATGCAACTAGCTTAGCAAAATGTGCAACATGCATAGATACAGTGGCTACCTTCGATGTAGTTATATCAACTAAAGTTATGTTATTGCCTCACCCTTTTTAAGCTCCATTCCTTTCAAAATGACAGGATTATCTATAGTAGGATATTTAGACCATAGAGAGAAGCCAGTTATTCTTGGGTTAACTTCAAACCCATGCTCTCCAAATTCATGCGCATATATTGTTTCCTCTTGCCTCATTATTTGATCTAAGATCCTGGCACTAGGAGAATACCGCTCTTCTTCACTAATTCCCTCCCTTCTTCAGTAGTGCATTTGATACTACTCTTAATTAAATTTCTAATTTCAAACTTAGATAAATCCTTGAGTTTCTCTCTTAGCCAAAAAGATTTAAATTCATGTATTAACAAAATTGTCACTGGATATGAAAATTTTGGAGGTGATGACCCTCTCATTCATAACATCACCTTTGGGGATCACACTTGGGATTATTTCCCTATCTAGATCAACCAAAACTTTTGTAGCTTTGTCTGCTCTGAATGCATCCTGGGGAGGGAATGGTGGTGGCACACTGGTGTCAATTTACAAGATATCCTAGCAAAGTCACTATGGATGTTGGCACAAAATCCCTAGAATTCAGGGTTCTCTTCTTTCCTCTCTCTTTCCAATTTTCTCAAATAATTCCATTTCCTTCTTCTTTGCAAGGCTTTAGAGGGATAAGAATTTATGATTAGGTCTTAATTTTCATCAAAATGGTGGGTGAAGCCCCTCACCCTCAACTTATTTGTTCTAACATCATTTATGTAGCCTTCGGGGTCATATTGCCTTGCTTGACCCACCTTGAGCCTGTAATTATTTACAAGTAATTCCTAGACTTTATCCAGGGTGTCACACTCTACATTGAATTCATTATCTCTCAGCATATGGGGAAGAAGTTTCCTCTTCCTTTCTGTTCTTATTTTCTCTTTCTCCAACCACAACATCTTCCAAATAAACTCAATGAAGGCAAGCCTAGGTGAAACTGTGATGGGCAACATATGTGGTGCTTGATTGAATCCATACACTCTTATTAATTTATAATTGGAATAGAAGAAGAAATCCCCAAAATTATGGGTGAAGGCACCCTTAGGATACTTTGTGCCTTTAGCCCTAACACTCTTGACCCTTAAAATTTGTATAATGTCCCTTGGTAACCTAGTTAATTTAACTCCCATAATCACTAGAATTATCATAACAAAGCAATCAAAGAATGTACAATAATTTGAATATTTGGATCCCTTATCCTATGTTTGGGTCCACCTCTACATTGGCCAGCTTCTATGTGTATTTGCCTAAAAAAGGTTTACCTTGAAGGACTCTTCACATCCAAGTCTATTCTAATAAAGAATTAAATGGCACAATAATGAATAATGTTTAAATTTCAATCCTTCCTTGAGGTTCCTTGCTTTAATCAAGCCCTCATGCAAACTGTCCTGAATAATCTCAAGAAAATCATATAGTTCATTATAAATAGCATGCTGGATTCTTATGGCCATCATCATATAGTCCACTGGCATAAAAGTTAATCTACAATCTTCTCCCAAAACTTGACAAAGGGCATAGTAAGTTTTTGTAAAATAGTCTTGAAAAAGAGTAAGGTCAAGGGGCTCAATCTATGTGTCCACAAGGTATCTCTTTCCTCCTTTATACAATTTTCTTAGAAAGAGGGGCAAAATATTCAACTTGTAGAAGTCCCTCTTAGCACAATATTCCTTTTTCAACCTATCCTTGTTTATTCTCCTAAGAGCACTCCTATCTAGTTCAAAACACTCAATGATATCATCTTGTGACACATGCACCAACTCATGGCCTATAGTTGTTTTCACTATCATACTTTGATGATGATAGTTTTTGGCCAATTATCTAATCAATATTGGCTCCACAAAAACATTAGGGGCCACCAATTTCCCTATATTCAGTCTCCATGGGTTTGAGATTGGGATAAATATATCCTTGTTTCCATAGAAGTTGTAAAATATTTCCCACTCTCTATCATTAGTGTGGGCATCTCTGCAACCTAGAGGAGGCTCCTTCCCTCTCTTTTCTTCCTTTTTTCCATTTCCTCCAATTGTTCCTTTACTTCCTCAATTTATTTTTTGTTGTCATCGTTGGGGCCAATGGAATTGGAGGCTCTACAATTTGCTCAGATTGAGTGGGAGTTTTCTCCCCTTCTGTAGAGGTTTGTTGTGTTTTCTTAGAGGCTTTGGGTGTAGTCTTCTTTGCAGGAGCCTTTCTCTTTTTAGACTCAGAGGCCTGTACCTGTGACCTCTTTCCTTTAGCAGGTGGATTTTGGGTAGATGATGCCTTTATGGATGGTTCCTAAGAAGAGGGCTTCACAGTTGGTTTTCTCCTCTTCTAAGTAGGTTTCCTAGCTTTTGGAGGAGGAGTAGGGTCATCTAATGATTCATCATCGATGGAAACTACAATTTTTTTAGTTACCCTCTTCCTTTTCGGCTTAGGAGGGTTCTCCTTAGGTGGGGCACTTGGTTCAGGCTCAAAGACAGTACTAGTAGCAGCATGAGGAGTAGGGTTAACAATAGGCACATTCACAATTGTTGGAAAGGGGTGGATAGTAGTAAGTGGGAAAACATGGATAATTTCAGGTCAGAGGACCTTTGTTGCAGCCTGTGCCTTTGAGGCAGACGAGGTGGGAGTGCTTGAGCAGGATGTCAATTCTACTTTTTAAAATAAGAACACAATTCAAGAAGATAGGGAACTCTCACAATTAGGCCAATTAACATAATTGTTTCCTAAAAAAAACCCCAGACAATTCAAGACACAACCCTTTCAGAATGAAAATGTATGGTTTTATCAATTACTTATTGGTTTAGGGCGCAATTTGGTTGCTTTGGTTGCACTGGTTCACTCTTTGATCATCTAGAAATCACTCTAGTTATTCTATGGATGTTGTGTGCTTGCAAATAATCCTTGAATTTCACTTTTATGGCGGATACATTGATCATCATTAATTCATACATGCATGGCGTCTCGAGTTGGTGGCTTGCAATTTGAATTTGGTCGTTGATTGCATGGATTAATGACTAAGATCACCTCCTAATTATCCTTTTATTGCTGACATGGCATGTAATAAATCTCCTTTGGCCACCTTTGAAAATTCTGAAAATTTTGAGTTAATTGTCTCTCTAGTCTTCTTCTTGCAAGACAACGGGAATAACTAGGTTCTTTCTTTCCAATTACGCTGCATCACCTTTCTGGGACAAGTTACTCTCCTATAGGGAAAACTCATTTTCATTATCGCTACACATCCTACTAGCCAACATTGGACATCTCTTCATTCCAAAAGAATGCATCATTCTTTGTCTCTTGTACTGCATTCTACTGGTGCAGGATAGTGGGGACAACTATCCCCTTCTATCCCTCTTACCTAGCATCACACTTCACAAACTTATTTTAACCTTGTGGGGTAACATTTACCCATTTTTAATACATCCCTCATTGTCCCGCAAGTCATCCTGTATAACTTGAGTCTTCTTTAGCTTATGTCTTCTTGTCTTCATCGTTGCGAGGTGGTGGGGTGTATTGAATTCCTTAACCATCCATTTTCCCCACCACATTTCTCATTCGCATCTAAACCCCATAGGGCATGAGCTTATTTTGATCGCCTTTGTTCCCGCTAGCTTGCATGAGCATTAATCTTCTATCCTTTGCTTGCAAAAGAATCCCTGGCTATTAACCCTTTTATCGCCACAAGATAATGGGAATAATGCATTGAATCACCACCACTTTCCCTGCAACACTACTTCCCTTTGTTTCATCTTCTTGCAAGATAAAATCTTTCAATAATCCCCTTTGTTCTACCAACCCATGTGGGAATTGCATTTCAATGAAGGTCTTATTGGAATTTGTTCCTCATAGCTACTACGGGATAGTTGGGAGTATATACCGATTGACCATTTCCTTCCCCACATCACCTTTTGACAAGTCTTTTCAATTGTGCAGGATAAGTAGACTATTAAAACCTCACTCTTCCTGCTATTTCGCATTGGCATAATGTCTTCACTTTTCTTCATTCTTGGTAGAACATCACTGATGGTCTTGCGGGATGGTGGTGCCACCCAATTCCTTTCAATACTAGTCTGCAATGCCAATATTTTCCTTTTTTAACTCTGGCAAGATAAGGAAGGCTTCATCCTTTCTGGGAGTGATGCAAGATAGTGGGAAGACTTGTTCGTTGTTCATATGCTAAGCTAGCAATGTTTATGAGCGCAATCCATGAACCCTGCGAGGTGAAAATTTTGGCATATTCCTTTAGTTCTCGTTGTCCCGCAAGATAATCTAGCTACACTTTCAATTTCATCAAAGAAACATCATGTGGGATAAGAATTTGCACTACTACCATCCTAATTTCTTAGCCCACATAGGCATCTTTGCCAATGTGAAGGTCACATAGGGCAAGTCTTCCTATTAGCAGTAATACCTCTCGCTATCCTGCATGACCTTGTTAGGATTCCCACAGATACTGAGAGGGGGGTGAATCAGTATCTAATTGGTATATTAAATTTCTTAACCTAAAACATGTTGAACATATTAACACTGTGTACTGGTAAGCAGAAAGTAATGCAATAAATAGAGATAATAACAACCACATAAAAAACACACCATAACACAAGGATTTAACAATGAAACCCGGTGTGGGAAAAACCTCGGTGGGATTTGTGACCCACAATATTCACTTACTGGCCAATAAGAGAATATTACTACTACAAGAGGGGCTTGCACATGCAGGAAGGCCAACTGCCTAGAGCTCACTACTCAAATACATAATAGAAAGTCTCACTGACTTACAAAATGGATTATATAAATCCAATGTCTTGTACTGCTTCAAAATAGTATCTATAATGCCAGATCCAGTACCGGTTTCTGCTCTACTTCTTACATAAACCCTTAAGCTATATTTCGCATAATAGGTTTGCCTTATTTCACCTAATTACATTCCTCTTACTTACTTAGAAATGTTCTACAATGATCTTTCTTATATAAGAGTCATTTTACAACTTGCCAAGTCGGCTTACAATGATTTTACAAATAGTAAACAAAATATATTACAACAAAAATCTTGTTGGTCTCTGTGTCGGTATGCTTCCTTTCACTGTCGGTGCCGGTGATCTGTGTGCCAGTGTAGAGTCTGATCTTGCTAGTACTGATGGAATGCCTTGTTGGTGTCATAGGATTGTAAGGTTGCCATCAATTAAAAAACCTTCAATCACCTACAATGTCTCATTGGAGTGTGCATATGCCAACAATCTCCCCCTTTGGCATTGATGGCAACACTCATGAGAAAATTTCAAAAGTGTATCGAAAACTTATTTCCAAAAATATGTACCAAAAATATTTGAGCTCCCCCTAAGCAAATAAGTCTTTTGGAGATTATTTTCTCATACTACTACTCCCCCTTTGGCATCAATGAAAAAGGTTGTCAAGGTGTTAATAGAGTTGTAGTTTTTCTGTCTCAACCTTGTAACTGGGTGGTTACAATTTGAAAAAGATCTGCCAAAACCAAATTTATGCTTTCCATAAACTTCTCACTATCTTTTATTGCTACCTCTGTTCTTTGAACTGTACCGGTGAGGTGCTGCATATGCTCTGTCAATGTTTTTTGTCCTTGTACTAATGCCTCAGATATTTCCTTCCTCAAGGATGCTCTGATACCAATTTTTAGGATTCCCACAAATACTGAGAGGGGGGGTGAATTAGTATCTAACCGGTATATTAAATTTCTTAATTTAAAACATGCAGAACATATTAATACTGTGTACCGATAAGCAGAAAGTAATGCAATAAATAGAGATAATAACAACCACATGAAAAACACACCATAGCACAAGGATTTAACGAGGAAACCCAGTGTGGGAAAAACCTCGGTGGGATTTGTGACCCACAATATTCACTTTCTAGCCAATAAGAGAATATTACTGCTACAAGAGGGGCCTGCGCATGCAAGAATGCTAGCTGCCTAGAGCTCACTGCTCAAATACAAAATAGGAAGTCTCACTGACTTACAAAATGGATTATATAAATCTAATGTCTTGTACTACTTCAAAATAGAATCTATAATGCCAGATCTAGTATCGGTTTCTTCTCTGCTTCTTACATAAACCCTTAACCTATATTTTGCATAATAGGTCTACCTTATTTTGCCTAATTACATTCCTCTTACTTACTTACAAATTTTCTACAATGAGCTCTCTTATATAAGAGTCATTTTACAACTTGTCAAGTCAGCTTACAATGATTTTACAAATAATAAACAAAATATATTACAACAAAAATCCTGTCAGCCTCTATGCCGGTATGCTTCCTTTCACTGCCGGTGTCGGTGATCTGTGTGCCGATGTGGAGTCTGATCTTGCTAGTGCCAGTGGAATGCCTTGCAGGTTTCATAAGATTGTAAGGTTGCCATCAATGATAAAACCTTCAATCACCTACAATGACTCATTGGAGTGTGCATATGCCAACAGACCTGAGATCATGACTTGGAACTATTGTGGGGTTAAGCCACTTGGTACCAGACTGTAGATCTCACTATCTCACATGATCAGAGCTATGAAGATAGTCACTTAAGTAAAATTTTATGCACATGGAGACTTGTGAAGGGTAAAGGGGTCGTGGCCTAGGGAAATATTAAGACATTTTTAAATATTGCAACCTAGGCATTCGGGGGAAATATAAACATGAGACATTTTAACGACCAGCCCAAAAGGGAAACTAGGCACATGAGGCCGATAAACCCATGACCATGAACCCTTCAATTAACAACTTAAAACATGAACATGAACAATCAATGGTCAACATCAAAATATAACAGGGCCCGTAGAAAACAAAGATAACTTCAACATTTTAAAACCCTTGTAAAGCCCTAAAACCCTAGGCTCAAAACACAAACACAGTGCCTCTAAAGGTAAAATTTTGATAGCTCCAACATTGATTTTGAAAGTAAGGAGAACACTATGATACATAGGCATGGGAGATGATTGGGTCACAAATGGAAGACTCGGGGAAGGAGGTATGAAATAATTTTAATTAACAAAGTTTCCCCCTTGACTAACATGTGTAGGATTAACATTTTGTGTGGAAGTAGTCATGATAGAAGATGTGAAAGTAGGCACACTAGGCATAGATGCAGCCATAGGATAGAATGATTACTTAACTAGGAGTTTGGGTGTAATCAAGGACTTTGGTATAAATTTTCATAGGCATGATATTAATGTCAACAATATGAGAAAGGCCACACAACAAATCAACACCAATTTGATCACTTTGGACCATTCTCTTTAATCCTTCAATCAATGGGAGTGCCTCACTTTTCGAGTATTGTTGACTCATCCATTGTTGAAGATTTTAAAATGCATTGTCAATCTTCTCCAATTATTCAATAGAAGCACTAGTTAGTAATTCATCCTCATCATGAGAATTATGTAAAGAATGGGGATAAATTACATCAATTGTTGGAATAGAATAACCACCAAAATTCTCATGAAACAAGTTATCCAAATTAGGCTCCATATCCTTAGTAATTAAACATTGGCAAGCCTTAATTCTACAACTTCTTCTCATGGGAATATTGTAGGTAGGATTAAAGATAGTGAAACTCATACACAAAGGAGGGAAATTTGAATTTGAAATTGAAAATTATGATTAAACAATACAAAATTTTGTAAAAAAATGCTGGATTAACCAATTAATTAAGAAAAATGATTTGTGAATTTTAAATATAAATGCATCTATATCATATCATATCATATCATAAAGATCAAATCTAAAAATGAATTTGAAAGAAGAAAATAAAAATATGCAACCCACAATTAATTTTAAAATTATAAATTAGGGTTTTTGTAAAGTCAACCACTAAATTTATTTAATTCAATTGAAAATTGAGATCTAGGAGGAAAATTTTGAATTTTAAATTGAATAAATATTTAAATCTGAAATAATTAATCCAAATAAGACAGCCCACAAGGTCAATTTTAGAATTAAAAATTAGGGTTTTTGTGAATTTAACCTCTAAATTTTTAAAATCCAATTGAAAATTAAACTTGTAAATGTAAATCTTAATTTGAAATGCATAAACACTCAGATCTGAGAACATAAATCATAAAATAAAAGTGTAAGATGTTGGGTTCACCAAAATCTAATGGTGAAAATATTATTTGGGTTTTCACCACAAGGGAGAAGACCACTAGTATTTTTTCTTAGAGACCATTACATTAAAAGAGGGGCGAACCCAATCTATCCTCAAATCAGAAAGGATATGGCTAAGAATTGTTATTGGATTCACCTAGGGGTTTTGGTTGTTTATCCTCTTTTAAGTTGACTTGTGAAAATGATTAATTTAGGGTAAATGTATTGGAATTGAAACAATTTTGCATGAATGGTGAGCTACAATCATTAGATCGAGTCACAAACTTGGATTTGAGAAATATAAGTGTTTGGATCTATTCCCAAAAGGAGATCCTAAAATGTCGGGACTAGAATGGTCGTTACTCTAGTCCTCAACACTTTTCACCCTCCACAGGGGAACCTATTCATCTCTATGAATAAATCCAATTCTGAAGATTGCAGCTTCACACTTGTTCCTATGCATAGAAGAGAAGGGAAAATTGTTGGGATTAGGAGTTTTCCTTAGGTCAAACCTTGCTTTTGGAATTAACCATGAAATGGAAATGAAATATAACTGAATTGCTATAATGGAAATGATTTCCTTTTGAGGGAAATGCTGAATAAAGTCTAAAATGCTAGTGAAATACCTTTTAATGTATTTTTGTTTGTCTCCATAAGGAATTAGGTTTTCATGAAGTCTTCATAAACATAGATCATGAATGTCAACTCCAATGCTTCAATCTTGACCTTACTTCTTCTTCAATACTTGAAAGAAGATTGATTGCTTTCTCACTTGTGTTCTAATAATTGATTGCTTGAATTGATTGCACATGTTTCTTTTGTTGTCCTTAAAATGAGAGGGGTAGACCTCCTTTTATACATGCTTGTTGAAAAACAACTTAATTTTTTGACATGAGATGACACAAGATCCAAGCTCTAGTATCTTGGTGTTGACCAATCAAGGACCAAGAAATCAGGGGCAAAAAGTGTGCATGCTAAAAAAATTGAACTTATTGCATGGTGTGAGCAGAATCAGGGCTTTGATTAAGCCTTGAGACATGAACTCCAAGGTGAGGGCCCAAATGAGGAAAAAATTGTAAGGGAGTACAATTTAGGATTCTACGGTAGTGCCTTGGAGTGAAAAGATAACTTGATGAATTTTATGAGCTCAAGAGTTGGGAACACTCCTAAACCAGTTCTTAAAAATTAACAAATAGGAATAGTCCACATCTTTGACTCTAAGAAATATATAAGGCAAAATATAAATAGTTATTGGTCAGGGATAATGCTTAATTGATGGCACAAAAAAATCATACCTAAACTTGTCTTGCAAAGATAACATAATAAAAATGATCAAGGATTAGAGGCCAAAGATACTACCTAACTCATGCATTAAAGAAAAATAATTATGGTATGCCCAAATTTATAATCTTGTAACTTAAAGTAATATAAAAAAATATTGAGGGCTGGAAGTTGATGATACCACATAACGAATATCAAAATACAAACCAAGAGAAGTATCTCCATGCATATAATTTTAAAAATATGTATAAGGTAAATTAAGGATATCATCCAACCTATTGAAAGATTAAAAAATAAGGGTATCTCAATATCTCTAATTTCAAAAAAATGTAAAAGGTAAAATGGGTGATTGAGTAGAAATGAGGGATGAAAAAGGGCCTTAAGTGGCTACTTTTTTTGTAAAATAAAAAGAGTGATCTTGGATGAGAAATTGAATATAGTTATGCTCAAATTTTGATGATGCAACAAGAAGAAGAATCAGAGTCCTCTAAATCTACTTTCTAAATTACCATTTAAAAAAATGGTGGAGATTTAAGGGGTAGTACACAAAGGTGTTCTTTTTATTTTAACAAAATAAAAATATAGAATCTATTGTGCTATCCTTAAAATATTAACTTTTTTTAGTATGAAGGCAATACAAAAATAAATTAAAGATCAAAACATTAACATATTCAAAACATGAAAAAACTTACATGGCTAGAACTATAAAAGAGAATAACATTATTGTATTATTTTTAACTTGACATTCAAAGACACACAAAATTGATGCATAGCATGCTTGGCATCATGTCATTTATTAAAAAATTGTAAAAAAATATGTCTTTGGTCATTGACATGTAAGTGCCTTTAGGTTGGATTCACAAGGAAAATGTAACCAATAGGAATGGTAATTGATAATATAGGCAATAACATGAGTGCATGATAGTGTGCTCACATTCTTGTAAAAAAATGATCCCCAAAAACCCATCTCTTTCACTTCACAAAAACATAAGTGTATTATAATGTTCTCTCATTTTTGTGAATAAAAACTCTCCCTTTGTCTCACTCTCTCTCTCTTTCTCTCTCTTTCTTTATGAGTGGCCAATAAACACTTTAGGTATTTGATGAGTGGTCAAAGGCCATCAAACCTAAGAAACCCTCACTAATATCTAAAACTAGTCAAGGGATTTTGAGATTTATTGAGGTAACTAACATTGGTTTATGAATCACCAATACAAATTCCTAAAGGATATGTAGATAGGAATGATAGTGACTCAAGCGGATTGTAGGGAATTTAATGTTCCAACATTTATTTTGATCTATATTCCTCTATACTAATCTAAATCCATCACACAATTTCTAACCTTGTTTTAAAATATTACATCACCCTATGATCATATTTTGTTAGTATATATTTATTTCATACTGTGAGTATACCACCACCATGCATGCATTATACTTATGACCAATATGAACCTGTCGTATTTTAGCACAAGATCAACAACTAACCTACCAAAAATCATGCCACTTCACTATACATAATCTTTCTACCAAAGTGGATTTCTTTATCAAAATGTATAGAAATAAATAGACTACCTAATGTTGGAAAGATTAAAAACCCATTATGAAGTTGCAGGCTTCAAGGGATTGACCAAGAAACAAGTCAACCGCAAGAGAATGTTGTAACATGAGCAAGAATGAACAATGGAGATTGAAATGAGATGAATTGATATGACACAATGTACAAATGGTTCTTGATTATATATAGGAAAGATATGATGAGCTAGGTACAACTACCCTTGATACAAAATTTAATGGATGATGCATTATGGAACTAATATTAAATAATAAGCTATAACTCATATCTATCTAGATGACCCCTAAGATAACTAACATGAACAATATTAAATGAGAGTTCTATGTGACAACTAAGCTCTGCAAATGATGCAAGACTACCATGAGAATGCAATATATTAATCTTGACAACTAGCCCATGTTAGTTACCTATGCACAACTAACCTCTTACGAATGGATAATAGGAGGAGACCTCATGGGACAAAACTCCTCTCCCAAAAAGAGATAATGCAAATTAATATAAGTGTTAGGATGAGTGATGAATGGAGATCTCAACACTAATAGCCCCCAAGAACTACATCGGTCATGAGAATACAATTGATCTCCACCCATAAGAGGAAAAGTTGGAGACTATGTATCCCCCCCATAGTGAATAATCGCCTACACAAAGGTAAGTGATTGCAGTCAAAACATGATTCAACACTTACAAACCACTTGTCTCCCATTTGAAAGAAAAAAACATGTATAGATGTAGGTATGATTCTCATTTAGTATATGTTGGAAAAGATAGAAGCAAGAAAAATGAAGTTGATGTCTCTAAAAAATACTAAGGTGTCTCCTTGTCCATGAAATATGATGATGCCATATTCAAATCAAGTACATGCCCAAAAAAACAAGAAATTGACAAAATGGAATATTGTGGAAATCAATGTAGAACAAACTCCAAAGACAGATATGTTGAAATATATCCTCCAACCAAATGTGAAATACAATGATAGTCCTCTGAAGAAACCTTAACTAAAGTGTCCAAAACCTCTAAAGGATCACAAGAATGGGTATCTTCAAGTATGAACCTAATTGTTATTTCTCCTCTAATTTCAGGTGTTTAGGTGTACTGCAAGTATGAACCTAATTGTTATATCATAATATTGTGTTGCCTAGTTTGCATGAGATGATTGGTTCCAATTTATGTCTATTTGCACTAGCTCAATTAAATGTGAATGCAAAAAAAAGTGTATATAAATGATATTGAATTTCACATGATGCTTGGTTTTCTATGTAAATCTAGTGTGTTGATGTATAAATGGGTGAATGTTATATTTCATTAATACTGATCTATTTTTTAAATAAGGGTTTGAATTATCATAGATGCTAAAGGTTTTAAATTTAATTGAATACTGATTCACACCCCACCCCAATCCCCCCCCCCCACTCCCCCACCCTGCCACCCCCCCCTCTCAATATTCCAGTGTGTTTAACAAAAGCTTCACACTATATCACAAGAAAAAAAACTATCAAGAAAGAAATCGAGATCAAAAAATACATCAAAAACAAAGGCAAAGTGACAAAAACATGAATCCTAAATGAGAAAAATACCCAAAGATGTATATGTGGTAAAATTTTCTTTAATGTAGATATGAAGGTTGGATAGGATGACATTATATGCTATGATGAGAACTAGTGGTTTGGAGATTCCTTAATAGTCATACCATGGTGAGAAACCCCAAAATTATGATTAAGGTGACAAATCAAATCCTTGACAACTTTTATTTATATGAAATGCCAATTTTTTGGAGATTCCATACAATCATGTTGGGTTGAAATTTTTTGAAAGTCTAATAGGAGGAAAAATATAAAAGTAGTCTCTTCAACAAAGAAGAAAAAGTCAAAATGAGCAATTGAAAAAGAAAAATGGAGTCATCATTTTGTTAAGGCTAATGGTTTATATGTACAAGGCATACCAAGAATATATTCACCTATTAGCTTGTTGGCACCAACTAGCAACATTGCATGAAGGAATAATAAATAAAATAGATATCTCTAGACACTCTTGATTATAGGTGACTATAAAAATTTCTAATACATGGCCAAGATCCAAAGTATAACTCATAGCCATATTTAGCTACCTAAAAATAGTAACAATTCCTTTTCTTGTGAGGCCCATCAAATGTTAAGTATTGTAATGGTGAAAATTGTATACAATATCATTTTGTATTCAGTTTTCTATCTATTGTTAAGAGAGTGCCTCAATGTTTTTACATTTTAAAGGTCTCTTTTCTTATGCAAACTATGTATCCCTTTTACATATTTCTATACACCTATCACTTAGCCCATTAATATGATTACACATCCTTATGCATTTTCCCTATTAACATATTTATTAGGCCAATTATATGCACATATTTCCATGTACCCAATTCTTATTGTAAAATAATATTGCAAGTATGATGTTGGCATATTGTGTTGTCATTATGTCAACCCTCAGTATGGTGTGATGTCTTTAATGCTTGTACTTGTATTTTGTTGATATGTGGTGATGATACTAAAATCAATGGTTGGACATGATGCTTTTATTGAGGCATTGTGCAAACTTATTGTGAGCAAGATGGGGAATCATGATGACATATTAAAATGATGATTATAAGTATTAGGATGAGGATTATAAGTATGATTATGGTGGTGATTGTCATGATCATGCTATAAACTATTATTCTCTCTCTCTTTTTCTCATGAGTAAAGAATAGTTGTTACAAAGATGTTCTAGTCTCTGCATATTGTTAAAAGAATAAGAATGCAAGATGTTGTACTGCTAACTGTCTAGGAGAATTCTCTGCATTTCTCTTCAATTGAAGATATGGACTTGTGGTTTGGTAATTAGCTTATTTGTTCTAAGAATGATGTATCTTTTTCTTTTTATGACACTTGAATTACTACAAATTGTTTTGGTAATTTCAATATGTAGATAGTTTGGTGGAAGGTGTGACCAGTTTGGGAAATGCATTGCATTTATCTCTTCTTTTGTGTTTTCTCGTGGATTGGTGGATGTTATTATGTTATATTTACTATGTCTTAGTCCAAGTTTCAAGTGTTAAGTGTACTACAAGTATGATTATCAATTTTCTACCTATGGCTTACTGTGAATGAAGTGTATTATATCCTTTTGTCTATGTTAGCTTAATTTAGTGTGAGTAGAAAAAAATAGTATAGAAATTATGTTAAAAGAAATATGATGGTGTCTTTGCTTTGTATTGGTGTTTATGATCATTGTGGAATTGGTTCGTGAGTGGATTGGATGTGTTTGAAGGATAATTGGTTGTTTGGACAACCTAGGGTACTTGCACTTCTGAATTGTGGTTTATGATAGCATGGAGAGTTGTGCTAAGGTGTTTTGGGTCTAGTCTATCTCTTGCCTCAATCAATATTTACTTCCTTTCCACTATGGAATTTTTTCGGGTTGACCTTCTAAGGGGATATACATTTCATGCCTACTTGTTTCATCCTATCCAAATTGGAGTATATACGCCACAACTGTGATGTTTTTCCAAGCTCAAAGATATGTTATAAGATTGATATAGGTCCTAATATTAGACTGTAATTGTTATCCTTTCTATGTTGATGTTTTTTGGGCCAACCTCTTGAATAGTGCATGTTTCATCATACTTGGCCAGCCTAGTGAAGGTTATACCGTTGCAAATGTGATGTTGATGGTGTTGATATGTTTATCATGGTTATCATTAATGGTTAACATTGATGTCAACATATGGGTTTATGTGAGGTTTTCTGAGTTTGTGATCCGGCATATGTTTTCCAATCTATTTGGTGCTCTGGAAGTTGTGCTCCGGATGATGTTCAATGTTGACTGATACTTGATTTGTGATTTGATGTAGTGTCCACCCTTGGTTTGACTTATTTTGAATAGAGTTGACTTTTATATTATGCTTGATAGACTTATCTAGACTATATTTTGATGATGATTACTCATGTGCTTCAGTGACTTATGATTGATGTTAGACACTATTGGACATATGCTATTTTTAATATCTATATGGATGCTAGTACTATCATGATTAATCATGTGATTTGATGATATATGTACTCGATGGATTTTATATGCTCACTATGTGATGGATTATTGATAGATTAGATTTATCATGGTTTTGATGATGATTATGATTACGCTAACCCTACTTCATGATTACATATGATGAGATGTTTATGTGATGTGTTTGACTATTGTTTGACTATCTTCATGATAGAGACGATTCCACATCACTCATTGCGAGCGAGATGTGTCATCGTGATTCTCTATCACTTGCCTATTCTATATATATGTATATGTATATGTGGTATTATCGTTTTGTGGTTGCAGGATTTTGCAGGTACCAGACATCGACTCCACCTAGCTTCACAGGTCCGAGCATGGCTTTAGTTCCAATGGCTTATGTGGTTTGGAGATGGCATGTGTTCCCCTCACATACTCTAGGTCTAAGTTGTTCATCGTGAGTAGTTAGCGTCTTGGCATAATTCGCCATGTCAGTAAGCTTGGTCTTTTGGTATTGTGAGTTCATTTTATGTGGCTCTTGATGTGTAATTTTATATTTGGTAATATTTATTTTAATGTATTTAATTTAGAAGTTTTGAGTATTTAATTATTTGGTATTTATATTTATTTAATAATTAACGTTTATTGATTTTACGATTATTTAATATTTGATAATCTTTATTGTTGTTTAATATTTATTTAATATTTGTGATTTAATCTTTAATGGTATTTGATTATTTAATTATTTATTTGACCTTCTATGGTTTGATATTTATTTGATATCTTATATTTATTTGGTTCTTTAATTTATTTTATTGGCTTTTGGTTTATTTGATTTTAATCCCCATTTGGATTATTTATTTACAGCTTATATTTAGTTAATAGTTTGACTTTTATTCCTAAGTGAGGTGTATGAACACATTAAATTAAATAAAGAAATAAAACAAACCCACTTAGCTGGATAAGTATATTTTATATTTACTTTACCAACCCTTCACTCTCATGGGTTAAATTCAAAATGGGTGAATAAATTATATTATATGGTGGGTTGGTAGAATATACTCCAAAATAGAATATTTTGATTGGCCGAGATTGAGGCTAGGGTTTTGGATTATTGTTGCCTTTTATTTTCATTCCCGTGAGGTTTTTCGGGTTGGTTGGCTCTTCTCTGGAAATTTCTCCAGCAAAGTGTCTTCTTGGTTTTGGTTTCTTCTCTCTTGGTTTTGGTTGGAGCTTGGATTGGATTTGGTTTGTCTTGTGGGAGCTCTTCTTCAGCTTCAATCCATTACTTCAAGTTGCAGGTTGGAGTTCTTCACTTTGCAATTTGGGTTTCAATGGCTTCTTTATGTATGCATTGTGTCTGCATTGTTTTGGGTCTGGGTTGAAATAATACTTTACTCTATAATTTTATTATTGTTGAAGGTAAATATTTGGAAGGGAAACTTTATGTTATGAGAGTTTTTATATAGTTGTCGGGATATATATATATATATATATATATATATATATATATATATATATAGGTTTTTCCTGTGTATGGCATTTCACGGCTCTGTGAAAATTGTTGTGAAGATCTTTGGATGAGAGTAGATTGGTCTCCCTTTGTGAGTCCTTTAGTTGTGATTGTTTGGTATTGTCTTCATTGGACTCTCTGTGAGTTTTGCAGTGGTTCTCTTTGTTTTATGCCATGAAGATAATTGATTAAATCTTGGTTTATAGTCTGAGATATTTTGGTTTGTTTATACCTATGTGTTCCTTGTTTCGAGGAATCTCTTTTTATATGTTTTTCAAGCCCTTTTGTAAAGTCTGGATTTTATTATTTTACCCAAAAGTTTTCTAAGTTTTCCGTAAGTCTTGTGCAAAAGCATTGTTTCTGCAAAAGAGTTGTTCTATAATGCATTTGTGCTGCTTTGTGCAAGCATAAGTAATGTCTCAGGATACATATCTACGATTCTGAAAACATAAGCGTTGTTCTTCTTGACAAAAGCGTTGTCCTTTTTGGTAGAAGTGTTGTCCTATGGGGCAAAAGTGCTAACCTGTCTGTGTTTTGTGTGTTTCCAGTTTTGGTCATTTCTTATGTATTTTCCTAAATTGATTTTTATACCAGAGGCTTTATTCGAGGTCTGTTAATATTTCCCAGTTATGGGTTTGATCAGTTTTGATAGTTTTGAGTATATTTGTTTCTCTATGCATTGTGAATATTTTAGACTCTCTTCCATGTGGATAGGCCATGGATGATTGAGATGATTACTATGATGTTTTGGACCAAAAAGTGAGGAGGCCTTGCTGTGATGTTATCTTTTATTTTATAGCAGCATTTGATGGCTTGATATGCCTTTGTTTATTGCTAGCCAAGAGGCTCATTTTGCTATATTGATGTTGTTGTAGCCTTTCTTATGTTGTAAGAGTATGTGTGGAAGTTGTTGGCTGCATTGAGTATTGTTTTCATGTAATTATGTAGTAGAGCCTCTTGTGATTTATTGTTGGGTCATGTTAGGAGGAGTGGGCTTCCTTGTGATGAACGGGGTCATGAGAGATAGGCTTGCATGAGGTTCCTTGTAAGGATGCATGAAATCTAGACCACCAGGGCACATTGGAGTTTTCCATGATTTGTAAATAAGTGATAACCTAATAATTGATGGGTTGGGTAGTTAGATTAATTAATAAGATGATAAATTAATTTGTGCCTCATGACTTAGTCCTAGGGAGGATGTTTTAGGATAAGCATGAGAAGGCCGTGAAGACGGTAAGCTAATCTCCCTTAGTCTCTCATAGGTTGAGATGGCTCCACATGTCCATCAGGATAGTGCCTTGTGCCTTATGTTATTATGTTTTTAGGATGACATGTGATGACACTCCACTCCTACTCGTGTTTCCCCTTTATGATTTATGATTATGCTTAATGGATGCATTTATGTCTTGATGATTTTTATGCCTCTGGGAGTTCATTCTTGTTGTATTGTGTGGGTTCTTGCTTGGGAGTCCTTTTGTGGTTAGTCTCTTTGGTTAGAGTGTCAACTTAGGTTTAGAGTGTGTGTTGGGACCTTGTGTCATCTCCTAGCATGGGGGGTGGTTCCATTGGTTCCACATGGTTGGAAGGTTGGTCCTTTTTAGCCATTGGGATGTTCTCTTGGATTCTTTTTGCATGGATGTGGATTCTTCTTCATGATGTATTATGGATGTAGCTTGTAGCATATTTATGTAATGGATAAGATAGAATGCATGTAATGTAACATTCTTGTATATAGTAGATGGATTCTTGTAGTAGAAAGAGCTATGCTCATGATGTATTTAATGTACTCATACTTGTAAGATGAATTGTAGTTGGAAATTGGAATTTAGGCATATTGTATTTGCTATTGTAGAGATGTGATCTTATGAATCATGGAAATAAGTGGATTATAGTTGGAATGGAATGGAATTTCATTATGGATTAGTTGTGTTATTTCATGGAATGTTTAGAGGCTAGTTAGAACGTTAAATAATCTTGAAAGAGGAATATTCGTAGATTAATAAGTGAATATGTTAGAAGATGTTAATTGAATCTAGTAAATAGGAATGATTCACATAGATGCATTGGTAGAAAGGAACTTATGCATATCATGAGGAATAAGTAATGTTGTAGGTTGCATATCTCATGGTTAAGGATTTAGAATATGATGCATTAATGAAGGTGAATTATACCTATCATGTTTGTAGTATGCTATTGTGGAATGAATTGAGTAATGAGGTTAAAGTACCCTAGAGAAAGATTATTGATGTTGCGTTATTTGATGAAATGAGCAATGATGTATGTTCATCTTGGTTAATTGGTTCATGAATGTAAATAGATGGAGATGTTATTTGTTGCATTAGTTGTTATTAGATGTTAATTAAGAAAAAAATTATCGCCATTTGTATATTATTTTTTAGTTTCTTTAGGGTATTTTGGCGGGCATTACATTTGAATTTCTCCATTTTATGGATATGGCGTTGATTGCTTGAATTCATGATTATCTTAATTTCATTCTCATTTTGCTAAGTTGAGAAGTGTTATTTTGGGTCCGATCCAATCCAATATTGGAGACGGTGTAACTGCATTCATGTAGCGTATGAGTTTCTATGATGGATGTTTAACGTGTTGATCTAACCAATTAAGAGTGTTGTGGTGTGGTCCACTTCTCATTCCTTCCCACTGATACTGGAGCATCCAGTGGTGTAAGTGAAATCTTGCATCACCCAAAAATATTTCATTTTGTTTAGTTTTCTTTTAATGTTTTTTGTATTTCTGGATACCCATTTGGACGAATCAATGATTCCAACTTTCAAAATTGACAAGCTACTTTTTCTAGCCGACTGCCCAAAATAGCAGGTTTTTATTTGAAGGCGGATGGAGCCCGAAATTTGTAGGAAGATTAAGGAAGGAAAAAGAAACACATTGGAAAAAGAATCAGGTCAAAAGAATTAACGGTTCAAAAGTTATTCAAGTTTCAGTTTCTTGAAAAACTGAAAAAAAAATCTTCCAAGTCAGATTTGAGGCATTAAACGGTGTTGAACAGGCCTGAAAAATGGCGGGACACTTAGAGAGTTTTCCGACGCTTCAAACAGTTCGTAAATCCGATTCTCGAATCAAAAGTTATGGCTACCGGTAGTTGGACAATTTTTGAAATTGGCCGTATTTTCATATTTCCAATTTCATGTTTTGGTATTTGTCCGCCAATTGGTAATTTCTAAATTTTGATTTCAGCTCCAAAATGGTGGACTATTTAGGACTCATTTTGAGGAAACTTGTAATAGTTTTTGGAGTTGAGCTTTTGGGAGTTAGTTTTTGGGTTGGAAATTATTTTGTAAGGGTTTTCAGAAAACTCTATAAGCTGTAAAGTGTTGCAGCCTATGAGGATTTATTCCTCTAGATTGAAATTCCATGAATTGCAGATAGTTTGATTTTAGATAATAATAACATAATCTTATGTGTTTCATTGCAATTTGTTGTTTTTTTCTATTTCTCGGGTTTGTTGGATTATTGGGGGATATTGTTAGATTTAGTTGATCATTGCTTGTACTAGGATATGGTGTTGTCACTGATGTCAACATATTCCCATGATCTATTCCAGTGAGTTTGGGAAGATTTTTGATCTAGTTTTATAGTTTGGTTTTGTTGATCACTATTTTGCAGAATCCGGTATTTCCTCCGATGTGATCAGATCTTGTGTTGAGACTTTGGGATATTATCTTGGATGATCTTGTGAATCTTCATTTCAGATGGTTCATGATTAGGTTCTCTCCAAGTTATCTTTCCTCATGACAGTTGCTAATTGGTTGTGCTCTTGAGCTTCTAGATGTTGATCGATGAAGATTTAAAAAGTGGTGTTGGTGCAGTTGTTCCAGATGATTCTAATATGTTTGTTGGTGTTTCCTAGTCATGTCCTATTTGTTTTGGTGATCCACATTGATCGTTGTGCAAGTTTTGGTGATTTTTATGAATCGGTGATGATTTTGGTGTTATGTGATATTTCTAATGGCGAAGCGTGTTGCGGTTGGTCTTAGCAGGATTTTCGATGGATGTGATCATTTGGGAATTTGAATTAGGTCCATGCTATGTAATGTAAATCATAATATTGGTCTGGTGGTTGATCTTTGTATCATGCAATGTAATTTTTGTAATTATAAGATGAGGGTTGAGGGTTTAGTCGACCTTGTTATCAAGGTTGATGATTTGTATATATAGGTGAGATGCTTATGTAATTTGTGTGTTGGTATTATGTTTGCATTATCAAAGAGAGATGAATGTGTGAACAAGGATATATCATTCAGTGAGGTGTTGAGGTGAGTTTGGTGTTGTAGAGTAGACAATTCTTCTTAAATGAAAATGTCAATAGGAATTTGTAGATGCTATCATTACAGTTCACTCCTTCTAGTTTGTAGTTTGAAATATATTGTAAGTCAGTGAGACTTCCCTGAGGGTTGTAGCCTTTCAGGAAAATATCTTTTGAGTAGTGAGCTCTAGGAAGTGTGCCTGAATGCATGTGCATTCCCTATTGTAATATTTTCACATACTACTATAGAGTATCTTGTTACTGTGGGTAGGCTCCCACCATGTTTTTTCCCTTAACCGAGTTTTCCACATCAAAAATCTTGGTGTTGTGTGTTGTGCAATTAATTTGGTTATCTAAGTATTGCTGCAGTTTATCAGTTCTTATTTTGAAGTTTAATTTTCTAGATCCGGTGACGATTGATTCACGCCCCCTCTCAGTCTTCCTCCTTGATTGTTTCTAACACAGTTTTCCTCTCATCACCCACCACAAGAATTCTTAGTGTAGACCTATTTCAAATTTTGTTTGGCTAACTTGGAAGGTTATGTAGTCAAGAGAATAGTATAATTAAAGCATGATCAAAATTAATAATGTAATGGAAGATATGCAAGATTGAGAAACTAAATCCGACTGATGATTGATGTGAGAACTTGTGTGAAGTTGTGTAGTCTATTGTTGGGGTTTGGAAGTTGTTTCAACATTGTTGTTTGTGGTAGTTGTATCTTAGTGGTGGTTTTTCTTTTCTTTCTTTCTCTTTCGACAGTGAGCCTTTCTGGGCAATGAGCCCTCTCACAATGAGCATTCTGGCACTGGGCCACCTTTGTAAAAATCACCTTAACTAGTGTCACCCTAACAAGTGTTATAATATTGAGAGATAACATTATCCATGGTTTTTCCCTTCTAGGGTTTTCTACATCATATTTGGTATTCATTATCAGTGTGTATGTGTGTGCTTTCATGATTAAATCTATTTATATTAAATAATTAATAAGTTGGTTATTCTGGATGTGTAAAAGTTAAAAAAATTAATGGACAACCGATTCACCCCCCCCCTCTCAGTTGTCCAAGCATTCAACAATTTGTATCTGAGATTTTGTTCCTTGGGAAAGAGCTTAACCGCTTGAGGTAGATCTGATGGCACATAAACTAACTATTCCTATTTTTTAGGGATCCGACTATGGCTTCTGGAAAGTGAAGATGAGAGGTTACCTAATCTCCTAGGGTTACAACACTTGGAGAGTAGTAGATACTAAGTATGTATTGCTAGAAAATGGTCTTACTACTCTCGATGAGATTAAAGCTTCTGAAGAGAATGAAAAATAAAGGTATGTCATCTTTAGTGCTTTACCGAAAACTAAATAAAAAATATTATTTCATTAAGTATTGCTTAGGAAGTCTGGGAAAAGTTAAGGGAAATCTATGAAGGAAATTGTTGGTATTATGGATGACTTCGTCATGTGTTGCATTAGTTTTGTCATTGATGTCAACACTTATCCTCTTGGAGGTCTACATTGTTGATTTGGCACTATGGTTATATTGCTTTATTATTGAACTGACACATTGTGTTCACCAGCATGGTTAGTGGCTTATGCACAGTCACTGGTATATGTTCACCAGTAGGATATATTGTTCACCGACAGTGATAATAACTTGTTATAACCTGGAGATCATTTGGCTACGTCGAAGACATGGATTGGATGTTTGGATCTGGTGTTTTTCTTATTGGTCTAATTGGGTTGACAAATTTGCCTTTACTGATAGATAGGTCTAGGTTATGGACCGATACATGATATCTATTCTAGATCAGCACGACACATCTTGGAAATGGTTTATTAATTGGATAATGTGGTAAATGTATTGAACCGACATATTGTATCATATCAAGACTTATTTGTAATTAATTTTAGTGTAATATCTTTAGTGAGTTGACCTCATGTATAGGTCTTAGGTTTTGTGTAAATGATTGTAAGATCTTATAGAAGATCATCATGATGAGTGTGTGGGAATATTGAAGAGTGAAAATAAGCAGATTCTTGTGCGAATCACACAGACATTATCTGAAGGTTGAAGGAAGGTTATGAAGGTCTTTGACACTCATGTTCAGAGCTTAAACTGGCACTAAATCCAACATTACAGATGTTATTCTGAGGCAGTATATTATTATTGGATTTAACCATCCAATTGTAGTTAGTGTGACTCCTATTTTGTGATTGAGCAGTGAGCTCTAGGAAGTTGGCCTTTCTACATGTGCAGACCCTATTTGTATACACTTACTATCTGCAGTAGTATCATCTAATTGTGGGTAAGGTTTTCCACCATGGTTTTTCCACTTATAGGGTTTCCACATCAAAATATTTCTGTCATGTGTTATGCATGTTGTTTCTCCTTCTATTTCATGCATTAAGTTATATCGGTACTACTATAACTATTAATATATCTTATCGACATTTAAATTTGGTTTACCGACACTAAGTTTCAAGTTGAAAAATTTGTATTTGATTTGGAATTTATTGACAATTGGTTCAGAACTAATTCACCCCCCCACCCTCAGTTGTCCTTCCTGGTTCCTAAAAATTGGTATCAGAGCCTAGTCCTCTTTTTCTAGAAGCCTAACAACTTGAGGAGATCCTATGGCAACAAATATTTTCAGGAAGGATAGTCTGAAACTTGATGGAACTAACTATGGTATATGGAAGATTAGAATGGAAACACATTTGAACTGCATTGGAAGAGATATATGGGATGTTACTAAGAATGGCTATGTTGGTCCTACTCTGAATCAACCTCATCTATAGACATTGGCTAAGGACTTGGAGAATGATTGCAAAGCAACAGAAGCACTTCTGAGCGCATTATTAGATTAGCAAATCATGGGATTATCAGACCGATCTACTACTAAAGCTATTTGGGATAAACTGGAAACATTGAATGAAGGAGATACCACTGTCAAAATTACAAAACTTGAATGTTACCGAGTCAGGTATGAAAATTTAAAAATGGAAGAAGACGAAAGAATTTATGCATTTTTGGAAAGAGTTAATGAAATTGTTTTAGGAATACAATGTTGTGGAGGATCATTAAGTGAAGATGAATTGTTTTCTAAAGTCTTAAGAGCTTTGTCACCGGCTTACAAAATGAAAGTGACTACTATTAATGAGTTGATAACAATGCCTAATACATCAGTTTCTAGAGATAATCTGGCTGGAAAACTTTCTGCATTTGAGATTGAAGAGTTTGGTCTTGTTGCTACAGTCAAAACTGATATAGCTTTCAAAGCATCATCATTTGACAAAACTGATTGGAAAGCACTTTATGCAAAAGAACTTGAAGATATGAGAAGAGAAAATGAAGAACTTGAAGAACTTGAAGCATTATTTGCAAGAAAGATGCCTAAAGGTCCACTAGGAAGTAAGTATGAAGGTAAAGCACCTTTCATATGTATCAATTACAATAAATTTTGTCATATGGTGTCTAGGTGTCCTGATAGACATGCAAGACTAAGGGAGGAAGCAAAAAGAACATATAAGCCTAACCCTGAATATCAGAGATATAGATTTAAGAAAAATATAGATAAGTCATGTTACTATGCAGATGAAGGTGTTACAGATGATTCAGATGAAGATCCAACAGATACTGGATGGGCTTTTGTTGCAATAAAAGAAGATCAATCGGTACCTATTGTCAAACCAGTAGAGCAGGCACTGGCAGCAAAAATTGAAGAAAAGGATGAATGGATCATTGATAGTGGATGCTCACATCATATGACTAGTGATAAAAGTAAATTCTTATCATTCTGGGAATGTAATGAAGGTCTAGTAAGATTTGGATATGATAAAGCTTGTTCAATCAAAGGAAGAGTAACTATATCTTTGGATGGTAAGCACAATACTGAAAATGTTTATTATGTAGAAAGTTTAAAGAATAATCTTTTGAGTGTTGGTCAATTAGTTGAGAAAGGATTTGTTATAATTCAAGAATGGAAAATGCAAAATCATAAATAGAACTGGATTGGAGATTGCAACTGGTAATCAAACTAGAGGTAATATCTTTCATTTGAATACCAGTGATAAGACATGTTTGATTGCACACATTGATGAAAGTTGGTTATGGCATAAGAGACTCTGTCATGCAAATTTTGATTGCATTGTAAAGATCTGTACAACTAAGGCAATAAGGGATTTACCTAAGATTGTGAAACCTCATAATCCGGTATGTAAGGAATGTCAAATGGGAAAGAAAGTTAGAACAACATTTAAGAGCATTTATGAGAAATCCAATAATATTCTTGATTTAAATCATACTGATTTTTGTGGTTTGGCAAGAACAAGAAGTCTTCAGGGAGATAGATATTTTATGCTAATAATTGATAATTATTCTAGAATGTGTTAGGTTACTTTTCTTAGGGAGAAATCATAAGCTTTTGGGAAATTCAAGATATACAAGGCAATGGTAGAGAATGAAACCGGCAAGAAAATCAAATGTTTGAGATTTAATCAAGGAGGAGAATTTACATCTAGGGAGTTCAATGCATTGTGTGAAGTGAATGGAATCAAAAGACAACTATCAACACCCTGAACACCCCAGCAGAATGGAGCTGTGGAAAGGAAGAACAAAACTATTCCGGATGCAGCAAGAACCTTGATGTTGGAAGAAAATCTACCTCATGTGTACTGGAGAGAAGCAGTGAATACAGTGGTTTACACTTTCAACAAAGTTCACATCAAAAGTGAAATTGGTAAGACCCCTTATGAACTATGGTTTGGTCATATTCCTACTCTTAAGTACTTTAGAATATTTGGATGAAAATGTTATATTAGGAGAGATGAGTATATTGGCAAATTTGATCCTAGAAGTGATGAAGGAATATTTCTTGGTTATTCTTCTAGAAGAAAGGCATATAGATGTTATAATAAAAGATTACAAAAAATCATTGAGTACTAATGTGTAGATAGATGAACATTTTAGAGGAGATTCAAGATCTGTAGAACCGGCAGTTGAAATTATTATAAATGAACTGACATAGATTGCACTGGTACAGAGTGAAGATCTAATCACATCGGCATCATCATAAAACTCAAATGTGACTGAAGAACAACAACATGTAAGTGGAAATCAGAATAAACCCAGGTATGTAAGATTGAATCATTCAGAGAATAAGATAATTGGAAAAAAAAATCAAGGTGTTATGACTAGAGGAAGATTGACAAATGAAGAGGTATGTTTAATTTCTCAAGTTGAACCAACATCTGTTATTGAAGTGTTAGTGAACGGATTTTTTCCTTCCTTTAAATTAAAGAATTTCACACTCTGTCGCCTTCCTTAAAAGACAATAGCTCACTATATAGTTGGGTAAGTGTAAAATATACTACTTCCCTCTTAATTTTTGATAGGTACAGCTCCCTCCATTAGTTATTCATGGAATAATCTAATTAATTTCAATTGGTATGCTTTTAACCTAAAAGCACGTAAGGCTACCTACTTCATTCTTAGATGAGAGGCTAATGATTTATACATATTTCAGAGAAAAATTGTTCTTCAAAATGCTTAAACATAAGAAATGGAAATGATCGAAACAAAGTTTGAACCACCAGTTCAATAGTTCATAAATAGAAACAAATGAGAGAAATAAAATCACTTTTCAAGCACATATCTTTTGAAACCTATAGGAAGGAGTCCCAGAATAATAATAATGTTCTGCACTGGAAAGGTGATCACTGTTGTTTGATTAGATCAATATATGCAAAGATATATCACTACATGGATTCAAAACTCAAAGGTTTCTCTTGCTCCCAAAACAACACGATCTTTTTGTGTGTGTATATATATATATATCATGTAACAAAGACACAACAATACATTTATAAACCCTTTTCAATTTCAGATTTCTAAAGTTTGATGACTTCCTTCGACAAAACAAAACTTCTAAAAACTAGCAAGAAAAACTAAGTAAACTCACAAAATTCTAACCAAAATCTAACCCCTATTATGTCTATCTTAATTTAATTTATAGTCTTTTGAACAGAGGAGGTCTCCCTGAAAACTCGACCTCCTCAAATCAGTTATGAAAACCAACAAAGTATATTTGGGATAGATGTCTTGAAGTCATTTGTATAAACATGAAAAATACATAAAAACAGAGTTTGAATCAACGCGTCATGCTTCCTTTCCATCACCATCTTCTCCTCCGCTTCTCTGGGCATCGTGGATGGTTGCAAGTTCCTGTATTATGGATTGGTTCAGATTCTTCTTAGCATTGAGTTTTACCTTGGCAGCCTCCTTATTCCATCTGTGCTTCACCATCTTTTCGTTATGCTTTGGGAACTGATCACTACTGATAAATATCATGGACTCGATCCAGGCGACCTGTGTTATATCCTCTGGAGTGAAATTTCCTTTCACTTTGATCTTCTCCATGCATATCCTGAAAGTCTTTATCGCATCTTGCGCATTTAGCCCACAAATCCCCAACTGCCAATCATGGTCTGGATTAACCACTTTGTTGTCGTTAACTAGACTGCATTGGAAGTCCTGAAGTTCATACACAGAAGTCTTGGCATCAGAGATTATAGATTTGAAGGTGAGTACCCACCACATTATGGTCTTCTTCAATACAAAGAGTTGGCATTCATCGCTTATCAACTTGATGGAATGCTCTGTCAGGAATCTAGTGACTCCATATTCTTCTATCTTAGTGAGCATAGGCAAAACATTCTACAATTTATGTTCCTCTTTCTCCCATGGCGAAGTCTAGTTCTGAATTTTTGCAATAAGGATCTGTATCTCATCACATAACTTCTGAGAGCTTGTGATATATTTTTCTCTATCTTTAATTACTCCTTCGATCCATCCCTCAACAGCCTCCATAATTCTTTTAGCTCATTGAACCTAACTCATTAGCTTTTTATTTTCTGGTGAGGTAGGATCAAAGTTCTTTGTAGCTCGGGATACGGGAAGTGCTCTGAAGCAACCAATACTATCAATGAATTGGGCAAGAATGTTTATCTGCCACTGTATCTCTCTCTTCTCTTGTTCGTCTTTTTTTGACCTGGTCAACATTTTCTTAGCCGATACCTGGAAGAAATGGTTATCTGAATCTCTACTCATGTTTCCAAGCTCCACCTTGGTGACCTCAAAATCCTCCATACTGACTTCATTATCTTCATCCTTGGGCTTGTATGAGGCAATCTCGGCAACCCACTTTCCAGTTCCTTCATCGCTATCTAGGCGAGCAGTTGTTTTGAACCTTTTTGGCTTGGGGCCCTTCTCTGTGTATTTAACCACCATGTCCTGAATTGGAATGGTCACGGGAATGAAACTCCACTTTTTATTTACCGAAGTGGTTAACCACTTAGGAGTTGCGCTCAAACTGGTCATTCCCCCAATAACTTTAGAGGGTGGCGTCATTGCTAGGGTAACCGCATGGGAATCCATGGCATTAACAATATTGCTGTCAAGATCATCAACTTCAAATATCTAAGCATCAAGAATTTTATCCTTCACCTCAGCCTCTTTGGTTTGGTCCATTCTTTTCTGTGTGGCACTTCATGACCTGGTATGTCGAGGAGCAGGGAAGTCCAGAGCCGGGTTAGGCTTGTGCTTAATATGAGATGAATTTTTATCCTTACCTGCATGAATAGGCATAGAAGAAAGATTAGAAAAAGACTTTGGTGAACGCAGAGTAACCTCACTATTTCTCATGGATTTAGACTTGGTGCCTAATTTCATTGCTCTTTTCCTTCCAACCCATTCTAAGGTTCTCTCCAACACCCTTTTTATTTTTAGCTGAATATCGTCTTCTTCTTCCAAATCCCAGTTGATATAGGACACATCAGTTTCAGCTTGAGCTAAGTATCTAGGTTCAAACAGCTCTAGATAGTCTTCCTCAAGCCCATTTATGTCAAGTTTTACCTGCAGCGAAATAACTTGTTCCAACACCATTCTCATGTTTTCCCTTTTGAAAACCTTGAGTTCATCATTGTAGTCTTCCCAGAAGTCTTCTAATTGTGGGATTGGGAGATACAGCATTAGACCAAGACTTCAAGAGAAACCCTTATTATCAAAACCTTTTCTTTCATGATACAATGAGAAATTAAAGTTTTTTCAAATCTACCCCAATGCTCAAAGCGTCTGACATCAAACTATAGGATAAAGTCCCCAACTAAATAGGGAAGTGATCCTCCCATCTATCCCTAGGTTGTGCCTTCTTAATCACATTAGCCAGTTGCCTACAAATCTCTCCTCAGACAAAGAAATCTAAACAAAAACGAGGAAGATTAAAGGGATCTTCTTCAAAACCACCTACTCTTATGTAGAAAAAGCAAGGGAACTAGATAAAGAAGCTACCAAATCTCTTCACCAATGCCTGTGCATCCTCAGGTATCCTCTTTTCTTTCATGTTCTTTAGTTCGTAGCACAAATCTCCCAGGAAGGCATTATGTACCCTCCTGAAGTCTTGCAAGGCATTATATTTTTGTAACATTGGATAAAAATCATATACAGAGACCTCCCCTTCTCCTTCAGTGAGCTACCTAGGTATCTCCACTATCTCCTTAACACAGGCTAGACAATATATCAGGTATGAGGACATGTAGAAATTCTGTTTAAACTGTTTGGCCATACTTAGTTGCTCCCTCATGGAACCAACAATCAACTTTGCCCAATCGAGGTATTGCTTTCCTTCTAATACGAGCTGCACATAGAAATAAATCCATTCGTCTAAACTATAGGCTTCCACCAAGCCTCTGACTTGGTGCAATAGTAACATGACATCGTGAATGTGAGGAAGAATATGGTTCTTGTTGGGATTCTTAGGAAATCTTGAACCACCCCTTTGGGGAACCTTCAACCAATATTTTGCTACATTATTCCGGTGCCCGACCCTATTAGAGTTGAACTCCATGATGGATTGGGGGGGAGAAAAGTTTGAAAACTGGTAGTTGGGGAGTCTGAAAATAGAGGAAATTACCTCACGATTAATGGCAAGGAGGGTTTCGCCATTATCTCTCCTGATAGTCTCAGCAATTGGATCATACCTAGCAATACATTCTCTAACCAATTCGGGGCAAGGGATAGCTAGAGGAAAGGTTGTCACCTCTATAAGGCCACTACTTAGAATTTCCAAACCAAAAGAACCATCGATCCCCTTGAACAACCTTTCTTTTAAAGCTTCAATATTTTCCCCCTTTAAGTCTGTGTCACTGACTATAGGCTCTGTACATGCAAGACTAAAAATGTTCCCAACAAGGTGTAATGTGGACTTCATAACTCGTAAATGACCAGCCTTATTTTCTCAGCAAATTCTACTATGAGAGAAGAAATGCAGGTAAAAATCACTTGAGAGGGCAGAAAACAAACTCACCTTCACAGTTGAGAGCAATTTGGCGATTACCAGCAAACAAACCTTCTATCCAAGAAAAAGGACTCCGCAACAATGAAGAATAGATTTTCAGAGGATTAATTCCTTCATACCTTATAGAAAGAACAATGATACGTAGTTATTAAGTGCATTAATTCCAATCATCAGTTTGAATGTGTTGAGCTTGTGGATTGGACATCGCACGCACACATTGAATGCATGGCAACATTTTTGAAGTAATCGTCAGTTCCCAAAATGATTACTTGCCTCGAAAACTTAAACAGTCAATGTCACCCAAGATATGGTTTGACCTTCCTCATATTTGACAATAAGTATACCATCATATCCTTTAGCCCATGGGACCCACCTGATTGAACATGCATGAACAAACTGAACAGACTTCACTGGGGTTCAAATAGTTCAGGATGTACACCGCGCCTAGGAAACTTCTCTTCTGAAAGGATTGACTATGTTAAGTGTTGTTGACCTTTTGAACCAAATTGAACATGTTGAACACCCCCAAACCCTTTGCACTAGGTTCAAGGAGTTCACCACCTGGAGAGAGATAATATAACATATCGTCGAACATGACCCGTAAAAGAACCGCTGCAAAAAACACTTTGAGCAAATGTTAGTATGAAAACCTCCTAGATACCTATGAACCTGCGGAACCTAAATGAACCTCATGAACCTACTTCAAAATGGTTCAATGAGTTCACGGGGTACAAAACTGATCATTAAAACTTGGAATTTCCAATTTAAAGACAATTTATAAGCTGAATAAGGTTTTGGACTGAGGAATCCCAAGAAAAGTGAGGATTTCAAATAAAATTTAATAGGGTGATTTACTCCTGTTATGAAGGATAAACGACGTGGTAACATGAAGCATGTCAAGATGAACATTGGATAAATGAAATGGAAGAAGAATTAGAACAAATTGAAAAGAATTATACTTGGACACTAGTTCCCCGACCTAAAGACAAAAATGTAATTTGAACTAAATGGTTATATAGAAATAAACTTAACGAGGATGGTGAAGTAATCAGAAACAAAGCAAGATTAGTTTGTAAAGGTTATTCACAAAATGAAGGAATTGATAATAATGAAACCTTTGCACTGGTAGCTAGAATTGAGGTGGTTAGACTATTTCTTGCATTTGCAGCTCACAAGAACTATAAAGTTTATCAGATGGATGTAAAATGTGCATTTTTGAATGGAGATCTTGAAGAGGAAGTTAACATTGAACAACTTGATGGATTTTCTTTGACAGATAATAAGGATATGGTTTGCAGGTTAAGGAAAGCTTTATATGGATTAATAAAGCAAGCTCCCCGATCCTGGTATGCTAAATTGGATAAATATCTTTTGAAGCTTGGTTACACAAAACGTAATGTTGACAACAATTTGTATTACAAAGTTACCAATGATGATATTTTGGTTATTGAAGTATTTGTGGATGATATTATTTTTAGAGGTGAAGATGGATTATGTAAAGACTTTGCTAATAAGATGTAGGAAGAATTTGAAATATCTATGATTGGAGAGATAAAATTATTTCTAGGTTTGTAGATTTCACAAACAGATAAAGGTATATTCATATGTCAAACAAAGTACTTGAAGGAACTTTTGAAGAAATTTGGTATGGAAAACTCCAAACTGGTAAGTACTCCTATGACTACAACTGATAAATTGACATTGAAGGATGATTCAACTCCTATTAATCTGACAAGGTACAAATCTATGATTGGAAAATTACTGTATTTAACACAAACCAGACCTGATATAATGAATGCAGTATGTATTGTTTCAAAATTTCAAAGCAATCCTAAAGAAAATCATGAATCAACAAGTAAAAAGGATTTTCCAATACCTACAAGGCACAACAAATCTTGGTTTATCATATCATAAGGATGAAAATTTTGATTTATGTGCATATACAGATGCAAATTGGGCAGGAGATGTAGATGACAGAAAGAGTACCACTGGCGGTGCATTCTTTCTTGGCAGAATATTGATTTCATGGATAAGAAAGAATCAGATTTGAACATCATTATTTACAACAGAATTAGAATATGTTGTAGCAGCAACTAATTGTACTGGGGTATTATGGATCAAGCAAATATTGAAGGATATAAAGGTAATTGTAAAGAACCGATAATTATTTATTGTGATAATTCAACAACAATTGATATATCAAAGAATCCAGTATTTCACTCTAAGACAAAGCATGTTTCTATTAAGTACAATTTTATGAAAGAGAATGTTGAAGCAAATGAAGTGATATTGGTGTATGTGAATACTAAAGAGAAAATTGTAAATATCTTTACAAAGTTTTTGCCTAAGGAAACATTTGAATATCTCAGAGAGCAACTTGGGGTAATTTGCCCATCGACAGAGACTTAGATGTTGAAGATGGGCATCAAACCAACAAGAACTAACATAAATATCTTTTTCCGACTTTGATGAAGGAGAGATACTTCTCAGGGGGAGTAATTGGTTGTATGTTAAGATCTTTGACTCTTAATTGCTTTGGCATTTTATGTCAAAGGGGGAGAGATATCTATGGAAAAACTTTGTACTTTGGGGAGAGATGTATTTTTGGTTTTGGTTTCTGTTTTGGCACAAAACTTTGTATTGATCTATTTTGGGAGATTGTTGGTTTATTGATTTTTGGCATTCTGTTTTTGGCACTTAGACATTTTTCCATCTAGTGTTGCCATCAATGCCAAAGGGGGAGGTTGTTGGTATTATGGATGACTTTGTCATGTGTTGCATTGGTTTTTTCATTCATGTCAACACTTATCCTCTTGGAGGTCTACATTGGTGATTTGGCACTATGGTTATATTGGTTTATTGTTGAACCAACACATTGTGTTCACCAACATGGTTAGTGGCTTATGCACGGTCACCGGTATATGTTCACCACCAGGATATATTGTTCACCGACAATGATGATAACTTGTTATCATCTGGAGATCATTTGGCTATGTCGAAGACATGAATTGGATGTTTGGATTTGGTGTTTTGCTTATTGGTCTAATCGAGTTGACAGATTTGCCTTTACCGACAGATAGGTCTAGGTTATGGACCGATACATGATATCTATTCCAGATCAGCACGACACGTCTTGGAAATGGTTTATTGATTGGATAATGTGGTTGTAGTCACGTAAATCTGTCTAGTTTAATTAAATGAATATTTGCTATTTATTTAATTAAAAATCCACTAGCCATCAGTTAATTAAATTAATATTTAATTAATTCATCTTCAAACAGTCTCCTATTAATTAAATAAATTATTCAATTTATTTAATTCACTATACCAAATTCACAATCAATTAAATGAATAAAATATATTTATTTAATTAAATCCTCCTTTTCCTCTTTTAAATAAATTAACATTTATTTTGATCATTTAAAAACCCCCCCACTTGCATTTTCCTACAAATGCAACTTGCACACATTTATTGAAATAAACTAATTTTATTTTAAATAAAAATTCTATTTTCCCTCATCCACCAAATCCAATTGCAAAATCTAATCCCCTTCTAGATTCTTCTAACCCCTTCCTAATTAGCCTAATCCATCCCCTAATTATTGTCACATTCCTAAGCAAAATGGAGTCACTTCTCAAAGACTTCAAAAGTCTTTGAAAAGCATTTAATGCTTTGTGTGTTCAAACAACTTAACCTCTAAAGTCTTCAAAGACCACTAATGGCTCTTACATGACCATTAATGGCTCTTACATAACCATTTATGGTTATTTCAAAACTTGTCCCCCCAAGGATTTATTGCTTTGACCATATTTATCCCTCTTGCCTTTGCACAAGAATTTATCCATTGGATAAAAGCTTTATTCTTTGAATAAAGAGTTTATTCATTCAATTAACCTTGACTTTAACTCCCAAAGTCATGTCAAGCATTTAATGCTTATTCCCTCTCCTCTCAACCTATCTCACATTGACACTTGTCATCTTGGGATTGGGTTGAAAGCCCTCACATGGATTTGAAATCATTCAATCCTGACCCTTGTTAAGATTACTCAATCTCAACCATCCATTGCTCCATTTTTCCTATAAATAGAGCCTATTTCTTCACAATCCAGATCCTGAAAAACTTGTATGCATTTAACCTATAGGCATTTTAGAGAGCATTTAGCATAGCAAACTAATATCTTTATTATTTTAGTTAAAATCAATCATTTTAATAGCATCTAGTATTTTAGTTTTTCATTTCCCATTTGAAGCAAAATACTCAAATCTCAATCCTCTATAAGCATCCATAGTGCAAAAAGCTATTGAGAGCTACACTATTTTGGAACTTGGAGAGGAGAGGAACAAAGGAGAAGAAGCTAAGAGCATGTTAGGAGGTATTTGGAGATGCCTCATCATATTTCCTTCTTTAGTTAAATATGTTTTCATGTTTTTAGTATCTCTTTTGATATGCCTGTTTAGATTAGTTTTTGATTGATTAACACTAATGGTTTCTTGTGTGTGTGTTATTTATCTCAGACTAACATTGTCCACTTTGCAAAGCATCATTTGGTGAACCCGACGTGAATCGAACACCCAAGAAATCATTTTTTTAAACCAATAACATGTTTGCATGTTGAAATTGTCACACAGGTTGCGCTTTAGCGCTATTGATCGCGTTCTAGCACTATTGATACTTGTTGTTCTAGCGCTATTGTTCTTAAAATAGTGCTATTGCATCATTATTAGCACTTTTGAAACTGTTTTGGTGCTATTGACCTTGTTTCAGTGCTTTTGCCCTCTCTGTCTTTCTTTTTCTTTTAGCGTGTTTGTGTTAAATAGCGCTTCTGTTCAAAACACAGACTCTCGCTATTGTAACAGAACATTGTACAAAGGACCTTGTAATAATAAAAATGAAAAAATTTAGGCTTGTGGAAGCCCCCCTTAGACATGGATTTTACTAATCGGTTGTTGTTTGTGCAGGTTTAAAAACTCACTCTTTAAAATCACAAAATTTATTTTGGTGTTTTAAAACTTGAACAAAACAAACTTTCCTTGTTTTCTAGTTAGGGTCACTCATTTCTTTGGTGCATTAAAACTGAACAAAACAAACATTTGTTTTCTTACAAGTTAGGAAACACACTTTATTTGGTGCTTAAAATCAACAATTCCATTTTCTTGCATCAAACTAAAGAATTTACAATCCACACTTCAATTTTTGGTGCACATAAAATACACAATCCACTTGTTTTGATTTTTACAAATGATTTTACTTCATGCAAATATGTTTTTCATTAAGTTGACCAGGATTTCAAATTCTAGTTTACTCAAACATATTGCCTTTGAAGTTAAAACGAACACCATGACTGTTGGAGCAACATCTCCAAATAGTTAGATCACATTGCAATGATGGATTAAAAAGAACAAGTGTTTTTCATGCTTGGCACACTTGTGCAAAAAGGTTGGTTGAGTGGTCCTAATTCTAACACACACAATCCTCTCCCTTGGCTTTCGTGGTCCTAGGTGCAAGTGAAAAGTGTTAGTAACACTCAAAATTTTATCTTTTTAAGAGAGGCCTACCAAGAGACACATCACTCTTGGGAACGACCTCACGCGGTAAATCCTTTGAGCCACTATAAAAATCAGGTGAGAGCAAAAGTTGTAGCCTTGGGTATAGTTGTTCCTACAGTGTAACTGGCTGAAAGGACAAATGGGCCCCACCACCAGTTACAAGGCTCTTAAGTGAGTCACTGCAGAATGAACTTATGTCCAAAAACATCGAACATGACTAAACACCTTTAAGTAGTAGCCCACCTATTCTATTGATTGAGGATATTTGCGATATAATTTAGTGCAAGAGCATAGATGGTTTTGCTCCCAAGATACTCACCATACATATTTCCTTGAGTAGAAACATAGCTTTTTGAAAAGTCACTTGTGACTTGATAAAAGTGGTGACTCCCCCATCATAGGGATCATCTATTTGTTATGCTCGTGCAAGACTTAGTATATCAGATCCTTACTTGCCACGGTAGGATTCATAAGGTATGTAGTACCAAAGTCAAAGAAATATCAAGATGTGGGCTAAATTTATCACAACTGGCCATTTGACCTTAGGGATAAAAAGTGTTTGAAATGTCTTCGTGTTAGTCAAGACCAAGTACAAATTGAGCCGACTTCAGGATTTGGAAATACACCTTAAAATACATCTAAAGGAAGGGTCATATACAAGTCCAAGGATTGGGTTGATCTAGACCCATACTCATTTGTGCCTTTTAAGGCAACATTCTTGTGTTTGTGTGCTTGCTTTGTTTTCTTGTCAAAGAAGAATCAAAAATCACTTCCAAAAACAAAGTATTCATCCAACCAAACATTTCTCAAAACAACCAAAAACATCAAAAACAAAGTGCAAACAACAAAAGTATCAAAACTTTATGACCATTCTTCACATCTTGCGAAAGAAGAAGCATCATCAGAATATCAACTTGAAATGAAGACCATTAAGCTCAAAGGCTTTGATCAAAAGGAGGAAATTCTTCTATATAAATAAACAAATCTTTGTCTCCCATAGAGTTTTTTTGCGTCACATGCGTCTCTACCTTCAAGGCAAAACAAACGAATTTGATTTAGAATCATTGAACCACAGAGCTTTTATGCAATATAGAGCTCTGAGTTATCACAAAAACCAAGGAGGTAAGATTAATCCCAACTTTTTCCCAAACGTCTGTATCACATACAATACAGCTCGAGAAATACCACCAACACCCGAAAGAGAAGAGGTGGAGTTTGTCCCATTTATGACACAAAGTTTTTATTGAAGTTGAAAACATTTCATCCATTATCTTGCTCATACATCATCACTTCATCATCAATCCGTCCCAACTCTCAAAACATTAAAAGGTTCTTATCCCAAGTTCTCTTTTAGATATTGCTTGAAATAAAAAACATCACATCACTTTTTAGATTGTTTCTACATCTAGGATAAGCTCATCCTAAGAGACACATCTACGTAGGTCAAAACTAGTTCACGATTGAATCCTCTCATTACTAGGTAGTTCAATCTGTAACACATCTCAGATTTCTCTACACCTTATCACATCAAAACTTATCAAACAAGCAAGCAATTCAAAGAAGGAATTTCAGTTACATCTACCTTAAAAGTGCTAGAGATCCACATACAACACAATTCACCAACCATCAATCTCTCATTTCATCAAAAACTCATCATCATTTTCTCACAACTTCAAAAAAAGCTTGTAAGCAAAATGGCTCAAACCCGACCATAGTCAAGGCAACGAGAAATAGAAATGGAAGAAGAAGAAGAGGAAAATCTCAATGAATTCCAAGAAGCACTTGGAGGAAATGTGAATGATGAAAACCCAAGTACCCCTACTCCTACAACAATAAAAGGGCCCAGCATAACCCTCTCTTTAACAGACTTTTTGACAAAATACTTAGGAGCAATGCGGATGCTCACTTTTTAAAGCTCGTCCAAGAAGGAGAAAAACTCCCCTCTAACTTTGATCTTGCCAAATTAAGACAAGAATCATAATGACAAAGTCACCATGAAGAGGAAAGAGATAGAGATCCCATCAGATACAACATTCCTCGAGGTAACCCACCACCTCCTCCTCCAACTGAAATGGAGATGTTGTGGCAACAAGTCGAGAATCTCACCCAACAACTTCATAGTGGTGTCAAAACTAACCAATTCTCACTCAAAGACATATGTCCCTATCCTTTCGATAGGAATCTTTACATGCCACCCTTTCCACGAGGATTCGAAACACCCAAATTTGAAAAATATAGAGGAAAGGGAGATCCTTGTGACCATGTCAAAGAATTTCATTCCGCTTGCCTCGAAGTGGCATATGAAGACACATACCTAATGCGCCTCTTTCCCCAAAGCTTGGGAGGAACAACCACATCATGGTTTTCCCGACTACCAAGTGGCATTAGAACATTTGAGGAACTCATCCAGAAGTTCCTAGCTCATTACTCTCATAACATTGAATGTGACATCACCATGGCTGATCTGTGCAACACTAAACAAAAACCAGGTGAACTATTCTCAGTATTCCTGCAACGATGGTGTCAAATGTCTAGCAGACGTTCTCTTCAGTTTCCTAAATGAGAACTAGTGGAAATATTCATTTCCAACTTAAATGAAGAAATGAAATTTTACTTGGATGTCAAAAACACAGACTCTTTTAATATATGATCACCAAGGGTTTGAAATGTGAACGGGCACTCATCAAGAAAGGACTCATCAAAATCTATAATGAACCAAAGGATAGTCCTTGCCCACACTTCAATAGCAATAAACCAAGCTTCTGGAACAAAAACAAGAATATCGTCAACGATGGGCTTGTGGATGCTAGGACTATACAAAGTTCACAACCTGTGGTTCGGTTTGCAGGACAAAATCCTCCACCTCAGAACAACACAAATGTTCCTTTGAATCAAGGCCACATCACATCTCATGATGAACCTAGACCTCGTCATCAAAAACAAAAACGAACATACACTCCCTTAGGGGAACCCATTGAAATAGTATTGCGACAACTCATTTCTCAAAATTTGGTCACTCTACCTAAACTATCAAACTATGAGCCTCAGGTCAAACCGGCATGGCGAAGAGATACTGAACAATGTGAATTCCATCAAGGGAGAGGACACAAGACAAGTAATTGTCACTGATTGAAAGATCTCATTCAAGATCTTATTGATTGAGGAGAAATTGAAATAGAAGGACATGACCCAAAAACAACCAATAATGATCATCTGATGTTCAAAAATCCACTTCCATCACAAGATCAAAGGGGTCCTTCCACTTCCAGGCGAGGCACTGATACCATGGATTATACACAGGCTACATATAATTATGTACTGTAAATCACCTGTATGATGCTAGTGAACAAGTTGCAACTATAACCTTCAAAAATCCCAACTCCAATTGCAATGTTGTTACACGTCGCGGCAAAGTTACCATAAAGGCAGCTCCACAAGGCACCACCTCCATCCCAAAGCAGTATAATCTTGTGGAACAATTAGATAAAATGCCCACGCTTATATCCATTTTAGAGCTCTTGCGCCTATCGCCATCTCATAAACACAATCTTGGATCAAGCACTCCAAGAGGCATCAGTCCCTGCAAACCTGAATACAGACCAATTCCAAGCCATGGTTGGAAGTCTAAAGTCATCACCTTGTCTCACTTTTTTTGAAAGTGACAACTCTTCCTTCCAGCAACCTCATAACGCTTCGCTACACATTGAAGGCTTCATCAACCAACATAGGATCAAGTGAGTCTTGATCGATAATGGAGCAGGCCTGAATATTTGTACACTACAGTTGGTCATAGCATTGGGATATGCCATAGAATCAGTGGATCCTCATAAGAAGATCACAATCAAAGCCTATGACGATGTAGAGCGTTCCTCCAGAGGAGTTGTGGTACTACCAATCCGAGTAGGCCCTGTGGTAAAGCACATCATTTGTCAGGTTCTAGACCTTCCTCTGCCATACAATCTATTGTTAGGAAGAGCTTGGATACATGCCATGCAAGCCGTTCCATCTACCTACCATCAATGTATCAAGTTCCCACATAATGGTGTAGAGATCACAATCCTGGGCGATGCAAATCCCTTTGCGTATTGCCATAATATTAGCCATCAACTAAAGATTACCATTCCTAACAATAGAGAAGCCATTTCCTCCATGTCATATATAAGTCCCGCCTCTCTTGCCAGTTCGAACACCACTATACCAAAGCAAGAAAATCTTAAAATGAAAATAGCAGAGGAAGGTCCTGGGGAATACAACTTGAGTCAACTCTTTTGTGTGGGACAGATGCCCACTTCTCCTAGAACACATGGTAAACCATAGTAGGTACTCCAGCAACCACTAATCACGCCAGCATGTGCTTTGACGCCTTTCATCCTTGGAAAAATTCAAGAAGAAGAAACCCAAGATGAGGACTTAGCGGAATGGATCTATAAAGATCCCATCACCACTGATATACTGCAAGTTAAACTTCCTATGGATTAGTATGGCAAAGGTCTCCTCATTATGCAAAGAATGGGGTATGATGGTCAAAGTGCTTTGGGATATTGCAAACAAGGATGACATGAACCTCTGCTGCCAGAATTAAAACCCAAAGGTAATACAAGCCTAGGCTTTGAAAAAGAGATCTTTCCTAAACTCAAATTCAAAGGAAAACCTAGCAAACCATTATGTCAGCCTACTGCAAAAAGGACACCTTTCATTATTAAAGGAGCATCAAGCACCATCCCAACTACCCCACCGAGGCTCAAAACCCCAACACCACCATCTACAATACCAATCATCCCACCAAGTGAACTAGTAATCCCATCAATAGTACCATTAGTAGCAGCAACTATATCGGAACCCGCAGTAGCATCTATGGCACCAGCAGTTCCAGCTAAAGCCACTGAGTCAACACTACCGATACTCCCTGTACCAGATTCTTTAATCCCCATCGACCTTCCTGCAGCACCGATCACTACAAAGGTACATCAATCGATCACCCCTGCAATATTTAACTCAAAGGACATCCTAGTATGGTATAGTAATCGGATGATGGAAAGTGATTCAGAGATCGACTCACATGAGTGGGAATTTGATTCTGTACAACTTAACACTTCAGATGAGGAAGATGCATCACTACCTCTGCCACACAAAGATATCCCTATTTATGGAGAAGCATAGATAAAGACCACATGGGTTCCTGAACTAGAAACATCTTCCACAGACCCTACGTCTCATCCTACGTCTGATTCTGACAGGGAGAGTACCATCAATGACCTTCACCATAACGTCTTAACCCTCACTGATACATCTAACGCATTTAACCTAATCGATGAAGTAATGCCCATTATTCACCTTGAACTCATCAAATGGAACCAACCAAATCCCCCATGTCTTGACTTTTTAGAATTACGGGATAACCTACCAAGCAGGGATCACAAAGCTGGATTCACCATAGAACTTAATAGCATAGCATACTTTGGGGTGGATGCCAAACCTTTCATCTGCAAAAATATAACAATAAAACATGGATCTTCTAGTGAAAACCACACTGTGGCACTATTTGATCCAACAAAAGTAAAAAGAAAGAGCGTATCCAATGGTGAAAACCTCTCTGAGGCACCTGAGGATGAAGGGTTTGACATTCTCCCTGCTAGTACACAATAAGAATGATCAATGATTCTCATCGAGGAAACCAAAGAATACAATGTGGGGACTCCTGAAAATCCTCACCTCATACATCTAGCATCTCTTCTCACTCCAGAGGAACAACCTAAATTTATAGAGTTCTTTCAAAAATGTCAAATTAACTTTGCGTGGTCATATGTAGACATGCCTGGTCTTAATCCTGATTTAGTCATGCATCACCTCACAGTAGCAAAAGGAGCCAAACCTGTCAAGCAGAAGCTTCACAAGATGCATCCCTAGATTGCAGTGCTAGTCAAAGAAGAACTTAAGAAACTCCTGGATGTTGGTTTCATTAGACCCATTGATTATGTGGATTGGATATCCAACATTGTTCCTATCGGCAAACTAAAAGGGGGCATCCACATTTGTACTGACTTCAGAGATCTGAATAAGGCCTGTCCTAAGGATGACTTCCCCCTACCAAATATCGACATCATAGTGGATCTGACAGCAGGACATGCCATGCTTTCACTCATGGATGGCTTTTCAGAATACAATCAGATAAAGATCGCACTAGAAGACCAACATAAGATAGCCTTCACATGTCCATGGGGCACATATTGCTGGAATCTAATGCCTTTCGGTCTCAAGAATGTAGGAGCAACCTATCAATGAGCAATGACCACCATCTTCCATGACATGATGCATACTATGATGGAAGATTATGTTGATGACTTACTAGCAAAATCACTCACTAGAGAAGGTCATCTCAACATATTAGATAAAATATTTGATAGACTGGAACAATACCGTGTTCAACTCAACCCAAAGAAATGTGTCTTTGGAGTAACCTCTGGGAAGCTTCTAGGATACATTGTCTCAAGCAAAGGTATTGAGGCCAACCCAACAAAGGTAGAAGCAATCATGGACATGCCACCTCCAAAGAATATCAGTCAGCTAAGGACATTACAAGGGCGGCTTCAATCCATCCAAAGATTCATTGCACAATTGGCTGATAAGTGTCACCCATTCACACACCTGCTACACAAGAACATCCGCTTTCAGTGGGATGCCTGATGCCAACAAGCATTTTAGATGCTTAAAGACTATCTCATGAATCCACCATTGTTGATCCCACCAGATCCAAGTAGACCGTTGTTACTCTATATCTTAGTGACAAGTAAAGCATTGGGTGTACTACTAGCACAACATAATGCAGAAGGAAAAGAGTGTGCTGTTTACTACATCTCTTGCACACTAGTTGGCTATGAACTCAATTACACCCCTATTGAGTGATCTTGCCTAGTAGTAATCTTGGCAGCAACTAAACTGAGACACTATCTGTTAACACACAAAGTACAACTCATTACAAAGATTGATCCACTCAAGTATTTACTCAGCAAAGCAACATTGACAGGCTGCTTGGCCAAATGGGTGATGATTCTAAGTGAATTTGATATCAAGTATGTAGACCATAAAGCTATCAAAGGTCAAGTTATTGCAGATCAGTTGGCTGATGCACCACTCATAGGTGATCATCCTCTCATTTCCAATTTTCCAGATGAAGAGATATTCATGATCACAATAGCACAACCATGGAAACTATACTTTGATGGTTCATACACTAGGCATGGCTTGGGGGCAGGCATTCTGTTTATCACACCTCAAGGTGATAGCATCCTGAAGTCTTACAGGCTCACATTTTCATGCACAAACAACATAGTAGAGTATGAGGCCTTGATCACAGGACTCAGGCTAGCCGTACAATGGAAATTACAAGAACTACAAGTATATGGCGACTCCCAACTGGTCATTCAACAAGCAATAGATGAATATCAGACCAAGGATGATAAACTCATGCCATATAAGCAAATGGTGGACACTCTAAAGACATTATTTACTACTATCACTTTTGAGCAGATACCAAGAGATTAGAATCGAGCTGGTGACGCTATGGCTACCATCGCATCTCTCCTAGATCTTCCATAGAATTCAACATGCTACGAATTCTTGGTAGAACAGCTTTGGATTCCTGTTTATGATATCCCCAAATTTGAAATGATATGTTGCCTTGTTGGTTGTAAATCCCCATGGTACGGTGAGTTCTACACCTATCTCCGCAATCATACCCTTCCTCCCAACCAATCGAATAACCACCGTAAAACCTTCATTCACCAAACTGCTTGATATACCATTATTGCCAAAACCCTATACCGACGTAGTCTTGATGGTACTCTCCTTTGATGTTTAGATCAGGATGAGATAACAAAGGCCTTGGAAGAGGTACATGAAGGAATTTGTGGGACTCACTCAAGTGGCCCGTCACTAGCCAAGAAGATCATGCGAGCTGGATACTATTGGCCATCTATGGAAAAGGACTCCTACTACTTTGTTAGAAAGTGCAAGAAATGCCAAGTTCATGGAGACCTGATACATGCACCAGCATAGGAACTGCAACCAATCACAACACCATGGCCTTTTTGTCAATGGGGACTTGATCTTGTGGGTAAAATTCATCCATCTTCATCCAACGACCATAAATTTATCATTACCGCTACCGAATACTTCACAAAGTGGATTGAATCTATTCCACTCACCCAAGTCACCAGCAAGCAGATTGCCTCATTCATCCTCAATTACATCATTTGCCGATATGGTGTACCCATGTCCATCATCACAGATAACAGTCTTCCTTTCAAAAATCAGGATGTTCGTGAACTCTATGAGAAATTTCACATCCAACAATGCTTTTCCACCCCTTATTACCCACAAGGAAATGGTCAGGCCGAAGCATCAAATAAAAACATATTAAGAATACTCAAGAAGACAGTCAATGATGCCGGTCGTGATTGGCATGTTCAATTGAATCCAGCACTATGGGCATATCGAACTAGCATTCAAACCCCTACAGGTGCAACTCCTTATTCATTGGTCTATGGTGCAGAAGTCATCTTGCCTATTGAGGTCAAGATACCACCACTACGGATTTCCTTACATAATCTCATTGATGATGAAGCCTACAGAGTATCCCATCTTCAGGACTTAGAGTTACTAGATGAGAAGCGACAAGCTGCATACAACCATCTCAAAGCCTATCAGCAGCGCATGAGCAAAAATTATAATCATCGAGTTAGATCATGTACATTTGAGGTAGGTGATCTTGTTCTCCAAGAGAATCCTCACAACCAACCAAACAAAGAACATTAGGGCAAGTTTGAATCAAATTGGCTGGGACCATATGTTGTCATTGCTGTATTTGGGTTTGGGGAATATCAGTTGGCTACATCAGAAGGAGAGCCACTAGCAGATCCGATCAACAACATGCACCTCAAACGGTTTTACACATAAGCTGCACGGAGCATTAGGCTCCCATATATACTGGAAAAAATACCAAAAACATCCAGAGAAATGACATGAAGAAAATACAAGAACATCAAAAAAGTCAAGAAAAATCATGCATCCAAACAGTGAACAACCACTCTGGTGGCACCTTGGGTAAGTACGATGGTGAAAACCTGGCAAACAGGTGCCACTCGTAAAAAGATATGGCTCCATTATCTTTAAAACTTGTTGCGATCACATCTACTTCATGCATACATCCAACCATCAACCATGGCTAGTTATAGATCTACAACATCTAAGAAGATACTGCATGCATCCCGCATCCTGCTTTTTATAGTCATGTCTAAACTTGGGGGCAATGCCCTTAAAACTAGTTGATGGAAGTGGATTCTACAATCCTGGTGATTCATTGGGTAAAACATTCAACACTATCTCATAAAATACCAAAAACATTGGAAAACTATCTCACAAAATCCAAAAAACATTCAAAACAATTAACAAAATCCAAAAACATCAGAAAACATAAAAAAATCAATCAAAAACATGGCAACACATTGTACATACTCATCCAAATAGATACCAAACAAACAATGACATAATACTCACACAATGACCATTTACCAATCAAACCACACAATCAACATCAACAAATCGGAAATTGTCTTTAACAAGGATGCATCCTTCCTTACCAAAACAAAGACAAAAGTGATGTTTTCTTTGACAAGAAAATTATGTTAAGCTATCAAATACTTGGTTGATTTGTGAGTACAATCATTCGTTTATCTGTATCAAGATCTTTCAACATTGTTTGTATATCTTTGGCACATTATTCCGATGAAGTATTGGGGCATGTACTAATGGTGTTTACATGGGAAGTTCACTAAGCTACATGATCTTATGCAAAATTCAGTCATAGATCACTACGGCTTGCTGACTAGAACGTATACCTTGAGCATATGAACATGAACCATTACCAAGGATTCTTATTCTTTATTCTTTATGTATATACTGTTTATTTGTAGGTACAATGCTCTTTCTTTGGTTCCTCCTACCTCATCCAAACTAGATAAAGGTTTTATTTCTTATTATGGTATGCACTTGTCTCAGGATATGATCAATTCAAGATCAAGGAGGACGATCCAAGTCATGCATGAACGGAGATGATCCTTGTCTATTCTGCAAGCAATACTCTGGTCGACTTGACCCTTGTATCAAGTCATTTGTATTAACTTGCTATATCAAATCCATGTAAGAAATACTCAGGTCATCTTGAGCCATTATGTCAAGATGCTTATATTCTCTTCCAACATTTTAAAAAGCTCAATGATGAAAATAGAGCACTATGGATCATCATTTCATCTCATCTGTTTATATATTGCATATCACCCATCCATTCACTCATTCATATGTGGTATTTATATGCAAAAAGTGAAACATTAAGCTGGTCTTGGATACAATCACGACCAAGTACTCTGATACATCATCAATGCATCATGCAAAGTCTCAAAAACCTTGCATTCTTCATACTCCTATCATCATTACATTTAGTTGCATTTTGCATTAAGTACATTCATGTCATTTTTTTAAATTACATCTAGTTCATTTAGCTTATTGACATTAATCTTCATTAAAATCATTTGCATCATTGCATAATCATAATAATTAGACTCATTCATGGGATCAAATTATCCTTGATTATATTAAACCATTTACTATGCATTTATTTAGTGTCAGTTATCCATTATCATTTCATTATCCTTTATCATTTACCATTGGATACATTCATTTATCTATTCATTAGTTAAAAGGTGCATTCATTCATCCATTATTAAGTGTCTTATTATACTCATTTTTTTGGATTCATTTTACATTACATTCATTATCCCTTTTTAATTGCATTAAGGTGCAGTTATTAAAACCATGAGTTACATTATCCTCACATTATCATTTTTACTACAACACATTTAAGAATTTAGAATCATAAAACTATTTGTTTACACAAACACATTGGTTCATGTTATATATCCATTATACATATGCATTCATTTAGACATCATCATATAAACATTTGTACTTTATATTTTGTTTATCCATATTGCATTCATTTAACAAACATCTAGATGCATATTCATACATAACATCATTCATTCATTCATTACATTAACATCATTACATATCATTATCTCATCCTTATACCAAAATAGGAAACACCACAAATCTTGTTCATAACTTATCATAAGCATACATTATCATCATGGCATTACATACATAAAGAATTACATCAAAAATCAAACAAATCATACACATATATAAACCTGCATTCATATGTCAGTATCCCACATCATAAATCATCATAAACACAAGCATATAAGAAACATATCATCAAATGCATACATGTACACATATCCATCTAAGCAATAACTCATCATCCTGCATAAACATCCATACATATCAAATGCATATCATCAAAATATGGGATCTCCTCATATATATCATCTCATATATCAGAGTACAATGAAGTCTACAAAATCAGCTACCAAGAGCCATCCAAGATACAGTCCAAAAAATAAACAATGATACAATACATATATGCAAAAATGCTCTCTCAAACGCCACTTTGGCCAGATGCTGTACCACCATCACCACCTGCTCCCCCACTGGTGCCCGCACCACTTGATCCATCTCTCCATGGAGGCCTCATCAAACCACCACTCACTCTTGCATCCCCTGATCTCTCCCTCCGCAAAGGACCCATCACACCCCCACTGCTCTGCACCCTCTGTGATCACTCTGATCTGGCCTGCTGCATCTATGAATAGCTAAGTGCTCGCTGACTAGCTGGCACCACCTGCTCATATAAACCCTGCCAGTAATCTATCTCTACCTGTGCTCGCCGCATCTCCCTCATCACCTCCCCCGTAGGCCCTTGTGCTCCTACTCCAATCCGGACTCTCTTCTGCAGCTCTGCTAATCTCTCCACTGCACTATCCCTCTCCTGTAGCACTACAGCTAGCTCTGACTCCCGTACAAATAGCTGCACATCCCTAGCCACCACCTCCGCCTCCAACTCCTCCACCCATGCATCTGATGCCTCAAGACGAGACTGCAAATGAACTATCAATCACTCTCGCACATCTCCACCTAATCCCTCTCCTATCTCCATAGAAACCTCACCTATACCACCCTCTCCAGTGGCTCCCTCCCCTCTCTCCCTCGGTATCTCCCTCTCCATCCCTCTCCTGCCCAATCTCACTCCTCCCTGTACCAATGGTCCCTGTGACATCTGTAGGGGCAATCCACCTCTCCCTCTCCACTGAATCCAAAACCCCAACCCACCACCTCCACCACCTCCTCCCCCATCTCCATCATCTCCTCTCCCTCCAAGGCCTGCTATCGGACCTCGCCCTCCTCCCCTCCCCCTCCTTCGTCCCCTCTCATCCTCAAACTCAGGCACTGACTCTGCTGGATCTGATATGTGTGGAATCGGATGGGCCACAATATACTGTGTATACTCCTCTGAAACCCCTGCATCCACGACCCTCGGTCGTATGTCCCATGGTCTTGCCTGCAACGTCTAGAACTCCGCCAATGCCTGATCATACGGCAGCATTGGCCCCCATGCATACCTCTCCTGTGTCTCTCACGCATACTTCCCTGATCCACTTGGCAGTCCCTACTACCGTCCAAACTGTCTCAGAACTCTCCCGAGCACCTGTCTCTCCACATCATAAGATGTCCTCCCAATGAAGAATCTAGTCATAAATACATAAGGCAGTGCCTCTGCATCATCATCCCACGGCTCACACTCTAGGTATGGTCGCCATATGACTACATCAAGATCGTCCAACGCTCGCTACCACCACTCTAACTTCCCCAGGTGGGGCTGACTCATCATGCTGCTATACATAAACATGTATGGCTAATCCACTGCGTGGAACCTAAGACTCACAGGTCGAGTCACTGGTAGGTGCTCCCAAGCCCAAATATGAAGCAGCGTCACTCCCATTGCTAGGGAACTCCTCCTTTGGTACACCACCTCATGGAGCTCCTGATACAAGTGTGCTAGCATGCATGACCCCCAAGCAAAACAGGTCCCCTCGGTCATCATCATCTCGATCACCTGCCCCCACCCCACGGCCAAACCATGTGATCGCCTGTCTGAACACAGAAGTCCTCCCACGATACCTGATAGAACTGCTGGTAGAGGCTCATATAACATAGCTATCTCCTCCCATGCAATAGAACCATCATCAATAACAACATCCTCATCAAAGAACCTCTGAACTGCAAGGGTCCCCCAGGATCTGTCATACGTGACCAGCTCCCCCCGAATCGGAATCCACAGGATGCACCACACATCCTCTAGGGTCACTGTCATCTCCCCCTGTGCTAGATGGAAGGTGCATGTCTTGCTGTGCCATCGCTCTGCTAATGTTGTGATCAATCCATGATTCATACGAATCACGAGCATGTGCATCACCTCATACAATCCAGTCATGGAAATACAATCTATCTCTGCCTCTGTCAATTGATCCCGCAACCCCTGTGTTGTCGAGTGTCTCTCACGTAACTGCAACACACCTAGATCCTCCTGCACATGGGCATCAATCACTCCTCATTAGTTGTTTTGTTTTCAAACTTTCTTAAAGTTTAAACCTAGACTATCAACAGATACTTTGATCAAGTATCTTCGGGCCTCAACAGGTAAGCAATCATGACAACCTAGACTTCAACAGACATTTATCCTAATGACCTAAGTCTCATCAGGCTGCTATGGTTCAAAACAACTCCCACTTCACATCGCCATCCATCCATCATTGGCATCTGAATATTTTATTCAAACAAACTAGGGCATCTGTCTATCCTAAACACAAAAGTGCTATTTACCAACAAAAGCGCTAGTTTATCAACAATAGCACTAAAACCCTATCAAAAGTGCTCAATCAGCTATACGAAAGCGCTCAAACCTCAAACACGCTAAAACAACCTCACAATAGCGCTCATTAAAATCAATAGCACTCAAATCAGCACTCAATAGCGCTTATTAATCAAAAATGCCTAAACATGCATGTAATAGCGCTAAAACAAAATAAAAGCGCTCAAACAATAGGGCAATAGCACCATTGCGGCACAATAGTGCTAGTTAATTGAGCAAAAGTGCCAAAACATAGTTTCAGCGCTATTGCTCTGACTCAACTTGGACTCAGCAAAAAACGTATAAAAAATGCATAAAAATTAAAATTTCAAATTTGCATATTGCTGGTCTGTAGCCGTCTGGCCACTAGAATCAACGGACTCGCTCAAACCAGTGCTCAGCAACTGGTATAGGCATCCTGACTGCTGCTCGCTCCTCTCACAAGTCACTTTCAGAGCTCTAGATTCACAATGGTCGCAGTCACAAATGATTCTGTTTTCACCCATTTTTCCCTATTTAAACCCTTCGTAGTCACCGTAATTTTCCCCCGCTCACCGTCGTGGTCCTCGTAACCTTCCCGATCCTCCCATTTCTCCACTTTACTCCCGATTTCTTCTCTTTTTCACCCACATTATTAACTTCTTCTCTTCTACCACCCTGCCCATTTTCATTCTTTTTCGAGAGATCGCCCGATTTTTTGAAATTTTTTCGGCCCATCTCTCAAGGGGGCATACCACCCATTAAATTTACAATTTATGGGGCGTATTCTTCACACCTATTTTTCTTTCTTTGAAACGACGCGATAAACCGCACCGTCTCAAAGAGGGGCAAATGTAGTCACATAAATCTGTCCAGTTTAATTAAATGAATATTTGCTATTTATTTAATTAAAAATCCACTAGCCATCAGTTAATTAAATTAATATTTAATTAATTCATCTTCAAACATTCTCCTATTAACTAAATAAATTATTCAATTTATTTAATTCACTATACCAAATTCACAATCAATTAAATGAATAAAATCTATTTATTTAATTAAATCCCCCTTTTCCTCTTTTAAATAAATTAACATTTATTTAAATCATTTAAAAACCCCCCCACTTGCATTTTCTTACAAACGCAACTTGCACACATTTATTGAAATAAACTAATTTTATTTTAAATAAAAATCCTATTTTGCCTCATCCACCAAATCCAATTGCAAAATCTAATCCCCTTCTAGATTCTTCTAACCCCTTCCTAATTAGCCTAATCCATCCCCTAATTATTGTCACATTCCTAAGCAAAATGGAGTCACTTCTCAAAGACTTCAAAAGTCTTTGAAAAGCATTTAATGCTTTGTGTGTTCAAACAACTTAACCTCTAAAGTCTTCAAAGACCACTAATGGCTCTTACATGACCATTAATGGCTCTTACATAACCATTTATGGTTATTTCAAAACTTGTTCCCCCAAGGATTTATTGCTTTGACCATATTTATCCCTCTTGCCTTTGCACAAGAATTTATCCATTGGATAAAAGCTTTATTCTTTGAATAAAGAGTTTATTCATTCAATTAACCTTGACTTTAACTCCCAAAGTCATGTCAAGCATTTAATGCTTATTCCCTCTCCTCTCAACCTATCTCACATTGACACTTGTCATCCTAGGATTGGGTTGGAAGCCCTCACATGGATTTGAAATCATTCAATCCTGACCCTTGTTAAGATTGCTCAATCTCAACCATCCATTACTCCATTTTTCGTATAAATAGAGCCCATTTCTTCATAATCCAGATCCTGAAAACTTGTATGCATTTAACCTATATAGGCGTTTTAGAGAGCATTTAGCATAGCAAACTAATATCTTTGTTATTTTAGTTAAAATCAATCATTTTAATAGCATCTAGTATTTTAGTTTTTCATTTCCCATTTGAAGCAAAATACTCAAATCTCAATCCTCCATAAGCATCCATAGTGCAAAAAGCTACTGAGAGCTACACTATTTTGGAACTTGGAGAGGAGAGGAACAAAGGAGAAGAAGCTAAGAGCATGTTAGGAGGTATTTGGAGATGCCTCATCATATTTGCTTCTTTATTTAAATATGCTTTCATGGTTTTAGTATCTCTTTGGATATGTCTGTTTAGATTAGTTTTTGATTGATTAACACTAACGGTTTCTTGTGTGTGTGTTATTTATCTCAGACTAACCTTGTCCACTTTGCAGAGCATCAGTGGTAAATGTATTGAGCTGACATATTGTATCACATCAAGACTTATTTGTAATTGATTTTGTTGTAATATCTTTAGTGAGTCGACCTCATGTATAGGTCTTAGGTTTTGTATAAATGATTGTAAGATCTTATTGAAGATCATCATGATGAGTGTGTGCAAATATTGAAGAGAAAAAATAAGAAGATCCTTGTGTGAATCACACAAACATTATCTGAAGGTTGAAGGAAGGTTATGAAGGTCTTTGACACTCATGTTTAGATCTTAAACCTGTACTAAATCTAGCATTGTAGATGTTATTCTGAGGTAGTACATTGTTATTGGATTTAACCATCCAATTGTAGTCAGTGTGACTCCTATTTTGTGATTGAGCAGTGAGCTCTAGGCAGTTGGCCTTTCTACATGTACAGACCCCATTTGTATACACTTACTATCTACAGTAGTATCATCTGATTGTGGGTAAGGTTTCCCACCATGGTTTTTCCCCTTATAGGGTTTCCATGTCAAAATATTTGTGTCATGTGCTATGGATGTTGTTTCTCTTTTTGTTTCCTGCATTAAGTTATATTAGTACTGCTATAACTATTAATCTATCTTACCAGAATTTAAATTTGGTTTGCCAACACTAAGTTTCAAGTTGAATAATTTGCATTTGATTTGTAATTTATTGACAACTGGTTCACAAGTGATTCACCCCCCCCCCTCTCAGTTTTCCTTCTCGATTCCTAACAAAAATGACAGTTAAATTATCAAAGAAGCTAACAGCTAAGTGCAGATATGAGGACTCGAGAATGGAAGGAGAGGATATAACAAGTTATTTTCAAAGGGTTGATAGCACAGTAAATAAAATCAAAGAACTTGGTGGCACCTTAAATGATAAAGACATGATGGAGAAGATCTTGATGACTCTATCAAAAAGCTACAATGATAATATATCTTCTATTGAATAATTTTAAGATCCAAAGAAGTTCACTAGGTAACAACTATATGGCACTTTGACCGTATTTGAAATGAGGAAGTTTGATAAAGACAAAGCTAAATCTGAGACAACCTTTAAAGCTATTGAGAAAGATCTGAATGATGAAAGTTTAGATGAGATGAAAGAAAATTTTGTGAGGAAGCTGAAGAAAGGCACCAACAAATATAAAGGTACATTGCCTCTTAAATATTTTAGATGTGGAAAGATTGGTCACATAGTTACTAGATGTCTAAAAAAGGGAACAAAACAAAAGTTTAGAGAAGGTAAAGGAAAGTTTAATAAGAGAGCCTATTATGTTAAATATGATGTTGATATTTTAGATGATTAATCAGACTATGAAGAAGGTGATTGTTTATTTTTGGTAGAAAATGATGTACCTAAAACTGATGTCTCTAACATATTATCATCTAAGACTATTAAGACTGTTGCTACTGCTTTACATGCTGAAGAGATAGAAATGAATGGTTGATTGATAACGGATGCTCAAATCATATGACTGGTGATAAAAGTAAGTTTGTAAAACTTGAAACGTATGATGGAGGTTCTGTTAGGTTCAAAGATGATCAGACAACACAAATTGCAGGAACTGGTTCTATTACTTTTGATAGAAAACACAATACTAATAATGTTTACTATGTGAAGAGTTTGCATCATAATCACCTAAGTGTTGGACAAATATGCGAAAAATGGATATAATTTTGTGTTTCAGGATGGTGGTTGTGAGATCTGGAATTGTTATTGTAGTAGGGAAAATGATTGATGGAAATATGTATCTGCTAGAAGGAGCTACAAGATACTATTTGTTATCTCAGCTCAATGATAGTTGGCTCTCGTATAGAAGGATGTGTCATATCAACTTTGATAATTTGGTGAAAATTAGTTTAAAAAGTGCAGCAAGAGATTTATTGAGGCTAACTAAACTAGATAACAATATTTGAAAGGAGTGTCAAGAAAGAAAGAAAACAAAAGGAACATTTAAAGGAAATGAACAATCTTCTACCAGACTATTGGACTTGGTGCACACAAACTTTTATGGTCCTACCAGAACAAGGAGTATACAAGGCAAGAAATATTCCATTCTCTTAATGTAGTGTCCCTCCTAGAATCATGTTTTGATTTATGCTTTGATAGACCTATTTATACTTATGGGTGATGTTTTGGTGATTACTTATGACTCTATTTCTATTCAGATGATACTGATGATGCTAGATATCTTATATGGACATATGTTATTTGATGATTCATGAGATTGATGATACATTATAGATTACCTGATGGATAGATTCACATTAGATGGATTATATGCACTTGATATTCCTATGTGGACTATATGATTTATGATGGTTCTAACCCCTATTTGGTAATTATGGTTTCATGCAATGTATTGATGTTGTTATTGTGTGACTATCTACATGAAAGGGATGATGCCTTATCACTCATTGCGAGTATGATAAGGTGTTGTGATTCTCTTTTCACTTGTCTATTTATCATGATGGATATATATTATATATGTATCATATTGTGGTTGCAGGTTTGTAGGTACCGAACATCAAATCCACCTAGTCCCACAGGCCTGAGCATGTCCTATCCCAATGGCAAGTTGTTGGAGATGGCATGGTTTTCTTTCACTCACTCTAGGCTTAGTTGTTCACTTTGTCAGATTGCATCACGATGCAAGTCGGTGGTTAGTGTAATGCCTCGCTAGGAACCCCAAAGGAATACCACATCTAAGGATGAAATAATTTTGATTTTTAAAAGTATAAATCACATTAAGTGTATTAATTACTACAATAGCACTATAATAACACAAGCGGAAGACTTACACTAGAATTCTTAAAAGGGTTACCAACAAAGAATAAAACTAGAAGTTAAATTCCATAATTACTATTAATCCAATAATCCATCATTTACTCATTGAACATAATAAGCCATATGCAATAACAGTTACACCATTGAAATATTGAAAGGATACAATACAATTTCTCTTCAATAAGCATTTACACCAATCATAAAGAAAGCTGATAAATAACCTCCAAAACTAGGATTATATTGATCCTCCAATACATGGCTTCCAATAATACATATAAAGTTTACAACTTAACCAAAATACAAGGTTACATAAATTCATTGATACAATTGACCACATAGGTCTCCAAACATGACATAGAGCATGAGTCACAAACCACAGGAACACCTGCGAAGCCAATCCTCGCATGAAGGTACGAACAAGAACATCCGATGGGAAGTGGCACTACCACCCAACCATGTAATTCCCAACACGGCATCACCCTACCATGCTAGGAGATAGAAGAGGACCCTTAAGCAAGCATAAGCATGACATGGTCGATAAAACATATGACTCCATGACAATACAATATGACTCCACAATATTCTGGGTGACTCAACATCACAATACTCAAGTGAATCAACATCACAATACATAAGTGACTAGACATCACAATACACAAGTGACCCTAAAGAGAGAATGTCATCACATAGCTTATGATGGTTACCATGGTAGGCCTCCATAGGTCCCGACCCCCATTCTGGGTTATCTTGGTAACCTTTCCTGAACCTTCAGCTCCAACTAAGTCTCATGCAGACCCTACCAACCCTTCATCAAGACAAGGTGGTTGGTTTGCCATTCCAGGCCTTCCCACTACATCTTGAGCCTATACGAGCACTCAACCATGTGTGAGGTACAATATATTTTATAATGTTATAAACTACCCATCTCCTAATCAAATTATTAGATTATCACTTATTAACTAGCTTTTGAGGGGTTATCCTGACATCCACTTCGGGCACGGCCCCCACTCAAAAGTCACTCTCTCAAAGGACACCAAAAAAACATGGTCACTCCACGAGGACCCTATGGCAAAGCAGACAACCATAACACCACTATCCAAATGCAAGTGGTCAAAACAAGGACATACTAACTCTTGGTTAACCATAAGGAAAAGACATTACATGGTTAAGACAACAAGGTCATCATACATCACTTGATCAATATGTAACAAATACGCCACAACAGGATGACTAAACCACAGATGAGAAATAAACATAAATAATTCTCTTTTCAAGAAAAGCTAATTTCACTAAGTCTGCACTTAGATAATCTTTGAGAAAACAACATCATAAACACTTGCAAATACCATTGATTGAAACTTAAATAAAAACACCCTTTAATTAATGTGTCATTCGAAAACGTCATTCATTTCTATATAATTTCCAATTCAATATATTCCAACAAGAATAAAATCCATATTAAATATTCAACCGAATAAAATATGAATTAAAATAAACATATGATCTATTTCTAAGAATACATCCAAATTTACCAATTTGAATTAATAATTTGAAGCCTTGATTTCAATAAATAAATTTATTACATAAATATAAAAATTAATTTATAACTACCATTAAAATTTAACATTAAATCTAACTTTAAAAATTCATTACGTTTGATAAAAATAATTAATGGCATATTTAATTGTTCCACGAAGGGTAAAAAGGGCATGCAGTGGGCCAAAGCCCCACCCATGGGTAGTGTTGCTGCTTGTGGCAACAAACACCGTCTGTCGATAGCACTACTACCACCGATAGTAGGCACTACCATCGGTAGCAGCCACTACCGACCAGTAGTACTGCTATCGACCAGTAGCAGTCCTACCATCCGATAGTGCTTCTACAGTGTAGCAGCCCTACTGACTGGTAGTGTTGCTACCGCATAGCAGGACACTACTGTCCCACATGGTGGGGCTAGCTCGCCACATGGGCAGGGGGGTAAAACTATATTAAAATAACTTTATTATAAATTAAAAAAAAACAATATAATTTAAATCAATACATCCCCTGTTCATTTCATGAAAGCACATACACAGTGCCAAAATCCAAAGTATGAAAGGATTATTTTCAATAAGGATAAATTTGCAAATCAATAACACACAAGAGCCCCTATCATAAATATTTTGGGCAACAGTAGAAAAATTTAAAAGATAGGAGAAGGATTAGACAAATTTCTCCACTTACATTACACAAGAAGAATTCCTTGCATCTTGCAAGAGACAAATAAATAATTTTTGCCAACATAAGCCCCAAATCTTGGGCAAAATAGATACTAGAAAACACACAACAAACTAAATCTATTCCTTTTTATAACAAATAGAAGAGATAATTCAAGAATTTGATTTTGCAAGAACAAATAACAAACAACAACTGGAAAGATGAACCATTTCCTTTCAAAAATCACTCATTTGATATGAACTCAACAAAATCATCATTAACAACCACTCTTTCTTTCATTCCAAACATTCAACAAGAATTTACAAAGAGATTTACATTTTTTCAACACACAGGAAGCAACTAAAACATTCAAAATTAAATTGCAAAACAAGAAGAGGTTATCCAACCTTCAAGCAAACCAGGAAGAAAATTGATGGAAGAATCCCAATCTTGCAAACCAAATCCAACTCCAGCTCCTCTTCCACAATGGTTTTCCCAAATTTCTTCTTTAAAATTCTGCCTCTCTCTTCCCATGAACTCCCAGGAATATATGCAAAAAATATATTTCATTAACCTAAACCTTCTAGGTTAAAAGTTTTTCCAACCAATCAAATTAAATTATTTAAAAAGTGAAAACAATCATATTTGCCTTTTTCCATAAACAATTTCTTTTCCAACAAAATAAAATACAAAAGTCAAATGGAAAGGTAAAAGGAAAAAGATTTTATTTTTATTTTATTTCTATTTTCATAATACTTTCTTTCAACATAATCATTTCATTTAAATGGCTAGGCAATTATTTATTTCCTTTCACAATATACTAATGCAACTTGATACAATAAAATAAGACAATTTAACCATTTAATTCTAGCAATTCATTAATTTAATTAAATCAATAATCTCAAGAGCATAATAATTGACTAATTACGACAACACAAAAATAGCATCATCCACTCAATTAAATAACCATTCCAATAAATGGAAACACGTAAAATGAGGAATGATCAAACGATGACTCACAAGATGACAATACCAAAGCACTATGACTCGCATACCGATCAAATGGAAAAGACGACCGACTAACAACACTCACACGAGTGTAACTGCGGGTCAAGTTAGGGTCCAACAACTATCTCCTCCACTCCCATCGGGCATATTAGGCACGCTCAGACCTATGAAACCAGGTGGAGTCGATACCCCATACCTACCTGGTACTTATACCTGTAATATCCTACACCAAAGAACCACACGTGCATATGGACAAATATATAAACAGACACGACACACACACTGATGAAGAAGAATTGTGGCATTCCCTATCTTACCAGAGTGAGTGAAGGGAAATCATCCCCTCGCATCCCATACACTTGCAATCATGCAACATATAAATAACGCATAACACATATAAGGTAAAAGTGCTAGTCCATGATAATGATCCATAAAAATAACATTAATCATAAGCACTGAGATACTGCACAAAAACATACACCACAAATCCAGATAAAGCATGAAATAACATCGCATAAAGTCCGAATCAATATACAATAATGTTCCACTAAACAGTCAACTAAAGTCAAGCATAGATACAAAAAGAGTCTGATCGAGGAGGGGTACTACAGTTAGAGTCTTTTGTTGATGTTGACCTTTTTGTCGATTTGTTTGAGGTCTTATGAGTGTGTGTTAATTATTTAATTAATAATTAGAGTAATGCAATTTATTAATGTTTAAATTAATTTATTCTATAGTATGACTATCGTTTATTTATGTGGTTAACTAATTATTTGATAATTATTTATTGTCGAGGTTTGTATTTATTTGATTGAGACTAATTTAATTAATTTTTTTGATTTTTTTGATATATTGTTTAATTGATTTACTTATTTATTTATCTAATTATTTAATGTTTTATTATCTATTCATTAGTTTATTAATTATTTAATAATTATATTTAATTGTGGATATGTTTTTATATTTATTTATTAACTAGTTTCTATTCAAGTACAAACCTTTTATTTATTTATTTGTTAGTGGGATTTGATTTATTATTACTATCCCATTTGTATTTGAATTGTTACATTAGTCTTGTTTCTATAAATAGAAATAAGATAAAATCTACCCACCTTTGCGTTTGATTGATTCTTTTTAAATGGTAAGTAAATAATATTAATAAATAATATTTTCCTCAAAACTATGTATGGCAGGTATATTATATTGTTTCTCTAAATTTTTTGATTGGTCAGAATTTTTCTATAGTTTGGAGTTTTAATTTTTTTATTTATTGAGCATTTTGTGAAGGCTGTCGTGTTACCATCCGAAATATTTTGATTTGCATTTTGGTTTCTGAATTTGATTGAGAGCTTGTATTATTGGATTTTTTCTTCTTTGAATCTACCATTATTGGATTGCGATTTCCAGGTTGGCTTCTTCATTCTTTGAATTTGATTTCCAAAAAGAAATTGTCTAATTTGTGTTTGGTCAAAGATTGTCTTCTAGTTTTGTTTGAAGGATTTCTTGGGGAGTTAGGAATATTATTTTTAAGATGGTATGTGAAAGATTCTAAAAAAGGATTGCATTCAATTGTTTTCTTTTATGATTTGGAAAAAAATGTTTGCCAGGAATAGCTTTCTTGTGGCTTTCCTTGCTTGATTATTGCTTAGAATTATTTGTGATTTAGTATATTCCTTATGATTAGAGGTTATGTATATATCCCTTTTGTATTTATATCATCTCCCAGGTTTTGTGATTGTGTTTGATGTTTTAGAGAGATTTGTGATTTGTCGGGTGTTGTTTTCATCACTTGTGTAATGCAATTTTTGAGTATTTCCTCTTGTGATAGTGTTAATTCATGTTCGAGGTTTTTAAATCCTTTGTATTTCTCTTTGGTACCTTTTTATTTCATTATTTCATCTCTCTTAGTTGTTGTGAGAGCTAGGTATCTTTCTATGCACTTCTGAGTGCAGTTATGCCTATGATTCCTTGTTGATTCTCTTGAAATGATTATAATATTTATTTTGAATACTTTATCAGTGATATTTTCTTATTTCCTTCATTTTTCCTCAAATTTGCATTCTGAGTCAAATGTGCAATTTTGTAAATCATATGCGCTATTTTATAAGTCATATGCACAATTATGTCAATAATATGCATAATTATATGAATCATATGTGAAATTTTGTGAATCATATGCACAATTTTGTGAATCATATGTGCTATTTTGGGTTTCAGATGCACAATTATGCTTGCAATTTGCAAGATTTAGGGTTTCTGAGATTTGGGTTTTGTCAACTTGATTTTGGGGTTCTTCTAGATGCTTTGTATTTTTTTTTTGAGTTTATTAGTGATGTGTATGGATTAATTTTGATTTTATTATGAATTTTTATGCTCCGATAACTGGGTTTCTACCCTACCATTGAGGTGGTTTCATAGGCGCTGAGTTGCTCTAGCAAGAGGGTAAATTACCTTGTTGTTGAGGATTGATATCATGGCTCCAGTGGGATGTAAATTGCCTCACTATTGAGGATTTAAATTTATTTTTGGAACATGTTTAGGGTTGGCTATTTGATTGATATGTGTTGGTGAAGGCTCTTGCCTTGCTTGTGGCTTTATGTATCCTATTATAATTAGTATGTTCTCAGTTATGTTATGAGCACTTGTATATCTCTTATGGGCCTTGATTATGTGTTTATGATTTTAATTAATGTTTTTTACCCTAAGGTCTTGGAATATGGTAGAGGGAGTGGGATTTCATGTTATGACTGAGGTCAAGTGAGATAGGTTGTTTGATACCTAGACCTCCAGGGCACATTGAAAGTTTTCTTGATATAAACAAGTGATAATATTATTAATTAAATTGATTGGGCTGGGTTTCACTTAATAAGATAATATTAACTGGATTGAGGCCATTGAGATGGCAAGTTAATCTCCCTTGTTCTCACATAGTTTGAGATGGCTCCACATGTCTATTCGGGATTGTTTTACCATTCTATGTGATAGTAGCTTGTATGCATTTCAAGGGCATGGATTAATCTTATATATGAGGATATCATGCATGACTACCATGGGTGTATATGTTTACCTTCTTTGTGAGGATAACACGTAGAGACGTGTCTATCATGGCTAGTCATATTCCCTTCTATGTGAGGATAGCATGTGATGACACTCCACTCCTACATATGACCATGGTCCTTATGCCTTGATTTGTTGTTACACCTCTCGGGGAGAGTTTATTGATTTTATTTTATCCATGTGATGTGATTTGGTTATTGATATGTTTTATACCTTTGTAATTTCATGTTGATTCCCTTGGTTGTTAGGTGTTAGCCTAGGTCTTGAGTGAGAGTTGGAACCTCATGTCATCTCCTAGCATGGGGGGTGGTTCCTATTTGGTTCCACATGGTTGGGTGGTTTTATGCCTTCTTCCATTGGTATGTTATTCATTGGATGATTGTGTACATGGATATGGATTCTATTGTTCTTCATTATGCGGATGATCTATGGAGCTGATTTCTATGTATTTGGGATAACATTGTATACACGATAGCATTGTAATTGTAAGAGGATTATGTACTCTTTTACTTTGTAATATGATGTTGTAAAGACTATTATTTGGAATGTAATAAGATGATGTAATATCATATGGTTTTATTATGGAAATATTCGTTATGTTTGAGATTGGGATAGACTTGGATATGTAGAGCTAAATGGAATCATGTGATTAGGAATGATTAATACTTGTTGTTATGATTCATGTGCATGCATATGAATAGTAATCTTGATGATATGTAATGTAATTCTTAAGGAATGAGATAGACCTATTCATAGAGATGGATATATATATTTATGATGTGCTAGATGATTAATGTAAGAGTGGTAGATAGGAACATTTGGTTTTGGCGCATTAAAACAAACTTAGAGAATGAGGTTGAATGGAAAATATAATAGTATGAAGATGTTACTCATTAAGTAGTGACGTTGAGATACCCTAGGGAATGGATGTTATGTTATCTTTATTTTTGGCTTGTGTTATATGATATTATGATCATGTTTATGATGTCTTATGCATTTAGGAAATGTTGCATTTGATATGTATATGGTATATGTTCATAGTTACATATGTTGATTAGTAGATTTGAAAAAAAAAAATTATCTCTATTTGTGGTTAGATATGTTTATTTCTCTAGGTTATTTTGGTGGGCATTACACTTAATTGATGATTATTTTAAAATGACATGGATTTCTTTCTTAAGAGAGAAATCAAAAGCATTAGAAAAATTCAAGATATTCAAGGCAAGAGTTGAGAATGAAGTTGATAGAAGAATTAAGTGTTTGCGATATGACATAGGAGGACAATTTAATTATGATGAGTTTAACAATTTCTATGAGAAACATGGAATTAGAATACAATTGTCTACCTCGAGGCTACTACAACAAAATGACCCAGTGGAAAGAATGAATAGAAATATACAAGAGGTAGCCAGGATGATGATCAAAGGAGTAGGACTACAAGAGGTTTCCTTGAGAGAAGCTATACACACAATAGTATACACCCTTAATAAAATGTTATTTTGAAAGTGATATGGAAAGACATCATATGAACTATGACATGGAAGGATTCTAATAGTGATGTATTTCAAGGTATTTGGAAGCAGATGATATATCCAAAGAGATGAGGATAATCTTGGAAAATTTGATAGCAGAGCAAATGAAAGCATATTCCTAGGATACTCTACATAGAGCAAGTCTTACCGATGTTACAACAAAAGACTAAACAAAATTGTTGAAAGTGAAAATGTGAAGGTTGATGAAGGTATTTCTAAAGACTGATAAATTGGAAGGATATGAATTAGATGAGTCAATTAATAGAAGAAAGGAAGAAGAAAATAAAGAATAAGAAAAGGAAAATGAAACTTAGGATGCTCCAAAAACTACATAAAAAACCCCAAGGTATGTGTTGAAATGTGGCGACTGATCAACAAAGTACTGTACACTCAGCACGTATCCTTGTCGGGGTCCGGGGTCGGGCTGGGCCCTGGGTAGGGGTTCGGGGGTGGCAGCCCCCGAGAAATTTTTTTTTGCCATTTGTCGTTGATGAAAACCGACATTGTAATAAAACCCTAAAAAGGCCGACTTTGCTTGTTGCCCTAAAAATGCATGTTATAAGCCGCTGGGATGCTTAAGGCATTGTAAGGTTGATGTACTATTTTTGCTGGATAATAAGAAAGATTGGACGGCTGTGTATGGTGGACGTAACCCATTTTGGGTGAACCACATTAAATCTCTGTTTTATCTGTGTCCTGTTTTATTTCTTTATCTTTTGTATTTAAATCTGCATATAATTGTTAGTTCATATTTGCTTCGGATCTGCTTGAAACCCTAACAGTATGTACAAAGGAATCACTCTGAGGACTAGATTACTGGAAACGAGAACATAAGATTTGTTACAAGAATTAAGTTGGCTCAAGAACAAGTATTGTTATGTTTACTTTCTAAGACTGAACCGAAATCAATAGAAGAAGCTTGAAATGATCAAATTTGGATGAAGGCAATGAGAGAAGAATTAGACCAGATTGAGAAAAATTAGATATGGGAATTTGTACACAGACCAACAAAAAAAATGTAATTGGAACAAAGTGGGTATTCTAGAACAAGCTAGATGAAGATGGAAAGGTTGTAAGAAACAAAGCAAGGTTGGTTTGCAAGGGTTACACTCAAGTTGAAGGAATTGACTTTGAGGAAAAATTTGCTCCAATTACTTGGATGGAAGCTATTAGGATTTTCTTAGCTTTTGCAAATTTCAAGGATTTCAAAGTTTATCAGGTGGATGTAAAATTAATATTTTTTAACGACAAATTGAAAGAAGAGGTTTATATTGAACAACATGAAGGATTTAAGTAGAGAAATGATCTTCATATTGTTTGCAAGTTGAAGAAAGCTCTATATGGATTAAAAAAAAGCTCCTAGAGCTCGGTATGGAAGGCTAGACAAGTATTTGATTGGTCAAGGTTTTCAGAAGGGAACTTCTGATTGCAATATTTATTTCAAAGTTGGCTGAATTAAAATCTTAATTGTTGTAGTGTATGTTAATGACATAATTTTTGGAGGAAATGATGGCATATTTAGAAGGTTTTCTAGTGAGATGCCAAAGGAATTTGAGATGTTCATGATTGGTGAGTTGAATTTCTTTCTTGGATTGCAAGTGAATCAGAATAGCAAAGGAATTTCCATTTCTCAGTCAAAATATGTCAAAGAATTGCTAAAGAAATTTGGGTTGGAGAATTCTAAACCGATGTGTACACCTATGACCACCAAATGAAAGTTAACAAAAGATGATAAATCTCCTAAGGTTGATGCTAGAAATTATGATCAATGATTAGAGGATTGTTATATCTAACTGCAACCAAATCAGATATCATCTATGTTGTTTGTCTAGTAGCTATATTTCAGCAAGAACTAAAAGAATCACATCTTGTTGCAGTGAAAATAATTTTCAAATATTTGAAGGAAATAGAAGAGTTCGGATTATGGTATCCCAGAGATTTAGAATTCACTTTGATAGCTTATACAAATGTAGATTGGGTAGGAAGTGTTGATGACAGAAAAAGTACATGTGGTGGAGCATTTTTCCTTGGCTCCCACTTAGTTGCTTGGTCAAGTAAGAAGTAGGATTCTATGTCCCTATCCACTACTAAAGCTAAATATATTGTAGCATATTTGTGTTGCACATAGGTACTTTGGATGCAGTAGACTTTGAAGGATATCAGTGTGTTGTTTGATGAACCTATCTCAATTATGTGTGATAACACCAGTGTAATAAACATTTCTAAGAACCCAATACAACATTCCAAAACAAAGCATATATCTATTTGGTATCACTTCTTGACGGAAAAAGTGTTGGATAATGAAGTAAGGCTTGAATATGTACCTACAAAAGAGAAAATTGTAGACATTTTCACCAACACATTATGCAAAGATACTTTTGAGTATCTCTAATAGAAGTTAGGGGCATTACCCCTCCTAGTTTGAATAGATGTGCATTGGTCCAATGACTTGCATGCTTATTCTTTTCTTGACTAATTCTCGAGGGCTTCCTCTTGGGGCGAGAAGAGTAAGTTTCACGGGAGGAGATGTACCCACCTTTGTCCTTGATGTTAAAGAGGGAGTGTTGCAGAGTTGTAGTTGATGTTGTAGTAGATGATGATGATACATATGCGAGTTACTATTTATTGTTGATGGATGTTGTCATCAATAAAAAAGGGGGAGATTGTTACAAATGTGATGTTGATGGTTCTAATATATTTTCCATGGTTGTCATTGATGTCAACTTGTGGGTATCTATAAGGTTTTCTAAGTTTGTGATCTGACATATGTTTTTTGATATATTTGGTGCTCCAGAAGTTGTGCTTTATATGATGTTTAGTGTTGATTGGTAATTGATAGTGTTGTTTGTGGTCTAGATTTCTCTATTTTCTAGATATGGTGTTGATTGCTTAGATTCATGATTATCTTGGTTTCATTCTCATTTTGATAAATTGAGAAGAGTTATTTTGGGTCTGGTCTGATTTAGAATTAGAGATTGTGTAACTGCATTTGTGTAGTGTATGATTTTTTGTGATGGATGCGTAACATGTTGATCTTATCGATGAAGCGTGTTGTGGTGTGGTCCACTTCTCATTCCTTCCCACCATGGGAATGCTTAGTGTAGACCTATTTCAAATATTGTTTGACCGACTTGGAAGATTATGTAGTTAGGTGGACAATATAAGTAAATGATGATTAGAATGAACAATGAAATGGAAGATATGTGAGATTCAAAAGCTAAATATGATTGATGATTGATGTGAGAACTTGTGCAAAGTTGTGTAGTGTGTTGTTGGGGTCCAGAAGTTATTCTCGCATTTTTGTTTGTGGTAGTTGAATCTTAGTGGTAGTTTTTATTTTCTTTCTTTCTCTTCTAGCAGTGAGCCCTCCCACAATGAGTATTTTGGTAGTGATCCACCTTTGTAAAAATCACCTTAACTGGTGTTATGCTAACATGTGTTATATATTTCTCGAACTAACATTCTTCATGGTTTTTCCCTTCTAGGGTTTTCCATGTCATATATGGTGTTCATTGTGTATGTATGTGTGTGCTTTCATGATTGCATCTGTTTAGATTAAATTATTAATAAGTTGGTTATTTCAGATGTGTGAAAGAGAAAAATTTTAATGGACAACTGATTCACCCCCCCTCTCAGTTGTTTGAGCATTCAACAATTAATGCTTGTAGAGGATATAAATGAAAGATAAAATTTGTTAAATTGTGGGGATTGTGTGGAATTTATGAGAATTATGAAATGTGAACAAATTTTTCTTAAGTGTATTGAAAGAAGTGAGCTTAAGGTATATATATATATATTTAGATTAGTCTAGAATTTTTCTAGAGGAAATGAGCTAAAGGTTGTTGATGGTACATAAGTGTTGCAGTGGAAAATCACCAATCATTCAATATTTTTTAAGTTTGTTGTCACTTTTGTAAGTTTATAATTTTTAGGGAGTTGTAGCTTTCTTGGGTTATAGTGTTGGATATTGCTGAGAAGTTTCCTAGAATGATGTGTTGTCATTGATGTCAACATATTCTTCTGTGTATTCCAGTGTTGTAGTCAGATTAAATAAGTTGGTTTGGTCAGTGTTTGGTAGATGAGTAGTTGCGGTTTAATTGGCTTTGAGATAAGTATCTTGAGTTGATTCAAATAAAGTTTTAGTGGTCCTCATGGTGTTTTGATTGATTTATGAGGTCTGGTATTACGGTTGGTTGCTCAGTCATTTGTGGATTTTAGTGTTCTGGTTTCTGCTCTACATTGCTTTGGAATTGTAATATCTTGGTTTGCAAATTTGGCAATGTTTGGGATGTTCATATGTGTCCTCAAGTCATATGGTTTATGATTTGGAGGTCTACAAGTAAATATGTCATTCTGACAATCAGTTTAGCATGTGGTCTTGAGGTTCAGTATATTAATGATTGAGATTCTAGTAAGTGGTGATGTTGCAGTTGTTGTTGTGGTGATTCTATTGGCAATTGACACTCTATTGGTTAATTTCACTATGTTGTCATTCATGGCAACATGATTTTGTGTTCTGGCTTCATGTTTTGGTTCTATGGTGTACTAGAAGGCACTTCGTAGATTCTACACTAGCACCGACATTGACAGGACAGAGGATTTCTTTGGTCACTGACAATGCACGTCGACATGGTTTCATAAAGGTTATCGGTGTTGGAGGCTGACATATCTTGGATCCGGCATTGATAATTGATTTTAATGATTATGCATTTATGTTATTTGACCGACATGCAATTTGATATTGTATATATCTTTGTTAGCCGACATAAGGCATAAAACATTATTTTAGGGTATATAGGTCAATTAAGATTAGATCATTTTTGTAATAGACATGGTGATGGATATGTGAATATAATATGATATGAAATTATTCAGAGAGATTATGTATGTGAGGAAATTATTGTAAGGGTTATTCTGGTAAAGGGTTTGAGGATTCAAACTAGAACAGATAGAGCTTAAATTGGAATTGTATTCTGGCATAGAAGATGCTATCTTAGCAGTTCTCACTTCTCTGGATTGTAGTCTGGAAATTTTATGTAGTCAGTGAGGCTCCTAGTATGATTGAGCAATGTGCTCAAGGCTGTAAACCTTCCTGCAAGTACAAGCCCCTCATATTTTGTAATATCTCTTCATATGGCAAGTGGACTGATATTGTGGTTCACAAATCCCATCGTGGTTTTTCCTCTTTGAGGTTTTCCACATATAAATTTGTGTGTTATGATTCTCATTTATGTAATTGGCTTATTGGTTGCTTTACTTCTTTCAATTTTGTATGTATCTGTATATCGGTTGGTGTATGCATGTTTTAATAAGGCTAAAATTTATTGTTCCAGTATAACACCGATTCACCCCCCGCCCCCCTCTCAATGTTATTGGTTTCTAACAATTGGTATCGAAGCCTTGTGCCTCGGAGGAAGTTTAATAGCTTGAGGAAGATCTTGAAACCAAAATCCATGAATATGGCTTTGGAGAAGCAACTTGAGATGATACTTGAACATTATGATGTTGAAAGGTTGAAGAACTTAAAGCTACAAGATGAATTGAATTTTGCTAAGAAATTCATTCTTGTCCTACAAGAGATTCTATCATCTATTCAAGCTAGAAGGAAGGAACTTTTGCATAATCAGGATGATGAAGAAAAAGATGCACTTAAGGAACAATGTTAGAAATTGAGTCAGGAAAACATGGTTATGAAAAATGAAATTCAAGTTATAACTATGAGGATGTCTAAGGAGATTGAGAACAAAAAGAAGAAGGAAGGAAATTTTGTTGTATCCCCAAAGAACAAATTTGAAGAATGTGGTAGGCTAGTTCATGAAAATGATAATGTTGAGAGCTGATTTGGTACAATCCCAGAGTAATGAACAAAAGCTTGAGAGACAAATGATAATACTAAGAGAAGATTTAACTACTGCAAGTGAGTATAAAAAAAAATTCAAGATCAACTCAGCACATCTTGATGAGTTATTGAAGAGACAAAGGCAGATTGGAGATTCCAGTGGACTTGGATTTGAGCAAGGATAGAGTTTTGGTACTGCTAATGATGATCAAACCAATAAGGCACCGGTAAGAAAAATTAATGCTTATAAATTCAATGGTAGATGTTTTGTTTGCAATAGATTTGGTCACATGGCTAGGCAATGTAGAAACAGAACAAATCAGAACTCTGATTCTACTCCTAGTAAATGTTCTAAATGCAATAAGTTTGTTCATAAGATAGAAGATTGCAGAATGAATGTTAAACTCTATGCTTGTGGAATATTTGGACATATGGCTAATCAGTGCAAATCATGCAATTTCATCAGTTTTAGCAAAGAAATTCAGAAGAACAATGTTACATGTTATGCATGTAATGAGGTTGGACATATTGCTAAGTTCTGTAGAGGCAAAAATCCACCGGTTAGTAATGGAGGATCAAAGGAGAAAGGAAAAGAGAAGGTTAGTGAAATATGGCAAGATCATACTCAGAGATGGGTTAGGAAGATTGAAGAACAATCATCAGATGGGAATGTCCTGGTTACTTATTTGACAGAAGAGGCTTCTCCTGCACCGACAAGAAGCTTATCCATTATCTAAGGTAGATGCCTTAGGGGTAGGAAAAATTCATAAAGATACTGCATATGCCCTGGGAAGAGGTTTTGGAAGATGTTCCAAATACTGGAGAGGATTATTCGGCATGGATATATTTTGAGCGAGATCTGGTATCTTTCACCGATAGTCATTTATGTCAATGGAAGATTAGGGTTTTTCTCAAAGGTTAAAAGGTCAAATACACTTAATTGTTAATCACCATGCATTCAGAGTGACTAAGTGCAGTCAAGGGAAATTCAGAGCAATCAGATTTCTTCTTGAGCGATTTCACTGGCGTTTGGAAGAATTTGTTGAAGGTTCTCACCGAGAGTGATCAAAAGGTATTTATCTTTAAACATGGAAGCAGGATCATCTTCTATTCCTTTTTTTATTGCAAACCCAATTATAGTAGAGGTCAAGGACTACCCCAGGCCAATTTTCAAGCAGTATCCACATGTGGCTACCTTGGAAGATTTGGTTGGAGTGTTTTCTCATGTTCCAGAGGGAGTTGTGTATGTAGAGGATGTTAGGGCATATATTCATTGTCATATCAAGGACTTGGAAACTTCAGAAATTAAGGGCATGTATATGAGTGAGCTAATGGGAGAATCTGGAAAGCTCAAACTGGCATATAAACATATTGAAGACCTAGGGTTTACAGACATTATGGATATTCCAGAGTTTGAGGATGAGATAATCATATATGTATTGAGCAGAGTGCATGGGGAATTTATATGGCTGAACAAACCTTACAAAATCACCAAGGAAGCCATCTGGGCAATCACTAGCTTGCCATTGATCAGGTAACATCTAGACAAGAAAGTTTCAAATGATTGCATGAGGAAGATCATCGGCGCTACATCTAACAAAAGATCCATGAAAGTGAGCACTATCACTGACACAAACATCAAATTTGGTAGCATGATCATCGGGTATAAGGTAACTTAGTCAAACCAACTGAGTTCTATTTCCAATTCATGCATTTTGACTGCATACAAAATGATGAGAGATAATGTAAAGTTATATCTATGCGGTTGGATACTTGATGAGTTATTAATAAACTTAGGGAAGATTAAGGGTGAGAAGAAGGGTACTTTCTGATATGGGAACTTGTTAGTTTGCCTAATGTTATATTTCCTAAATGATACACCCGGTTCTGGTAAGAGGCAATGGGATTTTGATATTCTGGTAGGAAGACAATTGAAACAGTCAATTGCTGCATTAGGAAGCCAGAGAGATGATAAGATATGGGGGTATTTTAAGGCATTTCAAAAATATATGAGGTCTAGGGTAAGGGTACCTGAGCATATTATAAAAAAATATTCTATCGACATAAGCTTTATGGTAAAGAAGGATGAGACTCTCATGGAAATAGTTAAGCCTCAAAAGATTTGGATTGAAGAAATGGGCTATAAGGTAGATGCACAAATTCTTGATGCCTACACAAAAATGTTGATTAATGCACCAATTGATGAGGTAGAGAATCCCTGTGGTACTGCACAACAGAAAAATCAAGAGGTTGAAACAAAGTTCAACAAGAAGAAAAGAGAGAAATGGGAAGGAAAAGCAAGTTTGTGCAGAAGGTCTCAAAGGACATCAAAGCACTAATTGATGTTGTCCCAGAAAAAGGTAGAAAGAAGAAGGATATAGAAGTTCATATTGAACTTGTTACTGCAGAATCAGAATCAGAGGATGACACACCATTAGCATTTAAGAGGGTTGTTAGGAAGAAACCGGAGGAAACAAGGGAAGAAGCAAAGAAGCAACTGGTTAGGAAGGTCACAATCAATATATTGGCACAAAAGCAAGCACCTAAAGCTACACCTGCAGCTACATCCGATACTTCTAAGAGGAAGAAGAAGAGTGACATTGACTTAGCAATTAAAACCAGTAATGTGACTATCATACTGCCTAAAACTTGTGCAGAAATAGTAGATGAAATCACTAAAGATGGCATGCTAAAGAATGTTAAATTTTATTATGAAAACTTAGAGGATGATGAACAAAGAGAGGTAGTGGAAGAAGTCCTATGGATATTTATAAGAAAGCTTTAATAGAGATATAAAATCAAATACTGATTGAGTTATATAGCATGTTGGATGCTAGAAGATTATCAGCTATGCAAGAAGATAAACACATTAAAATTCAAGAGCTATTATCTATCTATGTTACTATAGCTCCAGATAAAATGGAAAAGACACTTGAGGCGACATACAATTTTTTTTTCAATAGTAAACATAGGATTACTAGTTTAATTCTAGGGAGAGTATATGAAATAATAAAGGAGACTCAAAAAACATGGGTTAAATGTTTGGGAGAAAACAGAGGACTCTTTACTTCACTGGAAACCAAGATAGACACTATAGATACCCCAGTTGAAGGAAAAAGAAAGGGGATTATGGGTACTTCACCCTCAGTTTTGAAAAATATTATGATAGTATAAATTGAGCCCCCCGTAAATACAGATGTACAGACAAATACTGAGATATAGGTTAATACAAAAAGTGAACAAACTAATATTGTATAGGATACTAATATTGAGGACAATTGTCCTCCGGATACAAATGTACAAGTTGAGGTTATTGTTCCTACAGAGGAACTTGTAGTTACATGGACTGCACCAAGTGGCGAAGCCACCAGTGCAAGTGAAGAGGTTATAAAGGATAAAACATCAGAGGAGAAAATAGGGGAATCCGACAGGGTACCGGTTGTTGGTCCATCATTATTGTCAATTCAAACTTCTTAGGTAGAAAAGAAAAACATCATAGAGATGAGTCCCATTGAACTGATGATGATGGCAACACAAAAACTGATGAAGGAGGGATCCATAGACAGGGGGATTATAGATCAATCAATCATTGTTCTACACAGATTGGTCCCAAAGTGTAAGATTGAAAATGAAGTGAGCCCATCCGGCAAGCTTAAGGTAATCACTGAGCATATATCAAAGGACTTTCAATCCTTACAACAAATCTGAAACCGGAAAGCACTAGAAAGATTTACTCAGGATAAGAGAGCTACTTTTGATCAGGTAATTGAAATAGAGAAGAAAAATATTGACGAAAAGTTGATACTAATAGAAAACTCCTCGAAACAATGTACATATATATAGGGTATGTTGTAACACTAAAATACTTACAACAAATGTAGATAAAAAGATAAAGGAGATTCAAGACAAAATTGCAAGTATAGCTAACTCTTTTGACAGATTGATTTCATTGACTACATCAATTGATGGTCAAATTTTGATTTTGGAGAACCAAATTTCTACACTTGAAAAGGAAAGAGACAAAATAATTAGAAGAGCCAGAAGTCTGAGAGGCTTGGTGAGTCCTCGGTTAGATTCAATTTGTGTACACAAGAAAGAATGCATGGATATGGTGGGAAAGCCCACACCAATAGAGGTAAATGAGAAAGAGTCTTTTGCACATTTATTGAGTGGACTTGTATCTATTTCTGGCATATTTAAAACTGGTTGGGATACTTATGTGGAGTTACTAGAGAAGGCTTATTCAGAAATTTTGAAGTTGGTCAAGCTCCTGTAAGACATTTTTTGGGGGATATTCATTGTACGGTTCTTATTCTTTAACATTCCTTTTCAAATTCTTGTTTTTGGCATTGATGTCAAAGGGGGAGTAATATAGATGTGAAAAATAATAAAAGAGTTGCATACATTAGGGGGAGTTATAGAGTTTTGGACTTTTTGGAGATATGGAGTATTTTGCATATTCAGCTCAGGGGAAGCAAGGCAGGATGAAACTGACAAATGAAACCTTGACCATTTTTCCCATGAGTGTTGCCATTAATGCCAAAGGGGGAGATTGTTGGCAATTGACACTCTATTGGTTAGTTTCACTATGTTGTCATTGATGGCAACATGATTTTGTGTTCCAGCTTCATGTTTTGGTTCTATGGTGTACTGGCAGGCACTTCGCAGATTCTACACCGGCACCAATAGGACAGAGGATTTTTTGGTCACCGACAATGCAAGTCAACATGGTTTAATAAAGGTTATCAATATTGGAGGCCGACATATCTTGAATCCAGCATCTACAATTGATTTTAATATTTATGAATTTATGTTATCTGGCCAACATGTAATTTGATATTGTATATATCTTTGTAAGCCGACATAAGGCATAAAAAGTTGTATAGGGTATATAGGTCAGTTAAGATTAGATCATTTTTGTAATAGACATGGTGATGAATATGTGAATGTAATATGATGCAAAATTATTTGGAGAGATTACGTATGTGAGAAAATTATTGTTAGGGTTATTCTGGTAAAGGGTTTGGGGATTCAAACTAGAACAGACAGAGCTTAAACCGGAACTGTATTCTAGTATAGAAGATGCTATCTTAGCAGTTCTCACTTCTCTAGATTGTAGTGTGGAAATTTTATGTAGTCAGTGAGGCTCCTATTGTGATTTAGCACTGTGCTCTAGGCTATAAGCCTTCCTGCAAGTGCAGACCCCTCACATTTTTTAATATCTCTTCATATGGCCAGTGGATTGATATTGTGGGTCACAAATCGCACTGTGGTTTTTCCTCTTTGAGGTTTTCCATGTATAAATCTATGTGTTATGATTCTCATTTATGTGTTTGGATTATTGGTTGCTTTACTTATTTCAATTATGTATGTACTGGTATACTGGTTGGTGTATGCATGTTTTAATAAGGCTAAAATTTACTATTCCGGTATAACATTGATTCACCCCCCTCTCAGTGTTATTAGTTTATAATAGATTCATGCTTCTTGTGGATGTTTCTAGATCATGTTCCATTCATGTTGATGGTCCACATTGATCGTTGTGTGCATTATTGATCATTTTCTTGATCCAGCGGTGTTCTTCATGCTATGCGACATTCATAGTGATTGTAGGGTGTTACAAATGTTCAAAGCATAATTATTGGAGGTGCTTCTTATGTGCGGTGTTGATTTAGGTCTAGACTATGTCTTAGCCAACATTGTTTTGGTTTGCATGTGTTGTTGTAGTGTGTGAGGTTATATTCTTGTTATTTGTGTTGAGGGTTGAGCTGACCTTGAAATATAGGTTGATGATTTGTATAAATATATGTAATATTCATTTGTGAGATGTATTTGCATTGTATCTGCAATTTTGTGATTGAGTAAGTATGCGAGAAAGTGTTTTGATCTTTTGGAAGTGGTAAGAGAAGAGGGTGGCAGAGTAGATCAAACTATGCTTAACTGGAACTGTAACCAAACATGAGAAGATACCATTTCATCAGTTCATGATCCTTTGGATGTAATCCAAATGTTTTTGTAGGACAATGAATCTTCCTCAAGGTTGTAGCCAGTCTTGTTTTTTGATTTGAGTAGTCACCTCTAGGAAGTGTTCCTGAATGCATGTGCATTCCCCATTGTAATATTTCATTTACTCCTATGTTGGTGTAAATAAATATTCATTATGCATATTATTACACTTTACTTAAGTTAACTTAGGATAATGCATTTCTTCGTAGTTTGGATTTGAGACACTTAGGGAAGTGTGCACATAGGGATAGAGCTTGTAGGAGAAATTCCACCTTTTGTGGTCTTATTTTGCTGTTACATTCCACATTCAGTTGGTCATCCACCTCTTGTGGAATATTATATTATTTCTCCTACCTACCCCTAGTATTTCTTACCTACCCTTGTTTCTCATTGAGCCACATGTCATGATTGTGTGCTCGTACAACCATATGGCCTTGCTTATATAAGAAGGCCTATATTCATTGTATTGGTGAATCCAGTTGACCATTTTTATATTGATGAGAATACAGTTTGTTCTTGTCATTCTTTTGTCTCTATTTTTATACTTTTCATTGTGCCCTTGATCTTGGCAAAATCTCACATGGTATCAGAGCCATTGGGGCTTCATCGATTGGTTTTTGGAGACATCATGGAAGGCTTCTATTTTGGGATCTGAGGTACTGCATTTTTTGGAGGCATCTTAGAGAATTTTTGACCTCACCATTGCATCTAGGAGGCCGTTTCCATAAAAATCGAGTATAAATTCGACCTATTTTGGCAAAAATTAATTTTTAGGTGTGGAGGAAATTTTCTGCCCAATTCGGGTGGTACGTCAGCTTCTGCCCAGTCAACTGCATACAATCAACGCCCAGTCAGTAGCACCCAGTCAGCATTTTCTTTGGAAATTTTTAGACCCCTCTCTGTTGAGCAGTTTGGATTTTTTGGTCAACTTTGAAGGCCCATAACTTGCTCAATTTTGCTCTTTTTTTGGTGCAATTTTTTTTTATTAGGGCTAATTTTTCATGCTCTTCACATTGGTGTGGTTATTTTCTAGTTTTGGTGCATAGGTTTTTCAGAATTTTTAGATTCTCTCAGGTGTACCTATCTAATCCTCAATTCTACAACTTCAAAGGCCTCGTTTGAGCTCATACAACCTCCTTTTCAGGTGTCATTTTTTTTTAAAGTGCATTTTTTTTCATCTACTTTCATAATCTATGATTCATCTACTTTCATAATCTATGATCAGATTTCAAGGATTTTAAGTAGAAATTGTACTTTCAGATATTGGTCTTATTTGGCCTATTTGGTACTTGTAAATTGCTTGGATCTTAGTTTAGATCTCTTGCATTATTAGTTTGAGTCTCTTTTGGCCTTATTGAGGCAGTTGTAAAATTGAAATCAGAAGTCCACTTTGCCATTTTTTGCAAATGGCCCATTGTACACGCACTAAGTATAAAGTGCCAAATCATCACTTTTGGGGGGGTTCTTTGATTGAGTGAATTTAGGGGGGTGTCTTGTGTGATTGTGCATCTCTTTCCTTATGCTCTTTCATTTTTGTTGCAATGAGTCCTGATAAATTTCCACCTTTAACTCCACATAATTATGCATCATGGAAAATTAAAGTATGGAGCAAATTAATGGAAAAAGGTCTCATGCATTACATAGATGGAAGAATAGCAGCACCACCTGATCCTAAGGCTGATCCTAATGCTCAACTAGAATGGCTCACTAAGAATTGCATGGCTCTTGGAACTTTGCACAAGTATGTATCAGATGACCTCATCTTTCATATTGAAAAGTGTACTACAATCAAAGATGCTTGGGATATGTTTCAGAAATTGTATGGTCAAGTTGATGAAATCAGAGGTTATAAGATTGACAATGAGCTCACCAACTTGGATCCCAAGAGTTTTGATAAAATCCAAGATTATGTCACCAAAGCAAATGAGCTAAGAGCAAAGCTTAAGGATTGTGGAATTGACAAAAAGGATGCTCAGTTGATATTCAACTTGTTGGACAAGCTTGCACCAGAATATGTAGCATTTGTGTCTAGCTTCCAAACTCATCATTTAATAGTGGGGAGTTCCTATGTTATGCCTTCATTTGATGCTTTCACAGAAATGTTGATATTGGAACAATCTAAGTTGTTAAACATGGGGCTTCTCAAGTCTTCAAAGTCCCAAGTTTTGGTGGCTAATCAAGGGAATCAAGGAAGTCAAGGCAAATATTCCAACAAGAAGAAGAAGCACTCCAAGTCTAAGCCACAACAGGAAAAAGGGAAATCATCCTTTCCATCACAAGGTGATTTTTCATCCTCTTCCAAGAAGGGGACACCACCTAAGAAGGATAAGCCAACTTGTGCATATTGAAAGAAGTATGGTCATGATGAGAATTGATGCCACACAAAGCAAGTTGACGAGTTAACTAATCTTCTTAAGAAAAGCAACATCAACTTGCCATCCACCTATACAAAGAAGGATTCAACTCCTTCCTCTTCCTCACAGTCTAAGGGAAAAGGGCAAGCATTTGTGGCTACAACAAGTTCTTCATAGCAATGGATACTTGACTCAGGTGCCTCATATCACATGGGTTCTACAAAGGAGCAGTTTTCTTCATTGGAGCCATCTAAGGTATGTCACATTTACATAGGTGATGATACACAAGTAGAGGTTGAAGGGAAAGGTTCAGTTGACATGGATAATGGAACATTTGAGAATGTTCTCTATGTTCCTAAATTGTCTACCAACCTTCTCTCTATCTACCAAATCACTCACTATGGGAATGGGAAAAAGGATGAGTTTACACCAGATTCAGTTGTGGTAAAGGAACTTGATGATGATGCCTTGGTAGCAGTGGGACAAGTCAATGACAACTCAAGGCTTTATTCATTCTCCCACTTTGTGCCAAGTTCACCTTCTAGGGCCTTGCTTACTCATTCAAATTCCAAAAGTAAGCTATGGCATGAGCGGTTTGGTCACCTCAACTACCGCTATATTCATCAGCTCAACACTAAAGACATGGTCACAGGTCTACCTCAAATCAGTTTTTCAGAGGGTGTATGTTTAGGTTAGTCCATGGGCAAGCATCCCGAGGAGAAGTTTGATAAGGGGAAAGCTTGGAGAGCTTTGGAAGTTCTTCAACTTGTTCACAGCGATGTAGCAGGTCCATTTCCAACACCTTCTTTTAGCAAGGCCTGCTATGTCCTCACCTTCATTGATGACTACTCCCGCTTCACTTGGGTCTACTTTCTTATTCATAAGAGTGAAGTATTTGACAGATTTCAGGACTTCAAGACTCGTGTGGAGAAGAAATCCAAGAAAGTGGTCAAGATTCTTCGTATAGATAATGGAAGGGAATATGAGAACAAGAGACTTGAGGATTTTTGTACATTTGAGGGGATTGATCTTCAACATTTTGTAGCATACACTCCACAGTAGAACAGAGTTGCAGAACGCAAGAATAGAACTCTCAAAGAAATGGCTAGCTGTATTATTCATGCATGTTCTCTTGATCTTGCCTTTTGGGCCGAGGCTATCAGTTGTGCCACACACATCTAGAATCAGGTTCCTCACAAAGCTTTGCAAGGTATTACTCCTTTTGAGGCTTGGGCTAGTAGGAAACCGATTGTGAGACATTTCAGAGTCTTTGGGTTTCCAGCATGGGCTCGCATACCTCCACATAAACACAAGGCATTGGAACCTTAGAGTCGGCCTTGCATATTTGTTGGATATCCCAAGGGTGTTAAGGCATATAGATTGATGGATCCTGAGACACATGAGGTATTCATTGAGAGGAGTGCTCACTTTGAGGAAAGCTCTCCTAGCTTAGCCTCTCTACCTCCTCCACCTTCCTCCATTGTGGATAGTGATGCTAGTGATTAAGATGATGAAACTCCTTCAACTTTGACTCGCAGGGTTACACCTCCGCAGGGTCCACTTGCAGTTGAGAAGCCTCGTTCTCCACCTCCACCTAGACCTCATTGGGCTTGACAGACACTTGAGTCTGCGGGTTCTCTTGTTGGGGATCCTTCAGATACATGGAGAACTCGATCACAACATCAGGATCTTCCACATGCATTCATTGTTATTGCTTCTGATCCACAGACATTTTGGGAAGCATTGGGGGTTCCTGAGTGGGACCAAGCTATGGAGGAAGAGTATAGTTCCTTGATGAGGAACAACACATGGGATTTAGTCCATCTCCTAAGGGGAGAAAGATGGTTCTATGTAAGTGGATCTATTGGACCAAGTTTGCAGTGGATGGTAGTGTGGATAAGTATAAGGCTCGGCTTGTTGCGAAAGGTTTCTCTCAGGTTGCAGGTGTTGACTATACTGAGACCTTTGCACCCATAGCCAAGATGAACTCCATTCGCTTGACACTTGCTATTGTTGTAGCTCATGGTTGGGTTGTACATCAGATGGATGTGAAGAGTGCTTTTTTTCATGGTGATCTTGATGAGGAGATTTATATGGAGCAGCCACAGGGTTTCATCTAGGATACTTCCTTGGTTTGCAAACTAAGGAAATATCTCTATGGCCTTAGGTAGGCCCCCAGGGCTTGGTATGCCAAGATGGATTCCTTTATTCTCTTCGTAGGGTTCACTAGGTGTCATTCTGATCCGAATGTCTACATTTTGTGATAGGATGACTTTCACTTGATACTTGTGCTCTATGTTGATGACTTGATCATTACAAGGAGTACTGCATCCATCATTAGTAGGGTCAAATATGCTTTGCATGACAGATTTTCTATGACTGACTTGGGTCTTTTGCACTACTTTCTCGAGATAGATATTTCATAGTCACCTTCTGGGATTACACTATTGCAGCCCAAGTATGTTCTTGATCTACTTGCATGCTTTCATATGGCTGATTGTAAGCCTTAACCAACTCCCTTTCTTTCAGGAGTCAAGCTTGAGGCTCATTATTCTTCTCCACTAGTTGATGCCACTTTGTATCGTCAGCTTGTGGGTAGTCTCATCTACTTGACTCATACATGCCCTGATATTTCATTTGCAGTTGGCATGATTTCCCACTTCATGCAAGAACCACATGAGCTTCATTAGAAAGCCACCAAACATATCCTTCATTACATCCAGGGTACAGATCACTATGGGATTCACTATGCAGCAGGCACAGGACTTCACTTGGTTGGTTACACAGACTCTGATTGGGCTGGTGATCTTGATAATCATAAGTCTACTTCCGACTATAGTTTTCACCTTGGTTCAAGCCCCATTTGTTGGCAGAGCAAGAAGCAACATGCTATTGCTCTCTCTTCGACTGAGGCTGAGTATCGAGGCACTGTTAATGCAGCGACTGAGACCATTTGGCTTCAACAGATTCTCACAGAGTTTGGGTTCACCACTCCACAGCTGACAGTTCTACATTGCGACAATCAGAGTGCTATTGCAATCTCAAAGAACCCGGTCCAACACCAGCAGACCAAACACATCGAGATTCATATGCACTATATTCGAGAGCTCATTCAGGAGCAGGTCATTGATTTGCAATATTGTCCTACAGCGCAGCAGGTTGCAGACATATTCACCAAACCTTTCACCGAGAGTAAGTTCCAACAGTTGGGAGCTCTCTTGGGGGTGCAGGATGTGTCATTAGGGGGGGTTAGCTGACTTCTCCTTCCACTCTTATGGGGGGGACTTTTTCCTCTTTGAGGTTTTGTCCATCTTCTTTGAGAGTCTTTTGCACATTCATCTCTCTTTTGGGGGGGAGTTTTTTCCCATTGGGTTTTCTCCCTTTCTCCGTTTGTGAGAGATTGCATTGCATAGTTTTTCTTGCATTTGCATAGTGTACATGGGTACCTATCATGGCCTAGTAGCCAGGACCCATCTTGCATTATTGACTTGAGTCTTCATTCCCCTAAGTTGCACTTAAGGGGGGGTGTTGGTGTAAATAAATATTCATTATGGATATTATTACACTTTACTTAAGTTAACTTAGGATAATGCATTTCTTTGTAGTTTGGATTTGAGACACTTAGGGAAGTGTGCACATAGGGATAGAGCTTATAGGAGAAATTCCACCTTTTGTAGTCTTATTTTGCTATTACACTCCACATTCAGTGGGTCATCCACCTCTTGTGGAATATTATATTATTTCTCCTACCTACCCCTAGTATTTCTTACCTACCCTTGTTTCTCATTGAGCCACATGTCATGATTGTGTGCTCGTACAACCATATGGCCTTGCCTATATAAGAAGGCCTATATTCATTATATTGGTGAATCCAGTTGATCATTTTTATATTGATGAGAATACAGTTTGTTCTTGTCATTCTTTTGTCTCTATTTTTATACTTTTCATTGTGCCCTTGATCTTGGCAAAATCTCACATCCTAACATGGTATTATCTCATTGTGGGTAGGTTCCCATCATATTTTTTCCCTTAACTGGGTTTTCTATGTCAAAAATATTTGTTATGCATGTTATTGATGTGGTGTTGATTTGTGATTTCATCTTTAATTGTCATATCAAAATTTAAGTTTGAGTTGTGTTGAGTTTGTGAGCAAACTGATTCACCCCCCCTCTCAATTTTATGCCTTATTTCTAACAATTGGTATCATAGTTAGATCCTCTAAAAGAAGCTTGACCGCTTGAGCAGATTTGGGATGACAACCTTTACTTTTAAGAAAGATAACCTAAGATTTGATGGAATGAATTACACTCTTTGGAAGAACCAGATGGAATGTCATTTGTGATGCATTAGTGAAGATTATTGGAAGATAGCTCTTGCTAATGCTCCTAGTACTCTGGATGAGATAAAGGAAGCTAAATTCAATATTAGAGATAAGGAACCATTGTTGAGTGTCATATCTGATTCTAAGATGACTAATGTGATGGATTTGCAAACTACTCATGAGATATGGAAGAAGCTAGAGACTTTGTATGAAGGTGACAACCATGTGAAAGTTGCTAAGTTGGAGAGATTGAAGGGAAAATATGAGATGTTGAAGATGGATGAAGATGAGAACATTACCTCCTTTATGAAGAAAGTGAATGAGCTTGTGTTGAATATCAGATGTGTCGGTGGAGTATTGGAAGAATCTAATATTGTGGCTAAAGTGATGAGATCCTTGCCTCCTGCTTACAAGCATAAGGCTGTTGCTATTGAGGAGATCTAGATGGTGACATATGTGTCTAGAGACATGCTGATTGGAAATCTTTCTAATTTTGAGTTGAGCGAGTTTGGTGAATCTCTTCCTAAATAAGAATCTACATTCAAAGCTATTGTATCTAGGAAGTAGAAATGTGATCTGGGAGAAAGTTCTATAAGGGTATCCAGATATGAGAAGGAGATGAGAGAGTTTGAAGAAGAAGAGAGAGAGCTTGAAGAGCTTGAAGCCCTGATTGCCACAAGATTGCCTAAAGGTGTCGGTAAGTATGAAGGAAAGTTGCCTCTTACATGTATTTCATTCAGTAAGATAGGACATTTTTCCTCAAGGTGTTTGGAAAGAGTTTCTAAGAAGCCATTTAAGCCATATAAGCCTAAATATGAGAAGTTTTGCTTTGGTTCTAATGAAGGTATGACAGATGATTATTCTGATAAAGGAAATTCAGGAGATGAATGGGTGTTCATTGCTATCAAGGAAGATGATCTGGTGACTATTGATTCTACTAGCTGCATAATTGAAGAGAAAGATTTGGCTACTAAAGTTAAAGAAAAGGATGAATGGGTTATTGACAGTGGTTGCTCTCATCATATGATAGGTGATAAGAGTAAGTTGGTGAGTATGGGAAATTATGATGGCAGTGTAGTAAGATTTGGAGATGACAAACCTGGTATAATCCATGGTAGAGGTTCTATTTCTCTTGATGGTAAGCATAGCATTGATAATGTCTTGTATGTTGAAGGTTTAAAGCATAATATTTTGAGTTTTGGACAGATGGTTGATAAGAGTTGTGATTTTCAATTCAAGAATGACAAAAGTAAGATCTTGAGTAGCTCCAGAACTGAGATTGCATCAGGTACAAAGACTAAAGGTAAAATCTTTCACTTGAATGGTGGTGGTAAAAGTTGTTTGATTGCTCAGGTTGATGAAACTTGGATATGGAATAGAAGGATGTGTCATGTAACTTTTGATTGCATGGTTAAGATAAGTTCCACTCAAGTTGTAAGAGATATGCCTAAGATTGTAAAGCCTTCTAATCTGGTATGTAAGGAATGTCAATCGGGGAAACAGACAAGAGTTTCTTTCAAAAGAAAATAATATATAATTCTAATGGGATATTGGATCTTGTGCATACTGATTTGTGTGGTCCCTCTAGAGTGACAAGCTTGCAGGGTAATAGGTATTTCATGTTTCTTATTGATGAATATTCAAGGATGATGTGGGTTACTTTCTTAAGGGAGAAGTCTAAAGCATCAGAGAAGTTCAAGATTTTCAAAGTTATGGTTGAAACTAAGACTAGTTTGAAGCTAAAGTGTCTAAGATCTGACAAAGGTGGTGAATTTTATTTTGGTGAGTTCAATTATTTTTGTGAAGAGCATGGGGTGAAGAGATAGTTATCTACTCCGTAGACCTCTTAGTAGAATGGTGTTGTGGAGAGTAAGAACAAAACAATTTAGGAAGCTACTAGAATGATGATGATTGAAGGAAATGTTCTGCATATCTATTGGAAAGAAGTTGTGAGTACTGTTGTGTACACTTTTAATCGGGTGCATATCATAGGTGATACCAATAAGACTCCTTATGAGTTATGGTTTGGTCATGTTCCTATAGTTGGATATTTCAAAAAAATTGGAAATAAATGATATATTAGAAGAGATGAAGATCTCGAGAAGTTTGATGCTAGATGTGATGAAGTAATCTTTCTTGGTTATTCTACTAAGAGCAAGGCATACCGGTGTTATAGTAAAATATTGAGAAAAATGGTTGAGAGTGCTAATGTGAAAGTGGATGAAGGAAATAAGTATCAACCCACATGCTCCAAATATGATTCAGATGACCAGATTATCAAGTTAGATAAAGGAAAGCAAGTGTAGACCTAGAATCAAGTTTAGAGTGCTTCGGAAAATCCCGAGAATGGAGGAGCTAGTGCTGGAGAAAGAGTTCAAGAGTTTGAGAATCATGAAAATCTTAAGACTCCCAAGTATGTAAGCTTAAATAATTTAGAGAATCAGATAATAGGTGATAATAATAGAGGTGTGATGACTAGGAGAAGAATTGCTAAAGAGTGTTTCTTGATTTCAAAGATTGCACCTAAGAATGTTGATGAAGCTTGTAAAGATGAAAATTGGGTTAAAGATGGAAGAAGAGTTGAATCAGATTGAAAAGAATAATACATGGATTCTATTTCCTAGACCTAAGGATAACAATTTAATTGGAACTAAATGGGTGTTTCAGAATAAATTGAATGAAAAAGGTGAAGTTGTTAGGAATAAAGAAAGACTTGTTTGTAAAGGTTATTCTCATATGGAAGGTATTGATTTTTAGGAGACATTTGCTCTGGTAGCTAGAATTGAAAATGGTAGATTATTTATTGCTTATGGTCCTTACAAATATTTCAAAGTATATCAGATGGATGTCAAGTCAACCTTTCTTAATGGTGAGCTAGAAGAAGAAGTTTAAAATGAGTAACCAGATGGTTTTCGATTGACAGATCAGAAAGATATGGTTGTAGGTTGAAGAAAACATTGTATGGATTAAAGCAAGCTCCAAGAGCTTGGTACGTCAGATTGGATAGGTATTTGATGAATCTTGAATTCAATAAAGGTACTGTTGATAGTAATCTTTACTTCAAGATTGATAATGATAGCATCTTCATTCTTTACATTTTTGTTGATGATATTATTTTTGGTGGAAATGATGGTTTGTGCAAGAAGTTTGCTGATGATATGTAGAATGAGTTTGAGATGTCTATGATTGGTGAGATGAAATTCTTTTTGGGATTAAAAATTATTCAGTTGGATAAAGGTATTTTTATATCTCAATCTAAGTATGTGAAGGAATTGTTGAAGAAGTTTGGTTTAGATAATTCAAAGCCTGTTGGTACACCTATGGTGATCGGATGTAAGTTGACAAAGGATGATGATTCTCTAAAAGAAAATCAAACTAGATACAAATCTATGATTGGTGGATTATTGTATTTGACTAAGACTAGACTAGATATTATGAATGTTGTGTGTCTTGTTGCTAGCTTTCAAGTTGATCCTAAGGAATCTCATGTTATTACTATGAAGAGAATTTTTAGATATTTGAAAGGGACAGTAGATTTTGGTTTGTGGTATCCTAGAGATGATGATTTTACTTTGAGTGCTTTTACTGATGCTGATTGGGCAGGTGATGTTGATGATAGAAAGAGTACTAGTGGTGGTGTTTTTTTCTTGGGTAAGAGATTGGTTTCATGGATTAGTAAGAAGCAGAATGCTATCTCTTTGTCTATTGCTAAAGTTGAATACGTTGTTGTTGCTAGAAACTATACTTAGGTGATCTAGATGAAGCAGATGTTGAAGGATATCAGTGTTATTTTTTATGAGCCTACTGCTATATACTATGATAATTCAAGTGCTATCAATATTTCTAAGAATCCGATGTTGCATTCTAAGAACAAGCATATATTAGTCAAGTTTCATTTCTTGAGAGAGAAGATGAATGAGAAGGAAGTCAGATTGGAGTATATGTCTACAAAGGAACAAATAGAAGATATCTACATGAAGCCTTTGCCTAAAGATACATTTGAGTATCTTAGAGAGATTTTAGGGGTGATTTCCTCTCCTGATAAGAACTAAGATGCATTGAGTAGCATCATTCTGGTGGATTTCACAGAGATATCTTGTGATCTGGATTGATGAGTGAGGTCGCTACTCAGGGGGAGTAGTCAGTGGTGTGTTTTAGATGTTCAGACAGAGTTTGTTGTAAGGGAGAGAATCAAGATTTTTTTTGTATGTGCCTTTTTCGTTGATGTCAAAGGGGGAGAGAAGCATTTGAAAAATTGCTATATCCTGCACTGATCTCAGTGGGAGATTATTGGTTGTTAATTTCTTTCTTTTCATTGATTGTTTTTCACATTCATATATTGCCATCAATGCCAAAGGGAGAGATCGTTAGATATTGCTGAGAATTTTGTTGGAATTATGTGTTGTCATTGATGTCAACATATTCTTTTGTGTATTCTAGTGTTGCAATCAGATTAAATAAGTTGGTTTGGTTAGTGTCTTGCAGATGAGTTGTTGTGGTTTAATGGGTTTTGAGATAAGTATCTTGAGTTGATTTAGCTAAAGTTTCAATGGTTTGCATGGTGTTTTGATTGAATTATGAGGTCCGATATTTTTGTTAGTTGTTCAATCGTTTGTGGTGTTTAGTGTTCTGGTTTTTGCTCCACATTGCTCCAGAATTGCAATATCTTGGTTTGTGAAGTTGGTAGAGTGTTTGGAATATTTAGGTGTCCTCAATTCAAATGGTTCATGATTTGGAGATCCACAAGTGGATCTTTCAGTTTAACAGTCAGTTCAATGTGTGTTCTTGAGGTTCGGTATATTGATGATGGAGATTCTAGCAAGTGGTGATGTTGCGGTTATTGTTGTGGTGATTCACATTGCTTGTGGATGTTTCTAGATCATGTTCTATCCATGTTGATGGTCCACATTGATCATTGTCTGCATTATTGATCATTTTCTTGATCCAGTGGTGTTCTTCGTGTTATGCAACATTCATAGTGATTGTAGCATGTTGTCGATGTTCGAGGTGTTTCTTGTGTGCGGTGATGATTTAGATCCATACTATGTCTTATCCAACATTGTTTTGGTATGCATGTGTTGTTTTAGCATGTGAGGTTATATTCTTGTTATTTGTGTTGAGGGTTGCGCTGACCTTGAAATATAGGTTGATGATTTGTATAAATATATGTAATATTCATTTATGAGATGTACCTACATTATATCAGCGAGTTTGTGATCGAGTAAGTGTGCAAGCAAGTGTTTTTATCTTTCAAAAGTGGTAATAAAATAGTGTGACAGAGAAGATCAGACTGTGCTTAATCAAAATTGTAACAAGGCATGAGAAGATGTTATTTCATCAATTCATGATCCTAAGGATGTAATCTGAATGTTTTTATAATATAGTGAGTCTTCCTCAAGGTTGTATCCCTTCTTGTTTTGTGATTTGAGCAATAAGTTTTAGGTAGTGTATTTAAATGCATGTGTATTTCCCATTTTAATATTTCATTTACTCCTAACATGGCATTATCTCATTGTGGGTAGGTTCCCACCATGGTTTTTTCCTTAACCGGGTTTTCCACATCAAAAATATTGGTGTTATGTATGTTATTTATGTGGTGTTAATTTATGCTTTCATTCTTAATTATTAGATCAGTATTTAAGTTTGAGTTGTGTTGAGTTTGTGAGAAAATTGATTCACCCCCCCCCCCTCTCAGTTTGTTGGCTTGTTGCCAACATGTATCCCTAACACAAAGTTGTAAATCTATTTTATTTTCTCAGGCTATGTTTGGATGCTATATCAGCTAATCCAAATAAGCATAAACAATAATCACAGAATAAAAGCCATCCAAATAACACCAAGATTTGTATGTGGAAAACCCAGTAAAGGAGAAAACCACGGTGGGAAGCCTACCCACACTCAAATAATACTTCTATAGTAAGTATGTGAATTAAAATTGAGGGGCATGCACTTTCAAGAAGGCCAACAACCTAGAGCACACTGCTCATCACAAAAGGAGTCTCACTAAATACATGTAAATCCAGAGAAGTGCTGAACTACAAAAGATAGCATCTCCTATGTCTGAGTACAATTTTGGTTAAGCCCAATACCAGAGGACTAAATCCTCTTACATAAACCCAATTCGATCTCCAATGATCAAGCAACTCCTCTACTTGAATGATATTACATTATTTCCACATTATATTCCTTGAACATGACCTCTTACATTAACCATGATGATCTATAATGAGATCTTGCATCTATTTATACAAACCCTTGACCATAAACAATCAGGTCGGCCAATAGACAATAAACTGATTACATAATTATAAACCATGTCGGCTTTAGACCAAACAAATAATATTAACATATAAGACATCCTAGAAATACATCAATAGGTCCTATCCACACGTTACATTAAAGTCGGTCCATAACCTAGATCAACTGGGGCCAAGTATAGGTCCACACGCTTCAGCAATGATCTCCAACTTCCAAGTCTCAAACAAGATCACCACCAACATCCTGAAACTCCATCAGAAGCTACACCAACACCACTTATGCAATTCATCAAAGATCTTCATCAAAAGCTCTGCCAGGAAACCCTCGTTGGAACTAGAAACCAATCTTCTAAGCAAGCAGGATAGCATCCAATCTTCAGACCAAAACCAACTGATCAAATATGAGTATAAGTATCATGAACAAACTGATTCCATCACCAGACTATATCAGATCCTGCCAGATCAAAGTTAACCAGAAACCACTCAACCTACCAAGACCAAAAGGGTTCCAATAATCATCCAAACAAATAGTATTGACATCAATGACAAAACATCAATGCAACACATAATCAATTCCACCAAATGGCCAACAATATCCCCCTTTGGCATTGATGGAAACACTAGATGTGAAAAACATCTAAGTACTAATAAATGTCAAAGAAGTCTCCCCCTATGGAAGACAACCAACAATCTCCAACATATAGCTCTGAATATCTCTCCCTTTTACTTTTCTTATTCCTATCTCTCCCTTTGTCTTTCTTTTTCTTTCTTTATCTTTTTCACATCAATATCTCTCTCCCTTTGACATCAATGCTAGAAATCTGAAAAAAATATCAAAGCAAAAACCTAAGCCTTTGAATCTCAAAGCCGACCACTCCCCTTGAGCAGTAGCATCCCACATCAGTGCCAGAATGAATAGTATCTCTGATAATGCATGTCGGACTGATGTCAAACCACATCAATCAAGTCTCTACCAGAGGGGCAGAAACTCCCAATCTGTGTCTCAGGTACTCAAATGATGCCTTGGATAAAGGTTTAATGAAAATATCTGCAATATGCTCTTTAGTGTTCATATAAACTAGTCTAACTTCATTTACTTCCACCTTCTCCTTCAAAAAGTTATACTTGATAGATATGTGCTTTGTCTTAGAATGAAATACCAGATTCTTTGATATATCAATAGCAACAGAGTTATCACAGTGAATAACTACTGGTGCATCACAATCCACCTTCATATCCTTCAACTTTTGCTTCATCCATAAAACTTATGTACAGTTAGTAGCAGCAACAACATACTCAGCTTTAGCAGTAGATAAGAAGTACATGACAGTTTCTTGTTGATCCATGAAACCAACTTCTTTCCAAGAAAGAAAGCTCCACCAGAAATGCTTTTTCACTCATCAACATCTCCAGCCCAATCAACATCGGTTTCTCCTTTGATGTGTACTGTGTTGAATGTATAAACCATTGTACTCACTGCTTCTCTCCAATAGATATGAGGTAGAATAGCTTCCATCATCATTGTTCTAGAAGCATCCAAGATAGTTTTGTTCTTCCTTTCCACAACTCCATTTTGTTGAGGTGTCCAAGGAGCATAAAATTGTCTTCTTATACCATGCTTGTCACAAAAGTTATTTAATTCACCGGATGTGAATTCTCCACCATCATCTGATCTCAAACATTTAATATTCAATCCTATCTAAGTTTCCACTTTAGCCTTAAACATTTTAAACTTTTCAAATGACTCATATTTTTCTCTCAAAAAGGTAACCCACATCATTCTAGAATAATCATCAATGATTACCATGAAATATCTATCACCATGAAAACTTTTAACTCTAGCAGGGCCACACAAATTAGTATGAATAAGATCAAGAACATCATTTGATTTACCTTGTATACTTCTAAAAGAGGTTCTAACCTATTTACCCATTTGACATTCTTTACATATCGGATTATAGGGCTTCATAATCTTAGGTATATCCCTAACAGCCTTAGTTGAACTGATCTTCACAATGCAATCAAAATTCACATGACACAACCTTTTATGCCATAGCCAACTCTCATCAATCTATGTAATCAAACATGTCTTCTCACCGAAGTTCAAATGAAATATATTACATTTTGTCTGTGTACTAGTTGCAATCTCCAAGCCAGATCTATCAATGATTTTGCATTTTCCATCCTTAAACTGTAATTGAATTCCCTTATCTACCAATTATCCTACACTCAAAAGGTTATGCCTCAAACCTTCAACATAATAAACATTGTCAGTATTGTTCTTACCATCCAATGATATAGTTCATTTTCCTTTGATCATACATGCCTTGTCATCTCCAAATCTAACTAGTCCACCATCAAATTCTTACAAAGACAAAAACTTCCCTTTATCTCCAGTCATATGATGTGAACAACCACTATCAATTACCCATTCATCCTTCTCTTCAATTTTAGCAGCAAGTGTGTTCTCTTCCAGTGCCGCATCATCTTCCTTGATAGCTAGGAACACCCATTCCTTCCCATTGTCGGATCCACTAGTAGAGTCTTCTGCTGGTTCATCATCTGAATCAGTAATACCTTCCTCATTCGCTATATAGCATGATTTGTCTTTGTTTTTCTTAAATTTATACTTGTTCTGATATCCAGGGTTAGGCTTAAATGATATTTTAACTCTTTCTTAAAATCTTGAATTCCTTTTAGGACATCTAGATGCAAAATGACCTATCTTATTACATGCAAAACATTTAAAATGTGTTTTTCCTTCATACTTACTTCTTATTGGTCCTTTAGGTACTCTTCTAGAAAATAATGCTTCAAGTTTCTCAAATTCATCATCTTCTTTTTTCATATCTTCTAACTCCTTTGCATATAAAGCTTTCCATTCTTGCTTACCAGTTGTAGATGTAGATGCATGAAAAGAAAATTCAGTCTTTATATCTCCAAAAGGTCCAAATTCCTCAAGCTCAAAAGCAGATAGTTTCCCAACCAAAGTATCTATGTTGATAGGTGTATTAGCCATTGTTCTCAATTCATTAATAGTAGTAGCCTTCATTTTGTAAGCCAGTGGTAGGGCTCTCAGTACTTTAGAAATAATTTCATCTTCGCTCAGAGTTCCACCACAACATTGAATTCCCATAATAATCTCATTTACCCTTTCCATGAATGCAGTAATCCGTTCATATTCTTCCATCTTTAGGTTTTCATATCTCCAATCTTCACTGTAGGGTCACCTTTATTAAGAGTCTCCAACTTATCCCATATAGCCTTTCCAGATGATTTGTTGGTTAATCCCATTATTTGTTGATCAGAAAGTGCACACAAGAGGGCTTCTCTTTCTCTACAATCATTATCAAGCTCCTTGTCCAGGTTTGCTGGAGGAGGATTTCCAGATCCTGGATTATAGGGTGTGACGCTATTCTGTGTGATCTTCCAAATCTCCTTGCCAAGACATCTCTGATGAGTCTCCATCCAAATCTTCCATATTGTGTAATTTGTTCCATCAAGCCTCAGAATATCCCTTCGAAAGATATCTCCAGAAGAACTAGATGAAATTGAACTGTTAGTCACCATAGGATTTTACTCAAGTGGTTAAGCTTTCTACAGAGAGGACCAAAGCTCTGATACCAATTGTTAGAAAATTGAGATAGCCGGAAGACAACTAAGAGGGGGGAGTGAATCAATTATGTCAGATTACAAGAACATTCAACAATTAAAACTTTAATACCAAAACTCAAAACATTAATATTAGAATATCAGCTAATCCAAATAAGCATAAACAATAATCATAGAATAAAAGCCATCCACATAACACCAATATTTGTATGTGGAAAACCCGATAAAGGGATAAACCATGGTGGGAAGCCTACCCACACTCAGATAATACTTTTGTAGTAAGTATGTGAATTACAATTGAGGGGCCTGCACTTCCAGGAAGGCCAACAGCCTAGAGCACAATGCTCATCACAAAAGGAGTCTCACTGACTACACATAAATCCAGACTACAATCTGGAGAAGTGTTGAACTGCAAAAGATAGCATCTCCTATGCCTGAGTACAGTTCTAGTTGAGCTCAATACCAGAGGACTAAATCCTCTTACATAAACCCAATTCAATCTCCAATGATCAACCAACTCCTCTACTTGAATGATATTACATTATTTGCACATTACATTCCTTGAACATGACCTCTTACATTAACCATGATGATCTACAATGAGATCTTACATCTATTTATACAAACCCTCAACCATAAACAATCAAGTCGGCCACTAGACAATAAATCGATTACATAATTATAAACCATGTTGGCCTTAGACCAAACAAATAATATCAACATATAAGACATCCCAAAAATACATCAATAGGTCCTATCCACACGTTATATTAAAGCCGATTATAACCTAGATCAACTGGGGCCAGCTATAGGTCCACACGCTTCAGCAATGATCTCCAACTGCCAAGTCTCAAACAAGATCACCAATAACATCCTGAAACTCCACCAGAAGCTGCACCAACACCACTTATGCAATTCATAAAAGATCTTCATCAAAAGCTCTACCAGGAAACCCTCGTTGGAACCAGAAACCAATCTTCTAAGCAAGCAGGATAGCATCCAATCTTCAGACCAAAACCAATTGATCAAATATGAGTAAAAGTATCATGAACAAGTCGATTCCATCACCAGACTATATTGGAGCCTGCCAGATTATACCAGATCCAAGTTAACCAGAAACCACTCAACCTATCCGGACTAGAAGGGTGCAGGTAAAGCATCCAAACAGCTAGTGTTGACATCAATGACTAAACATCAATTCAACACATAATCAATTCCACCAAATGGCCAACATCCTAAGGATCAAATATATGGTTCTCTCACTACTTTTCAAATGAGAGAATTTGATCAAGATGTCCCAAAGAAAGAAGCTTATTTCAATATCAATAAGAAGGTGGAGGATAAAGAATGATCAAATTGATGGATTTGATGAGGAGGAAGCAAACTTTGTGAGAAGATTAAAAAAAGGCACCAATAGACACAAAGGTAAGTTACCTTCAAATGCTTCAATTATGGAAGAATTCATCATTTTTCTTCTAAATGTCCTTTTAGAGAATCAAAAGATAGCAACAAGAGAGAAAAGTTCAAAAGAAGTATGTATTATAAGGAGAGAAACTTTTCTTTAGAATATGAGGACCATGATGATCCAAATAATGAAACCTTCTTCATGGCCTTGAAAGCTAGTAACAATGATGTTGATGTTAAGAAATGTAAGAAGTCCAAAACCTTGTAGGCTAACAAGGGTAGTGAAAAATCAATGGTAGTGTGAATTTATTTTCATGCAAAAGAAGAAGAAAATGCTTGGGTGATTTACAATGGTTGTTCCAATCATATGGTAGGTGACAAGAAGAATTTCATCAACCTTAAGAAGTGGAATGGTGGATCAGTCAAATTTTGGGATGAAGGATTTGTACAAATTTGTGGAAAAGGAATAATAACTATTGATGGAAAGAATAAGATAGAGGATGTTCTCTACATAAAAGGGTTGAATCACAATTTACTACACTCAAGTATTGTGGATGGAGTATACCTTGAAGGATGTCAAGGTAATATATGATGAGCTCATTCCTATATTATGCAATAACACCAATGTTATTAACATTTCAAAGAATCCAGTGATGCATTTACGAACCAAGAATATATCTGTATAGTAATACCTTTTGAGAGTGAATTTTGTAGATCAAGAAATAAAATTAGAGTATATACCTACAAAGAACCAAGTTATTGACATCTTTACAAAGTCACTTTCAAAGGATCATTTGAATAGCTTAGGCAAAAGTTAGGGGTTGTTTCCCCTCCCTCTTCTAACTAGATGCATAGATAGTGCATCTATCTAGGAAGAGTAATTCAAGACTTATATTTATCTCTAAATTGATGGATACTGCCACTCAAGAGGATCTAGTAGTTGGTTGTTGTTACTGATAGGGGGAGCATGTGAAATGGTGAAGATTCAAGAAGAGAGAGATCCTTTGCCCTTTTCCCTTCATGTCAAAGGGAGAGAGAGAGAGAATGGAATACGTGTTACCATCAATGACAAAGGGGGAGATTGTTGCAAATATGGTGTCGACATATTGTATTGTCATTGATGTCAACCCTCAGTATGGTCTAATGTATTGGATTCTTGCATGTGTAAGTGTATGATGTGTAGTGAAGATACTGAAGTTCATGCTTAGATATCATTCTTTGATTAAGGCATTGTGTATACTTGTTGTCCAAAAGAGTGGGAATCATGATGACATATTAAGATGAGGATTAGGAGTATTAAGATGAGGATTAGAAGTATTAAGATGAGGATTAGAAGTGTAGAGACCCTCCCTAATTCATCTTGCTTTTAGTACATCCATAGACCATATTGATATAGCTTAATATACTTTATGATGATTTTATAGTATCTTACCATGTACTAACCCTATTTTATTATTTTATTGGATATGATAATGATTATGATAGTTCTTGGTTGTCATGACTATCTTCTACTGTAGTTGTGATAGGGATGATGTCATACCACTCATTAATAAGCACGATATGACATTGTGATTCCCATTCACTTGTTTTTTTATTTCGTGATATATGTTATTGTACATTTATTGGTGGTGACAGGTTTGCAGGTACCAAACATCGACTCCACCTAGCTTCATAGGTATGAGCGTGTCTTCATCCCAATGGCAAGTTGATTGGAGGTGACATGAGATCCTATTCTACAACTCTAGGTTTATGTTGATATCCTTGTCAGTCTAGTATCTTGAGTTGAGACGTTGATTAGCGTTGTGTGGTATTTTATGTTATCCTATGTTGGATTGCCTTGAGGAGTTGTGATTATTGGTTATTTAATTATTAATTAAGTAATTGGCTCATATAGTTTATAATAATAAATTAAATTAATAGCTGATATTAATATTTAATAATAATGTGAGATTGTTATTAAGAATTATTTATTAATTATTTTATATTATGGATTATTTATCATTTAAATTATTATTTGTTATTTATATTGTTGTGGCTTTAATAATATATTTGGAATATATGGTTTAATTACTTATCTAGGCCATTATATTTTATTTTGCCTTGGTTATTTAAATTAATTGATTGATTGTTTATATTGTTTTAATCCCTTTTATCCTATTGGTTTATTTGATTATTTATTTATCCTACCTACCCTATTTTTCTATTGGCTAGATATTCTGGGGTAAGTTAGTAAAATAATATCTTATATTCTTGCCTTGGTATTTACAATGGGTTGGTAAGAAATATATTTTAATTGATTATTATAATTGACCGACTTGTTCTATAGTTTTGGTTTTTTATTTTCTATTTTGTGGTTTTCCTGAGTATTTGTTGGGGTTAGCCTTCACGGGAATTTTTTTCTATGAATTGCAAAATTTGGTTTTTGTTTCTTGAAGTTTTGTTTGGCTTGAATAGAGAATTTGTGGATTGCTCTTCATAGAATTTCTTAGACCTTTTGTTCAATTTCTAGGTTGGAGCTTTAATCCTCTTGCATTTTATTTCTGAAAAGTTGGTCTGCCCCGTGTCCAGGAAAAATTGTTGTGGGGTTGGGAATGATGTATATATATATATATAATTTCCTTTGTTTATATTTTCTGGGAATGCTTGTTGTGCCTAAGTATATATTATTTTAGCATTGCTCCCAACCATGTTATCTTTCAGAGATGTCCCTGTGTAATTGTTGGGTCTAAGTTGTTGATGAATTCTGCGGAAATGATTTTGGATAAATGGCTATTCCGTAGGATAGAATGAAACTAGTTATGAAAGAACTCCTCTCCGCGGTTTTATGGATTGTGAAATTTAAATTGGCCGAAAAAAGTTTAGTTTTCAAACCAACCCCCCTATCAATTCTATGGCCTTCCGGTTGCCCTCCTTATTCTAGTTACAACTACAGGGGAATTCCTTTGAGCTGGACCTGAGGGCAATTTGACTTCCTTATTTATCTGGATCCTCCGCCTGTAGACACCCATCTTGTTGTTGCTAATTTATTGATTGATAATTTGGTTTATTTCATGTTAATGTACCATTTATGCCTTGTTTCATATAGTGTGCCCTTGGTATAGGCATAGAATTCAACTTTCAGACTAATCCTATGTTTTTTGGGTTGTCCCTAAGTATATTTCATGTTCTAGAATATGCGCTAGAGAAATTATTCTATGCGCTACTAAAATTGGTCTATGCGCTAAAAGAATTGGTGGATGTGCTAAAAGAACTGGTCTATGCACTATTCTTTCCTTTGAATGCGCTAAACTGCCCTGTCTTTTGTATTTTTGCTCATTTTTGGGTTTTCTAAATTGATTATCCAATTTAATTCTTCCCAGATGCTATTGTCTTTTGATTATCAGGGTTCCCATGTTGTCCCAGAACCATTTTATTGGTTGGAATGGATTTTATGTGTTGTTTGTGTTATCTACCTGAGTTTGTATTGGATTTGATCTTCATATTGTGATTTTATATTGTTTATGAGGATGCTATGATGGCATTTGATGTTATTTATTTGATTGAGGAACTTGGATAACCAGGCTATGTGTTGTAGAGAGCTCTTGGTCATGTTATATTATGTTGGTATGTGTTGTCACCCTAAGGTCTAGGTGCATGCTAAGGGGAGTAGGCTTCCAAGTGAGTGACTGGGGCTGCGTGTAGTGCCCCACCCTGACTCATCCTTTTCCTTGTACATTTATAGACTCTATTGGTATAGCTTAGTTTACTTTATGATAATATCTGATGGTATTATACTATGTGCTAACTCTATTTATATTTCAGATGCTTATGATGATACTTGTTATTGATGATCATGATATGATGGATTTATATTAACAGTCTCTATATGCACTTGCTATGTTAGATGGATTATATGGATTATGAATTTGATAGCATTATGATTATGCTAACCCTACTTCCTGATTATATGTGAAGAATTGGTGTTATGATGTGTCTAGTTATTCTGTGGCTGTTTTTGTGAGTAGAGATGATGTCATATCACTCATTGTGAGCATGATATGCCATCACGATTCTTTACCACTTGCATGTTCATTGTGATATATGTGTATTGTATATGTTGTGTTTAGAATTGATACATGTTTGCAGGTACCAGACATCGACTCCACCTGGCTTCATAGGTCTGAGCGTGCCTTTAAATTCCAATGGCAAGTTGTTGAAGATGGCATGAGTTCCCTTCATATACTTTAGGCTTAAGTTGTCTACCTTGGTCATCAGTTGTGTTGGCGTAATTTGCCATGTTAGCCAATGAGTTGTGGTCTTTTGATGTGTTGCATGTGGTTATTTATTTAATTAATTAATGTTTAATTCATATAGTTTATTACCAATTAAATTAATTGGTGGATTATTATTATAGTTGAATTTTATTAATTATTATTTGATCGATTTATTGTAATGGGTATTTATTGGTTTGTTGTTTATTTGATATTTATTGTTAATTTTTTTAATTTTTTTTTGATAAAAGTGGAAAATCCACTGAATTTTGATTAATTAAAAGAAAATTTTACATCGGGTTCAGACATGGCATACCAGCAGGAAAGAACCCGCAAGAAAACCTTCGGTTGTAGCCATTTTTAAAACTTACAACATAGATATATAGAGCCCTTACAACAAGTATGTTTTGACTAAAATCCCCACCATCCTACCACTACTTATTTTTACAAAAAGTCCTATCGGACAGCTTTAAACTAGACTAACTCCTATCGAAGAAGAGATGGATGTGAAGAAATACAAGACAGATGAATGAGAGAAAAATCTCTTTCAGAACCAATGCTAACCATTTCAAACAGAAAAGGAGCCATGCTACCTGCATCACTGCAAAAAAACCAAAACCACCAGCTACAACAAAGACAATATGTTAGATATCCAAGAACCAGGAGCTAGTGCTCTCTTCCGGTGGCAGATGAGAAGAGAATGAAGGTGAAACCACCCTTAAAGGGAAAGCCACACAAGTAGGAGAAGAGCACAAAAAACCCAAAGAGATCAGTGAATGCAAAGCCTGTAAAACAACCCATGCTTTATCCACAAAATGGTCAGGAGCCAAATATAACAAAAAATCCATAGAGGCTCTAGTAGTTTCCAAGGAATCACATATCAATCCCATTCGTAACTAATGAAGCAAAATACCAGACCAGCCATTAGCTAAAAGCTCATGGCGAGGAAGAAAACCCCCGTAAGAAAAAGAGCCCATATCAAACCGATAACTATCCAATGCAGTAGAGACCAACTCCCAATTGCACACTGTCGGAAAGACAAACGAGGATACCAAGAGGCGAACCAAATCCAAATCAAGCAGAACATAAAAACAAACAGTAATAAAATGAGAGAGAAGCTCATCATAAGAAATTTGGTGAGCGACCTGTAACCACCGACATCCCAAAATCCTGCGAAGCTAAAAATCCACTACGAGAGTAAACAGATTGAAAACCTTGCCAAGTTTAACAGAATTGTCCTTACTTGCATCATCATCCCCTAGTGAACGAGCTTCTAAACCCACTCTATACACTCCACATGGAAGAGAGGATGACATTTGTAGGAAGAAGGGCACCAACAGCCAAACAGAAAAACACAAAAAATTGCTCTTTAGATTGACAGAAGAGAAGTGTATTTGAAGGAGAAAAATGGCTTGAATTTCCCAAAAAGCTACTGAAACAACCAATACAATAATGCTTGTATCAATTCACATGAATTTAAAAGCCTTCCATTAAAAATCATAAGTGACTCTCCCACAAGTAAGGATACCAACCCTCAAAATAAAAAATTCATACGCCAAATCTGACAGACCAAGACAAGCACAAGGCAGCCACCAAATAGATATTAATCATCGAATAATAAAACCTTATGAACATATCGATGGCTTGAGGAGATGAAGCATGCAAAAAAGAATGAAGGATTGAAGGATAATGATTGCACAATACACACATGCCACAACCAAAACTCAATATAAATGAGAATAATACTGACAAGACATAAAATCAAATAAAAATCGGAAAGCAAATCCTAAGGAAATCAGTCTCCAATCTGAGATAGAAAAGCATTCGAAACTTTAGAGAAAACTTCCATAAATTCCCAAATAAAACCATTTAACTCGAAGTGGCCGAGATATAGACCCCATCCTACAGCTTAACACAATATGCACCATATGTGAACAAATGATAGAAGCCGTATGTGAGAAAGAAAAACATCTTAACCTAATAATGTAAATAAATTTCTTGCCCACATATGTATGCTGATCAGAAAGTGAGTACACCATATTTAAGAACAAGCTAATAAAATATAATGCCACATGAGCAAAAATCTCCAATCCTTAAGAAATACACACATTAACATCTAACCCAAATACCGAAGTGTTTAACTACTCCAAATGCAGATAGAAATAAAGCCTTCTATCAACACATGAAGAACCGATACAAACTATACTAAGAAAAAGATGATATGAATACTTTAGTAAGAAATGGAGATAAAAACCAAAGATTTAAACATGTATTGCCACCAGAAAAATAACCTCTCCAATCTTCAAGAAATACATACATTAACATCTAACACAATTGCAGAAGTGTAAAAATACTCCATATGTAGATAGGAATAAAAGTCCTCCTATTACCACATTACGAATAGATACATACTGAATTGAGAAGAGGATAATATATATATTTCAACAAGAATGAAGAAAATTAACTCAAAATAGATAACTTAATCTTAGGGATGAGGCATATACCTGAGGAGGATGTTTTGAGGAATGTTGCCTACTACTATATTCTTATGAATAGCAGCTGAGTCAATAGCCAAATTAGCCAGGAAATCTGCCAGTTTATTTAACTCATGATAACAATGAGATAATACATAAGTATCAAAAAAGGATAACTTCTCCAAAATGTGATCAATTAAATACTTCAAATGCCAACAATTACTTCTACAGTTCAACACACTTTGGATAACTACCATTGAATCCCCCTGAATGGAAAGGTGTTTGATCCCAAGGGAAATAGCCAAATCAATCCCAAGTGACAAAGCTTGACATTTAGCAAAATTGTTTGATTGAGACCCAAGGGCATGACATTGAGCAGCAATTAGGACAACATTATGATAAAAAATGGCCATACCAGCCCCAACCAGACCCAGATTCCCCCTAGAAGCACCATCAAAATGAAGTTTGAAATGACCTGGAGGAGGAGGAGCCCAGTTTGCCACAATTCTCTTTGATTTAAAAGCCACTCTTTGCAACTGACCCATGAGAAGGGATGCAAGACAAAGATTTCCAAGTCCTAGTGATCATGCCATCCCAATGGGAAAAAGATGTCAGATTTTCTAAATTTTTATGAATATAAGATAAGGCCACCTCTGAGATAGAAGCCTCTATCTTGACTAAGATATCAGAGAGTGAAGAGGACGACTTTTTAAAGATCCTATTATTTCTCTCTAACCAAATGTTCCAAACAATAATCGATGGAGCTATGATCCAAAGACAGGCATAAAAGGAAGAGGAAAACAAAAAAGGCCAAGCTCTAAAGTGAGAGAGAAGGTCCCCACTAGTAACAAAAGACAGGCCTAGCTTCTCAAAAAACCAATTCCAACATCCTAGAGAAAAATCATAATGAAGAAAAATATGAGATGATGATTACAATTTCTGTTTACACAAAACACAAGGGAAAACAACAGATAAACCCATTCTATCTAGTCTCATTCCAGTAAGAACCCTATCTTGAACAACAAGCCAATCAAAAGCTCTGGCCTTCGGCAGGCATGTTGGATGCCAGAATAATTTGTAAGGTCAAGAGGAGAGAACCGTAGCCAGCATAAGAGAATTGTAACCATCCTTCACTGAGTATTTTCCAAAAGAATTCTTAGTCCAAATCAGCTCATCATCCTTCTTAGACAAGATGATGATTCTATCTTTAAGGGTCGAAGAAAATTTTGCCTTCAAGCTAGGGCTAATAGGAAGAAACTCAATCGATTTCCATTTAGCCAACACCAAATTTCCATATTGAACTACATTAAAGTAGTTCGATAGAAAAACCCCCCATTTATCAAGAAGTATTTATTTCAAGGGAGACCAATCCCTAATAGAATCCATAGGACAATAACCATTCCAAGCATCATCCCAAAATCTAACTTTTTGAACCATTGTGTAAAACCCAAGAAAGATACAGCAGCAGGACATTTCTGCATTTACGCATGAAGTTTCAAATAGCCAGCCCCTTAGGCAAAGTCATGGCCCTGAAAATAGAGTCCCTAGATCCATTAGAAAGATACTTAGTGAACATGATTCTAGCCCAAAGGGAAAGCGGATTATCATACAGTTTCCATACTAATTTGGCCCCAAGAGCCAAATTTTGACTATCCAAACTACGAATGCCAGCCCCCCCAAGTTCTTTAGGATGACAAACCTTGTCCCAAGCTAACAAGGGGATCCTAGACTTCCCATCCCTATTATTATTCCAAAGAAAAGACCTCAGAGTATCCTTTAAACTAACAATAACAACCTTAGGAGCTTTTAGAATTGACATTAAGTAAATTGGCACTGCATTCAAAACAAACTTAATCAGCACAATTTTCCTAGCCATGGTGAGCCATTTGTAGTTCCATGCCAAATTTCTCTTAGAAACCCTTGAAACTACTTTATCCCAAAAACTGACCTTAACCTTATTAGCAAAAAAGGGAGCTCCTAAATAGGTGCAAGGGAGAACCCCCTGTTGGAAACCCCAAAACTTTTGAAGCTTATCCTGAAGCAGAGAGTGAGTATTTAAGAAAAAGATCTTATATTTCTCCTTATTGATCTTCTGGCCTGAGAAAGCTACATAATTCCTGATCACTTGATATATAACTTGAGCCTCCTTCAAGGATGCACAACCAAATAAGAGGGTGTCATCAGCAAAAAGACAATGGGAAATCCTCTAATCAAAATTCTGAATTTTGATACCCTTCCATAGACCATTCCCCCGGGCAGAGCCAATTGCCCAACTCAGAGCTTCAGCTAATAAGATAAATAAAAAAGGTGAGAGCGGGTCCCCTTTCCTTAAACCCCTAGAAGAGTGGAAGAAACTACAAGGGGACCCATTAATAAGAACCAAGAACCTTGCCGAAGAGATACAAGCCATAATCCATTTTATCCAAGCCAAAGAGAAACCCAACCTAAACAGAACTAGTTTTAATGCCTTCCATTCAACCCTATCATAGGCTTTCATCATATCTAACTTAAGGATCATGGCAGGATATTTCTAGGTAGAGATTGAATGTAAGACCTCATGAGCAACAATAGCCCCTTCATGAGTTTCCCTATGAGGAACAAATCCTCCTTGCTCCAGGGAGATAATTTTTGGTAACAAAATGACCAGCCTCATAGCAATTACCTTGGAAAATATCTTATAAATAGTGTTATATAAAGCTATAGGATGAAAATCTACAAAGGTTTTAGTGTCCTCCTTCATAGGTAAAATGACTATTAAGGTAGTGTTCAATTCTTTAAGAATATACCTATTTCTCCTAGCTTCCTCTAAAGCCAAAAGAACATCCTGACCCACAAAATCCCAACATTTCTAGAAAAACAAAGGAGAAAAACCATCAGGCCCAGGATCCTTATCTGGATTCATAGAAAAAACAACCCTCTTAACCTCTTCTATTGAAAAAGGAGACATTAACATTTTATTATCCTTAGGAGAGACAAGAGAGGGAATGAAAGATGAAATATTGTTAGAATCATCAATATTCTCAAATGAAAGAAGATTCTTTAAAAACTTAAATGCTTCCCTAGAAATATCCCCATCCTCTGAGAGAATATTACCCTGACCATCTTGGATACAAGAAATCCTACTCCTGACCCTTTTCATTTTAGTGCTAGCATGAAAATATTTTGTATTCTTATCCCCATCAGCTAGCCATAACTCCCAAGATTTATGTCTCCAATAGACCTCTTCTCTAGCCAAAATTTCATCTAATTCACTCCTAAGAGACCTAATTTTGTCTAATACATTACAACCCAAACCATGCTGCAAGACATTCCTATTCAGGACTTCTAAATATCTAAAATCATTTGTTTTTCTTCAAAAATATTCTTGAAGTGAAGGGAGTTCCAACCCCTAACATTTTTTTTTAGAAAACTGATCTTCTTGACCAACTGAAACATTCTAGACCCTCTAAAAAATGGAGCCTCTCCCCACCAATGACGTAGGAGGGGAAGAAAAGAGGTATCCCTGAACCACATTGGCTCAAACATAAATGGAATTTTGAAGGAAGATCTATCCCTGACAACAATTGGCGAAACCAAGAAATTATCCAACCCAGACAAGGGAAGGATGGAAGAAAAAAACTCAATGTCAGAATCAAACCAATTAGAAGAGAATAAAAATATGTCCAAATGTTCCGCAATCTAAGAGAATTTTTTCCTCATATTAGTCCATGTGAAAAGACCATTATTAGGCTTGCAATCAAAAAGAGACATGTCAAAAATGAATGCATTAAAATTATCCATTGACTTCTTATTTGGAAAAATCCCCCCCGATTTTTTAGAAACATCCAAGATAGCATTAAAATCTCCCCCAAAAATGACAAAAGAATGATCCCTAAGGGGGGCTGACACCTAATGAGTACTTGCCAAAGATCATATTTAGCCAAGATACCTAGGGGGGCATAAATGTTAAACACCCATACTTTGAAACTAGAATCTCTGTGGGAAACTAATGACAGCATCCAATTTGGCTCGGATGCAACCAACTTCACCTCAACTACAAAATCATTTCATAACACAGCAAGGGCTCCCAATGCCCCAGTAGCCGAACATGAGAAAAACTTCCACTTTTTCCAAGATGAAAAAACTAAATCCGACTTCTGTAACGGAAGTTTAGTCTCCTGGAACAAACCTATATCCCACTTAACCAAGTCTAACTGAGACTTGATCAAGCGTCTCTTGTTAGGGGCATTTAAGCCCCTAACATTCCATGAGATAAACTTCATTGGTCTCAAGGGGAGGATGACACTCCCCTCTTTTCTGTAAAGGGAGAAGAACAATTCTCCCCAAAGCTTTTATGTAAGCTTTGCTTGACCACAACAGATCTAGTCACCGAAGGACTGATAACACACATTTTCTTCTTTTTAAGGAAACCACAACTTATTCCATTCCCAAACGACAATTTGGCAGCCTTCTTGAACCTAGGGGAAGATGACAAAACTTGTTGAATACCCGCATCAATTTCTAGCTGAGTTTTACGATTCTTTGGAGGTCTACCCCTGCCCGGGGACACTATAACATTAGGGAAATTTAACTGAACCTGAGAAATCGATGATCTAATGGGTGTTTTAACTGGAGATGAACGAAGAGGCTAAGCCACTTCCTGAAGAGCCACTAGATTTGAAACATCTTGGGGGGAATTGATAGGGACCTTAGAAGGATTTAAAGAAGGAGAAAAAGGCAGGCTCTTATGAATTAAATCCAAGTCATTTCCCAAAGAGCACAAAACCTTTTCAGAGACCTCCTCTTCTATGAGATCCTTATTAGCTTTAAGCAATAGCTCAACTTGCTGAGCCAAGTGTTCATCAGGAGAAATATGCAGAGACCGAGGCATGTCACACTCCCTAAAAGGCTCGTTATGGAGTAACTCTTTCACTTGTTGAATTAAAACATCCTCCTCATGGTTTAAAGAGGTAGACACACCCAAAGAAATAACCTCGGTATCTAAAGGAGGACCAGAAGATCATTGTAAAGATTTAGGAACCTCATCCCCTAACTTAGCACCAAGCCCCTCCATCAGATCAGGTGGATCAGGGAAAACAATTGAACCTGGTAATGGAGGGAGACATGAGAAGCTCCCTAGATTAGGCAAGCCATCTTTACCATGACCGCCGGGCTGGGAAACTTCCAACATAACTTGTCACTATCTAGCTCAACCGTGGCAAAATTATGATTAAGAGGAGCGATATTGTTAAGATCTATCTTGGATTGATGAACCAACCAAACCAAGTCCTGAAAAGATTCTTTAGCAGTAGTATTCTGCTTAATTTGGGCTGCATTAATAAGAACCTCCTTGGGTTGACGAATAGACCCTACCAAGACTTGAGAGGAGTCTTTAGCAATGGTAGGATTTAAAGGGACATTCTGATCTCCTTACAGTTAATACCAGTTTTTCCAAATCAAAAATCAAAAAATAAGGGAGCATCCACAATAATCAGATTTTGACACAAATCATCATCCATCTTTACAATGGGTTGTCTCCAAATGCCATCATTTGATTTAATTTTACATGAAATTGGGCAAACTGATGAAGGAGAAACCAGAACACATATTTTTACCAGAACCTTCCCTTCCTCAAAAACAAATTTAGAAGTCAAAAAATTCCCAAAATTATCCCCTATGGATTTTAGCACCTCAGGATCCATGAATTCAAAGGGGAGTTGTGGCAAGCCAAACCAAACCGGAAGAGATTTAGGTTTGACCCATTCTAGAACAAAAAAAGGTTGCCAAGCAGAAATCCTAACTAAAACATTACCAAACCAATGAAAGGAATTTGCAAGGACATCATCCTTACTATGAGGGGATTCAAAGACCAAAACGCAAGAGTTAGAAGATAACAACTGAAGATAAACCAATGCTGACCACCGTTTACAAAATTTAGAATGCAATTTAGATAAATTGGTCAAAGGGCCCCAAATTTCTCCTAAAATAGCCACAGAGTGTAACTTGGAAGCCCTATTAGCCACAACAGAACCAGAGAAATCAAAAAAGGGTCACGGAAACCAACCCTCCTTCGAAGGACCAGACTGAACCATGTTACCATTTGCGACCTGAGCTTTACTACTCGAGCTTCCTGTATCTTTACCAACAATATCCATGACATCTCCCTGTTTAATAGACCCGGATGCCCTAGAACCAGCCAAACCAACAACCGGCATTTGTTTTTCATGCCCGGATGCCCTAGGAGCAACATTGGTTCCCTTGGCTACTACTTCAGCAAAAGATCTATTTACAGAAATGAAAACGGGCGACTTCTTTCCCCTGATGTTCTTTCTCTCATTTTTATTCAGACCATGCCAAACAAAACTCCCCATCCTACACCACATAAGACCCTTGAAAAAACCCTGCAAGTATTTGGAAACTGGACGAAGATCCCTGTATTGCCTTCCCAAACGCGGAGCCCTATCTTCCCATCGGCCCTTGGAAAACACCCACTGCAGCACATGTGGCGGATCATCCCAGCCAACATCTGCCCAAGCTCCGAGATGTCTATCACCGCCAAATTGCAGAGCCATTTTTTATTTTTTTTATTGTTTAATAATGCTTTTATATTTTAATGTTGATTTATATTTTATTGATGGCTTCTATTCATTTATTTGAGATTTAATGTTTATTTATCTATTGTTGATTTATTGTTTATTTAGTATTTGTTGATTTAATTTATTATTTATTAGCTTTTGGATATTTTATTTAATTGGCTTCAATTATTTATTTGCTTTATTTAATAGCCTTTGGTTATTTTATATTTATTTAGTTGTCTTTTATTTTATTAGCCTTGGCTATTTGTATTTAATTGTTCAACTGTTTTATTTGGCTTTATTTTAATTAATAGCCCATAATATTTAATAGGGCAAGGTTATTATTATTTGTGCATTGGTAAATAATACTCTATATTATTTTATCAATATTGTCTTGTTACAAGGGTAAATGATTTTATTGTTATTCCCTACCTACCATTAAAAGCTATTGGTTGAATATGTATTGGGGAAATAAATTATATTATAAGTTTGGGTAGGTAAGTTTTATATTATTTTGGTTTATTTTGATTGGTCGGTTCTAAGGCTAGGGTTTGAATGGTTTTTCCTTTTTATTCGGTAGCTTGTGCATTATGTCGGGTTCCCTTTCTAGAGATTTCTTTGTGTTTTGGATTTTGGAGCTTGAAGAATTTTGTCTTAAGCTTGCTTGGATTTGGTTTGCTCATTGTCAGATTTCCTTTCCATCACTTCAAATTCCACGTTGGGGAATCTTCCCTTTTTTTCTTTTTTTTTAATTTTTCAATGTCTTCTCCATGTTTGCAAAAAAGACTGTATGCGGGTGTTTTGGGAATAATAATTATTTTTAAAGTTCTCTATAGTTCTGGAATTTAATTTTTCATGGCATATTTATAATATATGGTATTGCAATATGGTTTTGGGGAAAATAAATTTGTGTGGTTGTGGCTTTGCTGTGAATGGATAGTTGTGTAGATTTTCCTAGTGTGAATTCCTTAATCTATTATTTGTGTTTGAGTTGGATTTGCAATCGCTAGAATTTTTATGGTGCTTAGAGTATTATTGGGGACGCATTGTTTGTCTCTATGAGTCTCTCAGTTTGACATTGTCATAAGAGAGATTTCTCAGAGTTTTCCCCCTTCTTTTTGTAAGTGTTTGTTTGATGGAGTTGTATTCCCTTATGACTTTATATGAGTTTGTTGTTTCTTTGTTGGTTCTATTGAGCCATGAAAGGCCTTTTATGATTTTGTTTCTATGAAGTTTTGTATGGTGCCATAAATTTTTGAAAGGCAATATCTTTGGTTTTGGTTCATGTTTATTTGATTCATTTATGCCATTCATTTCGTATTGTTTGAGCATTTCTTTTGAGCCCATATTCGGGTCTTATCGTTGTAACTTTGATTTTATTTTCCTTCTGAAAGTATCTAGTCTCCGTTAGGGAAAACTTTAAGAAACCCCCCCCTTGGACAAGGTGTAAAAACCTGGCGAAACTTGTATAATTCCGAGGAAAATTTTAATTTTACTGGCAAATTTTTGCAGTTTACGGAGAAAACTAATAATCTCCATTGGAGAATTAGTCGTGATTGCTCAAAGTTTATGAAAAATCATGCCGAATTGTACTATTTTTAAAACCCAAAAAATAATTCCATGGGCGAATGGTAATATTTTTAAAACCAGAAAAATATTTGCATTGGTGATTTCAACCTATTTTCAAACCATAAAAATAAAATATTGGCAATTTCATGTTATTTTCAAAACATAAAAATAAAATATTGGCGATTTCAAGCTATTTTCAAACCATAAAAATAAAATATTGGCGATTTCAAGCTATTTTCAAACAAAAAAAAAATATTGGTGATTTTAAGATATTAACTTTAAGTAATTAAAACATGTGGCACACAATCGTCAACTCTCTGCCTGGAAGACTGCCCATTAGAAAATCTCATGACCTAGCAACAAGCCCTTACAACTCTCTCTATCTCCAACTCGCAAGCTAAAAATGCTAAGCCTTCTTAACCTCAAGATCTAGCGACTGAGGGAAACTAAATTGGCACTCGCCAATTCTCGACCATAAATGTTAAGTCCTCGTCACCGCAGCGACTTGGAGATAGTGGTAACTTTAACCCTTGTCGCGTACTCACCAACATAAAACTCTTTATCTTAGACAAACTCAAGCCCTCGCGACCAAAGCAATTTCACTAACAATCTCCAGCTCGGTAACATAAAACGCTAACACCCAAAAAGCTAGAGACCTCGCGATGTAAACCCAAACCAACTTGTCACCAACTCGCGGCTTGATCATGTCTTCAGACATTTTACCTCGCAAGCTGGCGATAACCATAAAACTTAACCACAAACTATCTGGTTGCTAGCTCGCAACCTAAAATTTTTAAGGCTTGGATGCTGACTCATTCCTGAGGGACTAGTTTGAAGGTTTCTCTTGAGTCGAGGTTGATTAGACAAGCGAGGACAATGGTTTCAGAGGCATAAAAGGATTTGATAGCTTCTGAGTTAGAGATGGGAGATCACAGATTTCTCTGAGAAATAAGAGCTTGGGTAGCTTGTTGTCAGGGATTTTGAAGCAGAATTTGTCCAATCGAGGAATAAAATTAGAACAAAATTGTTCACAATAGATGAGCCTTAGCAGGATGCAGTGGATTTGATAGGCATGATGATGACTTAAAGGAATCTAGAGTCTATAGTCATGTTGAAAACCACCAAAATGATAATTTTTCATGTGAATGCAGAATGAGCATCACCAAATGAAGTGTGAAAATGTTATAAATACAATGGAGTGGTGACTTAATTGGTAGAAGAGAAAATAAACCTTTTTCATTTTCTGAAAGTGGTTTTTTTCCTCAGAAAGGAAGATGATGTTTGAGCAGGATCGTGCATGGAGTTGTACTTGTTGTGTGCTCTATGATACTGGATGGGTGTTTTTTTGTTTTCTTCTGTGTGAGTTTGTTTATTGTCAAAGGGGTTGTGAAAGTGAGAAGGATTGCCAGAGGGGGTGTGAAAGCATTTTTTGTCAAGAAGGGCCAAGCATGGCACATCCTTTGCTTCTACTCTGCCATTGGATGGCAAGGGGTTTGAAGAAGGAGCCTACAAAGGAATGAAAGAAGGATTTGTTTGGGTGGGGAGTGGCAGCCAGTCATCTTTGTGACGACATGGAAGTTTCAACACCCCCCAACAGATTACATTTACCCTAAAGCTCTTGTTTCCACTTTCCCTGATCGTGGGCATGAAGGCTCAAGTTCCTCTTTCCATTTTCTATGTTCCTGGGCATGAAGGCTTCCTCCTCTATTTGGAAACGATCTGTTGGACTTGGACAAAACGTAACATCTCACATTCCATCTGAATGAAGGCATCAGGGTGATAATGGCATGGCTCAAGTAGTTTTGTAAGTTGTATAGTCATTGGGGTTCCTTTTCTGGTTCCAGTAGTGATTCTACACTCTAGGTGAAGGGAGAAAATTGTATACTGTATAGTCATTTACAGAGCAAATGAAAAGCATTTAGTGTCAAGCTTTGTCTGTGTAGGTTCTTGAAGGAGTTATATATAAATTTATTTTGTGTATAATTCTATCTCTTTCAAATGATTAGAATCATGAGATTTAACTTTTTTCATTTGTTGCATTGTTATGGTGTATGTAATTTTTCATTTAATGCTTCCTAATCCTATTATGCCCAGGAATGCAAAATTTCTGTTAGTCTGGATTCATATTAAATAATTAAGGATTCACCTCATTGTAATTGGTGGGCGGATTATAGACAGTCATAGAACACCTCCATATATATTACATAAAAATCAATAGCATATAAAATCATAAGAGTATTAAGAATGAAAGTATTAAACACCACAATAGATTATTAGATAGGAATACAATTATACAACATAATTAGTAAAAGATCAAGACAACAAACCAGTGCCTTATCCTAGGGCATAGAGTCACTTACAATTCAAGACAACCTGATAATAAACTTCAATAAGATTCATTTGCAAATAAATAGGAATGAAATTATGAATAATACCATTACATACAGTTACACAACCTAGATTCATATGCAAACTAAAAAACCCTTGACCGTTCGATTCATAGTGAAAACATAAATTTGACACAAAGACAATTATGTGAAGATCACATTGCTCAAACTGCAAATGATATTGATATTATATTCATAATGATATCAGAAAGTAAATTCACAATGCGATTCAACTATGCACTTATCAAATTCTTGAACAGTTGAACTATTATAACTATATAAGAGTTTTCAAGTTCAACATCATTGATCAATAAAAGTGGCAACCTCAATCTGAGGATTCAACAAGCTTAGGATTACTGTGAGGAATCTTGGGTAGCAACCTTAACCTGAGATTTCTTCTTTGGCTTTAGCATGGCTTGCCACCTATCCGCCTCTTTGTCTATTGGCCAACTAAATGCCTTTACCTCTTCCAACTTTGCAACTGAATTTGTCCATCTGGCATCTATAACTGCCCTAGACTCAACAATAAACTTTGCATGGTCAACCTCAACCTTGAATAGTTAATCAAGTAGACCATTAAGGAAATCAGCATCAACCTACTCATTTACATGCTTGATTATTTCTTCTTGCTCCAGAATCAAATCAAATTCGCTAGTCCAATTAGAAACTAATTTCAAATCTCCATTACTACCATAAATTGAAGGCACCAATTTATCATAACCTTCCCCAAATGTCTGCAATTTTTCATTTATAAGCACATCCTTCCCTATGAAAAATGCATAAGCTGCATTCATTACCTCCACCATGTCTTTAGTGTCACTAATCTTGGGAGGGAAATCATCACTATACATCATTGCAGTATCTAGCTTTTCATTAATCTGCTTCTTCCTAACCAAACATTGAACAAAGGTCCAAGAAAAGTGACAGCCTTAGAGGATGTTTTGCTTGCCTCTTTTAAAGAAATGTGCAAATCATGCACAACCATCAATTTTTCTTTCAATACACTAATCCTCTGTTTCAGAATTCCTGACACAACAGAGATAGCCTTGAAATTTTGTTCCCTTTCAAGCTTTTCAATTTTCCCTGTGTATTCCTCCATTTTTGCTATCACATCAGCTGGTATTTCTTGTACTTGTTCTGTAATCTGTATTGGAGGGGGCTCATTTGCAATTTTTTCTTTCAACTCCACTAACTCTTCCTCTAGAGCGCCCTTCTTCATCAATGTCTCTTCATATTTTTTAGACAATGCAATCAATTGGGTATATGTTTTTGTGTATCTTCTTGACAAATCCTCTATTTTTGATAAATTCATGAAAAAAACTTGAGTAAAAAATGAGGCAATCTCCATGTCAGTTGTGTTCTGCAAGTTCTAGATCATTCTATCAGCTTTCTTTTCTATTTGGATATTTAGAAGGTGGGGCTTTTGAGTGGAAGGGGCCAAAGACCAAGCAGCAAGTGCCTTTGACTTAGGATTAAATCCTGATCCTCTTATTACATCTCCAAATTCAAATTCAGTTCTAAACATTGGGTCCTCTTGCTTCCTAATTTGATCAATAATAAAAATAGACTGGATATCCCAGTCAGGCATCATAATCATACCAGTACTCTTTTTCAATTGTCTTGCCTATTCCATAGATATTTCCTCCCTATTAGGATCATATTCTTGTAGTGCCTTGATGATCTCCTCTTTCTTTTCTTCATTTGCTTCCTCTATGATCAGATTTTGTTTTAATTGATTTTGTTTCAACCTTGTGAAAAAAATTTTAAATTCATTTGACTTAATAAAGTCATCATCTTTCATGAACTCATTTGACAACATCACATGCTCATCAAAGCCTGAGCAAGGGCTTCATTTGTTTCTCCCTATTCTTCATTCTGCCCTGCTTCTCTAAGATGTGTCCTTATTTGATGAAAGTAGTGTCTTTGTTCTGTAACAATTGCTCTAGCAAGGTCTCTCCTCACAATTATACCGACCTCAGTGGTTTTTTGTTTCTTTGTAGCTAGCACTCGGGTAGATTGAACTTCATCCCCACTCTCTACATCACCAGCATACACACTAAGTGGCCTCTTACCATGTGAAGAATGTCCATCTTGGGGGTCTTGCTGCTGAGCAGTCACTTCTGGAATTTGAGGCATTTGTTCCATCAGAGTTTCATATAAACTCAACATTTTGTTAATCCTCTCTAGGTATGGGCTATCAGGGCAAAAACTTGAGAAACTAGGGTCAGCAGCCAACAATTCTGCTTCAACTCTCATCAATTTTTTCCATTTTCTTCTCCTTTCTTGTACTTCATCTTTTCACAGCAAATTTCTAACCACATCTTCATCATCCAATGGTTCATGGTCCTTTATTGTGGCCCAAGGTGTCATTTTTGTCATTGCAACTTTAATAAATTGTTCCGGATCACAGAATCTAGACACAACATTAACCAACCTATACTATTTAAGGAAATTGTTTACTTCATCAAAGGAACTCCTACCAATGGTAAAATCAGATGGAACCCAAAGCCTAGGAAGAAAAGAACCCTTCCTATGTTTATCAAGGTATTCTTTTTCAACTAGGGTCAATTACCAGATAAACTCCATAAAAGCAATCCTAATTGGAACAAATTTTGGTAAAATATGGGGAGGCTGAGGACACCCATAGACTCTCATCATAGTAAAGTTATCAAAAAAATAAAAGTCCCCCCAGTTATGTGAAGTAGGCCAGTTTGGAACATACTAGTAAGGTCTCAAAACTCTCCTAACATTAATTGACAATTGTTCCCTATTTATTCCTAGCATTTCCATAATTGGCGAAACAATCCAATTTTCAAAGAAAAGGAAAGAAGAATGGGGAGAACCACTATCCCAAACCCGGGTCCATCTTTGTATTGGCATTAAGACACCCAATTCTTCTTTTAAAAGCTCCAATTCTTTATCCATGAACTCAACATTATAGAACAAGATTAAATGCATCAAAAATGAATAATGCTTGAATCTAGGGCTAGGTGCACCACTCTGAATTTCAACTAGAGCATTACGAATGTGTTCAACCACATAGCCCACATAGCCCACATAATCATAATCTTTGTTAACATTTGGGTGTTGAATATCCATAGTTATCATCAGTAATTCAACTGACACTATTGAATCTCCATCAAAACCCAACACTCTGCATAATCCATAGATTGTACAATGCATATAATGGTGGAAAGGTGTGATGTCAAATGGTGGTTCGATACTCTTTGGAATTATAACTGACTTCATATTCACCCTAGGCATGTATCTGGGCATTGCATGCTTCTTGATAATACCTTTGTATTTGTCATAATCCTCTGCAATCTGCTCCAAATCTATATATGTACATACAGCACCAGTAATCTGGAAAGCTTCAACAAAGCTAGCTCTGTTAATTGAAACTAGGGCAGACTGGCTCTTTCTTCTAATTACCCTAGATATTGGGCAATAGTGTTTGGCCAACTCTTTGATCAAATCCACATCAACATACACATCTGGCACATTTAACTTTGCCATATTTAAATCCCAAGGGTTTGACATCGGGACACCCTTAACCCTATTTTCCAGAAATAATGAAACAGAGAAGAACCAGTCATATTAAGTGTGGTAGGGTTTCTGCATTAGCTCCACTAATCTCTCCATGCAAAATGATTTGTATTCAAAGCGATAGAAGTCCCTGGCATCAAATCTACAAATTCATCTTTGTATTTCTTAACCATTGTTTCCTTAGTGGCACTGGCCTTGGAACCTCCAGGTCCTCTTGCTCCACTTGTCATGGGCTTGGGCTTGGGCTTGGGCTTGGAACCTCCAGTACCACTCATTTCCTGGCTCATTTTTTCTATAGGAGAAAAACTTAACCAATTTTTTGAAATTTTCTCACACCCAACACTCTGAATTCTCCAACGTTGTTGCAGAGCTCAATTCACTGGATTACCTCAAAGATAGAATGCATTAATGCAATTATACAAAACCTCGACTCGATCATGCAATTTATGGTATTTTCTATTTGAATTTTGGGTGTCGTCACTTCTCTCAAGTCTCAAGTCTCATTAATTGCCACACTTGCATGAACTAGCTACTATGGCATAATGACATTAATTCAAACTTCAAACTGAAGTACTCGAGCAAAATTTGAATTCATGCCCTTCTATTTGATTAGCAATTGGCATTCAAAACTTTTATAGAACCCAGCAAACAAGTCCACATGTTAGCGAGTTAGTGACAATGCTACCAAATCCTCTTAATCACAAGCTCACAACCCCTTTTACGAATCCTCAAAGAATCTCACGAGTGAGCGATAGCCGTTGATCTAACAAAACAACTTATTTCATCGCAAGCTCGCAACTAGAAACTTAAGTTGACTTAAACCCTTGCGATCCCGTGACAACAAGACACTTAACCGCCATCGCATGCTCGCAACACTTTTTGACTTAAGACTTACAAACCCATGAGCATGTGATGACCACAAAATCAAACCAAAACTTACCTGTCGCCAGATCACAACTTAAAATGCTAAACAACTTCAAAACCTGCAAGCAAGCGACTTAACCACATCGCATGATCACAAATTAAAATGACTTAACCTCAAACACCTCACGACCTTGCGATAACATAAAATCACACCCAGTCACAACCTCACAACATAAAATGGTATTTGGGCGCCGTCACTTCTCTCAAGTCTCATTAACTGCCATGCTTGCATGAACTAGATAGTGCGGCATTAATTCAATTAAACTGATAGAATGCATTAATGCAATTGTACAAATGTCCAAATCTCATCTCAATCATGTCAAAACTTTTACAGAACCCGACAAACAAGTCCACGTGTCAATCCCCATCTTTAATCATACACTCTCAACAGGTTATAACAATCAGGAAAGGAACCGGCGAGTTAGCGACAATGCTGCCAAATCCTCTCAATCGCAAGCTTGCAACCCCTTTTATGAATCCTCATAGAATCTTGCAAGTGAGTGATAGCCATTGATCTAACAAAATAACTTATTTCATCGCAAGCCCGCAACTCGAAACTTAACTTGACTTAAACCCTTGCGATCCCATGATAACAAGGCACTTAACCGCCATTGCAAGCTCGCAACACTTTTTGACTTAAGACTTACAAACCCGCGAGCATGCGATGACCACAAAATCAAACCCAAAACTTACCTATCGCCAAATCGCAACTTAAAATGCTAAACAACTTCAAAACCTGCGAGCAAGTGACGAAACCAACTAAACTGTGATACAAACTACATCGCATGATCGCAAATTAAAATGACTTAACCATGAACACCTCACGACCGTGCAACAACATAAAATCACACCCAGTCGTAACCTCGCAACATAAAATGGTCAAGAGCAAAACATCTTGCGAGGTAGCGACAACTAAAATCTCCCAGTACTCACAAGCTCGCGACTTATACTGACTTTGTGATAAAGGACTTGCAAGCTAGCGATAACCATTAAACATGTCTGACCAACCATTTGATCACACTTGAAGTTGACATGGACAAATAAATAGAGGACAACTCAGATTTTCAATGCACGACAACTTCGGTTTACTAGCCAACTAAGACAAAAAACAAACACAAAACCCTAATCGCCATGAACATCATTTTAAGCATTTAATGTAGAATAGTAGAAAGGTTCTAGCAATAACAGTTATGCACTATGAATAATTTTATGGATCTTGTGACACAAATTGTTGCATTTCATGTTCAACATGTTACATAATGTGGAACCAAATACCAATTTACTAATAATTCAATTGTTTAGTAATAATTCAAATTCACAATTAAAAATATGAAATAAGTATCCGTTCTACTTCTAATTGACAAATTCAAGGAATACAATATCAAAAATCATCAATGACAACTATAGTATTGCAAATTTGCAAATTAAAATTGTAATATGACTCAAGAATTGTAGTATAATTATAAATACCTATAAACTGACTGCTAATTCACTTTAGTGATTCAGTTCGACTGTCCGAGGCTTCTATATCCCAAATGGACTCAAGATCCAGAAACCGACTAGTACTAACAGGTTTATCTTCATTCTGAGTTGAGCATTCAAAAATGTCTTCCTCTTCATGTTGACTCTAAGTCTATGATCCATCATATCCATTTGTCTCAGCACTAGCACTAGCAGTAGCACCACCAGCTTTTAAAGTGTTGCACACCCCTCATCTATCACGCATGGAATTCCATATTTCCAGTGCCCTATCATATGGAAAATCTCTAACATTATACTAGGTTACAAACAACCTCAAGCAAGTTTCCAAATTCTTGTCTAATTTGTTTGTGATCTTTGATTTAAAAAGCCCTAATGCACTTAAAACTCTCTCATTTTTCCACCGACCCCAATATCATTTTTTGACATAAATCAGCAAATTTCAAATATTCTGGTATTGCAATACGCAATGCTTCACTTTGATCTATCCTTTTCCAAAGCCTTGTGATTGATCCAGGTTCAAATGGATTCTCCAAGTTAACCAACTACTGTTTCATAACCAATGCAAACTGTTTACATTGTTTTCTAAGATGATCTGAATTTAAAATTCCTTCTATTGGCTGTCCATTGCAATATGCATCTTTTGAAAATGTCAATATCAATTCCTCTAGTTTTTTATGATACATCTTTGCGTCATTTGGATTATCTCCAATTGAATGCCAAAATTGAGGATACACACAACCCATGGCTTCAAGTATTTCTTCTCAAGGGAATCTTTCACAAATCTCAGTTGAAAGTTCATATGCAATAGACTTAAAATTATCACTAACAGATTTAACAATCCTGTCAAAATCTTCCTTTTTGACTGGTAGTGCTCTGCCTCGCTTGCCTATCTTAGATTGGTGCATTGGTATCTAAAATCCTTTTACAAAGACACATAACTCATTTTTTGTATTGAAATGTAAAAAAATTTCAGCATGATTCAAATCTGTAATTATCTGCCACCTAAAAAAATTTGGGCTTCGCCTTGTTAGATCTGAATATAGACCATTCAGGCTCAAGCATGTCATTTTATGTAGAGTGCTATACTCATTTATATACATAGTTCTGTCTTGGGCTTTCTTAACAAGTTTTTTCATTGAATCCAGCATGGGGAGAAGACTAGCTAAAGTTAACAGAGTCTCTTTATCACTTAACTTATGTAAGAGATCAGGAGCTTTGTGTACTGTGAGGCATTGCTCATACATTAGTCTGATCAAGGATTGATATTCTATTAGAATTTGTTTCGCTGGTCCATGTAAGGAGATCCATCTGGTCTCAACATCCTTGAGAAGCTTGTTTCCTCCTGTTACTCCCTTAGCAAAAATCTAAAATTCTGCAAAATGTTTAGGACTTCGGCAGAAGTATGAGTGGAGCTCGTGGACCAGATCTTCAACTTTTGACACTGTAGGGAAATTGCTTACAATTCTATATGCTAAACTCATTCAATGGGCCATGCAATGAATTCCAACCATGTATGGTGCAATAATAGTTTGTAATCTTGCGCAAAGATCGGTCCTTTGACCTTGCATTACTGCAACTCCGTCTGCTCCAACACACACCAACTTCTTGGCAATTGTCAAGTCATCCATACCAGCAATTTCATTCAAAGCTTTCTTAACTTCAAATATAAATTTTCTATTGTTTAATTGTGTTGTAGGAGCACCCTTCCAAGCTCTTCATCCTTTGTTTTGTTGGTGTTATGCTTCTTTTCAAGCCATTGTATATAGAATAAGAGCTATGTGCTCATGGGTCCTAGTTAGGGTCCTAGTTGAGGTCTTAGGGTCATAAGTCAAGATGGATATTTTCTTGAAAATAGAGGGCATGTGTGCCTTTGAGGTGATTATGGGTCCTTCTTAGCATGTTGGTGTCCTTAGGTTGGCCCAATGTGGGTCTAGGAGTCAAGAAAAGCAACATTGGGAAAGTTGCTCAAAAGTTGCATGACAACTTTTAAAAGTTGTCAAGTAACTTTTTCACCTAGTGGCCAAAATTCTTAGTTTGGCATGGACAACCCTAATATGGGCACACAAACTGAGGAGAGGGTAGTATAAGTATTTGAAAACCCTAATTTAATGGGTTGGATGTCAGGCATTGTATGGCCCAAGCAAACTGACTGACTGTGACTGCAATTTTGTTGCCAGTCGACACAAATGGAGTAAAGAAAGATCATTAATGGATTGATTTTCATGCAAAACCATGTGGAGTGTCTTGTATGGTGTGTTAACTTTAATTTTGAGCAATTAGATCAGGTTTTTGTTTGTAAGTGAGGTGTGTTTGTAAATAGTTTGTAATTTGCATTCTCTCTATCATGTTTTGGACTGGTTTGAATAAATGGGCTCATAACTGCATTCCCCATTGTTGAATCACCATGGAACCATGGGGAATGAGAGTACAGACCCTGTACTATAGTTCAATGCAAGCAGGGCCCTTGGAAATGCAAGGAGGCCATATAAGGACCCATTCCTAGGCGAGACTGGACAGTGCCCGACTAGGAAGGGTCAAGTTGCAGAGGTCTTGGAGAGAAAGGGAGGATAGAGAAGAAGGCACCCTTTGGAGCAGGTGTAGAGGAGTGTGTGAAGAACCATTGGTGTGAAGGAGGAGCCTCCACCAATCTAGACAAGGTGGCTAAAACACAAAACATACACTGTGTCCCTGGCAGACCATAAAAACCCTCACAAAACCCTTAAAAACCCCAAAATTCGCCCTAGGCACTGTACGGCCACTTGGAGGCCCAAAACTAGAGAAATCCTTGAGCCCTTGCCAAATGAATGGTAGTCCATTTTGGGAGTTTGGGTTGTTTGTGCATCATTTTTGAGAGGGAGCCCTAAAGGATCGGGTAGGAGGCCTAACTAGTCAAAATCCTTGTAGCCCTATTTTGTAGGCAAAAACACAAAACAGTGAAATCGGTAAGGGGTTGACAGCTTGAAACCTCTTGGGGGCACATGGATGGGTGGAAAAACCTTGTTAGAGACCTGAACTATCTATGGTAAGACCTTGGAAGGTGTGGAACAAGCTTGGCCCTTATTAGCCATAGTAAGGGGTTTTGAGTCTCATGAGTAGGTGAGAGCTTAGGAACAACATTGCAACTCATTGGTGGGTGGATTGGGCAAGGTCAAGGGATTCCTCAAGAAAGGGAAGTCCTAGAGACCTTAGGGTGTGAAGAGAACACCAGGTGATCCAAGGGAAGGATCCAAGAGCATAGACTAGGCTAGTCTATCCCAAACCCCATCCCATCAGATTGGTATCAGAGCAAGTTAAAGGTTTGGTGGACTGTGTATGTCTCTATATACTAGTGAATTAGTAGGGGAGAGCAGAATGGTCACTAATGCAGAGTGAGCTAGGAAGGTAGAAGAGTAGAAGGAGAAGAATAGACTCCTTGAAGAAGCTATGAGTGAGATAAGGGATAAACTGCAGGAAGTGGTGGATCAGAGGACACAAGGACCTTGGGGTGAAGACACCAAGGATAAAGGCAAGAAGACCATTGACATAGATGACATTATACCTGAACCAGATCCCTTGTTTAATGAAGAACCTTTTGTGAAGGCTATTAAGGCTTTGAACACCAAAGCTTTTGAAGGATTGCCACATTTCAATGGAAGGATGGACATTGACACTGTCATGGAATGGATTGAGGGCATGGAAAACCACTTTGAGTGTGAGGCAGTGACAAAGGCTCAAAAGGTTAAGGTTGCCAAATCAAGATTAAGGGGAGCAACTTTGACATGGTGGAAGTACCTACAAGAAGAGAGAGTTAGCATGGGAAAGCTACCTATTGCTAATTGGAAGGCCATGGTGAGTAAGATCAAAGAGAAATACTTACCAGAGGATTATGAAGTCCAACTTCATAAGAAGAGACAGGGTTTGAAGCAAAAAGACCTTGATGTGACCTCCTACATCAAAGAATTTCAAAAACATTGTCTTAGATCCAAAGTCCAAGAAGATGAATCTATTAAGGTGGCTAGGTATCTAAGCGGCCTAAAGTGGAACATTCAAGAGGAGATAAGCCTATGGACTCCTACTACTATTCAAAAATGTCATCAGCTTGCTGTCAAGGTAGAAGAGAGGAACAAAAGGAAAGGAGACTCTAATAACAGGGGTAGAGGCAGAGGTAGAGAACAAATGAATCACCAAGGTGGTTACCAAAGCAAGGCAATTGAGCAAAGGAACAAAGGAGAAGCCAAGTTGACTGAACATGGCAATGAAACCAATCTTAGAGGGGGCCATTCTAGAGGAAGAGGTGCACAAGGTGGTCCAAGTAGGGGTAGAGGTACTGACAGAGGTAACTCCTACTTTGCAACTATGAAGTCCTACAACTGTGGACAATTGGGACACCCGACACATAGATGCCCTGACAAGCCTACCTCATCAAACAGTGGAAAGAGGGTTGCTTATGCTCATGAAGACTCATCAAGAAACAAAACACCAGATGTGGACCAGATTGAATCAGAGACTGGAGAGAATCTGATGTTCAATAGGGTCATGATAAGATAGCCAGTCAAGAATGAACCTAAGCATAGGAGAGCAATGTTTAGGGTGAGATGCAAGATCCTTGGTAAAGTTTGCAAGGTGATAGTTGATTCAGGGTCAACTAATAACATAATATCAGAGGAAGCAACCAAGAAGTTGAAACTTACAAGGATACCCCACACTAACCCATATAAGGTGACATGGTTGAACCATGAGCAGAGTGTGCTTGTCAATGAACAGACTTGGGTAGAGTTTTCTATTGGAGGATACAAGGATAAGGTCCTTTGTGATGTGTAACCTATGGATGTCTGTCACCTATTACTAGGTAGACCCTAGCTATTTGATAGGAAGGTGATCTATGATGGAGAGGAGAACTCAATTTCATTCAAGAAGGACAGCAAGACCTTCAAGATTCAGTCTTTGACAGAGAATGAAGAGGGAACTTCAAGAACACCTAGTGTCTTATTAGCTACTGGTAAAGAGTTCTTAAACTTGCTACATGAGGAGGAGATAGTGAAGTGTGCCATCTTTGTGAAACCAAAGGAGGAAGAAGACAAGTTGCAGGCAGAAGTAACCAAGGAGGTGAAGCACATGTTGCAAGAGTGTAAGGACATAGTGAGTGATGGAGCACCTACAACACTCCCACCAAGGTCTATAAGTCATCAAATAGGCTTTGTTCCCAGAACATCCCTACCTAACAAGGCAGCATATAAGCTCACACCTGATCAAAACAAGGAGGTAGCAAGGCAAGTGCAGGAGTTATTGGAACAAGGACTGATTAAGAAGAGCATCAGCCCATGTGCAATCCCAGTAGTGCTAGCATCAAAGAAGGGAGGCAAGTGGAGACTTTGCACTGACTCAAGGGCAATCAATAGGATCACCATAAGGTATAGGTTTCCTATTCCTAGAATAGAGGATTTGATGGACTATTTAGGAGGTGCTATGTATTTTACCAAGTTGGACCTTAAAAGTGGTTATCACCAGATTAGAATCAAGGAGGGTGATGAGTGGAAGACTGCTTTCAAGACCACAGAAGGACTGTATGAATGGCTTGTGATGCCATTTGGACTCACCAATGCCCCAAGCACCTTCATGAGGTTGATGAATGAGGTGTTAAATGATTTCACAGGTAGGTTTGTGGTGGTGTACCTAGATGACATTCTCATCTATAGTAGAACCAAAGAGGAACACCTTGAGCATTTGAGGTTAGTCTTAGAAAGGTTGCGTGAAGAGAAGTTATCCATCAACCTAGAGAAGTGTGACTCCTTGAAGCAAGAGCTGATCTACTTAGGATTTGTGGTGTCTAAGGGAACCTTGAAGATGGATCCAAGCAAAGTGGAGGCAATCTTGAATTGGCCTGCACCTAGAATAGGGATTGAAGTTAGGAGTTTCCATGGTTTAGCCCAATTCTATAGAAAGTTTGTGAGGAACTTCAGTGGCATATGTGCACCAGTCCTTGACACCATAAAAGGAGGCCTTAAAACTAAGTTTAAATGGACTGAGCAGGCTGAAAAAGCATTTCAATTGTTGAAACAATAAGTAGCCACAAAACATATCCTTCTCCTACCCACTTTAGATAAGCTATTCACATTGGAGTGTGATGCAAGTGGAATTGCAGTAGGGGGTGTATTGAGTCAAGAGGGAAGACCTGTGGCATTTTTCAGTGAGAATCTCAATGAAGCAAAGAAGAAGTACTCAGCCTATGACCTAGAGTTGTATGCATTAGTGCAGTCTCTAAAGAAATGGAGGAATTACCTACTTCCAAAGGAATTTGTGGTGTTCACAAACAATGAGGCATTGAGTTACATTAACACTCAAGAGAAGCTTAGCAATAGGCATTTGAAATGGATGGAATACCTCCAATCCTTCACCTTCACCATCAAGCAAAAGAAGGGGAAACTCAACAAGGTGGCAGATGCATTAAGCAGGAAGTTATTGACAGTTCAAGAACTACAGTTGCAGAGCATGGGAATAGAAAGTTTCAAGGACCTCTATGAAGGAGATGAAGACTTCTCATCAGCTTACAAGGTTTGCAAGGAGTTTGAGAACCATTTCCATGGTGAGTATGTAGATTTTACTCTCCAAAATGGTCTCTTGTTCAAAGGTAATTAGTTGTGTGTACCGAGAGGATCCATGAGGGAAAATATCATCCAAGAGAAACACAATGGCAGTTTAAGTGGACACTTTGGAGTCAACAAAACCTTGGACTTAGTACAAAGGTACTACAAGTTGCCAAGAGATGTGAAGAAGTATGTGGAGCAATGTGGTGTATGCCAAAGAGCAAAGAGAGGATCAAGCAATGCCGGTCTCTATCAAACATTGCCAATCCCAAATAGGCCTTGAGAATGTATAAGCATGGACTTTGTAGTAGGACTTCCCAAGACAAAGATAGGTATGGACAACATTTATGTGGTAGTAGATAGATTTTCCAAGATGAGCCATTTCATTCCATGTAAAACTACACATGATGCTAGCTATGTTGCACATCTTTTCTTTAAGGAGATTGTTAGGATTCATGGACTCCCTTTAAGCATTGTTTCAGACAGGGACAGCAAGTTCATGGGCCATTTTTGGCAAACATTATGGAGGAGACTAGGAACTAACTTGTCATTTAGCTCAGCTTACCATCCACAAACTGATGGTCAAACTGAAGTCATCAATAGGGTGTTAGACAATTTGTTAAGGTGAAATCAAGGAGTATGGGTAGAAATGGGACCTAATCATTCCTCAAGTAGAGTATGCATATAATGACAGTGTGAATAGGACCACTGGTAGAAGTCCTTTTGAGGTTGTGTATGGCAGACATCCAAGAGGAGTATGTGAGTTGAGAGACCTTAGTACTATGGAGATGAAGAGTGGGCAAGCAGAGGACTTCACTCAAACCATCAAGGAAGTTCAAGAGCAAGTCAAGAAAGCCAACCTTGAATCCACTCAAAAACTGAAAGCAAATATGGATGAGAAAAGGAGAGAGGTTCAGTTCAAGGTGGGTGACTATGTGATGGTCCATTTGAGAAAAGCTAGGATGCAAAGTGGTAAGCCTACCAAACTACAAATGAAGAGGGTAGGACCTTATAGAATTCTGGAAAAGTATGGGGAGAATGCTTAAAAGGTTGACCTACCTTCAGATTTGACTATATCACTAGTCTTTAATGTAGCTGACCGGATCATGTACAAGGGTGAAATAACAGGGCAAAAGGAAACCCAAGCCAAGGTGTTGTAGGACCTAGATGTTAATGTCTTACCACAGGTGAAGAAGCCTATAGCAAAGGAGATCTTGGAATCCAAAGTAAAGAATTCCACCAGACACTAGGTCTACATGGAACACTTGGTGAAGTGGGCAGATCAGCCTAAGTCTGAAGCTACCTGGGTTGAAGAGAGCAGGTTCAAGACACTTGGCATAGACCCGGCTCTCATCTCTTCTTCTATTTCTTAGTTGTGTGTAGAGGGGGAGTATGGTGCAAGAGAACCCTTCCAAGCTCTTCCTCCTTCTTTGTTTTGGTGGTGTTATGCTTCTTTTGAAGCCATTGTATATAGAATAAGAGCTATGTGCTCATGGGTCCTAGTTAGGGTCCTAGTTGAGGTCTTAGGGTCATAAGTCAAGATTGAGATTTTCTTGAAAATAGAGGGTATGTGTGCCTTTGAGGTGATTAGGGGTCCTTCTTAGCATGTTGGTGTCCTTAGTTTGGCCCAATGTGGGTCTAGGAGTCAAGAAAAGCAACATTGGGAAAGTTGCTCAAAAGCTGCAAAAGTAACATGACAACTTTTAAAAGTTGTCAAGCAACTTTTTCACCTAGTGGCCAAAATTCTTAGTTTGGTGTGGACAACCCTAATATGGGAACAAAGACCAAGGAGAGGGTAGTATAATTATTTGAAAACCCTAATTTAATGGGTTGGATGTCAGGCATTGTACGACCCAAGCAAATTGACTGACCGTGACTGCAATTTTGTTGCCAGTCGACACAAATGGAGTAAAGAAAGATCATTAATGGATTGATTTTCATGAAAAACCATGTGGAGTATCTTGTATGGTATGTTAAATTTCATTTTTAGCAATTAGATCAGATTTTGGTTTGTAAGTGACGTGTGTTTGTAAATAGTTTGTAATTTGCATTCTCTTTGTCTAGTTTTGGATTGGTTTGAATAAATGGGCTCATAACTCTATTCCCCATTGTGGAATCACCATGAAACCATGGGCAAAGAGATTACAGACCCTATACTATATTTCAATGCAATCATGGCCCTTGGAAATGCAAGGAGGCCATATAAGGACCCATTCCTAGGCGAGACTGGATAGTGCCCGGCTAGGAAGGGTCAAGTTGCAAAGGTCTTGGAGAGCAAGGGAGGATAGAGAAGCAGGCACCCTTTGGAGGAGGTGTAGAGGAGTGTGTGAAGAACAATTGGTGTGAAGGAGGAGCCTCCACCAATCTAGACAAGGTGGCTAAAACACAAAACATACACTGTGTCCCTGGCAGACCATAAAAACCCTCACAAAACCTTTAAAAAACCCCAAAATTTGCCCTAGGCACTGTACGACCACTTGGAGGCCCAAAACTAGAGAAATCCTTGAGCCCTTTCCAAATGAATGGTAGTACATTTTGGGAGTTTGGGTTGTTTGTGTATCATTTGTGAGAGAGCCCTAAAGGACCGGGTAGGAGGCCTAATTGGTCAAAATCCTTGTAGCCCTATTTTGTAGGCAAAAACACAAAACAGTGAAATCAGTAAGGGGTTGAAAGCTTGAAACCTCTTGGGGGAACATGGATGGGTGGAAAAACCTTGTTAGAGACCTGACCTATCCTTGCTAAGACCTTGGAAGGTGTGGAACAAGCCTAGCCCTTATTAGCCATAGTAAGGGGTTTTGCGTCTCATGAGTAGGTGAGACCTTAGGAGCAGCATTGCAACTCATTAGTGGGTGGATTGGGAAAGGTCAGGGGATTCCTCAAGCAAGAGAATTCCTAGAGACCTTAGGGTGTGAAGAGAACACCAAGTGATCCAAGGGAAGGATCCAAGAGCATAGACTAGGCTAGTCTATCCCAAACCTCATCCCATCAAATTGCCCCTCATTTTACGAACATAGAGTAGATGAGCTCAGCAGATGTGTTCTTTTATGGTATACACATGCATACAAACCCAAGCAGTGTTATCTACCACATTAACTTCATCTATGGATAATGAAATGAAATTTGACTCTTTTACACTCTCTTGTAAAGTTTCCTTTTCCACCTCAGCGAGACAGTTTGCCATTTCCCATCCAACATTTATTGATCAATGTGACATAGGATAGTGAGGAACATTCAAAAAAGATAATAAATTACTAAATTTTGGGAAATCTTTCATAGGACGCCCTATCGACATAATATGAAAAACAACACTAATCTGAATAGTCTTTGCTAGGTTTGCATCTTTCGCTGCATGTTCAAGCTCAGCCTTGATTGTATTTCCAAATCCACTATTACGAATCAATGTCCTTTTATGGTTATGCTCTTCATATTTCATGGCATACTTAACATGAAGACATTCTTCCTTTGATTTCCATCTCACTACTCGTGTTTCCTTTCCGTCTATGATTTGTTCCTCATAAACCTTACCAATATGCTTTTCTATGGTGTCAAGCTTTAGCTGCATCTTATTCTCTTTTTTAGTTTTCCAGCTACAAATCTTACACCTACATTTTGTTGGTTGTTCATCATTGTTTGGGATTGGTTCAATGAATGGGTACTGTAGACACCTAAAATTGTCCGGTCTAATTAAATAAATATTTATTTATTTAATTATCTAAGCTTAATTCTTCTATTAATTAAATAAATCTTTATTTATTTAATTAATTCATTTATCCTCTTCTAGCCTTATTTCTCATTTAAATAAATACATTTATTTATTTAAATTATCCTTTTCCTAAATTAAATAAATATTCTTATTTATTTAATTATCCTACTTCTTCTATTAATTAAATAAATCTTTATTTATTTAATTAATTCATTAGCCTTTTCTACCTATGACACATTTCATTCATCTCTTAATTCATACACTACCTACCCCTTTCATTATTTTATTATTTCTTTTACCTACCCTCTAATCATAGCCGACCTCCTTTTACACCTCTCAATCTTATCCCTCCATTTCATATAGTTTCTTCTATATAAGGAGATGCTTCCTTCATTATCAAACCATAATCAATCATGCTAATCATTCATGCTAATCATCTTTTATGCACTTGACTACACTACGATCCTACTAGCAACCACATTCCGTTCTTTGTTGAGCTCTTGTGCACATAAAATCTGAGAGCAAATATATCAAGCAAGATCAATGCAGATAGGAAGAATGGAGATCCAAACCCTATTGGACATGTGATGGTATAATCTTTGTGATTTCGTTTGATTTTCATTGTCTTAGGTAATCTTCATATGTTATGGTGGATCTTTGTTGTTGTTAGGCTAGGGTTTTGTGGTTGGATTCATTTAGCCTTTCAATATTGTTATTATTGTTATCCATTTTCACCATATACATTTTGGCATGCCCCGTGGGACATGGATTTTTCTTAGATCTGTGTTTTTTGCAGATTTTTCTAACCCTATATTGCTATTTTGTAAAACAATTTGGAGAATAACCTTGTGCAGCTAGGGTTTTGGACACAAAATCAAGATCTTGGAGAGATTCGATCATATCTAATAAACGGCTTGGAAATTTTGCACTAAATTTTTTTTGCAGGTTGAAGAAAGTATCAGGAGCTCTCAATCCAAAATTAAGAATTGTTGAAGTATATTTTCATTTTCTATTAATTTTTTATGATTTTTCATAAAAAATTAATTTTGAGAGCAAATTAGAGAATTTTTTGGATTTTCTTATATTTTTGGAAATATCTCATAATTATACATAGGATCTGTTCTTTGTGAATTTAATTTTGATGCAAAATATTTCCCTAAAAATCGGATCTTTAAAAATTAGGGTTTTTCCTTATTTTGATTAGATCTCACAAAAAGCTTTGAATTTTGACATAAAAAAAAAATTTCAAGTCACAAAAAGTATCAGAAAGATTTAGTAAAAATTTCAGATTTTTTGGATCGATTTTGCATTTTATATGAATTTTTTATGATTTATCATAAAAAATTAATTTTGAGAGCAAATTAGCGAATTTTTTTCATTTTCTTACATTTTTGGAAATCTCTCAGAATTATACATAGGATCTGTTATTTGTGATTTTAAATTTGATGCAAAATTATTCTTCAAAAATCAGATCTTTGAAAATTAGGTTTTTACATTATTTTACTCATTTCTCACAAACTGCTTAGATTTGTTGTAGAAAATTTTTTGTGTAGGTTTGGAAGACTATTAGAACTCTCCAGTAAAAATTTCAGATTTTTTGGATTGATTTTTCATTTTATATGAATTTTTTATGATTTTTCACCAAAAATTAATTTTTGGAGCAAATTAGCAAATTTTTTGGATTTTCTTACATTTCTGAAAATCTCTTGAAATTTTACAGGTGTTTTTTTTTAATGATAAATCAGGTCTTTGAATTGGTCAACAAAACGCATTGTTGAAGGCCCCTATTTCACAAAGTCTTTTGGATCTAAAATTTACCTAACTTGTGTACTTGCAGGAAGGGGTGATTATTTTAAACAATCCAAACTACTAATAAATCTTTGTTGCAGGTCCTTGGCAAGGGTTTTTGGATTTTTAATGTGTGCCTTGTTTTCATAGACTAGCAAACACTTCAATTGGTGCACTAAAATTGAATCATTGTCTTTTGTGTCTTGAGCAATAGGCTCTTTTTGTTTAATCTTTAGAGGGTCTGTCTTCCTGTGTGGTCATTAGGACTAATAGTGAGAAGAGAACGACCCAAGTGGTAGCGAGGAAAACCCACCTCTTCTAAACCACTATAAACAACTGTATTCATGGTGAAAACTATGGATAACGTGTGCTGATTAGTTCATACCGACACTATGTCTCCCCATAAACCCGTTTGATCAAATTTATTTGATCATTTGTAGGGCATAACCCCTACCGGCTGGGAGCCTTCTATATTTATAGAGCTGAAAGTGCCACATGTATGGCCACACGAGCGGATGCCCTTACTAGCACCTTTTTGTTTTAGAAGCCCAAATCCTTCTAGTTGTTGGGGCAGGAGGTCGGACCTCTGGTAGCGGCCCACACACATACGGTTCTTAGTAGAGATACAAAGTTTGCCACGGGGAGTTTTCGTGGGGACTGATGCTTGGCTGACCCGAGAAGTGAGTGCCAAGGGTGGAGCCAGTGAGGTCAAGCATCTAAGTATCCACTCTGAATAGCGTAGCCTCAAGGGTAAAACCTCATGTGGGATCAACAACTATTGTCTTGGCCAGCCATAAGAATTGTGTTTGACTTATTTTAAACATTCAAAACATTCAAAACCAAATAGCAAAACATTGTGTCTTTTGTGTTTTCAAGTGTATGCAAAACATTTTTACATCAAACAACACACTTTTCTTGGAGAGTCTAAACACTTGCAAACATTGAGTCCTCATCAACATTGTGTCCTCTTGTCACGAAAAACAGTCAAACATTCAGATTTGGTCACAACTTCACAAATTGGAAAAATTTTACAGTCCAGCAAACAAGAGCAATCAGTTTCGGAATTCTTGAGCTTCCTAGGTTGTTTCTCCAGGTTTTCATCTAGCATTCAACTTGTCTTTGGGTCTCACAAAATCCATCATTGCTTTACACCTTACATTACATTCACAATTGTCTAAACTTGAGTCAAAAGGTCACTTGCTTGTCCTCATCATACTTTGTCAACACACTACATACAACAACACTTTGCTAAGTGGTCCCTCATCAAGGTTTCTTACCTTTGGGTCTCATTTGGTTTTACTTAGAGTCAAGGTCAACTTACCTCATCAAGAGAAACTATCCTCTCTTTGGAAGTCACACCTACTCTACTACATACATACTTGGTCTTACACTTTGGACATTGCAAGTACACTTCAGACTCATTTACATTCCATTCAACTCTTGGTCTTCCATACTCTTTCCATTTTTCATCTAGTCTCTCACATCTTGGTCAATACCTAGTTCATGGTTGAAACCCATCTTCAAAAATCTAGGAGAGAAACTAAAGAGGCTCAAGAGTCCACAAACATGAGTTCTTATGAGTATGACAATGATATCTTTTTCAATTCTGATCATACTACATTATCTGACATGGATGTCTATAGAAACATTCCAAATGTTGAGAACATGGACACTATAAACAACAATGCTACACACAATGACAATGTGGACAACTTTTCAGTACATTCAGCAGATGTGGAAGAATCCATTATGAATCCCCATTTCAATCGATTGGTTGAGGAAATAATGAGGAGGGATAGACAATACTTCTTACAAATGATGGCACAAAGTGGAGCCAAGATACCTCATGATTTTGACATGTCTCAAATAATGGAACATAGACCTTTGCAACAACCTCACTCCAATATGGATCAAAGGAGACCAAATAGTGGAGGAAATAGATGACCACATATCATACCTGAATCACCATCAGCTTTGCTTCAAAAACCAGAGGTCCCACATACACATGGTCAAACATATGATACTTACCTTCGTAGACCATTATGGAAGTCTTATGCAGACAAATATGCTCAATCACATACTAATGCTAAGGATCAACCACCAAAACAATTGGATGTTCAAAGGCATGCTCAAAATTTGGACACAAGGAAACCTCATGTCAAATTTGGGGGCAACACAGTGGAACATGACATGCCTGTAGAATATGGTATACATGCGCAAAATAGATATTTCATTCCTCAACATGAATCTATACCAAGTGGTCCATATATGCAGCATCACTATAGACCTCCTCCATATGAACATGTGTATGATCAATATCATCCATATATGCAACATGCTCCTCCCCCAATTGGTGTCTCAAGCATGGGGTATGGTCCAAGAAGTCAATCTCCACCTAAGAACAATTTGGAGCAACAAATCAGGGACTTATAAAAGAAAATGGAGGACATAAATACACCGAAGCCAACATACACAATGAGAGACATATGTCCTTATCCATTTGACAAGAGCATTCCAATGCCTCCATTTCCTACACACTTTGTCATGCCTAAGTTTGATAAGTACAAAGGAAAAGGGGATCCTAAGGCACACATAAGATAGTTTTTCACAGCTTGCATTGAGATAGCAGCAGAAGAGACATATTTGATGAGATTATTCCCACAAAGCTTAGGTGATCAAGCTATGGAATGGTTCTCCCAACTCCCACCTGGTATTAAGTCATGGAGTGATCTAGTAGAGGCAGTTATCCAACATTTCTCCTACAGCATAGAGACAGACATATCAGTCACTACTTTGTGCAACACCAAGCAAAAAGAGGGAGAATATTTTGCATCATTCTTACAAAGATGGAGAAATCTAGCTAGCAGATGCTCTTGTGAAATCCCACAAAAACAAATGGTAGAAATGTTCACCCAGAATGTTAACAAAGACATTGGCTATGATCTAAGAAAAGCTTGTTTGTCCACATTCAAGGACGTTATTGAAAAAGGCTTAGCGACAGAAAAGGTCCTAATTGAACAAGGAGTCATCAAGATATTCAAGGAAAACAAAGATGACTTTAAAGGAAAAGACAAGCCAAGATTTTGGAATAAAAACAAGAACACAGTCAATGATGGTGTTGTTGATGCCAACACAGTGCGACCCAAATTCATTTTTTCTGGATCAAGTTCTACAAACAATCAAGTGAATACTCAAACAACTTCCAGATCACGAAGGAAGTACACCCCATTGGGAGAACCACTTGAGTTAGTCTTCAAGAAGCTAGTGGCAAACAAGGTAATCACAGTTCTAGATTTTCCTCCATATGAACCAAAGGTTAAACCAAATTGGTGGAACGATGATGAGTATTGTGAATTTCATAAGAGCAAGGGTCATAAGATAGGAAATTGTCATTGACTGAAGAACATCATACAAGATCTCATTGATAGAGGTGACATTGAGATTGAGTGACATTCATCCAATCAAGAACATGAGATGTTTAAGGAACCATTCCCAAAACATGACAAGGGAAAAGCTAAAGCCACAGATGACCAAACCAACTATACCAGAGCATCTTATAACTATGATTCAACCATCAATCACATCTCGATGGACAATTATGTCTCTACCATTATCATCAAGGACAAAACCCCTGAGAATTATACCCAGAGACCCAAGATAGTTCTGAAAGGCATTGGATCTTCTTCCGAACCTACCTCTGAATGTCATGTTACAACCCGTCAAGGTAAATTCACTTTGCAAGGTGCTCCAGCCAAGAACATTGTTTCTTCATCAACCAAGCCTGAGTACGACCTTGTAGAACAGTTAGGGAAGACACCTGCGCTCATCTCTATCCTTGAGCTCTTACGCCTATCCCTCGCACATAAAGCCATTCTTGACAAAATCTTGAGAGACACTACTATCCCTACTAATCTGAACGTGGACCAGTTTCAAGCCATGGTGGGATACCTTTCCATTCCACACTCCCTTACTTTCATAGAAGCCGATGACGCCTCCGTAAGTCAGCCACATAATGCACCATTACACATTGAAGCCTTCATACATAAACATAGAATCAAACGAGTCCTGATAGATGGAGGAGCAGGTCTAAACATTTGTACATTGAACACAATTAAATAATTGGGATATTCCGACAAAGTTGTGAATTCTACAAACAAAATTACCATCAAGGCATATGATGATGAAGAGCGTTCATCCAAAGGCACAGTCACCTTGCCTCTCAGAGTTGGGCCAGTTACGAAGGATGTGGTTTGTCAAGTCCTAGACCTAGATCTCACATACCATATATTACTAGGACATCCTTGGATTCATGAGATGAGCGCAGTCCCATCTACATATCATTGATGCATCAAGTTTCCACACAATGGAGTTGAAGTGACCATCAAAGCTGACCCAAATCCATTTATATATTGCAACAAAATGCGACCTAGATTAGAAATAATAATTCTAGTTAATAGAGAATCTATTCCTTCATCAGCATATGTGGATCCAGCATCATTAAAAGCTTCTACATCCAAACAATCAGAGCTCAAAGAAAAGTTCAAGTTTAAAGACATGGGATGTGGTGAATATATCTTTCATGTTGATCAACTCCCACTATCTCCTAAGGTATTCTATCAATAGGAACAGCCTACAAACAATTTGCAATGCCAAGGAATTGGGTGTGAACCACCTAGTGTTGTGGCTACTAAGTCTGAATGCAAATCTCCTCTAGTGGTGCAAGCACCTCTTGATATCAATAGTCCTAAGAGTGGTTCCTGCGAAGAATCTATTGATCATATCGCCAAACCTCTTGAGAACTCATATAGCTTTACCATATCATCCGTTCATTCCATTTTCACTCCACTTCCAGACTTGGATCAACAAGAATTACAAAAGCCCTTACTAATTGGGGATCAAAAATCAAGCCTTGAAAAGAAAAATCTAAAAGTCAAAAATAAAGGAAAGTACTTTAGTGTGTCACAAGGCGCCTGTTTGGCATTCACTGTTTATCACAAAATGCTACTCGCTATCTAAATGCATATGGCTATCTACCCTAGTGACACTCATTGTTCATCACAAACTATTGCTATTTATCCTAGTGGTACTCACTGTTCATCACAAAGTACTATGTGTGTGACACTCCCTGTTCATCACAAAGTGTTACTCACATTTGCACTCCCTGTTCATCACAAAGTGCTACTCATATTTCAGTACTCCCTGTTCATCACAAAGTACTCTATCTTGGTACTCACTATTCATCACAAAGTGCCTTGATCTATCCTAGTCTTCCTAGAGGACCTGCTTGAGTGTATCCCCTCAGCAGCTTATCCAATCGACATCATATGTTCATCACAGAACTGCCGATTTGACCTAGAAGATGCAAATTCACATTTTTGGACACAAACGCATTTTACTGACATAAACGCACATTTATTACTTTACCTAGCATGCATTAATGACAACATTTATTGTGACAAAGTACGAGGAGGTTTGATGGTACTTATCGGCTCTCCTGCCTCTACTGGCCTCTGAAATCGGCGAACGCGGTCGAATCTGTGAGTGAAAGCCATCGCTGCTGACTGCTCCTGCTCTATTTTCGCTCTGCAATATGCTCTTGTGAATGTGTAGATGACAATGAGGATGTATTTCCCCCGTGGTCTATCTTATAGCCTACCCTAGCCCTCGCCTTCATTTACCAAGTCAGTCTTCGTTATCCCATGACTTTGTCACTTTATCCGGTCAATCCATTCTATCTTGTCTTTCTTATCGAGAGATTGTCTGTAATCTTTTCAGACATTTTCATCCAATCTCTTGAGGGGGCATATCATTCCCATCTTGGGGCAACTCTGTATCAGTTCATCTTATCTTCTTTGAAACAATGCGACAAGCCACATTGTCTCAAAGAGGGGCAAAATGTAGACACCTAAAATTGTCCGGTCTAATTAAATAAATATTTTATTTATTTAATTATCTAAGCTTAATTCTTCTATTAATTAAATAAATCTTTATTTATTTAATTAATTCATTTATCCTCTTCTAGCCTTATTTCTCATTTAAATAAATACATTTATTTATTTAAATTATCCTTTTCCTAAATTAAATAAATATTCTTATTTATTTAATTATCCTACTTCTTCTATTAATTAAATAAATCTTTATTTATTTAATTAATTCGTTAGCCTTTTCTACCTATGACACATGTCATTCATCTCTTAATTCATACACTACCTACCACTTTCATTATTTTATTATTTCTTTTACCTACCCTCTAATCATAGCCGACCTCCTTTTACACCTCTCAATCTTATCCCTCCATTTCATATAGTGTCTTCTATATAAGGAGATGCTTCCTTCATTATCAAACCATAATCAATCATGCTAATCATTCATGCTAATCATCTTTTATGCACTTGACTACACTACGATCCTACTAGCAACCACATTTCGTTCTTTGTTGAGCTCTTGTGCACATAAAATCTGAGAGCAAATATATCAAGCAAGATCAATGGAGATAGGAAGAATGGAGATCCAAACCCTATTGGACATGTGATGGTATAATCTTTGTGATTTCGTTTGATTTGCATTGTCTTAGGTAATCTTCATATGTTATGGTGGATCTTTGTTGTTGTTAGGCTAGGGTTTTGTGGTTGGATTCATTTAGCCTTTCAATATTGTTATTATTGTTATCCATTTTCACCATATACAGGTACTTTGCTACCCAATCAATCTTAAAACTCCTTGTCATCTCCCACTCTCACCCCAGTTTTACTTTCCTTTTTCTTTTCTTCCTACCAACATCATCTTCAGTACTAGCATTTTCATTCGCCTATGGTATCTCATTGTGTGTATCCCTTAGAACATCTTCTGTTGTGTCGGTATTGTCATCCTCATTTGATGCATTTAACTCAATGACAATCCCACCTTGTGGTGGTGGTGAGCTACTGTAAATGGGTTTTGCAACTGCAGAGGTTGATGGACCAAAAACTTTGCCAATTCCAAAAAAAAGACTTTATGGTACTATCTTTAAGTTTAAATTTTGGGAGTTTTGATGGCCTCCCAATCCCTTCAGTTTCACTACCTTGAGGAGTCTTACCCTTGTCTGACATCCCAATCCCTTCACCACCCTGAGGAGTCTCACCCATGTCTGACTATGACATCTTTAGTCTTGACCTCTCACTACGAATTAAAAGTTAAAACTAATACTATCAAGTATGAAGAAATGATTACTCACCTTTATGCCTTCTCAATTCTCTGAATCAGGAATCAGGAATGAATGCCTGGGCCTGTTTTGTAGGATTGTAACTCTGGCCCTTTGCCCTACAATGAACTTTGACTTTCCAACTCAATTTGCGGAATGTGAATAGAGACTCAAGACTCGAGAGCTCCCAATTTACTAATCAAACACGAACAAATTGTAAGAAAGAGTGTAAGAAATAGTGTATTTATAGCAATCCATGATTGCATTTTTGGTGAATTGCGCGGGGCCCGGGCATCTTAATTGCTAATAAACATTTAATTTAATTGCATTTTTGGTGAATTACGTTGGCGTGCAATGAACATTTAATTTAAGTGGGGCGAAATGGTTCCTCGAATGCTTATAATGTTTTATTTGATATTGGCGAATTTGGCCGACACATGCAATGAACATTTAATTTACCATTGGCGAATTAGGTCTTGGGTACGTGGTCATTTTACTATTGTTGGCAAATAACAGAGGTGATCTAATACCCACGTCCAAGTGATTCCAGATGAATATTACGGGCATGCACGTTGATGGTGTGTGGTCAATGGCGAAGCTAGATTCTACAATGTATTGTTAACCCCAAAATTCTAGGTGATTTGACCACGATGTTGCCCCAGACTATTCGTGCGGAATTCGCCAATTGGCGAAGATTCGCCACTAAAAATATCTCTAGTCTCCATGTTTTGTTTTAGAAAATGCACTATAACTGTAAATGTGATAATACTTTAAACGTATGCAAGTTTATATTTAGTATATGCGCTACACTGTTCAGTGTTTGTGTTGTAATTATGTGTAGATGCATTCGTTTAGAACAAATGTGTCGAAACCTTGGTCATATGCATTGTAACCTATATCAAATGTGATGGAGGAATTAGTAAATGAGATGTAGGGTTGAGTAATGGCACTCCAAGGTTTAGGAAATGCGCTAAACTACCAGTGTTAAGTGTTTTGCTTAGTTTTCTCAGTCTGCGATGATTTTTTTGGATCTGTTCTTGTACCAGAGGCTTATGTTGAGGTTTTTTTATGTTTTTCAGTACTATATTGTATCTGATTTGACGCTATTAGATGGTTTTTAGCTTCAGTATGTTGATAAGCCATACTATACAAGTTTTGTGCTTTTCCAACATGTTGATAAGTCATGTTGAGAGGATTGTGTGAGATTATGCCAAGATCAAGAGCTCAATGAAAAGTACAATAGAGACAAAATATAGGATAAGAATAAATTGTATTGTCATCAATAGATAAATGATCAATTGTTCCATTTTATACAATGTAGATGAGCCTTCTTATATAGGCAAGGCTAGGGATATGTGAGCACACAAACATGACATGTGGCTCAATAAGAAACACGGGTAGGTAGGAAATAGGTGTGGGTAGGTAGGAGAAACAATATAATAGTCCACATGAGGTGGATCACCCACTGAATGTAGAGTGTAACAACAAGATCAACACCATAAAAGGTGGAAATTCTCCTATACACACTATCCCAATGTGGCACAAACACCCAAGTGTCTCATACCCAAACTACTATGAAATGCATTTCCTAAGCAAACTTAAGTAAGTGTAATAATATCTAAGATGAATAAGTATTTACACCAACAGATTGTTTTTATTGTTTTGTGCCAGCGAGTTGATGTGCCTTGTTGTTGATGATTATTTGATGATTGTGGTAGGATTTTATTGCCCTTGGTTCTTGGCTTTGAGGTTCTATTTTGTTATGAGGCTCATTATTGATTTATTGAAATTGTTGGCATTGGATTGTTAATGGATGCTTCTTGATTATGTGATGTTGCTTATGAATCATTCTTGAATGTTGATTAGAGCCTCTTTATTATTATTGTTGTATTGGAACATGTTAGGGGGAGTGGGCTTCCATGTGATGACCGGATCGTGAGAGATAGGCGGTGAGTTGATAAGCTTCCCATCTAGATCGTCAGGGCACATTGGAAATTTTCCTTATTATAAACAAGTGATAACATTAATAATGAATTAGATGGATTGGGTAATTAGGATTCACCTAATCAAGATAATTAATAATTGAACCCCAAGACTTGATCCTAGGGAGGATGTTTTAGGATAAGCTTGGGAAGGCCATTGTGGTGGCAAGTCAATCTCCCTTGATTCTCTCATAGGTTGAGATGGCTCCACATGTCTATCGGGGTTATGCCTTGAAGGGTTGTGTATTTATATTTTGGAGGATATCATGTGATGATACTTCACTCCTACATGTGTCCTTGCTTATTGTATTTATGCCTTGTCTATTGTTACGCCTCTGGGAGTTTCTATTTGTGGTTTCCATGTGATTTGTTGTTGTGTTTGTGTGGTTGTGATCCTTGAGTTGTGGCTCTCCTTGGTAGTTTGGTGTCCGCTTAGGTCTAGAGTGTGTGTTGGGATCTTGTGTCATCTACTAGCATGAGGGGTGGTTCCTTTGGCTCCACATGGTGGGGTGGTTGGTGTCTTTCTACCATTGGGATGTTCTCATTGGATTCTTATGTGTGGATGTGGATTCTTCTTCATTGCAGCTTATGGTTGATTATTGTAGCGGATGAATGTAACTAATATCATGGGTTATGTAATGTAATCATATTATAGAAGTTGTAGATGAGACTATGTAATTAGGAGAGCTATGCTCTTGTTTAAATAGAAATGTAATTATATAGTAGGTGATATTTAGGAAATGGGTCTATAATTTGTGAGATGGATATTGAGATGTATTGAAATGTAAATTATCTTTGAAATGGGATGCAATTCATGTTAATAGATATGTTGTAGATTATCTTGTAAATGATTCGTAAAGGGATTTATGAGTTTTGATATCAAGATCATGTAATAGGAATTTATGTTCTTTTTTAAAATAGAAAAGAATAGGAAATCTAATATGGTAAATTAAGATGACAATGTAAATGTAGCTATGTAACTTGCATTTAGTAGATATAAGTATTAGGACTTGTGGTATGATGAAATATTTAAATGTTGTAATGGATTGTAATAATTACGTTGTAATAGGATGATCTTGGAGTATGGATGTATATGTAAACATTGAATGAATGTTCTCATAGAAAGTTTGATATTCTTGATGAATGGATACTTCTAGATTGTAAGAATGAATGGGTATTTAGTAAGATAAATAGTTACCCTTAAGGAAATGATATAGGTTATTTTAGTTAATGAGGAATGAGGTTAGGAACCTAGTAGTAGAATAAGACTTGAATGCATCTCAAAGTATTTGAATATTGCTTATTTAATGGGAATAATGTAATTGCATCAGTTGTATGTGTTTATCATTACGTGTATGTTATGGCTGTTAGATGAGCTTGTAGATTAAAAATGGAAAAGAACCTATGTAAGGAGGATTTCTGTAGTGTAGGACTTGTAGTTGATAAATGATATTGTGTATGTGATAATGACGTTTATATTTATGGATGTGTTAGAAAGAAACAAGGGACCATGTATATCACTTAAGATGTTTGGTTAAGAAGGGCTTTATGATTATTGCATTATGCACTTAGGAATCATGTAAAGGAAAATGATCATGCTAGAGTTATGAAATCATGAGTAGATATGGGAGTATTGGATAAGAAAAGAAAATTATATCTATGCATTATCATTGTATGAGAGTAGAGATCATGTTAATAGAAAAATAATTAAGGGTGTTAAGAGTTGTAATGGAAATGGTTAGATTGTTATTGCCTATGTTAGTAGAGTAAGTAGTGGCATTGAGATACCCTAGGGAGATGATAGTGAAGATTATGTTATGTTTAATTCCGTTTGTGTAATTAGTTTAGGTGACATGTTCAAGTTCATAATTATTATGGCTTAATTGATGTTAATTTATATTGCATAGATGATGTTATGTATTGCATTAGATGTTACAAAAAATAAAAAATAAAAAATTATCTCCATTAGTATGTGTATACACATAAAAATTGGCTATGAGCAATTAAATAAATATATTTATTTAATAATAATTATTCTATTAAATAGTTAATTTGAAAAGATTAATTTATTTAATTCATTTTCATGTCTTTCTATTAATTAATATTTTATTAATTAATTCATTTATCCTATTCTTCTAATTTAATTAAATATCTAATATTTAATTATTCCTTCTAACCAAGTTAATTAAATATCTAATATTTAAGTATCTCCTCCAAATGATTAAATATTTAATATTTAATAGTTATTCTCCTATCCTATAGTCTCAAAAATTAAATAATTCCTAAATTATTAAATCCCTTTTCCAACTCATCCCTCCATCTCCACTTCATCTTCCCTTTGCCAACTCATCAAACATGTGGCTAAGGAAATTAATATTTCTTAATATTAATTCATGATTTATCTCCAACTTCCAAATTCAATGAAAACTGTGTACGTACACATATTTCATAACCATTTCCTATATTCTCTCCAACACCCCCTACATCTTAGGAAGGACTTGAGTCCACTTGTCCTCTCATGCCTAAATTTCCTCCAACCATCCCTAGATTCTCTCAGTTAGCAACCCAGTCAAGGTGAGATGAGTGACACTTGTCTTGTCCTTCCCCCTTTCTCTCAACCTTCACCTTTGCTCATAGCCATTCAAATCTGTAGATCTGATCATGACCATTGATTTGAGCCACATCATCTTATCCTCTCAAAGTCTATAAAATCAAGAGCTTCAGTTGAGAGAGAAAAATCTTCAAGTTAGTCTTCAAAATAGTTTTCAATCAATCATATGCATCCGTGAGTTTTTGAAGCAAATAGCAAATATCATTTTAGCAATATAATCATATAGCATTATCATTTTAGCATAACCATGTAGCTTTGCATGTCATACTATCATTAACTACAAGTTATCAGTCCATTCTTCATATGTCATCTTGGAAGCCAACAGTGCATTGTCTGAGAGCACACCATTAGCAACAAAGAATAGTGGAGTTAGGACACAATGAGACATAAGCCATGAAGGTAAAATAATGATTTATTTTAGTATGTATTTCATGCAGTTCCATTGGTTGATTTTGGATTTCCTGTATGCATTTCTGTTGTATTTTATGAAACTAACTTATTACAGGTAATATTCTAAGGGTGAAATTTAAGCTCACACATTTTGGCGCCCACCATGGGGATGGACCTCACATATACCTTTAAAAATCTCGTAAAAATAAAATTAATGTATTTGTAATACATATTCATGCATGTGTGAATTTTAACAGCGCTTTTGTTCAATAGCTTAGCGCATTTGCATCATAGATTAGCGCATATGTCATTTAGGTTAGCATTTTTGTCTGTAAATCAGCACTTTTGCATCATAGGTTAGTGCATATGTCATGTAGGTTAGCGCTTTTGTCTGAAAATCAACGTTTTTGCATCATAGGTTAGCTCTTTTGTCTGAAAATCAACGCTTTTGCATCGAAGGTTAGCGCTTTTCTGATGCAGGTTAGCGCTTTTGTAATAGGGACTAGTGCATTTGACAGATAATTTAGCGCAATGAAAAATTTGTAACTGTGATTTGAAATTAGGCTTGTGGAAGCCCGCCTAAGGCTTTGGATTTTCACTACTTTTTATTGCAGGTTTCTAACATTTTCTTGCAGATTTGGAGGAGTTAAATTAGGATTTAGTGATTTCTTTTCTAGCTTTTTCAAAGTTGGTTAAAAAGAACTCATATTTCTTTTTGGGTAAAAAGAACTTTATTTTTCAAATTGGTGTTTTAAAAAGTACCTCACTTGTTTTTTTTGGGCTCTAAATATAATCACATTTGCAAGGTAAAAATAACAACAAATCAAGCATTTACTTTTTTGCAAAGTTAGGATTCACACCTCAAATTTTGGGCTCTAAAAAGGACAATAATCTTTTATTTTCTTGCAAAGGTAAAAAGAACAATCAATCTTATATTTTGCAAGTTAAAAAGGACAATCAACCTGTCCATTCTTACAAAGAAAATTACTTCTTCCAACGATTTTCATTTTGTTGACCAGGCTTTCCAATTCCTAGATTATAAAATTATTTGCTATGAAGGGCTAAAATAAACACCATGCTTGTTGGAGCAACATCTCCAAGTAGAGGATAGATCACATTGCTATGGAAAGGTTAAAAAAACACTTGTATTCCGTGTCTCAAAATTGGTAGGTATATGCTCTCCCCTTAATTGGGTGACCAAAAAGCCAAACCCACTCTTTTATGCTTTCTTTACTTTCAAGCAATTAATCCTTTAGAGGGCTTGCATTCCCGAGCTTCCTTGAGGGGGCCAGTGAGAGGGGAACGACCTAAAGTGGAAACGGGCTAATACCGAGTCCTTCCAATCCACTTTAAATAAAATGTATTTGTGACAAAAGTTCAAACAACATGTGCTGATAAGTTCATACCGACACTATGTTTCCCCATAAACCCTATGGAGTGTAACCTCTATAGGCTGGGAACCTTCTATATTTACAAAGCTAAAAGTGTTGCATGTATGGCCACATGACCGGAAGCCTTTACTAAAAACTATTTGTACTAGTTGCCAAAAGCCTTCTAGTTGTTGGTGCAGGAGGTTGGACCTCTGAAGCGGCTCACACACATACAGTTCCTAGTAGAGATATAGAGTCTGCCATGAGGAGATTTCATGGAAACTGGTGCTTGGTTGCCCCGAAGAAGTGAGTGAGGGTGGAGCCAGTGGGGTCAAGCATCTAAATATCCACTTTGAATAGTGTAGCATCGGGGGAAACTCCATGTGAGATTCAACAACTATTGTCTCAGCCTGCCATAGAGATTTGTACTTGCTTGTGCTTTTCATTTATTAAAAATTGTGTCTTCTATGTCTGTAACATGTTCCAAATGGCCAAAAATTGAAGAAAATTATCATCTACAAGAGATCAAAAATCAACAAATTTCTAAAAAAGTGTGATCAAAAGGATAAAACAAAAAGCATTCCAATGCTTGAAACACCAACTCAAAATCAAAGTATCAAAACATCAAAATATCAAAATAATTCTTGAAGTAGGTTTGTCTCTAAAACATCACGTATTTTCAAAATAGCTCAAACAACTAGGTTGCTAATCCTATAGGTTATTCCCAAAAGGTTCTATAAACATCAACATTCAACAAGCTATTGATTCAAACATCTTAAGTGCAAAAATCAACATCCTTGTCAAGTCTCTCATCAGGATAATCAAATCCTCTATCACGAAGCTTGATCAATCTATACTAGGTTCCTAATCTTGGATATATCTTTCCTATTTTAAACTTAGGTTACATCAAAACCAAAATTGCACCAACATTGGAATCAAACTTGTAAACTGTCAAATGCTTATATGACTTTTAAGTATCACCTTAAGAAAAGAAAACCCAGTTACAAAGCTACTCAGAAGAGAATAAGATTCTTGTATATCAACTGCAAGATCTTGTTGAAACATAGGACATTCCTACATCGTTTTCGTCACTACTGATGTGGCTGCGGTATAGAATTTGACGATAAAACTCTACAAAGATGTGCTTTTCAACAAAGAGACGCTTTATCCCAATGAACAAAAAATAGTGGTAAGATCAATAAATAATACCTTCCTAAACCAATAATCACCTATTGACCCTGTCCTTGGGAACTTTTGACAACTTTCAAATAAGCACATGCCAGTTTGGACTAGAGCCCAACACGAACAACTTAGAAAACAACAACAAATGGAGGAAGAAGATACTCTTGTATTCCACACTATTGGATTTACCGCTATTGACAAAGAAGCAGTCAATAGCACCATTAGAGATCTTGAGCAAGATTTCAAATTTGATAGGCTAAAGGAAAAATTGTTGGAAAAACAAAAAGAAAAATATCTGTTGATGTTGGCAAAATCTAGGGCTAAATTACCACAATACTTTAACATGGAAAGCTTGAAACAAGATGCGGAGACAAGTAACACCCAAAACATAGATGAGCAAAATAATGAAGATGTGAACAAAGAAAGTAATGGAGAAACAAGGAAAGAAAGGGATGATAAAAGAAAAGAGTGTAGTGACAAAAAGACTCATGAAGAAACAAGGAGAGACTATGTAGATAATCCCTTATCAAACCTTACTCAACAAATACAAACTCTTCAACAACAAATACAAGACATGCAAAATGGGACAAGTTCCAAGAAGTATTCATTAGAAGACATATGCCCATATCCCTTTGATAAAAAGTTAAATATGATACCATTTCCGCAACATTGCGAGATCCCTAAATATGACAAATATGATGGAAAATCTGATCCTCAAGATCACATTAGGGAGTTTTGTACTATGAGCATGGAATTTTCTCACGAGGAAACTTACCTTATGCGTCTTTTTCTTAGGAGTTTAAGTGGACAATCAATGGAGTGGTTTTCAAGGTTATCATCCAGAATCAAATCCTTTGAAGAACTTGTGAATAGGTTTATTTCACAATATTCCTACAATATAAGGAATGAAATAACAATGCTAGATCTTTACAACGTTAAACAAAAGAATGGTGAATCCTTTATGATCTTTTTACAATGATGGAAACACATGTTTAATACGTATCCTCAAGATGTACCTGATCAAGAAAAAATGGACATATTCATTGATAATCTTATTAGTGAAATGAGTTATCGACTAAGGATGCAATGTCCTCCCTCTTTTGCCAAAATGATCGAAAATGGTCTAAAAATAGAGAACGCAATGGTAAAGAAAGGAGAACTAAAACTTTACAATAATTCGTACAACAACAACAACAATGACAAACTGAAGTTCTGGTCAAAGAATAGGAATGTCAGCTATGAAGGAAATGATGATAACAATACTGCGAAACAACAACAACCAATTTTCAATCTATCAAGTCAAATCCCAAGCAACAACAATCTAGAAAACAATAAAGCCAAGTCCATTTTCTCTAATCCTCGGAGAAAATTCACAAATATTGGAGAATCTTTAGAATCAGCTCTTAAAACTTTGCTTGCCAATAAATTGATTGTTTTACCCGAAGCAAGAATTTATGAACCACCAGTCAAGCCAAATTGGTGGAATGGCAATCATTTTTGCAATTATCATCGGAATAAAGGACACCTAACAAATGATTGCCAAATATTGAAACACATTATCCAAGATCTAATTGATAATGGAACCATCATGGTGGATAGCCATAAGATGAATGAATCACACTTGGCTTTTAAAACTCTGCTTCCAAACTATGATAAAGGTGAATCATCCCAATTGGAAAATGACAAAGGAAAAACCAAAGTAAATTACACTTATACATACAATGATGTAGTAAATGTGATCATTGTTAACGAAAAATCAATCTTCAGAACCAATCAATGCTATCACAAGAAGCAAAGCAAAGGTTACCTTTCCAGGTATAGAAAAAGACTCAACATCCACATCACAACAATACAATTTAGTAGAGCAATTACAATGAATACCCGCTCAAATATCAATTATGGAACTTCTCAAGATTTCACCTATGCATAAGGAAATTTTGGAGAAAGCTTTAGTGGAAACAACGGTTTCAAAAGATTTGGATATAGATCAGTTCCAAAACATGGTAGGATATCTTATAGCCCCTCATTGCTTACCATTTTCTGAAAATGATGATGCATCCTTACAACATCCTCACAATGCTCCTTTATATGTTGAAGTCTCCATTAATAAAACTCGTGTCAAACATGTACTCATTTATGGAGGAGCTAGCTTAAATATTTGTGCATTAAGTTTGATAAAAGCTTTGGGATATTCAGAGAATGCAGTCGACCCGAAAAAGAAAATAACCATCAAGGCTTACGATGAAGCAAAACGTTCTTCTAAAGGAATTGTCATGCTACCAATAAAGATAAGACCAGTGGAAAAGGATACATTGTGTCAAGTTTTAGACTTGAATCTCTCCTACAACATTCTTCTGGGAAGACCCAGGATTCACAAGATACAAGCAGTCCCTTCTACATATCATCAATGTGTAAAATTTCCTCATGAAGGGCAAGAGATCACTATAATTGCAGATTCTAGTCAATATTGCAATAATTTGAAGCCAACTCAAGATACAAGAATTCCACATAATAGAGAATTAGTATATCCTACTAAAGAAGTTCAAGCAAAGTTATGGGAAACTTTTGAAGAAAAGCTCAAGTTAAATGATGAAGGAATGGGAAAGTATTCTTTGAATAATTTTCCACTCTCCCCTAAGTCATATGGAAATCTTGCAGATATTCAATCACAGACATCAAGCAAATCAAAACACATGTTTAAAGGAACCTTTGTTAGTGCTGGAACCCTTGAAGAGGAAAATGAAGACAAAGAAATTCTTGGTTGGTTATACAAAGATGAAGATAAAACTATAGCAACAGCAGCAAAAATCAATATTCCCATAAAAAAATATGGCAAAGGATATGAAATCATGCAAAAGATGGGATATGAAGGAAAAGGACCAATTGGTAAGCAACATCAGGGTATTTCAGAACCTATTTGTCCACACTCCCAATCCACAAAAGATAAATCCAGTTTGGGATACCAGAAGTCTAATCAAAAGCAACACAATACTCAACAACAAAAATGGAGAAAGAAATCAGTTTCTAAAGGAGACAATTGGCAAGAAAAGCTACATCAAGCAGCTGAAACAGTAACCAGTAAGCAAAAGAAGCAAGAAGAACATGAAAAGAAAGAGGAAGAGATTATCATCCCAGGTAATGAAAAATCTTGTCAACAAGTTTTGAAAATACAAACAAAGAAAAAATCTAAACAAGATATTCCAGAGGCAGTAAAAATATAAATGATAGAAATCAAAGAACTTTTTGCACCATACAACATTCCAGTATGGTATAGTAGAGTAATCTTAGATCAGGATTTAGAAACAGATTCCAATGAGTATGAATGGGGACCAGATGACTTATCTACTACATCAAGTAAAGAACACAATGAAGATCAAGCAACTATCACAAAAGAAGACTTGTCTATTACAGAACAAAAGATAAAATTAGAAAGAAGACAAGAGAAACTCAGAATTCAGAGAAAAGAAGTGTATACAAAAAGAAAAGAGAATGACAAAAATGGTGACACAATACCACAAGAAGCACAAACAAGGATCAGATATGCAAGAACCATAGAAGAAATAAGAGATGGTTAAGTTGGATTAACTATTAGTCCAGAAGAAGCCGAGTTTGAAAGGAGACAAAATCTATTAAAAGAATCCTCTTTATCATGTACACAAGTATATCAACTCCAAAATGCAAATGAAGTCAATCAAGAAGAAATTTGCAGTACCAAAGATGTGTGTGTTGATATAATCCATTCATTTAAGGGACAAATGTCAATTGAAGAGCCACTTGAGTGTGAACTACAAAATGCTAATATTAATCTTGTTAAGACTAATTCGGAAACGCTTGAGAAAGACAATCCTCAAAAACATCTAATCTATTATAATACCTATTCTATGCTAGATTATGATCATTATGTCATGAACATTGAAACACCTAATGATGACAGTGATTATGATTACCCCTTCTTCATCCTGAACTAATTGATTGGGATAATTTAGACAACCTCGAACTAAATGTCTTTTCCAATGATCATGACTTAGTTGTGTACCTTAACGCTGTTGAACCCATCCATCCTAAGATATCTTCCACTACAAAATCAAGTGATGTTTCCCATAGTCAGGAGAATGCCAAACTTTTTAGTCACAAAAGTGAAATAAAACAAGGAAAGAGACCTATTGTTGAAAACCATTTCATGGCAACATTAGATCAATCAAAAGAGAAAATAAAGGGCGTATCTGATGGTGAATATCTCCTTGAGGCGCCAGAAGATGAAAAGTTTGACATTTTTCCTACATATTTTCAAGAGAGATCTGCTATCCTGATAGAACCAACAGAAGCAGTAAACATTGATACATCAAAGGATCCTTAAATACTTCATTTTGCTGCCTCATTATCAGAAAGAGAGAGGAAAGAATACATGGAATTCTTTAAGAAAAGACAAACAAATTTTGCTTGGTCTTATGCAGATATGCCAAGGCTTAACCCAGATCTTATCATGCATCATCTTAATGTAGATTTAAAAGCAAAACCTATTAAATAAAAGCTAAGAAAGATGCACCCACATATTGCTCTCCTTGTAAAAACTGAGCTTAAGAAACTATTGGAAGTGGGTTTCATAAGACCAGTGGCTTATCCAGAATGGGTTTCAAGTATTATACCAGTATCAAAACCAAATAAGAGCATAAGAGTCTGCACAGATTTCAGAGATCTGAATAAAGCATGTCCAAAAGATAATTTCCCACTACCAAACATCAATATCATAGTAGAATTATCAGCAGGACATGAGATGTTTTCATTAATGGATGGCTTCTTAGGATATAATCAAATAAGAATCGCACTTGAAGATCAAGAGAAGACAACTTTCACCTATGCATGGGGAACGTACTGCTGGAATGTTATGCCATTTGGGCTTAAGAATGCAGGAGCAACATATCAAAGAGCTATGACGATAATTTTTCATGACATGATGCATACATTCATGGAAGATTATGTTGATGACATACTCGCAAAATCTCACACAAGAAAAGAACATTTGAACATTCTAAGCAATATTTTTGACAGGCTGGAAAGGTATCAATTGAGATTAAATCCAAAGAAATGTGCATTCGGGGTAACCTCTGGAAAGCTCCTTGGGTACATTATATTATCTCGTGGCATTGAAGTTGATCTTGGCAAAGTTAAAGCTATCATGGAGATGTAATCACCTAAAAACATAAGTCAATTGTGATCTTTACAAGGAAGGTTGCAATCAATCAGGAGATTTGTGTCCCAATTGGCTAATAGATGTCTTCCATTTACCCATCTTCTACATAAAAATGTTCCATTAAAATGGGATCTAACATGTGAAGAAGCTTTCTTACAAATAAAAGAATATCTTATGAGTCCTCCAGTACTGATATCACCAACCAAAGGGAAACCATTGTTACTCTATATCTCAGCAACACGTTTATCATTAGGCGCTCTCCTAGCTCAGCATGATGATGAAGGAAAGGAAAGAGCAGTTTATTATATTAGCATAACACTTGTTGGATATGAGTTAAATTATTCATCAATTGAAAAGATATGTCTAGCAGTTGTATTTGCAACTCAGAAGCTACGACATTATATGTTGATTCATTCTGTAAAACTAATAGCAAAGATAGTTCCTCTCAAATATTTGTTGAGCAAGTCAACATTAATGGGAAGACTAGCCAAATGGGTTATGATATTGAGTTAATTTGACATAGAATATGTTGACCAAAAAGCTATCAAGGGACAAGTTATCGTTGATCAATTGGCTGATGCACCTCTACAAAATAACATGCCTTTGCACATCGAATTTCCTGATGCAGATATCTTGACAGTAAGTACAAACTTTTGGGAATTGTACTTTGATGGTTCTTATACTCAATATGGATCAGGTGTAGGAATCTTTTTTATCACACCTCAAGGACATACAATTCTGAAATCGTATAGACTGCGATTTCCATGCACCAATAATACTGCAGAGTATGAAGCATTGGTTATAGGGCTCAAAATGGCCATTGAATGGAATGTTAAAGAACTATATGCCTATGGTGACTCACAACTTGTCATTTATCAAATAAATGATGAATATCAAATAAAGGATGATAACCTTATGCCATACAAATAGCTAGTGGAGGAATTTAAAGGACATTTTAAAGAAATCACATTCACCTAGATTCCTAGAAATGAGAATAAAGCAGCAGATGCAATGGCTACAATAGCATCTCTCTTGCAAAATAAAGAGAATCAACAACATTACGAATTTCTTGTGGAAGCTATCTTAACCCCTACCATTCAATCCCAGTATACCTATCGAATTTGCCATATATCAGGAACCAGTCAATCTTTATACGGTCAAACCTACCAATATTTGAAAGATCATATCCTTCCTTTGGAATTATCTCATAATCAATGAAGAAACTTTATCCGTCAGTCCTCTCGCTATACCATTATTGCTGATATCCTATATAGGCATGGTCTAGATAGTACATTATTGAGATGTCTTGAAAAAGATGAATCTGAGAGAGTTCTTAATGGCATTCATGTGGGTATTTGAGGTACACACTCAAGTGGTTTAACATTGGCTAAGAAACTTATTCGTATGGGTTACTTTTGGCCTACTATGGAAAGAGATTCATTCATCTATGCTAGAAAGTGTAAACAATGTCAAATTCATGGAAATCTAATTCATGCACCAGCACAAGAGTTATATCCTATGGCAGGATCATGGCCATTTTCATAGTGGGGCCTGGATTTGGTAGGAAAGATAAATCCCTCATCTTCTAATGGACATAAGTTTATTTTGGTTGCTACTGAATATTTTACTAATTGGATTGAAGCAGTGCCTTTAACAACAGTGACAGGAAAACAAATATCATCATTTATTCTAAATTATATAATCTGTCGCTATGGAGTTCCAATGACCATTATCACTAATAATGGAAGACCATTCAAAAATCAAGATGCAAAAGAGCTATGTGAAAAGTTTCATATCCAACATAGGTTCTCTACTCCATATTATCCACAAGCTAATGGTCAAGCTGAGGCATCAAACAAAACTATTTTAAAAATCTTGAAGAAAATAGTCAATGAAGCTGGAAAAGACTGGCACTTTCAGCTAAATCCTGCTCTTTGGGCATATCGAACTAGTGTCCGCACTCCAACAAGGGCAACTCCATATTGTTTGGTCTATGGATCAGAAGCTATATTACCTATAGAAGTAGAGATACCTTCTCTATGAGTATCCTTACATGGTCTTATACCAGAAGAAGAACAAGGAGTCTCTCGACTCTAGGAACTAGAACTGATTCAAGAACATCGCCAAAATGCAACAGATCATTTAAAAGTATATCAACAAAGAATGGCAAGAAGCTATAACCACAAATTCAAGTTGTGCATTTTCCAGATTGGAGACATAGTTCTAAGGGAAAATCCAAGAAATCAGCAAGATCAGGAAAAGAAGGGCAAATTTGAACCAAATTGGCTAGGACCTTTTGTCATAGTAGCAACATATGGATCAAGAGCATACAAATTATCTACACCAGAAGGTGATTGGTTTGATGAACCTATCAATTCTATCCATCTCAAGAAATTCTATGCTTGAGATATAAAGTCCTGAAAAAATCAATAAAAAGCATATAAAGTCTTGAAAAAGTCAATAAAAAGCATATAAAGTACTTAAAAAATCAATAAAAAGCATATAAAGTCCTAAAAAAAATCAATAAAAAGCATATAAAATCTAGCAAAAATGCAATAAATTTAGATGGTGAAAACCTGGTAAACAGGCACTATCTTAAAAGTGAGTTCCTCCATCTATGAGATCGCTTTACGCACCTATCCGCTCCATCCTATCGCATCTATCGCTTCCATATATCCTAGCTTATCCATTTCTCTGAACCATTTAGCAAGAAAAATGCAGCTTACCAACAGTTATCAATCTTTGACATACTTGCCGTAGTCACTGTCAACATCTATCAATCTGCATTTCTATCCTGTCATGGTTTGGATCTTGATCATTTCATATATCCATAATAATTTTTGTTTCCGCTGGGGGAAAAATCCTAATTCCTTTTGCTAAGGTGATCTTTTGAATCTTTGAAAAATCCAAAACATTCAGAAAACTTAGAAAAAACCAAAAACACCTAGGGTTTTGAAACAGATAACGAGCAACAAAGCAACAAAAATCAAGGCATTTCATCAACAACTGAATCATGCAACTCAAAAACCAAAGAATCAACTAACAAGTAACAAAGGGTTATCAAAGATCATTCATCAAGATGATTATATCAGTTAATGACCATAAGAACATGTGAATGATATACAAGGTTCAATGTTTATATCTTGATTTTATTGTTAATCATGTACTCTATGCAACTCAAGGATGTCCATGACTAGAGAAGCTATGATGGGGAATGATTATTTTCTTTGATTGTTGTCTGTGGTTTATCTCTTACTACGGTATGAACTTGTCTCAAGATATGATCAACAAAAGATCAAGGAGGACATTCCAAGTCATGCATGAAAGGGGATAATCCTTGTCTGTTATGCAAGCAATACTCAAGTCAACTTGATCCATTATATCAAGTTACTTGTATTAGCTTGCTATATCAAAATCCATGTAAGAAATACTCAGGTCATCTTGAATCATTATGTCAAGTTGCTTGTATTATCTTACAACATTTTAAAGCTCAATGATGAAATCAAGCACTATTACAAGATAGCATATGAAGACTAGCAGTATCATTTTTAGTTAGATCATTCCATTAGCTCATTAATCATTTGCATTATAAGCATTCATTTGGCAGTTGCATTATAAGCATATCATTTCATTAACAGATCAACGGTCATAAATAAAGATTGAGTATAATTGGACAAACAAAAACAATTTGCATTTAATCATTGTAGGTGCATTCATTTTAATCATTATCCATTTCATTTTAGTTGCATTTTATCATTACATTAATTGCATTCAATTAAGTGCATTTCATAAACCATGTAAAGTATCATCATTATTATCTACATTGTCATTTCATAAAGATCATTTAGTTGCATCTTTTTCACTTAGATTCATAATCATTATAAGCATAACATATAAATCAAAAACAAATCAATCATTCATGTGCAAATCCATATAAATCATTGTATTAGTTTGCATTCAAAAAAAGTGCATTTTTATACATCATATAGTAACACCATCATTATTCCATTTATCATTTAGTTACATGCATAAAAATTCAAAGGAAACATTTCATATAGATCATTTGTATGTACATCATCATAAGCATTAAGCAATCATTCATTTGCATTTTCATATAGATCATTTGCATTTGCATCATTTAAGTTAAGTAATCATTTTTATTTGCATCCAGGATAAGTAAAATCAAAAATCAAAAACATTTATCATTTGCATCATATAGATCATAAATCATAAGGCAAGACAATTATCATCATTATTCATCTACTCATTGCATCCATAAAATCAAAGCATATAAGCATATAGAACATCATCAAATAGAATAAAAACCATCATCATATAGAGTCCATGCCTGCATATAGATCATCATAAAACAATAAAAGTCCAAGTATACAATGATATCAAATAAACAATACAAATGCTCCAAATCAAGTCACAATTGTCTTGTACCACTACCACTTGACTCTGTCCATCTCTGTGGCTGTGGGCGAGAAGATCCTCCAGATGCATGTCTCCCATGCTCACCACTCCTCTGAGGAGGTCCCATGATCCCACCACTGCTAGTGTCCATCAACACGGTGGTTTGATAACTGCCTACTCTCTGGCTCTTTGCAACTGCCTCCTCATATTGTCGTCACCAGTAAGAAGTCTCCTTCCTAGCCCAAAATAATGCTCTAACAGTGTCCGCTGAGAGAGTACCTGATCCAACCTGCTGAATATGATCAATAAGACCCTGAGTATCTTGTTGTCTCCTAATAGTTGTGTCTCTCTCATCATAAGAGTTTGTATCTGTGCTCGAATCTGATCAATCTGTGCTCTCAAACTATCAATAGTATCATGGCCTGGCACATCATGCTCTGGTATAACTACATCTGGCATATCCTACACTGGTGCAACCTACTGTAGTAGATCCTGCTATGGTGCATGAACCCCAATCCCCTCACCACCAACCTATCTAATTGCTGGAGTCTCAGTCTGAGTAACTCTTCGAACCCATCATCTAATCAGGGGAACATGATCCTCGGGATCCTCATCATCACCACCATGAGCTGCAATAACTCTAGGATCTAGCTAAATCTGTCAAAAATCAAGGCCTCTCCCACAACCCCCATCCAAGCCAGTCACCCTACCTCCTGTCAATGTCAATCCTCTAGGTGATCTCATCCCTACCTTGCCAGTATCCCTCTCAATCCGTCCAACATCTCTCCCACCCATAGGACGAGATCTCTCAATCCTGCCAGCCGGTCCAAATGGTCCTCCGCGGACTCTCAATCAATGTCCTCTCTATTCGGGTCTCCTACCACCACCACCATCCCCACCATCATCTCCACCTCCTCCAGCCTCATGAGTAGCTCTAAGCTCTCATCTATGTCTTCGTCTCCTAATAGCAGGATCATCTGAATCATCATCATCATCTCCTGAGCTAGGAGGAGGATCTGTTGGATCCATAATTCGAGGAAATGGATGCGCTAATATATACTGAGCATACTCTACAGTAACCCCAGGATCCAAAATGTGTAATCTCATATCATATGCCACTCTCGGAGTAGTAATAAACTCTGCACAAGCAATCTCAAATTACAAAGACAGTCCCCAATCTCGCCTATCTCTGTATCACCATGCATATACCATCACACCAGTAGGCATAGGCTGAATGATACCAAACTGTCTCAAAATCCAACCAATCAATTGTCGCTCAACAATGAAAGGTGTCTAACCAATAAGATATCTACTCTGCATAATAAGTGATAATGTCTGTGCATCATCCATCCATGGCTCACAATCAACATATGGTCTCCAAGTAATGCTATCTAAAGAATCAAGCACCCAATGCCAATACTCCATCTTACCCAGCTTATGCTGAGTAAGGATACCTGCATAAAAATAAACATATGGTTGTCTCTCTCCATAAACTCTATGATGGATAGGCCGTGTAATAGAAATGTGCTCCCAACACCAGATCAGTAATAAAGTGCATCATGTAGATAAACTAGCACTCTCATCATACACAACCTAGTGAAGATCATGATATAAATGTGCCAACATGCAAACACCCCAAGCATATCATGTCTGATGCTGCATCATGCTCAGAAGAACCTCACCCCATCCAATAGAAAAACCTCATGATTGCCTATCAGGACATATGAATCCTCTAAACAAACCAGCCAGAATAACAGGAAGAGTCTCATAGTACATCACCATATCTACCCATCAGATCTCTCCTCTATCGATTCTCTCATCAACAAACATGACTCTGCAAGCCTCTATCCCAACTCGATCCTGATAATCATACTACACTAGCTCACTAGTCACCGAGATGTGTAGAATCCTGTAGACATCCTCAAGAGTCACACTAATCTCACCCGTCGGCAGGTGGAAAGTGTTATGCTCATTGTGCCATCTCTCAACTAATGCAATCAACAATCCTCTATTATGTGTAATCTTAGGCATAAATAATAAATGGCATAAACCACAGACATCTATATGTCTAATCTCAACCTGGGACAACTTTGGAACTAAATGACGTATGGCCGGTAATTTCTCCCGACATTGGAGAACATCAAGTTTCTCCTATTTTTCAAGAGAAATCAATCAATCAAATCAAACTGAAGCAATCATTATCTATCAATCAATCAAATCAAACTGAAGCAATCATTATCTATCAATCAATCAAATCAAACTAAAGAAATCATTATCTATCAATCAATCAAATCTAACTGAATCAATCATCAATTATAAATCAATCAAATCAAATTGAAGCAACTTAAGCTATCAAATCATTTTAAACCTATCAATCTTGGTTTACTATCAATCACTAAGTTTAATCAAAAACTCTATTAAGCTCTTGCATCAGAAACTAAATCGGTTTCTTAGAGCTACTCAATCATCAAATTTATCAATCAAGCTAATCAGAGCTACTCAATCATCAATCTATCAATCAAGCTAATTAGAGCTACTCAATCATCAATTTATCAATCAAGCTAATCAGAGCTACTCAATTATCACATCTATCAATCAAGCTAATCAGAGTTACTTAATCCAGTAATCAAAGCTATCTATCAATCTATCAATCATACAATCACTCAATCATGACTCTATTTCATCATACATGCATATCAAACATGTTAAATCTAAACATCAAAGTGATTTTTAGCTTTTGTATCAATTAACAATCTCAAATTTAAGCAAAAGCGCTATCTTTTTTTTTATCATATGCTCTAATCAACGATGCATATGCACTGCTTTAAGCAAAAGCACTATCTTTTAGAGCATATGCGCTAACCAACCATGCATATGCGCTGCTTTATGCATTTGCGCTATCCTATTGAGCATAAGCGCTACCAAATGAAACATAAGCGCTATCATAAGTGTTTGCGCTAACATTCTATGCAAATGCGCTAACATACAAAGCATATGTGCTAAACAATTCATTTGTGCTAAACAAAATTGCATACACGCTAAACCAAACTACAAAAGCGCTAATCTAAAATCAAAAAAATCAAAAATTTCAAAAATTCAAAAAAAGCGCCTAAAACATGAAATTTTGAACGAAAACTTGAAAACAAAGGTCAGGATAAGATACATACCAGTTAACCATACTCGACTAGCCACTGATATCGTCGAACTCGCTCAAATCGATGACACTCTGCTGGAATCACCATTTTGCCACCTCAGTAAGAATATTCTCTCCAAAAGCTGACAAGGATAACAATGAAGTTAAAATTAGCCTTGGTTAATTTTATATTTACTATTTGAAGAGTAATTAATTTCAAAAATGGGGCAATTTAATTTTTATTTTTTTTTACAAATGAATTTAATTGACTGAAATTTTTATCACATTATCATGAGATTAATCATTCAAACTAAAATTTTTGACAATTTCATGATCAATCTCCTGAGGGGGCACACAATCAAGATTTTCAATCTCTATCTGGCGCACTATCAAGACTTGATTTAATCTTTGAAACAATGTTGTCTTGACATTATTTCAAAGAGGGGCAAAATGTATACACATAAAAATTGGCTATGAGCAATTAAATAAATGTTTAATATTTATTTAATAATTATTCTTCTATTAAATAGTTAATTTGAAAAGATTAATTTCTTTAATTCATTTTCATGTCTTTCTATTAATTAATATTTTATTAATTAATTCATTTATCCTATTCTTCTAATTTAATTAAATATCTAATATTTAATTATTCCTTCTAACCAAGTTAATTAAATATCTAATATTTAATTATCTCCTCTAAACAATTAAATATTTAATATTTAATAGTTATTCTCCTATCCTATAGTCTCAAAAATTAAATAATTCTTAAATTATTTAATCCCTTTTCCAACTCATCCCTCCATCTCCACTTCATCTTCCCTTTGCCAACTCATCAAACATGTGGCTAAGGAAATTAATATTTCTTAATATTAATTCATGATTTATCTCCAACTTCCAAATTCAATGAAAATTGTGTACGTACACATATTTCATAACCATTTCCTATATTCTCTCCAACACCCCCTACATCTTAGGAAGGACTTGAGTCCACTTGTCCTCTCATGCCTAAATTTCCTCCAACCATCCCTAGATTCTCTCAGTCAGCAACCCAGTCAAGGTGAGATGAGTGACACTTGTCTTGTCCTTCCCCCTTTCTCTCAACCTTCACCTTTGCTCATAGCCATTCAAATCTGTAGATCTGATCATGACCGTTGATTTGAGCCACATCATCTTATCCTCTCAAAATCTGTAAAATCAAGAGCTTTAGTTGAGAGAGAAAAATCTTCAAGTTAATCTTCAAAATAGTTTTCAATCAGTCACATACATCCGTGAGTTTTTGAAGCAAATAGCAAATATCATTTTAGCAATATAATCATATAGCATTATCATTTTAGCATAACCATGTATCTTTGCATGTCATGCTATCAGTTGACTACAAGTTATCAGTCCATTCTTCATATGCCATCTTGGAAGCCAACAGTGCATTGTCTCAGAGCACACCATCTACAACTAGGAATAGTGGAGTTAGGACACAATGAGACATAAGCCATGAAGGTAAAATAATGATTTATTTTAGTATGTATTTCATGCAGTTTCATTGGTTGATTTTGGATTTCCTGTATGCATTTTCATTGTATTTTGTGAAACTAACTTATTACAAGTAATATTCTAAGTATGAAATTCATGCTCACACAGTATGTTCATTTTCTTTATTTTCTCTAGGGTATTTTGGTGGGCATTACATTGCGAGGAGTAGATAGCCAGGTTACCCGGGGTCTGGATCACTTGAATATCTCATTGGGAGTTTACCTTGTAATAAAGTGATAATTTGATTAATTGATTTTAGGAGGGTTGGGTAAAAGTAATTCACCATAATAAGATAAGAAATGGTTATGGTGGCCCCAATGCCTTTCCCAAGTGTGGTAATCCGAGATATGATGGGGAAGGCCTTGGTGAATCAGGTAAGCTAATCTCCCTTACTCCTTCAAGGTTGAGAGAAGGATCCACATGTCTATCATGGTGTTGCATTATCCCCTTCTATGTGAGGATAGCGTGTGATAACACACTTTCCCTACATGTAGGTCCTAGCACCTTGAGTCTTAATTTTGTTGAGTATCCTCTAGAGGTCTTATGATTCTTGAGTCTTGACTTAGCCACGTAATGTGTGGAGTTTTATCCCTTGGTTGTTAAGTGTCAACTTAGATCTAGAGTATGTGTGGGATCTTGTGTCATCTCCTAGCATGAGGGTTGGTTTCTTATGGTTCCACATGGTCGGGTGGTTTGATGCCTTCTTACATTGGGATGTTCTTCATTGGATGCTCTTGTGCATGGATGTGGATTCTTATCTCTTCAGCTATGGATGGAAACTTGTACCGAATGGATGCATATAATTCATATGGCATATATATGTGTAGAATTCATGATGTATTTGTATTGGTAGTTGAGAGCTATGCTCCTTGAGGTAAAATGGTTGATGTATAAGTAATGGTTGATGATATATTAGGTGAAAATATTGATGTATCTTGTTGTATCTTGGATAATGCCCATTAATGGAGTTGCTTCTATGGATATGAATTTAGTGTTATGTGAATGTCTATGATGATTAAGTAAAAGGATTAGTAATGTGGTAATTAGCATTTGAAAAGGAGTAGTGATGCTAGGATGTTGAATAAGTGATTGGGATTAGGAACATTTGGAATTGGTGCTTTAAAATGAATCTAAGGGATTATTGGAATTTTCATTATTATGAATGGAATCATGATGGATAGTCTAGAAAAAAAATCATATGTATGCATGAAAAAAGATAATGATAGTTGAGTTAAAATGCATTAGATGATGGTAGTAATTATGACGATGTTATTCTTATGATGATATATTCTTGATATGATTATGCTTTATGGATAGATTAGGTACTGGCTTTGAGATTCCCTAGGAAAGATTAATTGGAGAGTTGTATTTATTTCCACTTGTGTCTAATTATTTTTTGGTTGTTCTCATTATGAATATGTGTGTACCTTGTAAATGGATGTTAAATGTATATGAGTAGTTAGTTGTATATGTTGCATTAGTAGATGTTTAAAAAAAAAAATTATCTCTATTTGCATATTAGATGGTTAGTTTCTCTAGGGTATTTTGATGGGAATTATAAGAAGTATGATGATGATGGTGATTATAATGAGCATGCTATGAACTATAATTCTATCTCTCTTGTTTTCTCCTAAGTAAAAAATCGTTGTTACAAAGATGTTTTGGTCTCTACATATTGTTGAAGGAATAACAATGCAAGATATTGTACTGCTAACTATATAGGATAATGCTTTGTATTTCTCTACAATTTAAGATATGGACTTGCATTATAGTAATTAGATTTTATGTGTTGGGAATGATGTGTATTTCTCTTTTTAGGATATTAGAGTTATCGTAGATGATTCTAGTAGTTGTAGTATGTAGATAGTTAGGTTTAAGGTTTGACCAATTTGAGAAATGACCTTCATTTGTCTACTCTTTTATGTTTCCTACTACCAATTGGTGGGCATTCTTATGTTGTATTTATAATGCCTCAATTCAATTTTCAAGTGTTGAAGTGTATTGTGTTGTTATTTGATGAACGGGTATGTTGGCACATGATGATATGATAATAATGTATGTTGTCATTAATGTCAATAAGTATAGGTCAACTGGTATGAAGATTGGAAGAAGTTGTTATTGATGATCAAGTTGAAGAACCAATATGAAGAGATGTAGTGAACCGATGTTGGGATTTCACTAAGTGTGACTACCGGTTGGTAGTCTCAGCTCTAGGGTTTCCGATTTGGCAATCTAGCTTGTACGCTGAAACTGATGATATTCTGTGATGAGTTAGCTAAGAAATGAGGATGAGATCAAGATGCCACGTTAGTTTTATGCACATGAAGGATTTCCTTGAGGATCTTGAAAGTGAAGGATTGACTGCATTAAATGTCTACCTCAGGAATGAACATTCTTCTTAGCGGTATGAGAAGAAAGCGTGATGGGTTACTGATTTTTATGTGTGGTGAAGAATGGATGATGTAGAATGACTTGTGATCTAGTTGAGATTGTTTCATTCTATGAAAAGTATTTGGACGGTCAGGATTGGACCGCCTGTAATTGTAAACCTAAATGATTAGGGTTTAGGGTTTATGCTACTGACCTAATTTTTTGTATGATGTTTGTTATTGTAAGTTGTTGGCAAAAGTTCTGTATGTATCCGAGTGATGAGATACTTGCCAGACCAATGAGAGAAAATTGTAGAGTGTGATTGCAGAGTAGAGGAACTGAAAAGGATCTGCCTTAGCATATAGTGTTGTTATCAGATTAGAGTTTTACCTATTGTCTTCTAATCATTTCAACAGAAGGAAAATCCCTTTGTCGGGTAGCTTTAACAAGCTTACTGTAAATCCTCTAACCAGGTGACTCAAGTTCATTGAGTTCTTTAAATCCTCTAGCAAGGTAACCTTTAATAGGGTTTCAACCTTTAACAGGGTATATAGCCATCCCTTAACTGGGTGATCTTTAACAGGATCAGTTCCTAGCAGAACCTTATTGCAAAGTCTTTAACCGAACTAGACTCCTAATAGAGCGAGCTTCAAAAGAGTTCAAAACAAGCTTGTGGGTATTCATCCCCACTGTGGTTTTTCCCATTTTGGTTTCTACGTGAAAAATCTGTGTGTCATGAGTTGTGCATTTTCATGTGATGATTAAGTATTCTTTGTTTAAGTGATTATGCATGCAGAGCTAATAGTTATGGTATTGCTGATATACCACATGCATATATTTATGGCTGAAATAGTAATCAAGTATTGAATGTATTTGAAGTATTCAGTTTTACCTATTTATGTTGTCTGAAGTATTACTGTGTTTAACCAGTATTGCCATGGTTAAGTTCAGTAATGAAGACAACTGGTTAAGATTGTTTTAACTTGATAAGTTGCGGAGAAGTTTTTGTATGTACTTATTCACGCCCCACCTCTCAGTACTAGTTAGGGTATCTATTGTTCATTATTATTCATCAATTGGTATCAGAGCAACTCTAGGTTCTCGGTGATATAAGCTTAACCGTTTGAGGAAAAAGATCTCGCCTTAATGATGAAGAGGGAAGGTCCTAAGTTCAATAGAGATAACTTCAAAAGATGGAAGGACAGAATGAAGATCTATATCAAGAGTTTGGGTGCTCAACACTGGAGCTATGTTGAGAATGTCTATGTAATCCCCACTAACACTTTAACCGATGATAAGAAAAGAGAGATTCAAGAAAATGGGCAAGTTATGGAAGCTCTTATTAGCAGTTTGTCCGATATTGAGTTCATTGATGTACAAGATAAGGACACTCCTAAGGATGTATGGGAGACTTTGGAAACTATTTATGGTGGTGATGAGCATGTCAAGAAAGATAAGGAAGAGAGCCTTAGAGGAAAATTTGAAGACATGAGGATGGTTGAAGGTGAAACCATTCAACAATATGGCATAAGGTTCAAGACTATTGTTGGAGATATTAAAAGCATCGGTGGAACAATTGATGATGCCACCATTGTCAGTAAAATTTTGAGATCATTATTATCGGTCTATGCAATCAGAGTTGTTGTTATTCAGGAACTAAGGTCTATTGACAAAACCAAGGTATCCTTAGACTCTATCATTGCAAATTTGACTGCATATGAGTTGAATAGCTATGATGGCAGTGTTCAGAAGACTGAGTCAACTTTTAGAGCATCCGTTGCACCAACCAAAAAAGGAAAAGAAGTAAGTACCAGTTATGAATCCATGCAAAGCAGAGGTATGGAGGATGAAGAGATTCTGATGGAGTTTGAAGCTCTTCTTTCCAAGAGACTTCCAAAAGGCACTAGAAAATACAGAGGTAAGCTTCCTTTAAAATGTTTTTCTTGTAATAAGATAGGACATATAGCTTTAAACTGTCCTAACAATGACAATAAGGATAAACCGGAGAGGTTTAGAAAGTATAAAGGAGGAAATAGAAGAAATTGTCTTGTAGCAGTGGATGAAGGTGTTACTGATGAAGAATTAGAGAATGAAGAGAATGAGGACATAGTGTTTGTAGCTGTAAAGGAAGAAGTGTCTGACAAGAAAGCACTTGTCTCTCGCATTGACAACTCTAATGAGTGGATTATTGATAGTGGTTGTTCTCACCACATGACTTGTGATCGGAGAAAGTTTCTGTCTCTAGAAGAATATGATGGAGGTGTTGTTAGATTTGGCAATGATGCACCATGTTTGGTAAAAGGAAAAGGATCCATCTCACTGAATGGAAAGAGTAGTGCAAATGATGTCTACTGGGTAGAAGGTCTTAAGTGTAATATGTTGAGTGTTGCTCAGCTAAATGATAAAGGACTCATTCTGGAGTTCAAAGGTGGAGTCTATAGTATAATTGGAAAGAGTGGTCAACTTATTGCCACCGGTAAGCAGACCAGAGGTAACTTGTTTCAGCTAAATGCCAAGATAAGTCGGTGTCTGATGGTGAAGTTTGATGACAGTTGGATATGGTATAGGAGACTTTGTCATATGAACTTTGATAATATTGTAAAGGTGATTAAGATCAAGGAAGTAAGAGGATTGCCTTTGCTGAACAAACCAGAGAATTCTTTGTGTAGAGAATGTCAACTTGGGAAGATGTCTTCCTCAACTTTCAAAGGTAAGTATTTTTCAGCAAAAAACCTACTTGATCTTGTGCATACTGATTTGTGTGGTCCTATGAAAACTAGAAGTATTCAGCGAGATAGGTATTTTATGATTCTCACTTATGACTTCTCAAGAATGATGTGGGTCACATTCTTGAAAGACAAGTCTAAGGCATTTGGAAAGTTCAAAGCCTTTAGAGTATTAGTAGAGAAGGAAAGTGGTCAAAAGATAAAACGCCTAAGAACTAATCAAGGAGGTGAATTCACTTCTAATGAATGCAACAAGTACTATGAAGATAGCGGTATCAAGAGGTAGTTGTCTGCCCCAAGGACACCACAACAGAATGGCATAGCAGAAAGGAATAATAGGATTGTAGTTGAAGTGGCCAGAACAATGCTGATCCAAGGAAAGGTTGCTCACACTTTTTGGAGATAAGTGGTGAGCACTGTAGTCTATACTATGAACCGGGTACTCATCAAGAAAGGTAGAGTTAAAACCCCTTATGAGTATTGGACCGTGAAGACTCCCACTATGAGTTATTTTAAAGTATTTGGTAGTAAGTGTTACATCAAGAGAGGTGAGCATCTGACCAAGTTTGATGCTAAATGTGATGAAGGAATATTTATGGGGTATTCCACTAAGAGTAAAGCTCTCAAGTGCTACAACAATAGAACACATAAAATTGTTGAGAGTATCAATGTCAGGGTTGATGAATCCCCTGAGGAATCTGAGGAAACCTATAGCGAGGAAGTGGAAGATGAACCGGGTGTAGCCTTCTGGGAACCAGTTAAGAAAGAAACAAGTAAAGATCTCAGTGTTCCTGTACCGGTAGAAGCTACAGTAGGTGAAGAAGAAGATGTAAGTGAAGAAGAAGAAGAAGAAAAGAAAGCACCAACTAGAGTCATTCCTAGATATGTGAAACTACATCATGATCCAAAGCAGATCATAGGAGATAAAGATGCAGGGATACTCACAAGAAGAAAGGTGAAAGAAAACTCTTGCATGATTTTTGAATTGGAGCCCAAGACTTCCAGAGAAGCACTTACAGATGAAGACTGGATTAAGGCAATGGAAGAGGAGCTAGACCAGATAGAAAATAATGTAACATGGTCCTTGGTACCCAGACCAGACCATAAGAATATCATAGGTACCAAATGGGTTTTCGGGAATAAGCTAAATGTGTAGGCATAGTTGTAAGAAACAAGGCAAGACTTGTATGCAAGGGATGCACTCAGGAAGAGGGAGAGGACTATGGAGAAACCTTTGCTCCTATGGTTAGACTGGAAGGTGTCTGAATGCTACTTGCATTTGTAGCATTCAAGGGATTTAAGGTATACCAGATGGATGTGAAGTGTGTGTTCTTAAATGGAATCTTAGAAGAGGAAGTGTATATTGAGCAACCAGATGGGTTTTCCTTATCAGAAGATAGTAACATGGTGTGTAGATTACACAAAGCCTTGTATGGATTGAAACAAGCACCTAGGGAATGGTATGAATGATTACATTCCCATCTTGTGAAAATAGGATTTCAGAGAACAAGTGAGGATAGCAACATCTACCTGAAATCTAAAGGTGATCAGATTCTGATCTGTGAAGTATTTGTAGATGACATAATCTTTGGAGGAGATGATGAAATGAGTCATGATTTTGTAGATGAAATGAAGAAAGAGTTTGAGATGTCTCTTATTGGGGAGATAAAGTTCTTCATTGGTTTACAAATTCAACAAATGAAAGAGGGTATCTTTATTACCTAGTCCAAGTATGTCAAAGAGGTATTGAAGACCTTTGGCATGGAGGAGAGAAAACCGGTTGGCACATCGATGGTGACCGGCTATAAATTGACTAAGGAAGATGATTCAGCATTAGTGAATGAGAAGGAGTATCAGACAATGATTGGTAACATGCACTATGTGGTGCACAACAGACCAAATATTGCTCATGCATTGGGCATTGTAGCTCATTTTCAAAAAAGTCTGAGAGAATCCCACTTGGTAGTAGTCAAGAGGATTCTTAGATACGTGAAAGGGACTGTTGACTATAGATTGTGGTATCCATATAATGGTGATTTTAATCTCAAGGTATTTAGTGATGCAGATTGGGGAGGTAATATGGAAGACCAGAAAAGAACAAGCGGTGGAGCATTCTTTCTTGGTGGAAGACTAGTCTCATGGACAAGTAAAAAGTAGAGCTTTACTTCTCAGTCTACAGCTGAAGCGGAGTATGTGGTAGCATTTATGAACTGCACTCAGGCAATCTGGATGAAACATGTATTAGATGGTTTCAAAGTACCTATATATGAACCGGTGACTATATTTTGTGACAATACTAGTGCAATCAATATTTCCAAACATCCGGTATTGCATGCTAGAACTAAGCACATTGAGCTCAAGTATCATTTCTTGAGAGAGAAGGTTCAAAATAGAGAGGTTGTATTACAACATGTTTCTAGTAAGGAGCAACTAGCAGACATATTCACTAAGCCCTTACCAAAGACTATATTTACTTATTTGAGAGGTGAATTAGGGGTTTTGCCCCTTCATGAAGTAAACTAAAGATGTGTGCTCCACATCAGTCAGGTATTATAGTGACAAATCTTTCAGGATTGATGTGTTGAAGAATGCTACTTCATAGGGGGAGCAACATAGTGGAGTATGGGAGCTTGTGCCTCCACTTTGGCATTGTTGTCAAAGGGGGAGAAGATATATAATAAGGAGAGAAGATATGAGATAGGGGAGAAGATATTTGTTGTATGATATCTGATGAAGATATTTTTTGTTGGCAGTGGTCTATGATGTTTCTCGTTGCAATGCTATGCTAAGTAAGTATTGGCATCAATTCCAAAGGGGGAGATTGTTGGTATTTGATGAACCGGTATGTTGGCACATGATGATATGATAATAATGTATGTTGTCATTGATGTCAATAAGTATAGGTCAACCGGTATGAAGATTGGAAGAAGTTGTTATTGATGATCAAGTTGAAGAACTGGTATGAAGAGATGTAGCGAACTGGTGTCGAGGTTTCACTAAGCATGACTACCGGTTGGTAGTCTCACCTCTAGGGTTTTTGGTTTGGAAATATAGCTTGTACAATGCAACCAATGATATTTTGTGATGAGTTAGCTAAGAAATGAGGATGAGATTGAGATGCCACATCAGTTTTGTGCACATGAAGGATTTCCTTGAGGATCTTGCATGTGAAGGATCGACTGCATTAAATGTCTACCTCGAGAATGAACATTCTTCTTAGCGGTATGAGAAGAAAGTGTGATGGGTTACTGATTTCTATGTGTGGTGAAGAATGGACGATGCAAAATGACTTGTGATCTATTTGAGATTGTTTCGTTCTATGAAAAGTATTTGGACGGTCAGGATTGGACCGCCTGTAATTGTAAACCTAAATGATTAGGGTTTAGGGTTTATGCTACCGACCTAATTGTTTGTCTATAAGGTCGATGATGTTTGTTATTGTAAGTTGTTGGTAAAAGTTTTGTATGTATCTGAGTGATGAGATACTTTCCAAACCAGTGAGAGAAAACTACAGAGTGTGATTGCAGAGTAGAGGAACTAAAAAGGATCTACCTTAGCATATAATGTTGTTATCATATTAGAGTTTTACCTATTGTCTTCTAATCATTTCAAAAGAAGGAAAATCCCTTTGTCGGGTAGCTTTAACAGGCTTACTGTAAATCCTCTAACTAGGTGACTCGAGTTCATTGAGTTCCTTAAATCCTCTAGCAAGGTAACTTTTAACAGGGTTTCAAAATTTAACAGGGTATATAGCTATCCCTTAACCGGGTGATATTTAACAGGATCAGTTCCTAGCAAAACCTTATTGTAAAGTCTTTAACCCAACTAGGCTCCTAACGGAGCGAGCTTCAAAAGAGTTTAAAACAAGCTTTTGGGTATTCATCCCCACCGTGGTTTTTCCCATTTGGGTTTCCATGTGAAAAATCTGTGTCATGAGTTGTGCATTTTCATGTGATGATTAAGTATTCTTTGTTTAAGTGATTATGCATCCAGAGCTAATAGTTATGGTATTGTTGATATACCACATGCATATGTTTATGGGTGAAATAGTTATCAAGTATTGAATGTATTTGAAGTATTCAGTTTTACATGTTTATATTGTCTGAAGTCTTACTATGTTTAACCGGTATTGCCATGGTTAAGTTCGGTAATGAAGACAACTGGTTAAGATTGTTTTAACTTGATAAGTTGCGGAGAAGTTTTTGTATGTACTGATTCACCCCCCCTCTCAGTACCAGTTAGGGTATCTGTTGTTCATCATTATTCATCATATTGCAAGTATTATTATCAATTTTCTATCTCAAGATTGTGTTTTCTAGCTTACTAGGGATGAAGTGTACTATATATTCTTGTTTGCACCAACTTAAATTTGTGTGACGTTATGAAATAATGGTAAAAAATTTATGTTAAAAGACATATGATGAATTTGTGTTCTCTGCATTGGTTTTCCTGATCATTTTGAAGCTAGTTGGTGATTGGAGTAGATGTGTTTGAAGGATAAATGGTTGTTTGGCCAACCTAGGATACTTGCGCTTATGAATTGTGCTTTATGATCGCATGGAGAACTGCGATAAGGTGTTTTGGGTCCAATCTATGTCTTGCCCCAGTTCACATTTACTTCCTTTCCACTGTGGAAATGTTTGAGACCAACCTTCTTGTGGGATACACATTTCATGCTCATATTTGACTCAGATGAATTCGAGTATCTGTGCCACTACTGTGATGTTTTTGCAAGCTAGGAGATATTTTCTAATATTGAATTAGGTCTTAAGATTGGATTGTAGTTGTTCTCCTTTCTTCATTGATGTTGTTTGGGCCGACCCTTGGATAGTGCATTCTTCATCATACTTGGTCGACTTGGTGAAGGTTATTGATGCTTACAAAGGATATAAATGAAATGTCAAATTAGTTGCAATTTAGGGATTGTATGTAAGTGTGTGGAATTTGTAGAAGTTGTAAAGTGTGTGCAAATACTTTAAGCCTTGTAGAAGCAGTGAGCTAAAGGTATCTAAATTTGGATTATTCTAGTTGATGGTACAAAAGTGTTGTGGTGGAAACTCATCAATCGTTTATTATTTTTGTAGGCCATTTCCTCTTTTGTAAGTGTGTAATTTTCAGGGAGTTGTAGCTTCCTTGGGTTGTAACCCTAAAACAAAGTTGTAAATCTATTTTATTTTTTGAGGCTAGATTTGGATAGTATCTCCAAGCAACTCTTCTCATCATGGTTTTTCCATTGTGGGGATTTCCATGTGTATTTGGTGTTCTTGTGTGCAATTGTGTTGATTTATTTATCATTCGTTGGTTTTGACCAAGTTTTAAAATCTAATTAATAGTTGGAACTAGAAAAGGTTAAGTTTTAAGGGATATTGATTCACCCTCCCTCAGTATCTGGTGTGTTGAATAGTTCTCGCATTGATCTTGAACCTTTCTATGTTTAAGATTATTTTGATGATCGGCCTCACAATCATGGAGTTGACTCTTTCAAATTTAAATTTTGTTGACTTGCAACTATACTCTTCTTACTAAGGATCAACTAAATACAAACTTGTGTAATATGTTGGTATGTCTAAGAAGTTAAAGAAACTCAATTTATTCATTCTCATAATCTTCATGTATTTATCCATTTGTGTTACAACATTTCGATCAAGCACAATAAAAGTAATTAAAAACTACATGAGCATCAATAGGAGCATATGCATGTATGAAGAGTCTCATTTTTAATAAATATGTATTTCTATGAATTTCCTTAGGAGAACATGTCCACTTCTAGCACAATAACGAGCTTATCAAGATATAAATAAATACCAATAGTCCATAAACATTTTAAAAAAGGACAAAAGAAAACCAATTTAACAAAAGCAAAAAAATTAAATCTATTAATGATTATAAACTTAACCCTAATCTCCAAACTCAACCCTACATAAAAGAAAAATATATATATTCAAATCTCAAAACTAATATCAAATTGAAATTTCCTATTTAAAATCTTAATAATTATTTTAATTTCATAATATTTATATATTCATTCATTCTACTATAACTAAATATCAACATTTACTACAATTTCCATTTCTTAATTTTTTTTTTATACTTTGATCTTACTCCCTACATCTCAATAATCTCACCTTTAGCTTATGATGGTATATCTCATGGTAAAATTAAACTTCTCCTCCTTGTTTTGTTTTAAGAGAAAGAATCGAATAAATGGCTTTTTAAAAAGAGAAGACAAGTCACAACCATGATAATCCATGCACATGCTAAGACCCACCATGTTACAAATCATTAATTCAATGCTCAATTATTTCCATACGCTTTATTGAAGGTAGATGATTATTATTATTATTGATTTATTTCAAATTGACATTTTAATAATTTAGAACACGCCCTCTTGTTTAAATTGAGGAAAAATCTAGGTAATCAATGTGTTTTAAGAGGTGACTAGAGTATTTCCACATATGGGTCTATAGTACAAGTTGATTTTTATCCCTTAATGGATAATATTGAAGGAAAAATGTGAATGGGATTTTTCTTATTCATATCATTTTCAATCTTTTCTTATTTGGACAATAGCTTCCAACATTTCAATCTTTTCTAATTATTATTTGGACAATAGCCTCCAACATTTATTGACATGTAATAATTGAGATGTGTTCATATTTTTGATAAATTTATTAGGAAAGATTCAACTATTAAATTTGATAATCTACTCATCTCCTTTTTTAGATTTCTCAATTTGAAGGTCTAAATTATTCAGTGTTCTAACCCTCAACCCTTATCTTTAGACTTCTTAGTCTTTTTTAGCCTCACAATTGATGTGCTCAATAATAATTTGAGATTTTAATGTAGTGGCAACTAATATGCATTAACATTATTGAAATTAGATATTTTGGGTTCAGTTCTTAAGAGTGCCATCAAGAATGTTAACTCGGCCTAGTTCAATTGTTATCACACAAAGAGTTCAAATTGTTAGCGAGTGCACTATCAATGAAGTCAGATGACTAGGGAGCTCAAATATAAGAGTTGATGGTCATATCACTCAACAATTTCATTAGTATACTGCATGTTAAGATTTTGTTACAAAATATTTTTTGTATAACTATATTTTTCACTACTGAAAATTTGTTACCACAAAAATTTCAACATATACCTTAAACCTCGCCATCTTTAAATTATCTATTTTTTAATAAAATTTACAATTGAACTGCACATCTTAATTTTGAATCAAAATTTTAAACCTCACTATCATTTAATTTTTGAATTGAGATATACTTTAATCAAATTGTTAAACATTTAACTTAATTGAAATCAACCTATGTCTAAAAGTGGACAAAAATATTTAATTTGATTTTCTATAAACAATTTTCTTTTAACTAAAACATCTTATGTTGAAAGTATGGATTCAAAATTATAAGTGTTAATTTTAAATATAGCCAACTTTCCTGTTCGATCATTTCCATAATGGTATTCATCTAGATAATTAGACTGAAATTAAACAAAACCTTGAGCTTACAATTTAAGAATTAAGTTCAGGACCATTTTAAAGGGAAATATATCTTACATATATTTGTAATTAAATAATGAGTTAAGATAAATGATTTGATAATTAGACTGAAATTAAATAAAATCTTGATTTTGATTTAAAAATTAAGTTTTAGAGCATTTCGAAGGGAAATATATTTTGCATATATATATATGTAATCAAAAGAGTTACGATAAATGATTTGATAAGTTGTAATAATTAAATGTGGGATTATAAACATAAATTATAGTATTTAATTTTATGATTCATAATGATGTGATTTAAATGAATGTTCTAGTGGTTGGGTTATGTGTGGCATTTATCTTGTAATTCTTATCATTTCATTTTAGTTTAACTAGAATAAATATCTTAAATACATCAATATAGACACTAAAAATGTCAATCTTTAAGTGCTTATGCTACATATCTCAATATTTTTTAGTTAGATGCATTTAAGATACCTATACAAGTTTAAAGTATACATATGTAATATATTTCATCATCTGAGATTGTTTTTTTTTTGTTGGTAAATTTTGATATTTTATTAATTTTAGAAAGTTTCTACATACTTTCATCTTCACCAAAGTCTCCAAAAAAATCCATACCACCTTGCCCATTTCCCTACCCTTTCCACAAATGTAATCATTTCTACCCATATTCCTTATCAGAATAAAACTATTAGTCCAAAATATTCACCATACACGAGCGGATATTATCGGAATTGTAGTACGATTTCAAAAAAGAGCACCCCCCCTCACCCACCTGGTTTGTCTGCGTCCCATCATCTCGCCTCAGCCTCTTACCGAAACTTTGGCCACTCGTTGTGATTCCCCTTCGTGCTCGACCTCTTCCATGCCCACGCCACTGTTCATCTCGCCAATAGTCGACCAACTTGAATTTAAGTTTAGTCAAGTCCATCCTATCCTGCAAAAGGCTTGAAGCCACAACCAACTCTCAATCATTTACATAGTCGCAAACTGCTCGCCAACCAGTCACAACTTCATGCCTCCTCGTGTTTCTATCTTCAAGATCTTGCCACAATATGAAAGGATGGACATGCAGAGGATATCCCGGTACAACAACCCAATCCCCAAGTGTCATTACAAACCCTCAATCTGTCTTTGCATATTCTAGGAGTGTATCCAATCCTTGATGCCATTCAGGTTTCACACATTGCTCCATAACCCTTTTCACAACTTGGATGGTGTCACATTCTAACCCCCATCCATGGAACATTGAGGAAATGTCTTTGTTCATTCAATATTTCTAGCTTGCAAGGATGTAATCATACCCAAGCATCGAATGCACCTACAATAGAAAGAAGGGATCATCTATGGTGAAAATAATATCCAAGCGCTCCATGGTGACTTTCCCTCAGAACGACATCTGCTACTTGGAGGCTTTCAAACTAAAATTTGCCTCCATCTTCAGAGGACGCATCTATTCTGGCTCCAAAAGTGACATGTCGTACCAACGACATGCATCGCGGACATGTTCGAGACATGCATAGCCCATGCATACCATAGCCCATACCATGCCCATTTGGTGCAGGCGCTGGACCCACCGAAAATGATGTGGAGCTATCCTGGAGTCGGCTGTTTCAAACGTCGGGCCCACATGAAACTACGTGGACATGCTAGAAAACGGCAGATCGTGGGCCGCGGCTCGGGCCGATGTGTTGTGCCTAACACGCACATTAAAAGCCATAGAAAACAAACATCCGGCAGCAAGTGTTGATGTCCATGTTCGGATGTCAAAACGATGGGAAAAAGAGGTCGTGGGATTCCAAACCGCAGTGGTTGTCTCGCATGTGCTATTGATAGGTGGGTCCTTACTCAGTCAATCCGTCAACGCAACCGTTCAGTGAAAACCGACACCATAGCTCCAAAACAGACCTTTCGTACATCATGTTAGTCCGTAATAGGTTAGTCAATCGCAACTGCTAACTGCAAAATCGACAGTGTAAAACGCGAGACAAACATGCGTGTTAGTCAAATCGTACTGTGGAGCCAGAATAGATGCGTCTCGCCATTTTCTGCGTTGAAAAATGGGATGATGTCGAACCCACGCGTGTTAGGTGGCTAGGTGGAACGTATGACCGGAGCTCCTGCCATTTTCTGCGTGTTGTGGAAAAAAGGGGACAAAGGGACGGACTAATGCGCAATTAGATAAAGTCCAAAGCCCTCATTTGTTCAAGTGTTATGTTGTTTTTGAAGGCATTTTTTAAGGCAAAGAATGGTTTGAAGGAGGCAGCGTTTTTGAAGGCAAAGAAGGCAGCGAGGACTTAGTTTTCAATGGCAGCCTACGTTCATTTCTGAAGGTTAACAGGTATGTTGAGTAGCCATTTTTCTGGTTGTATACATTTGGAAAATTTGCATGTTTTATTGTTTTGTTAAGTAGCCGTTCTTTCAGATTTGTATACGTTGTGCGAAAATCATATTGATTTTTTTTGCTTTGGTTTTTCTTCTTTTTTTGTAGCTTGAAATTATTCGCATTAGGGTTAGATATAGCGCTTGACGCGTGTTTGCTGGCTCCAAAAAGTCGTTGTAAAATGCGTGTTAGTATGTCTGTACTGTCGTTTTGCTAGGTACTTGGTGTCTGTTAGTATCTCTGTACTGTCATTTTCATTTGTCATTTCTATTGCGCTTTTCGGTTATCGGCAAGACAATATTATGTTTTTGCCGGTTCTTCGATGTAACCGTCGTTGCCTTATTAATTTAATCAGCGAGAGTAATGCCGATAGGTCCGACCTTGGATTTTCATGCGTTGTTATCGGTTTTACCACTGCTCCAATGGATTTCCATGCATTATTAGTCGCGCAATAGCCGCGGCCTTGCCGAGTCCACCGTACGCACTAAGTAACACGCAATTACTCCTTGGGCGATTAACAATTAACAGTAATATTGAAATTATCTTCAAATGATTCAAATGAATATGTCAAAATACCCATATAAATTTGTAGTCAATTTTACACAGGGTTTTTTGTCTTCTTTTTTTCATATGATTTACTATTTATTGCATAAAATAGTCTAAAATAACAAAAAAAGTGTTTGTTTTGGAGCTGTGGCCGAACGCGTAACCTATTTTGCAATTAGCGGCTGTGATTGAGTAACCTATCGCTAACATGCTGTTTCATTTTTGGTCCCTGTTTCCCTCTCGATAGCCGAAACATAGACCAATATGTCCCATCGGGTATCGACATAGTTTAATTTATGTCCCTCCAATGCCCCGATGGGTTCGCATTGTGACCAAGTCCCCCGCGTTATCGGCATAAATTACCCTGAAGAACTCTTAGGAACTCTCCATCCGCCTACATAGTCCTATCGGGACTCGGCATAGCATAAAATTGCTTCTTTTGATGTCTCGATGAGTCCTAATGCATGTTTACTTTATCGGTATAGTTTACACTGATATCCCCGCAGGTGCTTTTTATCTTCATCGGGGGTCGGAATAGTCATTTTCTATTCCTCCCGAAGTCCTGATCAGTCTCTGATGCACTTTTATGCTTTATGCTTCAGAGTTTGTTTTGTGCATGACTGACCGGGTATCGGTATAGCAGACCGAGACCGCTCCCGATAGTCGAAACATAGTCCGATATGTCCCATCGAGTATCGGCATAGTTCAATTTATGTCCCTCTAATGCCCCGATGATCTCAATATACTAGTCCGCATTGTGAGTAAGTCCCCCGCATTGTCGGCATAAATCACCCCGAAGAACTCCTAGCAACTCTCCATCCGGCTACATAGTCCTATCGGGACTCGACATAGCATAAAATTGCTTCTTCCGATGTCCCGATGAGTCCTAATGCATGTTTACTTTATCGGTATACTTTACACCGATATCCCCACAGGTGCTTTTATCTTCATTGGGGGTCGGAATAGCCTTTTCCTAGTCCTCCCGAAGTCCCGATCAGTCTCTGATGCACTTTTATGCTTTATGCTTCGGAGTTTGTTTTGCGCATGATTGAGTGGGTATCGGTATAGCAGACCAAGACCGCTCCCGATAGCCGAAACATAGTCCGATATGTCCCATCGAGTATCGACATAGTTCAATTTATGTCCCTCTAATGCCCCGATGATCTCAATATTCCAGTCCGCATTGTGAGTAACTCCCCCACGTTGTCGACATAAATCACCCCGAAGAACTCCTAGCAACTCTCCATCCGGCTACATAGTCCTATCGAGACTCGGCATAGCATAAAATTGCTTCTTTCGATGTCCTGATGAGTCCTAATGCATGTTTACTTTATCGGTATACTTTACACCGATATCCCTGCAGGTGCTTTTATCGGAATAACCTTTTTCTAGTCCTCCAGAAGTCCCGATCAGTCTCCGATGCACTTTTATGCTTTATGCTTCAGAGTTTGTTTTACGCATGAATGACCGGGTATCGGTATAGCAAACCAAGACCGCTCCTGATAGTCGAAACATAGTCTGATATGTCCCATCGAGTATCGGCATAGTTCAATTTATGTCCCTCTAATGCCCCAATGATCTTAGTATATCAGTCTGCATTGTGAGTAAGTCCCCCGCATTGTCAGCATAAATCACCCCGAAGAACTCCTAGCGACTCTCCACCCAACTACATAGTCCTATCGGGACTCGGCATAGCATAAAATTGCTTCTTCCAATGTCCCAATGAGTCCTAATGCATGTTTACTTTATCGGTATACTTTACACCAATATCCCTGCAGGTGCTTTTATCTTCATCGAGGGTCGGAATAGCCTTTTTCTAGTCCTCCCGAAGTCCCGATCAGTCTCTGATGCACTTTTATGCTTTATGCTTCAGAGTTTGTTTTGCGCATGATTGACCGGGTATCGGTATAGCAGACCGAGACCGCTCCCGATAGTCGAAACATAGTCCGATATGTCCCATCAAGTATCGGCATAGTTCAATTTATGTCCCTCTAATGCCCCGATGATCTCAATATACTAGTCCGCATTGTGAGTAAGTCCCCCGCGTTGTCAGCATAAATCACCCCGAAGAACTCCTAGCAACTCTCCATCCACCTACATAGTCCTATCAGGTCTCGGCATAGCATGAAATTGCTTCTTTCGATGTCTCGATGAGTCTTAATGCATGTTTACTTTATCAGTATACTTTACACCGATATCCCCGCAGGTGCTTTTATCTTCATTGGGGGTTGGAATAGCCTTTTTCTAGTCCTCCCAAAGTCCCGATCAGTCTCCAATGCACTTTTATACTTTATGCTTTAGAGTTTGTTTTATCGATATAGGTAATACCGATGGTTTCGCCTTTCCGCTTCTCCATGTGATACAGTGTCTTAGCAACAGGTTAGTCAATCGCGAGCGTGCATTACCAACAGGTTAGACAATCGCAGAATGTTTGTCGCAATATGGACGGTGTAAAACGGACTAATACCATGCCTTAATAGTACTATCGGGACTCGGCATAGCATAAAATTTCTTCTTCCGATGTCCCGATGAGTCCTAATGCATGTTTACTTTATCGGTATAATTTACACCGATATCCTCGCAGGCGCTTTTATCTTCATCGGGGGTCGGAATAGCCATTTTCTATTCCTCCCGAAGTCCCGATCAGTCTCCGATGCACTTTCATGTTTTATGCTTCCGAGTTTGATTAATCAGTTTAGGTAATACCGATGGTTCTGCCTTCTGATTCTCCATGTCATCAGGAATCGATCTAACTATTTTTTGCACTATCCTGATATGGTCTTTTTCTCCGATATGGTCATTTTTAAAAAAAAGAAGGACTAGTCTGAAATGTTGGGCCCACCATCCTTTCGTTGCTTCGCGAAAGATAAACTTCGTGCTATTTCACCCACCGAAATAACGCAGACGGTCGGATCCTTTTCAAGATGCACCTCCTTTACTTTCCATGTCATCCTCACACTGGGCCCACTTTCCTTTCGCTATTTTGCCACAGGTTAGTCAATCGCAACCACTAACTGCAGAATCGATGGTGTCAAATGCGCGACTAACACATGTGTTACTCATTACTGACCGGGTATCAGTATAGCAGACCGAGACCGCTCCTGATAGCCGAAACATAGTCCGATATTTCCCATCGGATATCAACATAGTTCAATTTATGTCCCTCCAGTGCCACAATGATCTCAATGGGATACCAGTTCGCATTGTGAGTAAGTCCCCGACGTTATCGGCATAAATCACCTCGAAGAACTCCTAGCAATTCTCCATCCACTTACATAGTCCTATCGGGACTCGGCATAGCATAAAATTGCTTCTTCCGATGTCCCGATGAGTCCTATTGCATGTTTACTTTATCAGTATAGTTTACACTGATATCCCCGTAGGTGCTTTTATCTTCATCGGTGGTCGAAATAGCCATTTTCTATTCCTCCCAAAGTCCCGATCAATCTCCGATGCACCTTTATGCTTTAAGCTTCCGAGTTTGTTTTATCGGTATAGGTAATACCGATGGTTCCGCCTTCCCATTCTCCTTTTGATACAGTGTCTTAGCAACAGGTTAGTCAATCGCAACCGTGCATTACCGACAGGTTAGTCAATCGCAAGCACGCGTTATCGATAGGTTAGACAACCACAGAATGTTGGTCGCCTTGTTAATCGAAGAAATTTTTTATTAGCTCTGTGCATCATATGGAAATGTGTAAGTCTACAAAAACGTCCATAGACTATTGTGCAGAAACTTAGATTGTAAAATAACATGGAACATGTGGTGGATGAACTTAGTTATTAGAAAGCACTAAAAAATTAAGGCACGGTTTGATAAAAATTGAAATAATTTATAGACGTTGCCTTTAGTCTGACATATTTGCATGTTCATTTTGGAATAACAGGTGTCTTGATTTGAAATATGGAGGCTAACTTTTCTTTACGAACAAGCAAAACACAGGTCGCATTTTAGGGACAAATAAGAGATGATAGGTTGATGAACCTGTTTATCTATGAAGACACCGCATTCCTGTCTGCGGTGAAGTTGATCCTTGGGCCTGAGTATGTAGAAGGTGGATGGAAGTACAGAACGAATGCGAACATAGTGTCTCTATTTATGACATGGTGTCTAGAGCTCCGACCTGTTCTGAAAGTCAGAGAAATCATGAACAGGTGTGTGAAGAAGGAATGGCTAGGCAGAATGGAAGCTTTATTAGGATTGGCACAAGACATGGATAGCTTTGAAAGTGTGGGTGGAGTGTGGATTCACGTGAGTGAATTCAGTCCTCCCTTGCGACCGTTCTTGCTCTGGAGTGCGACATTAGATAAAGAGGCCAAAAGAAGTGGGTGTGGAGATGGCAAAATGGGGACCTTGGTCGGAATATAGAGCACTTGTGCAACGAATGGTTCCTGCACGCACAAAATGACGGGGTCGACCTTGTGGAAGAACAACTAAGAAGGGTCGTGTGCTGTAGTTCAGTGAAGGCTCCATCAGGGAGACATAAATTAACCAAGTTAGGAACATGGAAGTGTTGGACGTGGAAGAGGGCACGGTCACTGTTCATGTGGTGTAGCGAGATGGCACATACAACCTTTTTTGAAGCAAGGACTGTGTTTTTTTTTTTTAAATGTTTTTGAATGTGTTATGTATGGACTGTTATGTATAGCGTCCACCGACTTTGATGGTCTAGTCAGCTAGCCATCAAAGTTTATCTTGCAGAATGTAAACATCTTCAGAATTAATATAAAATATAGCTTTACCGGATAAATAAAAACTTTCTTGACACCAATTGGTACTCTTATCTTCTCTGTTTTGAAATTGTTGTTAACATTTTATTATATATGGTGGAAAAACAAATGTTTTTTATTGTATGTGCATGAAATTGTTGTATAACATCAAAGTCAAGCATTTCAATATATATGTCTACAAATAAAATAAAATTCTTGTAGCACAATTGAGTTTCTATTCTAGTCATCTTGGTCATTCTTAGAGCATTTTATATGCCATTTTGGTCATAACCAATACTTCATCAGTTGCCCAACCACCGATTTGCTAAAAAAATGCAAAGTTTCTCAAAAAGTTGCAAAAAGTTGTCAAGCAATAATGACAACTTTTTGTCAAATGTGCATTTTTGCCTTTTATGCATTTTTACTTATACTGAACCTCCTAGCATGACTTCCTAACATTAAACCGATATGCCTAAATGCCTAGTGAGGCTTTAGAAGTCATTTCAGATCTATACAATAAGAACCCAATTCTTAAACAGAATGTAACCCAATTTAATGTAACAGAACGTGATTCACATTACAGCAAATTCTTAAACAGATTTATGAAGAGGAAAAAGCATGTTTCATCAACAAAAAAAGTAATCAGTACATTTGAAGTAGAAACAGTGAATCTTGTATATTAATGTCTGAGAAATGACAGTACACAGAAGCTACCCACTTGGAGATACTTCATTGCAATTTTCTTACACAAAATGACACTTTTGCTTCCTATAAAATTTAATAATACATATGAATTTTAGTCCTTACAGCAATGATGTTCCAAAACCCCCCCAAAAAAAACTCCCTTTGTTACCCAAGATGACTCAATACAAAGACAAATGCTAAAAGACAGGAATGAAAGGACACACCCTTTCACTATCTTAACAACTATGTGAATAGAAATTGTAGCGTCGTAAATTGTACGCACTTGCTAGGGTGGTACAATTTCACACCTAGTTTAGCACCCGCCTTGGTGCATTTTGCATTTTGCATTGCATTTCCCCTTTAGCACTTAATTAATTAAATTAATTAGGTCTAAGGTTCTATTTTATCATCTCCCATATCATAAAGTTGGGCTCTTTTCATTAAAGTGTGCCCCTTTCATTTTATTCCTCTAATACATCATTTAATCAAAAACCCTAATTAGATCCTATTTTGAACTTGGGGGCTTGATTTCAAGGGTCAAAACATCTCGAAATCACCTGTAACTTCGGGATTCTCTCTAAAATCATCATATCCGACGGCCCTGAAAATTTGGTGAAAAGTTGTCGAGACCATGGCACCCGGAGTGCACACGGTCTCGGATATTTTTCCCGAAATTTTAGGAGCGCAATCCAATCATAAAATAAAGCTTAACCCCAAGAAATTGGTGGGAGATTCAATCTCTAGGTCGGCCAAAAGTTGAAATTAAGACCTAGGGTTTCATATATAAGAGCTCTCTTTCTTCATTGGAAAGGATGGGAATTTTTGGTTTCAAGGGCCTTCTATGCAGCGAAAGAGCAGATCTTTGAAGACTTCAACAACATTCAACATCCACACATCAAGCATTCATCAATTTCATTCATCCATTTAGGGCTTTGAAGATATTGAAGAGCAATAAGGGATCACCGACTGAAGATTGGCTTGTACCCCTCCCTTGGGGTTGGGTATGATTTCATGTTGTTTTCATGTCTTTGCATAAGCCTCATCATATCATTTGTATTCATGCTTTAGATCACTTTGTATCTTGATTTGGAGCATTTACATTATCATTTACAAGCAATTAGGGTTTACTTTCTAGGTTGCTCTAGTTTGCTTACTTGCATTTTAGGATCTTGCACACACACAAGGTCTGCACACACATTAATTTTACAATACAACTTGGCTATTCATGGAGGTGGAAATCACCAAAGCAGGGGTTTGACTAAGGCAAAACCCTATATAGCCACCATACAACCCCTTTTCAGATATAAGTGCAGATTTCCGAATTCGAAGGACGCCACAAGTTGCAAATCCGACGGAAGCAGACTGAGATGTGACAACACACCAAATTGCAGAGCAGAAACCTAGGACAGGGGCATGGGGCGCCCTGGTCCTGATAGGACAGGGGTGCTAGGCGCCCTGGTCCCTGGGACAGGGGCGCTGGGTGCCCTGGTCCCTCAGACAACAGCAGTTTTCAGCACTTTTCGACACCTTTTCAGGTTGCAGAACAACAGTTTCAGGAGAAGAATCAGGACAGTGGCGCCCGCGCCCCCATCCCGAACATTTTCACTCAGATTTTAACTCTGGGTACGCATCTGTACTCTTGTTTTGTCCTGGTGTTTACAGCTTTCCATTGTTTAATCTCAATTCTGCAATCTTGTTATTAGTTCATACTTGCACTTTGGGGTTAGGAATTGAACTTGCATCATTCTACCTATCATTTGCAACAAAGGAATAGAAATCCTAATAGGTAGCCCGTGGCTCTCTCTTCCACAAAAAGAAGTAGCCAATTGTGTGATACCTCTAGGCTCTTTCGTATTCCAAGAGTGTGTGATTGAAAGTGAGATTAGGGCATGTTTGCTTAGTGTCACTTTTTCCCCTACACATTTTGGTGAACCCGACGTGAACCTTATTATTGCTTTCTCTTGCATTACATTTGTTAGATCTAAATCTAGATTTAGCGTGTTTCATTTAAGTTTCATAAAAAAAAAAAAATTTAAAAAAAAAGGAAAAGAAAAGAGTGTGTTTCTTTGTTTCTTTGCATTGTGTGCTTAGGTTTTATGCAATTTTTATTTCAAAATGTCAGATTTTTATTTGCAAGATGTTCATATTTGTGATGATTATGAGTTAGATGAAGCTTTAGATGAGTTTTTGAAACCTAAAGATACCAAACCTTCATTTTACCAAAAACTCATAAACATTATTACTATGCCATTTCGTTGTGATGAGAAAGATAAGTCGAATGATTCCTCTCAAGGGTACATTCCTATCAACTCTTCCACTAAATCTAGTAACATGGTTGTTTTCAATGATCCCCTCTATGAAGAGATACCTTTTGAATCAAAAGATAAACCTTTCAATAGATATGATCATGCTTTGTTGGATGATGCCCTTGATGACCTTGTGGCTCCTAAAAAACACTCCCTTCATGAGGATCCTTTTGTGCAAGAAGATGACATTATCCCTATGTTTCCTAGTGATGGCATTTCCTTTTCCAACAAAATTTCCACTAGAGATGATGAATTAATGATAAATGCTTACCCTTCTCCTAAAGTTTGTCTTACCCATAAGCATCCCTTAGAGAAAGAAGATGAAATAAAAAGCAATTTCCTTAATTCTCTCTCCCCTAAAGATCATATTGAACATATTTTGAGGAAAGAGGATGAGTTTAACACATCTATTGATGCTCTCCCTCCTAAGGATGAGGAATTAATAAACAATGTTATCTCCTCTCCCGAAATTGACAATACTTCAAACACTCCTTTCAACAACCTCACTATTTGGGATGAACCATTAGAAGAAGGTGTAGATTATTCTCTTCCCCATGAGATAACCCTAGCCAAAGGGGATGAAATCAAGATTGAAAACTCCCTTGATAGTTTCTCACCTTCCTTGAATCTCAATCATTCTCCCTCTAAAAATAAAGCATCTCCCTCTCCTCAACTTGGTTCTACTCATAAGGAAACCCTGGTTCAAAACAAGATGGTTAACATCTCTTTCAAAGATCTCCATCTCAAAAGTGAGACTTTAGAGAGTAATGTTGATCCTTCTCCTAGAGAGTTTATTCCCCATGTAGATCCTTTGATGATAGAGGATGATATGACCTTTCCTAGTATTACTCTTCCTACTGGAACATCAATTCCTACCCCTTGTCTCTCTCCTAAAATTGATTTAATCCGTGATAAGATTTTAGTGCAAGAGAAGACTATCAATAATTCTTCCAACACTTTTGTTCATTCCTCTAAACCATCCTCAATTAATTTGATACGTGTGAATGAAACACCTAACAAACCTCTCTTCACTGTCCAAGGTGCCTGTCCTTCTCAAAATTCTCAACCTTTAAATAAGCCTATCTTAGTGGTCCAAGGTGGTTATGCTAATGATTCTTTTTGCACTCCTAAGAAACCTATTATTACTGTGCAAGGAGGTTATTCTACTAAGAGCCCTTATGAGTATGCTAAGCAACTGACTAGAGAGAGTTATAATGCGGTTGCTTATACCTATAACACAAGAAATAATAGGCAACCTAATCCTCCTCCAGTTATCCCAACTTCACTTCCTCCTTCCCAGCCTATTCTTCCTCAAGCTCCTCGTATTTCACAAATGCTTAGTAAGGAATATGATCTCATAGAACAACTTAAAGCTACCCCTGCTAAGATATCCCTTTGGGATTTGATCCAAACTTCTTCCGCTCATCATGGAATGTTACAAGATGCCTTGAAAGATTTGAATGTTCCTCCACCTAATACATCTAGTAATATAGTGTCTTTGGTTAACTCTGTGATGAATCCTAAAGCTCAAATTGTGTTTACTCAAGATGAGTTGCCTACTAGTGAAATTCAACATCAATATGATCCCTTGATGATTGTGGTTATCATAAATGACACTGCTATAAGACGAACACTGGTAGATAATGGTTCTGGCCTTAATGTGTGTAGCATTAATCTATTGCATAAGATGAATGTGGATACATCCCTTATTGAGCCTGACTCTCGTCCCATTCGAGGCTTTGATAATGTGGCTAAGTCTTCATTAGGTATTATCACCTTACCCATCACAGTGGGACTTGTTACTTTGCCTACTCCTATCCATGTTATGTCGAGAAATCTAACATACAACTTGTTATTAGAGAGACCTTGGATTCACAGTATGCAAGTTGTCCCCTCTACATTGCATAGACAAGTTAAATTTATTTATAATAATAAGACATATACCTTGATAGGTGATACTAATTTTCAAGCTTGTTTGCAAACATCTACTTCCAAAGGGAGTTCTTCTAAGCCTTCCTCTTCTAGTGATGACTCGTTAAACAAGATACCTATGGATGAATCATCACCCTCTGATAATCAAAATTCTTTGGATGAGTCTGAAGTTCCTGAAGAAGATTCTTCTCAATTTGAGAAGGCTTTTGATCCTGAGAAGGTTCTCGCAGAAGATGATTGGGGATCTCTTGACTTTAATCCCACCTTTGTAGATGAGTATAGGGTTCCTCCTAGAGAGCTTAAAGTTAAAAAGAAGGAAGAAACTAGAGATCAGTCAGTCTTACCTGAACCTATGAGCAATAATTTTGTGGCCGCTCCTCAAACTTCTTTTCCTCACACCTCTAATTCTGAAGAATTTGATTCTTTGTCTTATGAAAAACCACCTTCTCTTTCTGGAATGGCTAATCTTTATGGTCGTGGTTTTCACATTTTGGCTAAGAGTGGCTATAGTGGAAATGGTTGTGGCGCAAATGAACAAGGAATTAAAGTTCCTTTAGAACATAACATGCATGAATATTCATTTGGACTTGGATATAATCTTTCTAAGCCCACCAAAGCATCTAAAAGACCATCTCTCAATGTGAATGCTATATTTAGTAGTGATGATGATCTCACTTCAACTAAATCATCTTCTACTTCTATCAACTCTCATTCCCCTCATAAAGAAATCTTGGTGATGAACAAATCTCTTTATGACTCCCCTCAAATTTCTAAATCCACTTATGAATCTTTATCTCCTATTCATCATAAAGTCCTTTCCTCCAAGGATAAGGCTCTAATAAATTACACTCATCCCTCTTCTAAGATTTCTTGTAACTTTTTCTTCTTCAATTTTTATCATTTTATGCATGTTTTTGATCTCACTTATAGTTGAGCATTTAGCATGTCATATTCAAATACCTCATTTAGTCTATCATGTCTTTAAATAACATTAATGGCTATTATGTTGCTCATCATTATGTGACATTGGTAGCTCATTTACTGGGGGCTTATTGTCATTCATGATGGTACAATTTCAAGTGCAATCATATTTTTGAAGCAACATAATAGCCTAAATTTTCTATGTTATCTCTTGTTCATATGGGGACAAGAGTGATTTCATACATCTCCTCTTTTTATGGTTAAAATTTCCCTTTGGGGTAATAGTGTGGAAATATTGATCATCTTTTCCTAGATATGGGAGAAGATGTGTATTCTCTTTCTTATCCTACCCACTTCTTGTGAGGAGCATTTTACATACACTAATGTCTTGCTTGCATGAACTCCTGTGAGTATGTAGTACATTTTGCTTATGTCTAAATCTCTCCCTAGAAGATTGTGTAAGTCCTTCTCATTATCCTTATCCTTGGGAGGCAATGATCTTTCCTTATTTTTATCTAAGGATCCACTTTTTCCTATTTTGTGGATGGTGTGAACTTTATTACTTGATGTTATTCCTTGTATGCATTTGTTGTTGTTTGTTCAAAGGTTCTCTCTCACAAGAGGTGTAAGTCCTTGACTACAACCTCTTTTGCACTTGGTAAAATACATCCATAATGAATTCACTCTCCCAATTGGGTTAAAAAGAGCGTCATCCTTCATTAAGAATCACTTTCACCTCGCAAAAGAAGGAAGTATTGCATTCTTATTCTCTTCCTTGTCTTATTCTAGAAGATGTTATATTTGTCTAAGACAATTCCTCTCGAGGATAGGTGTCTTTTGTACAAAGATCTCTTCTCCTCTAAGGATCTCCTTTACACATACTACAAGATATCCCTTTTCAACTATCTTATCCTGGCTTAAAGAGTGCAAAACTCTCTTGCTTGGATCTATGACATTGTTGCATTTTTGGGGTATCTTCTTTTGTGATGAAGGTAGGTATCCTTGTTATACTTTGCTTATGACATAAACATTACACTTTTTGAGCAATGGGTCATTCTCGGATTCAGAGCATAGACTCTTAGAGCGAGATGTCTCCATTTTTTCTTTTATGCAAGGTGATTATTCTCGGAACCAGAGCACAGACTCTTAGAGCAAGATGTCACGCTTTTGTACTATACATATATAGGTTGTAGCATACTCGAGCATAGACTCCTATGAGGTGCTTCTAACCTCCCTTACAGACACATGCACGAGGTTGAGTGGAACTAGCGGCATAAGGCTAGACTTTCTCACTCTCCTCCCTTACATGGATCACCTAGACAGACTCTAGGGGCTAGTTTTCCATGTCCTTTTCCCATGGATCACCTAGACAAGATCTAGGGGCGAGAAGTCCATGTTTTCTCTCTCACTATTCTTTTCATGGATCACCAATGTGTGTATTCATGCTTTTTTCCTTTCTTTTCTTCTCTTTGCATTTTGTTTCAATTTACATCCTTCATCTTGTGTTAGAGAACTCTCAAATCCTCACACTCTTTGTTGCGTTGGAATTGAGATTTAGTCCTCTTTCTTACCAAATGATTCTCCATTAGTTTTTTATCTCATATCAAATCTTCTTGTGAGCATTTGTCATCAATATTCTTTAACAATTCGAAGTGGTAAACATGATACCCTGTTTCAACTCACTAAAATTAGCAAGCCGAAACAGAGGGGGGCATATAGCTACCCCCAAATTTTCATCACCTTCCTTAGTAAGCATTAGGTGATTTTGTGATCTAACGTGTGTTTTGTAGGGTGTGGTTCCTAACTGAGTACTGCAGATACCGCTAGGGGCTTCGTCCAACAACTTATGGATATATCATTTTTCAAATAATGTTTACTTTTCTGTACTTTAGCTTGCATATGCACGTAGTGTTCATATGACCGCTAAAGTGGGGGCTAAATGTAGTGTCGTAAATTGTACGCACTTGCTAGGGTGGTACAATTTCACACCTAGTTTAGCACCCGCCTTGGCGCATTTTGCATTTTGCATTGCATTTCCCCTTTAGCACTTAATTAATTAAATTAATTAGGTCTAAGGTTCTATTTTATCATCTCCCATATCATAAAGTTGGGCTCTTTTCATTAAAGTGTGCCCCTTTCATTTTATTCCTCTAATACATCATTTAATCAAAAACCCTAATTAGGTCCTATTTTGAACTTGGGGGCTTGATTTCGGGGGTCAAAACATCTCAAAATCACCTGTAACTTCGGGATTCTCTCTAAAATCATCATATCCAATGGCCCTGAAAATTTGGTGAAAAGTTGTCGAGACCATGGCACCCGGAGTGCACACGGTCCTAGACATTTTTCCCAAAATTTTAGGAGCGCAATCCAATCATAAAATAAAGCTTAACCCCAAGAAATTGGCGGGAGATTCAATCTCTAGGTCGGCCAAAAGTTGAAATTAAGACCTAGGGTTTCATATATAAGAGCTCTCTTTCTTCATTGGAAAGGATGGGAATTTTTGGTTTTAAGGGCCTTCTATGCAGCGAAAGAGTAGATCTTTGAAGACTTCAACAACATTCAACATCCACACATCAAGCATTCATCAATTTCATTCATCCATTTAGGGCTTTGAAAATATTGAAGAGCAATAAGGGATCACTAACTGAAGATTGGCTTGTACCCCTCCCTTGGGGTTGGGTATGATTTCATGTTGTTTTCATGTCTTTGCATAAGCCTCATCATATCATTTCTATTCATGCTTTAGATCACTTTGCATCTTGATTTGGAGCATTTACATTATCATTTACAAGCAATTAGGGTTTACTTTCTAGGTTGCTCTAGTTTGCTTACTTGCATTTTAGGATCTTGCACACACACAAGGTCTGCACACACATTACTTTTACGATACAACTTGGCTATTCGTGGATGTGGAAATCACCAAAGCAGGGGTTTGATTAAGGCAAAACCCTATATAGCTGCCCTACAACCCCTTTTCAGATATAAGTGCAGATTTTCGGATTCGAAGGACGCCGCAAGTTGCAGATCCGACGGAAGCAGACTGAGACGGGACAACACACCAAATTGCAGAGCAGAAACCTAGGACAGGGGCGCTGGGCGCCCTGGTCCCTCAGACAACAACAGTTTTCAGCGCTTTTCGATAGCTTTTCAGGTTGCAGAACAACAGTTTCGGGAGCAGAATCAGGACAGTGGCACCCGTGCCCCCGTCCCAAACATTTTCACTTAGATTTTAACTCTGGGTACGCATCTGCACTCTTGTTTTTTCCTGGTGTTTATAGCTTTCCATTGTTTAATCTCAATTCTGCAATCTTGTTATTAGTTCATACTTGCACTTTGGGGTTAGGAATTGAACTTACATCATTCTATCTATCATTTGCAACAAAGGAATAGAAATCCTAATAGGTAGCCCATGGCTCTCTCTTCCACAAAAAGAAGTAGCCAATTGTGTGATACCTCTAGGCTCTTTCGTATTCCACAAGTGTGTGATTGAAAGTGAGATTAGGGCATGTTTGCTTAGTGTCACTTTTTCCCCTACACAGAAATTAAAACGCCTAACCAAGATATCAATTACATTACATAAAGTCAAACACCACACTAGGACTTTCGATCCAGCTACCGTCCACATTTTTTAATATGCCCCAAGTAGGTTGGATCCTTATATGTTGTAGCGTTGAAGATGGCATCCTTGGCTGCATTCTCAATCGCATAAATTTTTTCCAATTGATCAACCGTGTCATTCATGTCAAGGACATCTGCTCTGGCGATAGCTTGGCTGCATTAAGCATAGACTTGCACTCAGCGATCCATACAGTTTTGTCTTTGATCACACGTGCATCATCTACCAGACTGGGAACCCCATGCTCAACAATCTGCTAGCATTCATCAAATTCAGACTTTAATGCCTCTGTAACTCCCTCATGTGTAACAAGCAGACCCTGCAGCTTCTTTTTTTCTTTCTCTTTCGTCATTGCATCCTGTAACATCATGTCGAGTCTATCTCGAATTCTGGTGTGTGAAATAATATTGTCCATGTTCCTCCGATATTCACCCCAGAATTCATTCAATGCTTTCTCCATATTGTCGTACCTCCTACTTAGCAACACGCAAGCCGTATTGGCCCTAACACTCTTCATCTATTTTTTCAACTTGTTATGTTCATAAGATAGCTTTTCAAATTTTTTATTCCATTCGCCTCCTGAATCTGTAATCTGGGGAACAGGGTGCCCACTCCTCTTAAGGGTCTCTTCATACAAAGCCTTATACTTATTCTTCTCTACTATCTCATGTTTCGTTTGGGCCTTATTAAACTTTGAAATATTGATACCCATGTCAGCTGTGACTATAGGATCTACTTCCCCAACCTTCAAGGTCATCATGTGACCAAAAACTTTATCTACATCAATAATTTTTGGCCTCTTATTAGGAGGATATAAGGCCCACAATAACATTTCTTCCTCCTTTGGATCATATCTTGATCCAATAAAAATATCTTGCACTCCTTGGATGTTTAACTTCATATCCTTATTATCTGAATGTAACAAAGAATCAAAAATAAATGAAGCACTCAGGTCCCATCCTGGAAACACAATTATTCCTACGTCTAAATTATTGAGTGTTCTAACCCTCAACCCCTATCTTTAGACTTCTTAGTCTTTTTTAGCCTCACAATTGATGTACTCAATAATACTTTGAGATTTTAATGTAGTGGCAACTAATATACATTAACATTCTTGAAATTAGATATTTTGAGTTCAGTTCTTAATAGTGCCATCAAGAACGTTAACTCGGCCTAGTTCAATTGTTATCACACAGAGAGTTCAAATTATTAGCGAGTGCACTATCAATGAAGTCAAAGATGACTAGGGAGCTCAAATTTAAGAGTTGATGGTCACATCACTCAACAATTTCATTAGCATACTGTAAGTTAAGATTTTGTTACAATATAGTTTTTGTATAACTATATTTTTCACTACTGAAAATTTGTTACCACAAAAATTTCAACATATACCTTAAACCTCGCCATCTTTAAATTATCTATTTTTTTAATAAATATAATAAAATTTACAATTGAACTACACATCTTAATTTTGAATCAAAATTTTAAACCTCGCTATCATTTAATTTTTGAATTGAGATATACTTTAATCAAATTGTTAAACATTTAACTTAATTGAAATTAACCTATGTCTAAAAGTGGACAAAAATATTTAATTTGATTTTCTATAAACAATTTTTTTTAACTAAAACATCTTATGTTGAAAGTACAGATTCAAAATTATAAGTGTTAATTTTAAATATAGCCAACTTTCATGTTCGGTCATTTCCATAATGGTAATCATCTAGATAATTAGACTAAAATTAAACAAAACCTTGAGCTTACAATTTAAGAATTAAGTTCAGGACCATTTTAAAGGGAAATATATCTTACATATATTTGTAATTAAATAATGAGTTAAGATAAATGATTTGATAATTAGACTAAAATTAAATAAAATCTTGATTTTGATTTAAAAATTAAGTTTTAGAGCATTTCGAAGGGAAATATATTTTGCATATATATATGTAATCAAAAGAGTTATGATAAATGATTTGATAAGTTGTAATAATTAAATGTGGGATTATAAACATAAATTATAGTATTTAATTTTATGATTCATAATGATGTGATTTAAATGAATGTTCTAGTGGTTGGGTTATGTGTGGCATTTATCTTGTAATTCTTATCTTTTCATTTAGTTTAACTAAATAAATATCTTAAATACATCCATATAGACACTAGAAAATGTCAATCTTTAAGTGCTTATGCTACATATCTCAATATTTTTTAGTTAGATGCATTTAAGATACCTATACAAGTTTAAAATATACATATGTTATATATTTCATCATCTAATTTTATTTTTTTTTGTTGGTAAATTTTGATATTTTATTAATTTTAGAAAGTTTCTACATACTTTCATGTTCACCAAAGTCTCCAAAAAAATCCATACCACCTTGCCCATTTCCCTACCCTTTCCACAAATGTAATCATTTCTACCCATATTCCCTATCAGAATAAAACTATTAGTCCAAAATATACACCATACACAAGAGCGGATGTTATCGGAATTGTAGTACGATTTCAAAAAAGAGCACCCCCCCTCACCCACCTGGTTTGTCTGCGTCCCATCATCTCGCCTCAGCCTCTTACCGAAACTTTGGCCACTCGTGATTCCCCTTCGTGCTCGACCTCTTCCATGCCCACGCCACTCTTCATCTCGCCAATAGTCGACCAACTTGAATTTAAGTTTAGTCAGGTCCATCCTATCCTGCAAAAGGCTTGAAGCCAGAACCAACTCTCAATCATATACATAGTCGCAAACTGCTCGCCAACCCGTCACAACTTCATGCCTCCTCGTGTTTCTATCTTCAAGATCTTGCCACAATATGAAAGGATGGACATGCAGAGGATATCCCGGCACAACAACCCAATCCCCAAGTGTCGTTACAAACCCTCGACCTGTCTTTGCATATTCCAGGAGTGTATCCAACCCTTGATGCCATTCAGGTTTCACACATTGCTCCATAACCCTTTTCACCCATTGGATGGTGTCACATTCCAGCCCCCATCCATGGAACATTGAGGAAATGTCTTTGTTCGTTCAATATTTCTGGCTTGCAAGGATGTAATCATACCCAAGCATCGAATGCACCTGCGATAGAAAGAAGGGATCAGCTATGGTGAAAATAATATTCAAGCGCTCCAGGGTGACTTTCCCCCAGAACGACATCTGCTACTTGGAGGCTTTCAAACTGAAATTTGCCTCCATCTTCAGACACCCCCTTCTCTTTGATGGACATCAAAAATGAGACCATCCAAACAATATATCAACTGGAAAGAAAACACAACTCCCACAGCATCCATAAATGGCAATAAAGGCTGGCGTACTCGTATCATTCGAAACATAAATACAAGTCACCATTAGTCGCCACCTAGCCACATATCGTCCCTTCTCATACTTCGATGGACGCCAAAAATGAGTGGGAGTAAATGCATCCCCTCACATCACCAACTCATCCACCCCCATCAACTACCATCTTGGACAGTGAGTTAGCCAAAACATTTTCCTCCTAGTAGATGTGGGATATTTTGAAATTTTTCAAACCCTCGAGTTTTTTTCCTGATAATTTGAATAATTTTATTCAATATCCATACCTTCACTTCCCCATTTGTTTTGCGTTGATGATAATTTGAGAATCACCTTCTAAATGTAAATTATCCACTTTGAGTCTATTTGCCAAATCCACTGCCAGCAAAGCAACTTTCACTTCTGGTTCATTATTAGTTCCTGATTCCAAATGTTTTGATTCAATTGCAATAATATATCATGTCAAATCCCAAGAAAGACATCTGACCTCGGAGGGTCCCAAAGGCACCATCAAAATTCACTTTCACCCATCCATGCTCTGAGCTAGTCCATCGCACCCCTTCTCTTCTAGCCCTAGGATCAACCCTAGCAGGCCCATTAAAAGACATCATTTGAAATTGTTATGTATTAATGAATACTGAAAAATTGAATAATTAAAAGGAATTCCTTTAATTAACTTAGAATATTATAAAGAAAATATTTTCTTCACAATATTTTTATAAATATTATCTTATAGTATCTATCTAAACTACTACTACATACATAAATAGATAAGTAAAAGAAAAATAAAAAATGACATATCTTATTTTTACTTAAGAGTTACATTTTTATTTTTAATAATAATGCAAATAAGATATAAAGTTAAAATATTTACTTTTACTTTTTTATTTTAAAACTATTTTATTTTATAAATAATGTTTTTATATGAGTGTGGGTGTGTGTAGACTTTTTATTTTAATATTTTTAAAAATATATATGTATTTTATTTTAGACATCATTTATTATATTATTTATATTTTAAAATTACATTTGTTTTATTTATCAAATATATTTTTAGTTTAATAAGACATTATTAATAATATGTTTATTATTATTTATTAATAATTTGATATGTAAATAGGTGTCAAATTTTAGTTAAAGGGTTTGTGTTAACAAACTCATGCCATTACAATTTGCTCTTTCTTATCACTTCTAGTTACACTTCTTGACATAATTATGTAGATGATAAATAATATCTAGTCTTCAAACATTATATTGTTGGAAATTTGAGTTATGTTCAGTTGTGTTGTCATTGATGTCACTATATGTTGTAGATGGTCCAGAAGTGAGTGTTGTGTTATTGTTATGTGGTTTGGCAGTGATGTTGTGTAAGTATGAGGTGTTTCTAGAAGGTTGTTGTAGTGGAAGGTTCAATATGCAAGAAACAACATTCATGTAGGAAAGAGTATTTAATTTCTCAGTGGAAGAATGTTTTGCATTCATCTGATATGTGAAGAGTATAGAGTGCAATTCTAGATATAATATCTATGATCAATGTGTATTGCACTGTCAAGTTTGCAGGTCCTTTATTGCTTAAATCTTGCAGTTGTTCATTACTATTTTTGACAATGGGGTGTCTGTCAGAACTAGTCCAAAGGATGCTTGGTGGTTCTTTGATATGTGGAATTAAGTGTTGTAGCTTGGAGAACATGTTCATTTGGTTGTGTAGTGTTCCAATTCAATTTTATAGTGATGGTTTGATTGGGAAGTGAAATTATGTTGTTTTTAGTTCAATATTGTTAGTTGGTCTAGGTTTTACCTGATTGGGGTGATGTGTCTTATCTAGATCATACCCTTTTGATCTAAATATTCTCTGGTGGATGAGTTTGGATGTTGATATGAGCCTCACTGTGGCGTGTGTAGATCTGCATTGTGTTTTGTATATTGAAGGATGGTTTTGGATTGACCGGTTAGCATGATTTATTGTTCACCTACATATTTTATTTGATATTGACCATGGAGGATGTGGTAGTGTGTGTGGTTCATTGGAATCATTTGGAAAGGATGTGTTGTGATTTTTTTGGGTTCCCTTTATCTCCTAGAGTGGATCACAATGGATGTTATGGATTTGGGTGACCTAATTTAAGCATTATTTCTTATTCTATCTGCGGTTGTCTTAATTGAAAATTTTAAAGAATTATCGTGTATATATAGGAGTGTGAATGTATGAGGTCTATGGGGTGCATATGAATTGATATGAAGTGGATGTGAATGATGCACAATCAAATTTGATATAGAAAAATTATGAAAGACAGTTGTGAAGAGTGATGAGACAGTGTTTGAGGTCAAATGTGTTTGCCATGATATTGGTCTCTTGATACAATGGTTCAAGGATAATTTTATGAATAGGAGATCTTGCTCATTTTAGTTCATTGATCCTCTGTAATTGCTGAAAGAAGGTGTGCTCCTTTTGATAGCTTGTGCAACCCTTTGTATTGTTGGAAATGTAAAATTGGTTTTAATTGTGCCCTACTTGCTTGTTGAAACTTAGGGTTTTAGGGTTTTCAAAAAGGGTTTTTACCCTACTGCATTTTCCCTTTGTTCTCCCGGGCCATGTTTTACTTTGTAGTTCACCTACGTTTGCCAGTGATCTAGTTTTAAGTCATGGTTAGGAGGCCTTTCTATCATTTTTTTACCGGCCCTGCACGTTAGAGGTCACTGATCATAGAAGGTCTTTTAATTTTTTTGATATATTCCTAATTGCTACGAAATCATTGTGACAAAAGGTTTTAAAATCCCCTAGGAAGGCCCCCATGCACGATCACTTTACCATGGCTAATTTTCACGTGCTTAAAGGATCCACTTAAGTGTTTGCCTTAGTGTCACTGTTGTCAAGGATAATCATGTTAGAGGGAAGGCAAGGGGGTGTTATCCCACGACACATTTTCAGCAATGGTAGAGCATCACAGGATAAGGAGTCTAAAGTAGATACAAAGGAATCCCTATCCCACATTAATTTCATAAAAGAAAAAGGATCGCACAGGATAAGAGGCATTCACAAGGGTGACAACAGTTTTTAGTATGCGTTGTGACCATGCGGGATAAGGGAAGATAAGAAGCATAGATGAAAGTCTTATCCTGTGGTGTCTTAGGGACACCAAGATGAGTCTGGGAGATAAGAAATAATTCAAAGACACAAAGGAAATATTATCCTGCAAGGTCTCCAAGTCATCAAAGTGGTAGCACGGAATAAGATATAGTGGAAAAGGTAACAAGTATAAAGGCTTGTCCCGCTGTATTCTGCATCTGCAAAGATTGGTCCTATGGGATAAGGAATATCAAAGGATTATCAAGAAAAGCCTCATCCTGCATGGAATTCTTCCCATTCAAAAGTGGTCGTGGGATAAGAATTACAAGCCAAATGCAAAGGATCTCTTATCTCGTGCATTCCTGGGGGGTTAAGAGATGGGTTGCGAGATAAGAGAGAATAGGTTTAAAAGGCTTATCCCGCATGGAGTAAGCACACAAGGAAAAATGTTGTCAAGTGAGAAATAGATTGGGAGCTATGAGCAACATGGGATAAGGAGATTCTTAGAAGACATGCATTAAAACCTTATTCATGAGGAAAAACAAAGAGGACTGATGTGCTGCGGGATAAGAAGAGATGGATGCTGACAGAGGAAGGATGATGAAGCCTTATCTCGCGAAGGTGAAAAGGATGCTCCTGGGTGCTGCGGGATAAAAAAGAAAAGTAAATACATATGAACCTTATCCCGCGAGGATAGTCAAGGTAACAAAAGATGGTGTGGGATAAGAAAACAAGAGGGATCTAAGGAAGGCTTATCTCGCAGAGATGGTAAAAATCATAGGAGGGTAAAAGCAGGTCAAGTGATATAATTTTTGAAAAGTATAAGGTGGCCGAGAGAGTCTTATGAATGTCATGTCATCATTCGAGAGTTGTCAAAAAGCAATCTTGACCATTTATCTCCTTATCAATGGATAAAATTTAATTTTGGCACCAACGACTAACTCTATCCGGCACAGATGAATTAATGGCGACATCATAAAAGAGAAATTCATCAATTTGTTGGTAGTATGGATGACTTTGTCATGTGTTGCATTGGTTTTGTCATTGATGTCAACACTTTTCTTCTTGAAGGAGTACATTATGTTCACGAGTATGGTTAGTGGCTTATACACAGTCACCGGTATGTGTTCACCAGCAGGTTATATTGTTCACCAGCAATGATGATGACTTGTTATCATCTGGAGATCATTTGGTTATGTCGAAGACATGGACTGGAAGTTTGGTTTTGGTGTTTTTCTTATTGGTCTAATCGGGTTGACATATTTGCCTTTACTGATAGATAGGTCTAAGTTATGGACCGACACTCTAGATCAGCACGACACGTTATGTAGATGATTTATTGATTGGTAAATGTATTGAGCCGACATGTTATATTGCATCAAGACTTATTTGTAATTGATTTAATTGTAGTATCCTTAGTGAGCCGACCTATACATTTGGTCTTAGGTTTTATATAAATGATTGTAAAATCTTATTGAAGATCGGGGATATGGTTATGGTATGAGTGTATTTGAATATTGAAGAGTGAAAATAAGCAGATCCTTTGCGCGAATCACGTAGACATTATTCGAAGGTTGAAGGAAGGTTATGAAGGTGTTTTGACACTCATGTTCAGAGCTTAACCAGTACTGAATCCTGCATTGGAGATGCTATTTTGAGCAATACATCATCATTGGATTTAACCATCCAATTGTGTAGTTAGTGTGACTCCTATTTTGTGATTGAGCAGTGAGCTCTAGGCAGTTGGCCTTTCTGCATGTGCAGACCCCATTTGTATACACATACTATCTGTAGTAGTATCATCTGATTGTGGGTAAGGTTTCCCATCATGGTTTTTCCCTTACTGGGTTTCCACGTCAAAATCTTTATGTTATGTGTTGTGGATGTTGTTTCTATTTATGTTTTATGCATTAAGTTAAACCAGTATTGCTATATCTATTAATCTATTTTACCGGTACCTAAGTTTGGTTTACCAACATTTAAGTTTAAGTTGGAATAATTTGCATTTGGATTACAATTTATTAACAACTGGTTCACAATTGATTCACCCCCCCTCTCAGTTGTCCTTACCGGGACCTAACAATTAGTATCAGAGCATAGTTCTCTTTTTGCAAAAGCCTAACAGCTTGAGGAGATCCTATGGCAACAAATATTTTTAGGAAGGACAGTTTGAAGCTTGATGGAACTAACTATGGCATATTGAAGATCAGAATGGAAACACATCTGAATTGCACTGGAAGAGATATATGAGATGTTACAAAGAATGGCTATGTTGCTCCTATTCTAAATCAACCTCATCCACCAACATTGGCTAAGGACATAGACAATGATTGCAAAGAAAGAGAAGCACTTCTGAGCGCATTATTAGAACAACAAATCATGGAATTATCAGACCGATCTACTACTATTTAAAGCTATTTGGGATAAACTGGAAACACTGAATGAAGGAGATACCACTGTCAAGATTGCAAAATTAGAATATTACCGGGCCAAGTATAAAAATTTGAAAATGGAAGAAGATGAAAGAATTTTTGCATTTATGGAAAGAGTTAATGAAATTGTTTTAGGAATACAATGTTGTGGAGGATCCTTAAGTGAAGATGAAATTGTGTCTAAAGTCTTAAGAGCATTTCCACTGGCTTACAAAATGAAAGTGACTGCTATTAATGAAATGAGAACAATGCCTAATACTTTAGTTTCTAGAGATACTTTGGTTGGAAAACTTTCAGCATTTGAGCTTGAAGAGTTTGGTCATGTTGTTATTGTAAAGACTGATTTAGCTTTCAAAGCATCATCATCATCATCTGAAAAAATTGATTGGAAAGCACTTTATGCAAAAGAACTTGAATATATGAGGAGAGAAAATGGAGAAATTGAAGAACTTGAAGCCCTATTTGTAAGGAAAATTCCTAAAGGTCCAACAGGGAGTAACTATGAAGGTAAAGCACCTTTCAAATGTTTTAACTGCAATAAAGTTGGTCATATGACATCTAGATGTCCTGATAGACATGCAAGATTAAGGGAGGAAACAAAAAGATCATATAAGCCTAACCTTGAATATCAGAGATATAGATTCAAGAAAAATAGAGATAAGTCATGTTACTATGCAGATGAAGGTGTTATAGATGACTCAGATGAAGATCTAGCAGATAACGGATGGGCTTTTGTTGCAATAAAGGAAGATCAACTGACACCTATTGTCAAACCGATAGAGCAAGCACTGGAAGCAAAAATTGAAGAAAAGGATGAATGGATATAGATTTTGGATGCTCACATCATATGACTGGTGATAAAAGCAAATTCTTATCATTTTAAGAAATTCATGGAGGTCTAGTAAGGTTTGGAGATGATAAAGCTTGTTTAATCAAAGGAAAAGGCACTATATCTTTGGATGGTAAGCACAATACTAACAATGTTTATTATGTAGAAGGTTTAAAGCATAATATTTTGAGTGTTGGTTAGTTAGTGGAAAAAGGATTTCAGTTACAATTCAAGAATGGGAAATGCAAAATCATAACAAAACTGGATTGGAGATTGCAACCGGAAATCAGACTAAAGGTAATATCTTTCACTTGAATACTAGTGATAAAACATGTTTGATTGCACACATTGATGAAAGTTGGTTATGACATAAAAGACTCTGTCATGTGAATTTTGATTGAATTGTAAAGATCAGTTCAACTAAGGCAGTAAGGGATTTACCTAAGATTGTGAAACCTCAAAATCCAGTATGTAAGGAATGTTAAATGGGAAAGAAAGTTAGAACAACATTTAAGATAATTACTGAGAAGTCCAATAGTATTCTTGATTTAATTCATACTAATTTGTGTGGACCAACAATAACAAGAAGTCTACAAGGAGATAGATACTTTATGCTAATAATTGATGATTGTTCTAGAATGTGTTGGGTTACTTTTCTCAAGGAGAAATCAGAAGCTTTTGGAAGATTTAAGATATTCAAGGCAATGGTAGAGAATGAAACTGGCAAGAAAATCAAATGTTTAAGATTAGATCAAGGAGGAGAATTTACATCTAGGAAATTTAATGCATTCTATGAAGTGAATGGAATCAAAAGACAACTATCAATACCCCGGACACCCCAACAGAATGGAGTTGTGGAAAGAAAGTGTTAGGCCCAATATGGAAAGCTAATGTACTGAGAGGGGAGGGGTGAATCAGTACTTCTAAACTTTTCTTCAACAATAACTTTACTGTTAAGCATAAACTAAATAGTGCAGTAACATAATATAATGCTAAAACAAATAAATAACAATCATACATGATTCGCTCTATAATACATATATTTTGGTTATGCAGAAACTCTTGGTTAGAGAGAAAAACTGTGATGGGGATGACAGCCACAACTTCACTACTGCAATAATAAAGGTTGCTCAGTTAGAGCTACATGTTTAGCTATTTCTGATAGCTTACCCTGTTAGGAGTATCAAGAACAGTTAGATCTACCTTGCTAAAGGATTTTACAACACTTATTCTAAATGTTGCACCTGGTTAGAGGCTTTACAATTTATAGACTTAGAGTCTTTTACATTGTTAGAGGTTTTTCTTACAACTCAAAATATTACAATCAAATCTTTACAAATTATCTGCAACTTTACATCTAAAATGTTATAGCAGATTCTATGTGCTCAAAATGATATTACCTTGCTTATAGCATACCTTGGTAATCCATATATTAACTCGGTAAACCCTTCTGTTTACTCTGTTCCTTGACTGTTCTCTAAATCCTTCTCAGTAACCTCTATGTTTCTCTGTCAACTATAACAATCATAACACTCTATGATATCTCATGATATTTCTTTTTGTATATGTCTTGCTTCACACACACATGCACATATATCTAATCCCCAATTCATGCTGTATAAATAGATCTCTTATGTCGATGATCTGGTCCATGCTTCGATCTTACAAACATGATTTCTCGAATGAATAACCATGCAAAATATTTCATTGGTTAGATGACCTCAAAATCATATACAATCTTTAAGTTCAATTTCCAATGTGATAAGGGTTACTTGTTCCTCGATCTTTGTAACATGTTTCCCATATGTGTCCAGGTTCAGTGAATCTGGTAACACGTTTCACTCAGTGTGTGTTCACTTGGTATATCATTCTTGCTACTTGGTAGACATAGAGTGTTACTCAATAGAGTGTTCGGTGTATACTGCACTCTGAGACTACTTTCTTCTATAACCGATTGCACTGTGCTTACCGACAGTTCTGTGATTACTGACTGAAAGATTCGATAGAAGTAACCGACTAGAATATATAGAATAACTTTGAACATAAGACTAATGGCAATCTTAGTAAGTAGTAATAGAAAGAACAAAACTATTCTGGATGCAGCAAGAACAATGTTAATGGAAGCAAATCTACCTCATGTGTACTTGAGAGAAGCAGTGAATACAACGGTTTATACTTTCAACAGAGTTCACATCAAAAGTGAAACCGGTAAGACCCCTTATGAACTATGGTTTGGTCATATTCCTTTTCTTAAGTATTTCAGAATATTTGGAAGCAAATATTATATTAGAAGAGATGAGTATATTGACAAATTTGATCCTAGAAGTGATGAAGGAATATTTCTTGGTTATTCATCTAAAAGAAAGGCATATAGATGTTATAATAAAAGGTTACAAAAAATCATTAAGAGTACTAATGTGAAGATAGACGAACACTTTAGAGGAGATTCAAGATCCGTAGAACTGGTAGTTGAAATGATCATAGATCTACCAGCATAGACTGCATGGGTACCAAATGAAGACCTTGTCACACCAGCATCATTGAAAAACTCAATTGTGACTGAAGAACAACCTATGAATGTTAATCAGAAAAAAACCCAAGTATGTAAGATTGAATCATTCAGAGAATCAGATAATTGGAAACAAGAATCAAGGTGTCATGACTAGAGGAAGACTGGAAAATGAAGAGGTATGTTTAATTTCTCAAGTTGAACTAGCATCTGTTATTGAAGCATGTAAGGATGAACATTGGATAAAAGCAATGGAAGATGAATTAGAACAAATTGAAAAGAACAACACTTGGACATTAGTTCCCCGGCCTAAAGACAAAATGTAATTGGAATTAAATGGGTATTCAGGAATAAACTTAATGAAGATGTAGAAGTAATTGGAAACAAAGAAAGATTAGTTTGTAAAGGTTATTCATAGAAAGAAGGAATTGATTATAATGAAACCTTTGCACCGATAGCCAGAATTGAGGCAGTTAGACTATTTCTTGCATTTGCAGCTCATAAGAACTATAAAGTTTATCAAATGGATGTAAAATGTGCATTTCTGAATGAAAATCTTGAGGAGGAAGTTTACATTGAACAACCTGATGGATTTTCTTTGACATATAATAAGAATATGGTTTTCAGGTTAGAGAAAGCTTTATATGGATTAAAGAAAGGTCCCAGAGCTTGGTATGCTAGATTGGATAAATATCTTTTGAAGCTTGGTTACACAAAAGGTAATGTTGACAACAATTTGTATTACAAAGTTACCAATGATGATATTTTGGTTATTGAAGCCTTTGTAGATGATATCATTTTTGGAGGTGAAGATGGATTATGTAAGGACTTTACTAACGAGATGCAAAAAGAATTTGAAATGTCTATGGTTGGATAGATAAAAAATTTTCTAGGTTTGTAGATTTCACAAACAGATAAAGGTATATTCATATGTCAAACAAAGTACTTCAAGGAACTTTTGAAGAAATTTGGTATGGAAAATTCCAAACCGGTAAGTACTCCTATGACTACAACTGATAAATTAACATTGAAGGATGATTCAACTCCTATTAATTTGACAAGGTACAAATCTATGATTGGAAGTTTACTATATTTGACACAAACAAGACTTGATATAATGAATGCTATGTATTGTTTCAAGATTTTAAAAATCCTAAAAACAATCACGAATCAATAGTTAAAAGGATTTTCTGATACCTACAAGGCACAACAAATCTTGGTTTATGGTATCCTAAAGATGAAAATTTTGATTTATGTGCATACACCGATGCAAATTGGGTAGGAGATGTAGATGACAAAAAGAGTACCTATAGTACCCCTGCCCTAATCAATTTCTAATCTCAGTTTAATCTTGGTTAGTTTATCATAATGTAATGTTATAGTCAGATGTTTTATTAAGTGCATACCTGTTAGTGTGGGTTTTGTGCCATTTCGTATGCAAGTTGATTAGTTTCCCTAGTTCGTGTTACTATCTCGGACTAACGCTTTCATTAAATTTATATATGTATGCATGTATGACTCCTGGTTGCAGGAGATTTCAGGTACAACGCTGCATGAGTGTGAGGTTTGTCTTCATCTAGATTTGCAGGTTTGAGTGTACCTCTTTAATCCTTAGAGTTGGATTAGGTGGTCAGGAGTTTCTCGTTTGACCATAGTCGTGCTCAAGTGAGCGTCGTTAGTCATCGTCGGTATTCCCTTTTTGTTTGGGTTTGCGAGTCGTCTATCTGGTTGACCTTCTTGGTTTGCGTGTTTGGTGTGTACGGTTAAATTGAGTAATTTAGTCCCTAGTATTTAATTTGATTAAATATGTGTTTGTGCATTAAAGATTAATGGACTAAATTAAATAGGATTTCTTTATGTGATTTATCGTTAATTTGAATTGCTCGATTTAAATTGGGAGCAAGTTCAATTAAATGGTTAAATTTTAATATTAAATGTATTATGTTTATGCTTAAGAAAAGAAAGACTTAATTTTAAGTGAAATGGAATTAATTTTATCTTATTGGCATTTTGGAAATAGAAAGGTTAAATTGAATTAATTGAGAAAATCAATTTTGAATTGAAAAGCAATTTAATTTATTGATATAGTTGGAAAATAAAGATTTTTGTGATTTATTTTAAATAAAAATTTTAAATCCAAAAATGAGATTTTTGGTCAAACTTTTCCATATAACCTAGACTTTTGGAAAATATTGGGGAATGAATTTTTTGGAAAAATATTTTGGATGAAATTTGGGGGTTTTGGGGAGGAAGAAGGTTTTCAGGAGCTTGCAGGTTGGGCTCTCCTTCAAATCTCTTCCAGGATTGCGTATGGAGGTAGGAATTATTTTATTTGTCTTCCTTGTTGCCAAAGAAATGTGTTGTTGGTTGAAAGAAAAATGCTTGTTGTTAAAGACAAATCTTTCAAATTGATTCTAGATTTAATTTGGGTTTGTGATTTAAAACTATGCATATTAGTTTGTGCTCTTACAATATTGGCTGAATCCTGTGTGAGAATTGATTCATTTTGCCCAAATATGGCTTTGTTTGAAAAAAAATTAAGTTCCAAATAAATACCTTCAATTTCACGCTTTAAATCAGAGATATCTGCCTATGGTTGGATGATAATCAATCTTGTTTGGCCAATATGCTATTGGTTTTAGAGAAATTTTCCCCTTCCCTGATCTGGGTATTCTCAAAAATTGCAAATGAGAAAAAAAAAATTAAAAAAAAATTAATTATATTTAAAGTCTCTGTGAGACTGTGGGTTATTTTGTTATGTATGAAGTTTTTATTAACAACAAATTTTATTTAAAAAAAAAGGAAAATATTAAAAAAATATATATATAAACAAAAATGTTTAAACCCCATCCACGTGGAGAGTTTTCCCCACCACGTGGAGGGGTGCTGCGTGTCCCTTTGGGCAGCATCGCTTCCCATGGGGGCTGCGTGCTCCCTTTGGGAATAGCAGCGCTCCCATGGGGGTTGCGTGCTCCCATTGGGAAGCAGCGCTTCCCCAAGGGGAAGCGTGAGCTCCCAAGTGGGGGGCCCATGTGGGTACCCTTCCCCAATTTTTTTGTATTTTATATATATATATATTTAAAAATATATGATATTTTAATATAATTTGATATTAATTGTTAATTAAGTTCTTTTTTTAAATTATGAATAAATAAATGGCATTAATTCATATTTCATGGATAAATTTGTTATTAATTATTGTTTATTTATCATTATACAATTAATTAATAACAAATTTATCCATGAAATATGAATTAATGCCATTTATTTATTCATAATTAAAAAAAGAACTTAATTAACAATTAATATCAAATTATATTAAAATATTATATATATATATTTTTAAATATATATAAAAAAATACAAAAAAAATTGGGGAAGGGTACCCACGTGGAACCCCACGTGGGCCCCCCCATTGGGAGCTCACGCTTCCCCTTGGGGAAGCGCTGCTTCCTAATGGGAGCATGTATCCCCCATGGGAGCGCTACTGTTCCCAAAGGGAGCATGTAACCCCCATGGGAAGCGCTGCTGCCCAAAGGGACACGCAGCACCCCTCCACATGGTGGGGAAAACTCTCCACATGGATGGGGTTTAACATTTTTATTTATATATATATTTTTTTAAAAAAAATATAATATTTTAATATAATTTGATATTAATTGTTAATTAAGTTCTTTTTTTTAATTATGAATAAATAAATGGCATTAATTCATATTTCATAACAAAATTATCCATGAAATATGAATTAATGCCATTTATTTATTCATAATTAAAAAAAAGAACTTAATTAACAATTAATATCAAATTATATTAAAATATTATACCCACTTGGAACCCCACGTGGGCCCCCCCCTTGGGAGCTCACGCTTGCCCTTGGGGAAGTGCTGCTTCCCAATGGGAGCACGCAGCCCCCATGGGAGCGTTGTTTTTCCCAAAGGGAGCACGCAGCTCCCATGGGAAGCGCTGATGCCCAAAGGGACACGCAGCACCCCTCCACGTGGTGGGGAAAACTCTCCACGTGGATGGGGTTTAAACATTTTTATCTATATATATATTTTTTTAATATTTTCCTTTTTTAAAAAATAAAATTTGTTGTTAATAAAAAATTCATACACAGCAAAATAACCCACAGTCTCACAGAGACTTTAAATATAATTAATTTTTTTTTAATTTTATTTTCTCATTTGTAATTTTTGAGAATACCCAGATCAGGAAAGGGGAAAATTTCTCCAAAACCAATAGCATATTGGCCAAACAAGATTGATTATCATCCAACCACAGGTAGATATCTCTGATTTAAAGCATGAAATTGAAGGTATTTATTTGGAACTTAATTTTTTTTCAAACAATGCCATATTTGGGCAAAATGAATCAAGTCTCACATAGGATTCAACCAATATTGTAAGAACACAAACTAATATGCATAGTTTTAAATCACAAACCCAAATTAAATCTAGAATCAATTTGAAAGATTTGTCTTTAACAACAAGCATTTTTCTTTCAACCAACAACACATTTCTTTGGCAACAAGGAAGACAAATAAAATAATTCCTACCTCCATACGCAATCCTGGAAGAGATTTGAATGAGAGCCCAACCTACAAGCTCCAGAAAACCTTCTTCCTCCCCAAAACCCCCAAATTTCATCCAAAATATTTTTCTCCAAAAAATTCAATCCCCAATATTATCCAAAAGTCTAGGTTATATGGAAATGTTTGACCAAAAATCTCATTTTTGGATTTAAAATTTTTATTTAAAATAAATCACAAAAATCTTTATTTTCCAACTATATCAATAAATTAAATTGCTTTTCAATTCAAAATTGATTTTCTCAATTAATTCAATTTAACCTTTCTATTTCCAAAATGCCAATAAGATAAAATTAATTCTATTTCAATTAAAATTAAATCTTTCTTTTCTTAAGCATAAACATAATACATTTAATATTTAAATTTAACCATTTAATTGAACTTGCTCCCAATTTAAATCAAGCAATTCAAATTAACGATAAATCACATAAAGAAATCCTGTTTAATTTAGTCCATTAATCTTTAATGCACAAACACATATTTAATCAAATTAAATACTAGGGACTAAATTACTCAATTTAACCATACACACCAAACACGCAAACCAAGAAGGTCAACCAGATAGACGACTCGCAAACCCAAACAAAAAGGGAATACTGACGACGACTAACGACACTCACTTGAGCATGACTATGGTCAAACGAGAAACTCTCGACCACCTAATCCAACTCTAAGGATTAAAGAGGTACACTCAAACCTGCAAATCTAGGTGAAGATGAACCTCGCACTCATGCGGCGTTGTACTTGAAATCTCCTGCAACCAGGAGTCATACATGCATACATATATAAATTTAATGAAAGCGTTAGTCTGAGATAGTAACACGAACTAGGGAAACTAATCAACTTGCATACGAAATGGCGCAAAACCCACATTAACAGGTATGCACTTAATAAAACATCTGACTATAACATTACATTATGATAAACTAACCAAGATTAAACCAAGATTAGAAATTGATTAGGGCAGCGGTACTACATTCTCCCCCCCTAGGTTCCGACTTACTCCTGGAAGTCATAAAGCTAGATGGAGAACATGTCGCACGCATAAGCCCTAAAACTCATTCAACAAATATCAAATTGCACATAGGAATCTTTCCATAAATAAATGAAATATTATTGCTAAATCCTTTACCAATGCCATTACCCATTGGTAAGATACATCTAAATCCATATATTGCTTATAACATTCTAGAAATTATCCACAATCATAGTATCCACAATCATAGTAGAGATACAAGAATTTTCTCCCTTTCATTACACCAAGTTAATGCATTACAAAGAGGTAAACAACAATTAACATACTCATGTACCAAATATGACAATAAAACATGCCATCATGATCAATTTCTTTACCAATGCATCTTTATCATAAAATTTTATCGCATAGAACCAGCTTCAAAATTCAAATTCTACAATCAAGTTAACTTCCATGAAATAAGAGCAACACAAATAACTCAATTGATTACACTTGCCAGGAATATAAAAACATTTCCAAAGACTATGTCCCATAACATAGTGACAAGTTAACACAATTTACTCCATGATACACATAATAACCATCCACATAACTGGAATGCAAACTCAAAGGCCACATGTGAGCATGTCTAATGCTCGGTCAAAGATAACATGCACGATCAACATCTCTATGCCTGATCTCAGAACAACAATATGATCATAAATATCCAATATCTCACTCAAAGCTCAATGGTGCTAGGCACACCATAGCGGTGCTACCTTCCATACAAGACCTTTGTGAATATCCCTTGTTGAGAAAGGTGGTTAGCCTCCAAGAGATAGTCACCACACATAGGTAGGTAGTGGATCCTAGTTGCATCACAACCTCACATACCCCCATCCTCAAGGTTCCTTACGTCCACTTCCTCGTACACACTCTACCAAGTCCGTATCATACGTCCTTGGAGAGGAATTTCACATTTCAACACAAGACTAGCATACGAAAACAATAAGGATAAATCAATTTAGCCACCAAAGTACAGATGAATAAAGATAATCAATCATCAATTCCAATAGTAAGGCAAGAAAATAATCCAGAATTGCAACACCAAATCAAAAGTGCAAAAGATCACAAGATTGTGGCTAAACCTTCAAAGTCAAAGTAAAATAAATTGCTGGTCCCCAAAGAAATAATAAGAATACCACAACTGCACATAACATCACTGTGTGACTAGCATCTAGCCACCAACGAGGAAGGAAGGAACAGTTGTCTAGCTATTACAGTAGCTCATCATGTGGTGCGACATAGTCACACTACCCACATGGCATGGCGGTGTGCACCTCGACATCACCCCGCATCATGTCATCACATGGCATGGCAATACCCCAAGCGGAGAAAACACGCAATGGACGTATCCCACATGGTAGTGTACCTCATGGAAAAAGCACGCACAAGTCACATCCCACATAGCGACATATCTAGAAGGATACTCGCCGTAAGTCAGAGGTATACATGACTAAGGTCCACCCACATGCCCACCAACACATACTAACTGGTAGCTCATGTGTGGATAAACCTACCTTTCATGAAGACAAGGCAAAGGATCCTCCAAAATACACCATCACTATGCTCAAGAAATGCCATCAAAATGCTCAAATAAAGGAAGGAATAGGCTGTCACACATAAACCTATAAATAGATTCATCAAAAAGGGAAAATATTGAGTACACCTTTGATATAGTTCTATAGTATAACTATATCATTCCTTAAAATAGAGAAGCTAAAGTCGCTTCGCGCCGACATTACTCGTACGCCAATCCATACTATTCAAGGAATGGTGACTTCGAATACTACCCCTTAACATACTGAATTACCCACAACCCGAGGTTTGGTACTCAGTAGGGAAACAAATAAGCAACATCACATAAACAATATGGTTTCCCATACTCATAAGCAACATATCCTCCATGGTTGATTACTTCACCAATCCATGGGCACATATAATAAGTACTGGTTTCTTACACTACACACGAATACACCAGTACTGGTTTAGTCACATTTACGGGGAGTACTTTCTAGTACACTATCATCTACACAAGGAAGATTTTAATTATGCTTCCCACATGAACAACTGAATAAAGTTTATTCTAGATACAAGTACTGAAATTATTAACAATTCACAATTATACAAGGAGATAACATCATTCCTAGATCTTTCTCAAATTTCACTAAGCATCCGTATTCATATGCTTAATAAACATTCTATTTAAATCAATGCATTCTTTAATACCATTTCTAAAAATCTGATACTCTAGCAAAGAGAAGGGAAAGGGAGTTTGATAACCAAACTATTTCCTACAAAGACACAAGATCAACAAGATCACACTATATGCTAAAATTTCTCACTATAAGCCTATCATTTTAATTGCATGGTTTTCATTTCGCTACCGTTATAGAAGGATGCCAAAACAATCTAACATGACATTTCCAATAATTATGGTTGCAACAGAATGTTCTAGTTTTCCAAACAATAGAGATCAAAATAGGTAATCTTATCGATGATGCAAGGTCTCTTGAGAACATTCACTGCTCTAATACAATACAGACACATGACATAATTTTGCAACCTATCATTAAAATCAAATTATGATCAGAAGGTAAGTGAGGAGCTATCACCAAAATAATACATATTAATTCATGCACATCAGACAAGCTTTTCATTCACGCTTTCTAAACATAATAAGGTAATTGCATATACCCAAAAGCAATTTCAATGGAGCATTATTAAAATAGATCCTCAATTGAACTGGTTTAATGAAACACATAAAACAATCTTTCGTGGAACACATTATCACTCTCGAAGCTACTATAACATGTTCCCTTTAACACTTCTTTTACAAACAACGCAGTTTCACATAACAACTATTCACATATTAATGCACCTTACTTAAGATAGAATTTAATTATGTTACTCCTACATTACACATGGAGAATTCCTTAATGTAAACATACAGTTTTCTCCCAATAACCAATATGAACTTTAAAACCCATAGCCCCTTTATTATCTAATCACATAAGCGTCACAGGGTTCACACAAGGGTTCAATAAGTCATAGCCTTTCTCTTGCAAAAAGAAACCTCATATAAGAGATCATTACACACATCAAAAACATTTTAATTTCTAGAAGGAGAGAGAGAGGAGTGGTCATACTCATTCAATTTGCTACAAGATAAGCATTCAATATTTACCATACTAGTCCTTCAAGTGGACAACACTAAGCTATATCATACTCTTAAACAAGCACACTTCGCACTTTCAGATTCCAGACAAACATTGACCAACCCAAATGGATTAGTCTAAAGAGTACAACAATCGATGAGGAAGATACATATGACTCTCTTGCAGAATATGAGTAATCGTAGACCAAGACATCGATAAGCACATAAAGTACATATAATCATTCAGAACACCAACATCAAGAAGGTGAGAACAAGGCATGAACACACAAGTTAAGGTCTACTCAATTACTCACATACACAAGGGAGGACAAGCATGCACGTAAGGTCGATACACCTCACAACAAATAAGGGCACAACGAAACCAGAGATCCCAGTGTTTGCAACATGGGCTCTGATACCAAATGTAATGCACCGCCAGTAAACCCTGAAGGGATTAAGCCATAACACAAGAATAGAGCGCAATAATTTTTTTTTTTAAAGTTACACAACATTAAGATACAACAAGATATCAAAGATTCAGATTACATAGCGGAAGACATCAACTAACACCTAAAGAGTTTCCCAATGTGATTACTTAATTACACCTTTCACTTAACACTCACAATTAATCCAATAAGTTGATTGTCTTATAACGAGATAATTCTTAAACAAGGATAATCTCTTTCAGATAGATGAAAATATATAATTCACAAGATAAGGTTCATCCATTTAGATTTATCTATATCCTTCATTCATACTTTTCATTAGAATAAAAGCCATGCATCTAATATTCTAACACACAATAATTTCATCATAAACATATGAGATCTTTCCATGCATACTTAATTTCCTTTACAACAACTGAATAGATTCCATTACTCTAAGTTACATTCTTTCATATTCCAATTTACTACATTCAAGAAAGGACTGCATATAAGCATTTAAAGTTAATTCCATCTTATCCACTTATACATTCTATCAAAATGCCATTCATACATGCTAACACTAAACATGAAACATAAGAGAATAAGAATCACATAACACCAAGATGATCTCGGAGTTCACCCCTAAAGGGCTACATCTCCGGGTCTGCTCAACTACAAGACCCCTCTGATAATTAATAAAGTTAAGAATACATGAGGTTCTCATAATTTATAATCCTGCCATCAAGGCAAAACATAATCAATATACAATGACCACTTCGGTCAATAAATACATAAACGATCCCTAAAAAGGAAAGGATCTAGCTGAACATAATCAAAGCTAATACAAAGGTCCATTGGAGCATCCACAAAACTGATTCATCACCACCCAAGGTCTAACATGAAACCAAGTACTTACAAGGGCATAGACAAAAGGACGACCCACAAAGGTGCTCCTATCAAACAATACAACAACACACTAGCATATGTAGGGACAAGTGTCATCACACAAACTGGTATGGTTATCATGGCAGGTCTTCATAGGTCCCGAACCCATACCTTGGGTTACCCTGGCAACCTAATCCGAACCTCCGACCCATCCAAGCCTCATGTGGACCCACACATCCTTTCGTGAAGACAAGGATGATGGTTTGCCATTTCAGGCCTTCTCACAGCATGTCAAGTCTGTGTTAGCACTCATCCCATGTGTGAGGCACAATTATCTTACTTAGAGATTAACTTTCTAATCTACTGTTAGGTTATCACTTATTAGACTCACTTTTGATGGGTTACCCAGCAGCCACTTTGGGCGCGACCCCCAATCGAAAGCCACTTTCCCATACGACACTAGACTATACTCAGATGAACTCAAAACCAAGACATACACATGGTCAAACGAACGGAGTTCAAAATGGAAGGAAAAATCATTTGGTCAAACATGACTTCATAAGAGATGCACTGATAGATGATACTCTAACTAGAGACTTGACTGACTAAGGTCAACCATGAATCATCATTCGACACCCACATAGAGGATATGACCAAATATGACACTACCACAAAACAATAGTCAAACTCAAAACTGAGGACTGTAACAGGTACCCAAATCAATCCATACGACAGGATCCAATTGAACAAATCAAAACTTGCCATTACTTAAGCAAAAGCGAATACAGAAATTAAACTTGCATAGGCAATAACCAGAGGATACAATCTTTCTCCAAATTAATTTAGACATTAAATGCCGATCAAGTTTTCTAAATGATCTAAGTCAGATTGTAGTTATCTACCTCATCTAGGTACAGGTTATTCTTGGTTTTCTAACTCACTGATGTTCATTTGCATCGAACATACATAAATACGCCACTAAGAGTTATTAATCCAATTACACATGAATATAATTAAACAACCATTTAACCAACTAAATATGATATTTAATCTTCAATTAAAATATCATTAACATACTGGTTCAAAATAAATCCTACAAATTTGTCTTTTCCAGAACCAATTTACACTATACAGATCAAGGAAATATACCTATTTAAGGAAGCCAAATAAAGAAAATCCATTCCCTTAGAGGGAAGTTTGAAGATAGCCAGATGGTTGAAGGTGAGACCATTCAATAGTATGGAATAAGAATCAAAATCATTGTTGGAGATATCAAGAGTGCAAGTGGTAAAATAGAAGATGCCACTATGGTAAGCAAAGTCCTGAGATCCCTATTGGCGGTCTATGCAATAAGGGTTGTTGTTATTCAAGAGCTAAGATCAATAGACAAGACTAAGGTATCCCTAGACTCCATCATTGCAAAGTTGACAACCTATGAGCTAAATAGTTTCAATGGCAGTGTTCAAAAGACTGAATCATCTTTTAAAGCTTCTGCAATACCATCCAGAAAAGGAAAAGAAGCTAGCGCTAGTGGTAAACCAAGATAGGGCAGAGAAATGGATGATGAGGATATTCTGATGACATTTGAAGCTCTCCTTTCTAGGAAACTTCCTAAAGGAACCAGCAAATACAAAGGTAAGCTACCTTTGAAATGCTTTTCTTGTAACCGGATAGGACATATTGCTGTAAACTGTCCTAATGGTGACAACAAGGACAAACTAGAAAGGTTCAAGAAATTCAAAGGAGGAAACTGGAGAAACTATTTTGTGGCAGTTGATGAAGGTGTCACAGATGAGGAATCAGAGGATGAAGAAAATGAAGATATTGTGTTTGTTGTTGTCAAGGAAGATGTGTTAGACAAGAAGGCCCTTGTCTCCTGGTTTGATAATTCCAATTAGTGGATCATTGACAGTGGTTGTTCTCACCATATGACTGGTGATCAGAGCAATTTTCTATCATTGGAGGAGTATGATGGTGGTGTGGTTTGCTTTGGTAATGATGCACCATGCATGGTCAAAGGCTGAGGGTCCATCTCTCTGAATGGAAAGAGTAGTGCTGACAATGTGTATTGGGTTGATGGTCTTAGACACAATCTTCTGAGTGTTTCCCAGTTGAATGATAGTGGCCTCACTTTGGAATTCAAGAATGAAGTTTGTAGAATCAAAGGAAACAATGGTGAATTGGTGGCCACTGGCATGCAGACCAAAGGTAACCTATTTCAGTTGAATGCAAATATAAGTACATGTCTTATAGCTAAATTTGATGATAGCTGGATATGGCATAGGAGACTCTGCCATGTAAAGTTTGATAACATTGTGAAGGCTAGTAAGATCAAGGCAATTAGAGGGTTGCCAATGCTAAGCAAACTAGATAATACCTTGTGCAGAGAGTGTCAATTGGGGAAAATGTCTTCCTCAACCTTTAAAGGTAAATCTTTCACTGCTGACAACTTGCTTGATCTTGTGCATACTGATTTGTGTGGTCCTATGAAAACTAGAAGTGTGCAGGGTGATAGGTACTTCATGATTCTCACTGATGACTCCTCAAGAATGATGCGGGTCACATTCTTGAAAGACAAGTCTGAAGCCTTTGTAAAGTTCAAAGCTTTCAGAGCATTAGTGGAGAAGGAAAGCGATAAAAGGATCAAGTGCCTGAGAACTGATCAATGAGGGGAATTCACTTCTGGTGAATTCAACAAGTACTATGAAGAACATGGCATCAAGAGGCAATTGTCTGCCCCCCAGAATCCATAGTAGCATGGCCTACCAGAGAGGAATAACCGAACTATGGTTGAAGCAGCTAGAACCATGTTGATTCAAGGAAAGGTAGCTCACACCTTTTGGAGAGAAGCGGTGAGCACTACAGTCTACACAATGAACCGGGTACTCATCAAGAAAGGTAAGGATAAAAATCCTTATGAGTATTGGATCGGTAAGACACCTGTGGTCAGCTACTTTAGAGTGTTTGGTAGCAAATGTTACATCAAGAGGAGTGAACACCAGAGAAAATTTGATGCGAAATGTGATGAGGGAATATTCCTAGGATATTCCACCAAGAGGAAAGCTCTCAAGTGTTTCAAAAATAGGACTCAGAGAATTATGGAAAGAATCAATGTAAGAGTTGATGAAACCTCTGAGAAAACTGAGGAAACCGGCAGTGAGCAAGCGGTAAATGAACTGGTTGCAACCTTCTGGGAACCGGTTGACAGCCAACCGAGTACCAGTAACAATATTCCTACACTGGTAAATGTAGATGCCGATATTGATGGAGATGAGGATGAAGAAGAAAAGCAAGAGGAATCTATCAAGACCATTCCTCGGTATGTCAAGCTGAATCATGATCCTAAACAGATCATAGGAGATAAGGATGCAGGAATCCTTATAAGAAGAAAGGTCAGAGAAAACTCTTGTATGATCTCTGAATTTGAGCCTAAATCATTCAAAGAGGCACATAAGGATGAAGACTGGATCAAGGCAATGGAAGAGGAACTTGACTAGATAGAGAGAAATGGTACATGGTCTTTGGTACCCAGACCGGAGCACAAAAATGTCATTGGTACTAAATGGGTTTTCAAAAATAAGTTGAATGAGGATGGCATAGTGATTAGGAACAAAGCCGGATTAGTGTGCAAAGGATATGCTCAAGAAGAAGGAGAAGACTATGGAGAAACCTTTGCTCCTATAGCCAAATTGGAAGGGGTCTGTATGCTTCTTGCATATGCAGCTTTTAAAGGCTTCAAAGTATATCAAATGGATGTAAAATTTGCATTCCTAAATGGTGTACTTGAAGAGGAGGTGTATATTGAGCAACTAGATAGGTTTGCCCTATCTGAAGATAGTAACATGGTATGTAGGCTACATAAAGCCTTATATGGACTAAAGCAGGCACCTACAGCATGGTATGAACGTCTGCACTCCCATCTTGTGAAGATTGGATTTGAGAGAACAAGTGAAGATATTAATATCTACTTGAAGTCTAAAGAAGATCAGATCCTGATCTGTGAGGTATTTGTTGATGACATTATCTTTGGTGGAAATGACAAGATGAATCATGAGTTTGCAGATGAGATGAAGAAAGAGTTTGAAATGTCACTCATAGGGGAGATTAAATTCTTCATTGGACTGCAGATCCATCTATGAGATTAAATTATTCATTGGACTGCAGATCCAGCAGATGAAGGATGGAATCTTTATCACTCAGTCCAAGTATGTCAAAGAGGTGTTGAAGACCTTTGGCATGGAAGATAGCAAACCGGTTGGTACTCCGATGGTGACCGGTTGTAAACTATCTAAAGAAGATGACTCAGAATTGGTTGATGAGAAGGAATACCAATCAATGATTGGTAGGTTGCATTATGTAGTGCATAGCAGACTGGATATTTCACATGCAGTTGGCATTACTGCAAGATTCCAGAAAAGCCCAAGAGAATCTTACTTGGTTGTAGTCAAGCGGATTCTTAGGTATTTGAAGGGAACTGTTGACTATGGATTGTGGTATCCTTATAGCAAGGACTTCAACTTGAAAGTATACACAGATGTTGATTGGGCAGGCAATATAGATGACCAGAAAAGCACAACTGGTGGTGCATTCTTTCTTGGTGGTAGACTAGTCTCATGGATGAGTAAGAAGAAGAGTTGTATCTCACAGTCTACAATGGAAGTAGAGTATGTTGCAGCTTTCATGAACTGCACTCAGACAATTTGGATGAAGCATGTATTAAATGGCTTCAAAGTTCTTGTATCTGAACCGGTAAGTATATTTTGTGACAATACTAGTGCAATTAATATCTCTAAGAATCTGGTTTTACATTCTAGAACCAAGCACTTTGAGCTTAAGTATCATTTCTTAAGGGAAAAGGTTCAGAACAAAGAGATTGCACTGGAACATGTTTCCAGTAAGGAGCAGTTAGCAGACATATTCACCAAGCCTCTCCCAAAGACTACATTTATGTACTTAAGAGATGAATTAGGGGTGTTGCCCCTTTAGGAGGTAAACTAAAAGCATATGCTCCACATCAGTCAGGTATTGCATAGTCAAATTTATTTTGGATTGATGTGTTGAAGGATGCTACTCCTCAAGAGGAGCAGCATAATGGAACAGGGAAGTTTGTGCCTCCACTTTGGCATTGTTGTCAAAGGGGGATAAGATGTGAAGTGGAGAAGATATCTGCAGAAATTGGGGGAGAATATGTGAAGCAAAGAGATATCTTTGTATATTGCCATCAATGCCAAAGGGGGAGATTGTTGGCATTATGTGAACCGGTATGAGGACATAATGACATTGTATGTTGTCATTGATGTCAATATGCTGAAGAGGTGAGAACCGGCATATGAGAGAACTAACACAACACTAAGAACCAGCATTTGTGCCAAAGTGAAGCGGTGTGCTTGTTCAAGGTGAACCGCCATATGGTTATGGGAACCGACACATGGAAGTGTTGTATGACTACCGGTTGGTAGTCTCAACTTCAAGGTTTCCGGTTGAAGTGCTTCAAGCCTATGTGGCACAACCGATGACATTGTGTGATGAGTTAGCATTGTAATGAAGGACAGATCATGTTGCCACATCAGCCTTGTGTGCATGAAGGATCTTGCATGAAGGAGATTGTTCCTATCTACCTCAGGAATGTGGGAAATCTGTAAAATGGTGATAACATGTGATGGGTTTTCAGCTGCCATGAAATCGGTGAAAATGGATGATGGAGAATGTCTTGAGATTGGATCAAGACTATTGCAATTAATGGAGTGTTCTCAACGGTCAGGATTGAACCGTTTGAATTCCTTAACCTAACAGGTTTAGGGTTTAGGGTTTATGCTATCGACCTATCTATTTTCCTATAATGTCGATGTTGTGTCTCTTTCTGAGGTTGTTGGTAAAAGTTGTGTGTGTGTATCCAAGAGAAGGGATACATGATTCTTGCCAGACCAAAAGGAGAGAAGTGATAACTGCAGAGTGTAAGTGCAGAAGGTGAATAGGAGCTTAAGCGGATCTGCATTGGCATTGAGTGTTGTTACTAGATCATTGTAATACCTATTGATCTCTAACCACCTCAACAGTTGGAAAATCCCTTAACAGGGTAGCCTTAACTGGCTTGCTATAAATCCTTTAATAGGGTAATTCAAGGCTACTGAGTTTGAAATCCTTTAGCTATTGAGTTCTTGAAATCCTCTAACAAGGTAACCTTTAATAGGTTTTAACCCTTAACGGGGTATTTTCGCCATCCCTTAACTGAGTGATCCCTAACAGGATCGGTTCCTAGCAGAACCTATTGTAATGTCTCTAACCGGATAGGGGTCCTAACAGAGCAGACTTCTAAAGAGTTCAAAAATAACTTGTGGGTATTCATCCCCACCGTGGTTTTTCCCAATTGGGTTTCCACATGAAAAATAGGTGTGTCATGTATGATGCTTTTATCTTGTGATGCTTTCCTATTGTCTGTCAAGCACATGATGGTTCTGTGTTTTATTCCTGTCAATAAAACATGTTGAACTAGCTGTTATTATGATCTAATGATAGATTACCTATTTATGCATAAGGGTAAAATGGTAGTGTAGCCTTGAGTTGAGTGAAAAGCTAAGTGAGTAACCGGTTAATGCTTGTCTCAGTCATTCTTAGCTTTACCAATTGCACTCTGTTTCTAACCGGTGTCACTGTTTGCCAGTCATTTGATGTGTCTATTGTCAAACTGGTTTAGGACTATATTTTTGTCTATACTAATTCACCCCCCCCTCTCACTACCGGGTTAGTACTATCCGTTCATCATTGAGTTATCAATATGCCAAAATCTTCACCTTGCAAAGTTCGTGAATTGCGCTCATAAAAGTTGCAGGCTTAGCATATGAGCAATGAACAAGTCTTCTTGCTATCCTGCATGACTTCCAGAAAGGATGAATCCTTCCATATCCAACAAGAGTTAAAAATAGAAAAGATTGGCGCTATGGGATAAGTGTTGAAAGGAATTGGGTGGCCCCACCATCGACTCACAAGACCATCGATGATGCTCTACCAGGAATAAAGAAAAGTGAAGACATTATGCTCATGCAGGATAGCGGGAACACTGAGGTTTCAATGTTATTCTTGTCCCACAAAATCAAAAAGACCTGGCAAAAGGTGATACAAGGAAGGAAATGGCCAATGGGTATATACTCCCCGCGGTAGTTGTATGCGGGGAAATGTGGTGATGAAAATGAATAACTCAAATCTAGAATACCCACACACCAATGGGACTCTTGGTGCAAGTATGTGAACTAATTCAATCAATTCAATTTCCCAAGGGGTGTCCCATTGTTCTCTATCTCACAGGACCCCTAAAGCCAATGTTTTTCTCTCAAATCATTGAGCAAAGTGACTTAGGAATGACAACTCCAAGAATGAGTGATGTTTTATTTATATGCATGAATGCATTCTAAGATGTAGGAAATTTAAAATATGATGATTAAGCTAGCATAAAGATGATGATATAATGAAATATTAGCAAATTATCCTAGCATGAATATTCTATGATATATTTAAATGCTTCTAAATGTTTATTATGATGATTTAACAAAGAGAGGCTAAATGTTTAGTAATTTAGGCTATAATGTAGATGCATGAAAACTTGGAGATTATGAAAATGAGGAATGAGAGCTCTATTTATAGGGAAAATAGTGCAATGGATGGTCAAGATTAAATAATCTTAACAATGGTTGGGATTGAAAGTTAATCAATCCATGTTTACAATTCTCACCAATGAAATGGTGACAATTGTCAACAAGAGGTTGCTTGAGAGAAGATGTAAGAAGCATTAAATGCCTGAGAAGACATGAAGGTTACCCTCAAAGGTAAGGGTTAAGGTTATCCAATGGATAAAGCTTTTACCCAAGGGCTAAACTCTTGTGCAAGGGTTAATAGGATAACCAAGGGTAAAGACATGAATTATTGATGAGACCTTTGGGTTGGATGAAGGTTAAGTTAGAGAGAAAGTCTCTAACGATGCAAGAAGGTTGAGCTAACCATTAATGGTTAGGAAGACTTTGAGGGTTAGCTTGTTGAAGACATAGAGCCTTTAATGCATTTCAAAGACTTTGGAGGCTTTGAGAAGTGACTTCTCTTTGATTAGCAATGTGACAATAATTAGGAGATGAATTAGGCTAAATTGGAAGTGATTAGAAAAATCTAGAAGGGGTTTAGGAGGAAAGTGAGAGATGCAGAAAAATGCAAGTGGATGGAGGAGGATTTTAATTAAAATAAAATTACTTTATTTCAACATAATAGATGCAACTTCCATAAATACAAGTGGGGGATTTAATAAATAAATTAGATTTTTTTATTTGCAAGGATTAATTTAATTAAATGTAAATTTAATTAAAAAGGGAGAAAGGGGAATTAATTAAATAAAGGCTAGAAAAGGCATAGGTGAATTTAACTAGATAAATTGAGTAATTCATTTAATCAAATAGATGAAAATGAAGAAATTAATTAAATAGAATTTAATTAATAGGAGGAATGGGGTTAAAATAAATATTAAATATTCATTTAGGAAAGTGGTCAGATTTATACTTCTACATTTTGCCCCTCTTTGAAGTGACGTGTTTACACATGTTGATTCAAAGAAAATTTGCTGGAAATGCTGTCAAAGTTTGATCGATATGATGTTGTGTATCGAAATGTCGATATGATGCCCCAGATATGTAGAATTGATATGATATGAAAACTCGATATGAGACTGATATGAAATTTATGTGAAGATTCGATATGATAATGCCCCCTCGGGATATAAATTGAGAAAATTATGATTTCTAGGGTAGTGTCGCGATGTAGGATGGTTTTTGAAAGTTGGATGATTTGAATTGCTAAATTTTTTGATATTTATCTACTGATAAATTTTTTAAAAGGAATATTGAAGAAATGAGGAAGACTAATATGGGCATAGCACATACATGCCCCATACGTCCAACGAATATTGAAGAAATGAAGAAGACTAATGTGGGCATAACGCATACATGCCCCACACCTCTATCGAATTTGCATCAGCATGAATCCTGATTGTAGACATGGTTCAAGTGTTTATATGCTACAAAGGTTGATATGGGTCTTGATTCGACATGGGAAAACTTGTCGATATGGGTCAAAGGTCGATATGGGTCCTGATTTGATATGGGTCCTAATTTGATATGGGTCCTGATTTTTGATATGGATCTTGATTTATTATGGGTCCTGATTTTCAATATGGATCTTGATTTTTGATATGGGTTAAAGGTCGATATGGGTCTTGATTGTCGATATGGGTCCTGATTCAATATGGAGCTTGGATTGATTGATTTCAATATGGAACTTGATATCTAGGGACTTTGGACATTTATTTGTTCTGACTGATGATTGGTTCTGACTTGTATCATTGATTTTATTTTGGATTAGCACGTGGTCACACATATGCATGATGATATGATATGGATGCAGTGATTTTGATTTTGATGAGCTATATGATATGATTTTAATCTATATGACTTTTGCAGATGATGATGCAAATGATGTGATGTGTGTGCTTGATTTTTATGATTTACATGCTTATATGATGAGTGTAATGATACTATATGTTTAGAAGGTGATATGCATATGATGGTTGGAAGTGATTGATCATATGGATCCAATTGATAAGATTAATCAGAATTGATAAGATTGAGGTCAAGTTTGGTTTCGGGAATGACACCTCCTATATAAGACAAAGATGATCAAAGCGTCTAGTTTCAGGAAAGATATATCCTGTTGTAGCGTCGTAAATTATACACACTCGCTAGGGTGGTACAATTTCGCATCTAGTTTAGCACCCGCCTTAGTGCATTTTGCATTTTGCATTGCATTTCTCCTTAAGCACTTAATTTATCAAATTAATTAGGTCTAAGGCCCTATTTCATCATTTTCTACATCATAAAGTTGGGCCCTTTCACTAAAGCGTGCCCTTCGCATTTTATTCTTCCAATACACCACTTAATCAAAAACCCTAATTAAGTCCTATTTCAAACTTGGGGGGGTTGGTTTCGGGGTCTAAACATCTCGAAATCACCTATAACTTCGGGATTCTCTCTAAAATCGTCATATCCGACGGCCCTGAAAATTTGGTGAAAAGTTGTTTGGACCATGGCGCCCGTGCAACATGGTCCCGGACATTTTTCCCGAAATTTTGGGAGCATGATCCAATCATAAAATAAAGCTTAACCCCAAGAAATTGGTAGGATATTCAATCTCTAGGTCGGCCAAAATACGAATTTACGACCTAGGGTTTCATACATAAGAGCTCTCTTTTCTCATTTGAAGGGATCGGATTTTTGTTTTCAGGAACTTCATATGCAGCGAAAGAGCAGATCTTTGAGGACTTCAACAACACTCAACATCATTTTATCAAGCATCTATCAAATTCATTCATCCACTTAGGGCTTGGAAGACATTGAAGAACAATAAGAGATTACCGACTGAAGATTGGCCCGTACTCCTCCCTTGAGGGTTGGGTATGATTTCGTATTGTTTTCATGTCTTTGCATAAGCTTTGATACGTCATTTATTCATGCTTTAGATCACATTGCATCTTGATTTAGAGCATTTACATTATCATTTACAAGCAATTAGGGTTTACTTTCTAGGTTGCTCTAGTTTGCTTTCTTGCATTTTGGACCTTGCACACACAATACATTTTACAAAACAACTTGGCTATTCGTGGAGGTGGAAATCACCGAAGCGGGGGTTTGACTAAGGCAAAACCCTATATAGCCGCCCCTCCCCCTTTTCAGATATTATTGCAAGTTTCGGGATTCGGACGACGCCGCGGGACACAGATCCGGAGAGAGAAGGCTGAGGCAGAACCCTGTGTGAAATTGCAGCTCAAAAGACCAGGACAGGGGCGCTGGGCACCCTGGTCCCTGGGACAGAGGTGCTGGGCGCCCTGGTCCTCCGGACAGACAGCTTTCCGATGACTTTCCGACAGTGTTTCAGGGTGCAGAATAGTGGTTTCCGGTGCAGTTTTCAGGACAGTGGCGCCCGCGCCCCCGTCCTGAACATTTTCAGTCCGATTTCGACTCCGGGTACATATCTGCATTCTTATTTTATCCTTACACTTACAGCTGTTCATTGTTTAATCTCAATTCTGCAATCTTGTTATTAGTTCATACTTGCATTTTGAGATTAGGGTTTGAACTTGCATTACTTGATCTTACAATTTCAACAAGGGAATAGAAATCCTAATAGATATCCCGTGGCTCTCTCTTTCACCAAAAGAAGTAGCCAATTGTGCGATATCTCTAGGCTCTTTCGTATTCCGTAATGTGTGTCGAAAGGTAGGATTAGGGCATGATTAACCTAGTCTCGCTTTTTTCCCCTACACATTTTGGTGAACCCGACGTGAATCTATCATTGCTTCCTCTTGCATTGCATTTATTAGATCTAGATCTAGATTTAGTGTGTTTTCATTTCATTTCATTAAAAGAGAAAAAAAAAAAAAGAGAGAAAACTTGTGTTTCTTTGCATTGTGTGTTTAAATTTTATGCAATCTTTTGAAAATGTCAGATTTCTATTTGCAAAATGTTCATGCATTTGATGATTATTATGAGTATAGCCAAGATGAATTAGATGAAGCTTTAGATGAGTTTTTAAACCCTAAGGATCCTAAACCTTCATTTTACCAAAAACTCATAAACCTTGTTACTATGCCATTTAGGTGTGATGAGAAAGATAAGTCGAATGATTCCTCTCAAGGATACATTCCTATCCACTCTTCCCCTGAATCTAGTAACATGGTTGTTTTCAATAATCCCCTCTATGAGGAGATGTCTCCTTTTGAATCAAAAGACAAACCTTTTAATCGATATGATCATGCTTTGTTGGATGATGCTCTTGATGACTTTGTGGCTTTGTCGAAACCTTTAAACAAAAACAAGACTTCTAAATTGGTTAACATGATAAATTTGAATGAATATAACAAGCCTCTCATTGAAGTCCAAGGTGCTTATCCTTCCCCCACCTTTCAAATTCCTAAAACTCCTCTCCTTACTGTCCAAGGAAGGTATGATCATGATCCCTTTTGTACTCCGAATAAACCAATCATCACTGTACAAGGAAGAAAACCTATAAGTCCTTACAATTATGCTAAGCAAATAACTAGAGAGAGTTATCATGCGGTTGCCCATACCTATCATACCAGAAATAATAAGCAACCTAATCCTCCTCCTGTTATTCCAGTCTCTCTTCCTAATCCTCAACCAATTCTTCCTCAAGCTCCCCGTATTTCGCAAGTTATGGGTAAGGAATATGATCTCATAGAACAACTCAAAGCTACCCCTGCTAAGATATCCCTTTGGGATTTGATTCAAACTTCTTCCGCTTATCATGGAATGTTACAAGATGCCTTGAAATATTTGAATGTTCCTCCACCGAATACATCTAGTAATATAGCATCTTTTGTTAACTCCGTGATGAATCCTAAACCTCAAATTGTGTTTACGCAAGATGAGTTGCCTACTGGTGAATTCCAACAACAATATGATCCCTTGATGATTGTGGTTGTCATGAAAGACACTGCTATAAGACGAACACTAGTAGATAATGGCTCTGGCCTTAATGTGTGTAGCATCAATCTATTGCATAAGATGAATGTGGATACTTCTCTTATGGAGCCTGACTCTCGTTCCATTCGTGGCTTTGATAATGTGGCTAAGACTTCATTGGGTATCATCACCTTACCTCTCACAGTAGGACCTGTTACTTTGCCTACTCCTATCCATGTTATGCCGGGAAATTTAACATATAACTTGTTATTAGGGAGGCCTTGGATTCACAGCATGCAAGCTGTCCCCTCTACATTGCATAGACAAGTTAAATTCATTTATAACAATAAGACATATACTTTGATGGGAGATACTAATTTTCAAGCTTGTCTACAAACATCTAATTCCAAAGGAGATTCTTCTAAGCCATCCTCGTCTAGTGATGACTCTTTAAACAAGAAACCTATCGATGAGTCTTCGCTTTCCGATGATCAAAATCCTTTGGAGGAATCTGGAACTCTTGAAGAAAATCCTTCTCGACTTGAAACTACACATAAAAAGGATTTTGATCCTGAGAAGGAAGGATCTCGCAGGAGATGATTGGGGATCTCTTGATTTTAACCCTACCTTTGTAGGTGAATATAAGGTTCCTTCTAGAGAAATTAAAGTTGGAAAGAAGGAAGAAGCTGAAAATCATAAAGTTGAAAAGAAAGAAGAAGCTAAAAGTCAATCAACCTGACCTGAAGCTATGAGTAATAATTTTGTGGCCGCTTCTCAAACTTCTTCTCCTCACATCTATAATTATGAAGAGTTTGATTCTTTGTCTTATGAAAAACCACCTTCTCTTCCTGAAATGGCTGATCATTATGGTCGTGGTTTTCGCATTTTCGCTAAGCATGGGTATCATGGAAAAGGTTGTGGTGCTAATGAACAAGGGATAAGAGTTCCTCTAGAGACTAATTTTCAACATTATGCCTTTGGACTTGGTTATAATCCCTGCAGACGTACTAAAGCCTCTAAAAGACCATGCATTAGTGTTAATGCTATCTCTACATCTTTATCAATACAACACCCTGAGTATATTGATGAGGATTCTTCGGGTGATTGTGCTCTAGATATCTTCCCTACCGACGATGCTTTAGCTGAGTTCTTGGGAGCCTATGACACTCTTCCTCGTTATCATCACAATAGGGGACTCCCTTATTGTTTGAACACTGAAGCCTATTTTGGAAAAGAGATTGATAATGACGAGATTGTGAAAGAATTCCCTCAGTTAAAGGATACTCCTCAACAAAGTAATCTCCTCATAAGTGACACCACTGATATTAAGATGGATCCTTGCAATAAAGAGAAAGTCATTAAAATTGGAAAATGTTTGGATGAAGAGGAACAGAAACAATATGAAGAACTATTGCATGAATTCCCTGAGATCTTTGCTTGGGCATATTCTGACATGCCTGGCATAGATCCTAAGATTGTTACTCATAATATTGTCTTAGTTCCTGATGCTAAGCCCGTGAAACAAAAGATTCGAAAAATGAATCCTAAGATAGCTCTGCTTGTTAAAGCTGAGATTGAAAAATTATTGGAGGCTGGATTTATCCGCCCTATTGACTATTCCCCATGGATTTCAAACATTGTCGCTGTGGCTAAACCAGATAACAAAATAAGAATGTGTACCGACTTTCGGGATCTAAATAAGGCTTCTTTAAAAGATGATTTCCCTCTTCCAAACATTGACATGATAGTTGATTCTACGGCAGGACATGCCCTCTTATCCTTCAGGGATGGTTTTTCAGGCTACAATCAAATTTTCATTAACCCTCAAGATCAATTCAAAACCGCTTTTACCACTCCTTGGGGTACGTTTTGTTGGATAATGATGCCTTTTGCCGGTGCAACTTATCAGCGAGCGATGACCCTTATCTTTCATGATTATATGCATAAGATTTTAGAGGATTATGTTGATGATATTCTGGCCAAATCTTTTCTTCGCATGGATCATGTTAAAATTCTTCGACAAATTTTTGAAAGAATTCATAAATATCACATGTGCTTGAATCCCCGAAAATGTGTTTTTGGTGTGGATAGTGGAAAACTATTAGGATTTATAGTTTCGCATCGTGGGATTGAGGTGGATACTAAGAAAATAGATGCTATTGTTAACATGCCACCTCCTTGAAATGTATCTCAACTTAAAAGCTTACAAGGAAAGATTCAAGCCATTCGTAGGTTTGTGTCTCAGCTTGCGGATCGTACCTTTCCTTTTACTCAACTTCTTAAAAAGGATATCACTTTTCAGTGGAATGAGGATTGTCAGCAAGCATTTGAAGATTTAAAAGTGTATTTGGCTAGTCCTCCTATTCTTCAACCTGCTGAACCTTCTAAACCCTTTATCCTGTATACAGCTGCTTCTTCTCATGCTCTCACAGCATTGTTAGCACAACATGATAAAGATGGTAAGGAATGTCCAGTTTATTACATAAGTCGTACCTTACTCGATTATGAGACCCGATATTCTGCGATAGAAAGACAATGCTTGGCCTTGGTATTTGCGACTCAGAAATTGAGACATTATCTTTTAAATTCAGAAGTCCATGTCATGGTTAAGTTTGATCCTCTGAAACATCTTTTTTCTAAAACTGATTTATCAGGATGTCTAGCTAAGTGGGTTATGATGTTAACTGAATTTGACCTTAAATTTGTTTCACAAAGAGCAATTAAAGGACAAGCGTTGACCGATCACTTAGTTGAGGCCCCTTCACTTTTTTCATTCCCTAACCCTGAATCCTTTCCTGATGACTTCATTCTTTCTATAGAGAAAGATGAAACTTGGGAGTTATACTTTGATGGCTCTAAGTGTCGTACGGGATCGGGGGCAGGTGTTGTTCTGGTTTCTCCTACAAAGAAACCTATTCCCTTGTCATATCGTCTAAATTTCCTGTGTACCAATAACATTGCTGAGTATGAGGCTCTTATAGCAGGAATAAAAGCAGCCTTAGCTCTTAATATAAAACACATACATATCTATGGAGATTTGCAATTGATTATAAGACAAGTAACAGGAATATATCAAGCAAAACAGGACAAATTATCACAATATAAAGACCTAGCTATCTCTTTATTACAAAATTTCGATTCTTATACCATGGAACCTGTTCCTCGAAAAGATAATCGACATGCGGATGTGATGGCATGTGTGGCTTCTTTAGAGGACCCTATGGTCGATCTTAACTTCGTTATTCACAATCTTATTTCTCCAGCTATTGAAGATGATTCTAGCTTGGTAACATGTTGTGACTTTGTAGACTCAGATGAATCGTTCTCGCATATTGTAAGATATTTGACCGATGGTACCTTCCTTGATTTTGCTAATAGGAACACTAGGGCTAGAATCCGCAAGTTGTCTGCTAGATATATCATCCTTTCTAATGTCCTTTATCGAAGGGGTTATGATGGTCTTCTCCTTCGTTGTCTTAACAAGTCAGAAATCCCTATTGCCCTTGAAGAGGCACATTCGGGTGCCTGTGGGGGGTACTTTGGGGGTAAATCCCTGGTTCATAGGCTGCTTCGTATGGGATACTATTGGCAAACTATGCAGAAGGATTCCTTTTCATTTGTTAAAAAATGTCATCAATGTCAACAACACAATAACCTGATTCATGCTCCTGCCCAAGAACTCCGCTCTCAAGTAGCTTCTTGGCCCTTCTCCGCATGGGGTTTGGATCTTATTGGAAAAATCTCTCCTCCTTCATCTCAAGGACACACCTTCATTATAACTGCAATGGATTACTTTACGAAGTGGGTAGAAGCTATTCCTCTCCGCTCTACTACTGCTGAAGTGATTTGTCAATTTCTCCTAGAAAACATTATTTCTCGATTTGGGATACCTTCCACTATTATCTCAGATAATGGAACTTCGTTTAAGAACAAGGACGTGAAGAAATTCCTCGAGAAGTATCATATCAAACATCGATTTTCTACACCGTATTACCCTCAGTCAAATGGTCAAGCCGAATCATCCAATAAGATAATTGAGCAAATTCTTCGTAAAACCGTAAATAAGCATGGTAAGGATTGGAGTAACCAGCTAATCTACGCTCTTTGGGCCTACCGAACGAGTGTACGAATTGCTACGGGAACTACTCCTTATAATCTTGTTTATGGTGCTGACGCTATTATGCCCTTAGAGTTAGAAATTCCATCACTTAGGGTTTCTCTTAAAGGTATAATAGATGATGACTCTTATAGAGAACAATGACTTCAACAGATTGAGATGCTTGATGAACAGCGTATAAATGCTCTTGAGCATATCCAAGCGTATCACAAAACTCTACAGCGAAGCTATAATGATAAGGTTATTCAACGTTCCTTCTCAGTAGGTGATTTAGTCCTTTATGAGAATCAGCGCAATGTGAATGCCTTGCCAGCCGAAAAGGGAAAATTTAGTCCTAATTGGCTTGGACCATATATCGTTATTGAGGATTATGGATCAGGTGCTTACAAAATAGCGGATGTAGACGGTACGCCTCTTAAAGAACCTATCAATGCTATGCACTTGCGTAGATATTATGCTTAAATTCTTCATTTCTTATCTATCTTCAACATTGGATAATATGTTAGTGTTTCTTAATTAAAGCAAAATAGAATTAAATGTTATATTGTTTAATCTATATTGCTTCATTCCTGACAAGCGTTCCTTCTTACTTTATAGTTTGTCTTGAATTCATTTATGTAAATTGTGAAAGATTTACATTTCCATTATGCTAGCATATTATACAGTGTCTTTATGGGTGTTAAGTAGAATCGTATCATGTTGTGTTTAAGTTCAAAATTAAATCACATTAGTTATATGATTCTTAGACTTAATGCATATTTCTTCCTTATCATCAATATTGTACTTGATTAAATATTTTAATTAAGTCACACATGTATCAATTTAATCATGGAGCATTGAGAAATCAATCACATAGAAATTAAATTCTGAACATACATGTACATTTACCAAATGTATTAGATTTAATCAAAACAAAACATACATTGTTTTAAGCATTAGAGATAACACATTTGAGACAAAAGAGAAGCATGTATATATACATATATATGTGTGTGAATCGTATACAAACATAGGTCACTGTATATCCAAAATGTGACCTCCCCTACATCATACAATCATCTCCTATCTCTAGGGCTAGTGGCTGGAGAGTGTCGACTGGATGCTCCCTCCTGATCTGGCCGTGGAGGTGGACCCATGGGTGTATAGCGCGATACAGATCGTGAGTGACTCCGAGAGGAACTCCTACGATCCCTATCCATAAGGATTGCACGATAGGTGGTAGCTTCGGTCTGAGCCGCTACTAGGTCCCGCCGCACTTGCTGGAGGTCCTCTGATAGGACTCTCTCTCTCTGTCGCGCCTGCTGGAGGTCCTCTGATAGGACTCTCTCTCTCTGCCATGCCTGCTGGAGGTCCTCTGATAGGACTCTCTCTCTCTCCCTCCATATATCTACCTGTACTCGGAATGGGAAAAACAAATTCTCATGCCGACCTGCGTTCCCCTGAGGCCTATAGGCAATCTGTGAGGAACTGGGGATCTGTGCTATCATGGAAATGTCTGTCATTGCCTGCTGAATCAAGGAACGCCATTCCTGCACATTAGCTATGGCAGTAGAACAGATCTTTGTTAGTACCATTCTTTATCATCAAAACATTAATCAATCAATATAAACCTACTATACCTGGATCTCCCTCGCGCCAGTAGGGATCATGATATGGTAGTATCTGTGACTGAGAACTGCTAGGCTCCCCTCGCTCATATACTCTATCCACAATGGGTGTAGGTTGGACAGTACTGGTGACAGGTCTCCGTATCGCCTCCTGTTCCCCCTATTGGGGAATAAGAGGTGGATCCAGAGCTATGGTATCGTCTCCTGAATGGTGGGGAGCTGCATCTGACTCCTCCTCATCATCTCTATCCTCCTCCTCATCATCCTCATCATCCTCGTCCTCATCCGCGTCATCACCTACATCCTCCTCGTCCTCCTCTCTATCTGCATCCTCGTCCTCCTCCTCCTCGTCACTGGGCTGATCGCCTGTAGGTGGATCAGGATCTTCCGCCTCCTCATGATCCTCTCCCTCCTCTGACTCCTCTGACCTGGATCCCTCATCCTCGTCTCGGTCTCCATGTCTCCATGGGCCTGGATAGCCTGTCGGATGATCTGGTGGAAAGATAGGACCTAGATATGATCTCATGAGCCATGAAACATATCTGTGCTGTGCTCCAGGCTCTGCAGAATAGTCAGTGACTACATCCTAATCTGATCCCTCTAAGTCTGTCGTCTCGATATCATCTACCGTCGGTCTCGCTACTGCTCTAGGTCTGGGAAGGACCCGTGAGTGTCGAGTATAGATGGGCACATCGGCTGGAACACACTGCTCTAGTCCGAACTGCCTCCGTACTCGATCAAAGTAGAAAGGGACTATGATGTGTGCATATCGTCCTCGCAGTAGGCGGTTCCTCTGTAGACATGCTAACTGTCTCTCCATCCCATCCCATCTGTGCATCAGTAGGTAAGGTCTCCACACTATCACCTCGGATGTCAGTCTGTCAATAATCACTCTCCAATATAACAAATCTCCAAATCTCCACTCGCTGGTCAGTGGATAAGCGAACACCCTAGGTCGCTCGCTTGCTATACTCAGTGGAAAGCCGACGGGCCTGGTGCATGTGACGTGCTCTAAGATCCACACCTGCAGAAGTGTGCATGTCATCAAACTACAACCCTATCTGAATACATACTCCTCCAGGTCGTGATAGAGATGCGCAAGCATACTCCGACCCCAGGCATACACTCTCCTGTGTCTCTCCATCGCTCTGATACACCATGTGAGGCCCCCGTGCATGTGTGTCCCTCGCCCATTAGGGCAGATAGCTAGTGCTATGATGGCTATCATGAGGCATCTCAGAAGTGGTATCTCCCTTGTAGGATGTAAGAGCCAGCTGACCATGATACGGCCTCTCGTCTCGCTCGGCATGACTCTCCCTATGCAATACATCTGCTCCCTCTGATGATCCTCCACTACTCGATCAGTCGTGTATGTGACTGTCGCTCCTCTGATAGGAAGACGCAGTATATGGTACACATCCTCGAGTGTGACCGTCAGCTCTCCTACCGGAAGGTGAAAGGTAGAGGTGTCAGGATCCCATCTCTCCATCAGTGCCATCAGCATCGCAGGATGAAATCGAATGGCCGACATAAGAATCACGTACCACAATCCTACTATCGATAGGGTGTCTCTCTCTAACTGAGTCAGCCGTGGAATCTGATCTCGCAAAGTGCGAAGAATGTGTCCCGCTGTATGCTCTCTCATGTACGGGAGACCCTGCAAAATGAAAACATGACCGTAATCAGTACTCAATCATCGAAATCGCAAATGCAAACTGTCGTACATTGTATGCTCACCTTGTAACCCCTCGCCAGGCCCTGATTGGGGACCATGGCACCCTGATGGGGACCATGGCGCCCTGTCAGGGACCATGGCGCCCTGCAGGGACCATGGCGCCCTGTCAGGGACCATGGCGCCCTGCAGGGACCATGGCGCCCCTGTCAGGGACCATGGCGCCCTGGGGGGACCAGGGTGCCCCTCAGGGACCATGGCACCCTAGGTGGGCCCCGGTCGGCATTCAAGGTCTGCATTCGATCACGGAAAAGTCAAACATGCAAAAAATCAAAAGTCAAACGTTCAGTCAGCTCACCTCGTCTAGTGGCTCGTCGTCGATCACGGCCTGGCGCAGGATCTCGATCCTTGTGGGACGCTCCGGTCGTCATGAAGGCATGGTGATGGCTAGGTGGGCTCCGCTGCACTGAATAGTATCCTGAAATCGACAAAGTGACGAATACAAGTGTCACTTTCAGAGTATATACTCTCGTTTGTTTATTCTTACTTCTGGAAACCCTAATTTTTTTTTTTCCTTCTATCATTCATTTTATCATAACTTGAGTTTGGGAGATGCGATTTTCGAGCCGTTTGTTGCGTTGGAATCATACTTTCCTTCTCCTACTCTCGGGATGTTCCAAAAAGTGCTCTGATGAAGCCTATTTAGTGAACACTCCTCATCAACGCTCTCTTACACAATTTGTCACAAGTAAACATGCTACCCTGTTTCACCTCCCTAAATAAGCAAGTCGAAACAGGGGGGGGCATATAGCTACTCACAGATTTCATCACTTTCCCTAGTAAGCATTAGGTGATTTTGTGATCTAACGTTTGTTTTGTAGGGTGCGGTTCCTAACTGTGTACTGCAGATACCGCTGGGGGCTTCGTCCGATGACTTATGGATATATCCTTTTTCAAATAATGTTTACTTTTCTGTACTTTAGCTTGCATATGCACATAGTACTCATATGACCGCTAAAGTGGGGGCTAAATGTAGCATCGTAAATTATATGCACTCGCTAGGGTGGTACAATTTTGCACCTAGTTTAGCACCCGCCTTAGTGCATTTTGCATTCTGCATTGCATTTCTCCTTAAGCACTTAATTAATCAAAATAATTAGGTCTAAGGCCCTATTTCATCATTTTCTACATCATAAAGTTGGGCCCTTTCACTAAAGCGTGCCCTTCGCATTTTATTCTTCCAATACACCACTTAATCAAAAACCCTAATTAAGTCCTATTTCGAACTTGGGGGGGTTGGTTTCGGGGTCTAAACATCTCGAAATCACCTGTAACTTTGGGATTCTCTCTAAAATCGTCATATCTGACGGCCCTGAAAATTTGGTGAAAAGTTGTCGGGACCATGGCACCCGTGCAACATGGTCCCGGACATTTTTCCCGAAATTTTGGGAGCACGATCCAATCATAAAATAAAGCTTAACCCCAAGAAATTGGTAGGATATTCAATCTCTAGGTCGGCCAAAATATGAATTTACGACCTAGGGTTTCATACATAAGAGCTCTCTTTTCTCATTTGAAGGGATCAGATTTTTGTTTTCAGGAACTTCATATGCAGCGAAAGAGCAGATCTTTGAGGACTTCAACAACACTCAACATCATTTTATCAAGCATCTATCAAATTCATTCATCCACTTAGGGCTTGGAAGACATTGAAGAACAATAAGAGATTACCGACTGAAGATTGGCTCGTACTCCTCCCTCGAGGGTTGGGTATGATTTCGTATTGTTTTCATGTCTTTGCATAAGCTTTGATACGTCATTTATTCATGCTTTAGATCACATTGCATCTTGATTTAGAGCATTTACATTATCATTTACAAGCAATTAGGGTTTACTTTCTAGGTTGCTCTAGTTTGCTTTCTTGCATTTTGGACCTTGCACACACAATACATTTTACAAAACAACTTGGCTATTCGTGGAGGTGGAAATCAACGAAGCGGGGGTTTGACTAAGGCAAAACCCTATATAGCCGCCCCTCCCCCTTTTCAGATATTATTGCAAGTTTCGGGATTCGGATGACGCCGCGGGACACAGATCCGGAGAGAGAAGGCTGAGGCAGAACCCTGTGTGAAATTGCAGCTCAGAAGACCAGGACAGGGGCGCTGGGCGCCTTGGTCCTACCAGGACAGGGGCGCTGGGCGCCCTGGTCCCTGGGACAGAGGCGCTGGGCGCCCTGGTCCTCCGGACAGACAGCTTTCCGATGACTTTCCGACAGTGTTTCAGGGTGCAGAACAGTGGTTTCCGGTGCAGTTTTCAGGACAGTGGCGCCCGCGCCCCCGTCTCGAACATTTTCAGTCCGATTTCGACTCTGGGTACATATCTGCATTCTTATTTTATCCTTACACTTACAGCTGTTCATTGTTTAATCTCAATTCTGCAATCTTGTTATTAGTTCATACTTGCATTTTGAGATTAGGGTTTGAACTTGCATTACTTGATCTTACAATTTCAACAAGGGAATAGAAATCCTAATAGATATCCCGTGGCTCTCTCTTTCACCAAAAGAAGTAGCCAATTGTGTGATATCTCTAGGCTCTTTCGTATTCCGTAATGTGTGTCGAAAGGTAGGATTAGGGCATGATTAACCTAGTCTCGCTTTTTTCCCCTACACACCTGTATAAGACCCGATCAAAAGGTTTGGTTTTAGGAAAGATACATCCTGTATAAGACATGAGATAATGGATTAGATGAAATGGATTGATAAGATTTTTTGGATTTGAGATCAAGTCTGGTTTCAGGAATGAAACCTACTATATAAGACAAAGATGATCAAAGCATCTAGTTTCAGAAATGATATATAATATATTAGACATGATGAAAACACTTGGTTTCAGGAAAGATACATCTTGTATAAGATATGATAGATGAGAGTTGGGTAAATGATGAAGATATGAAAGTGAAGAAAGATTCCATGATGATGCGATAGATATGAATGTGAGGGATTCAATGATGAATGTGACTAGATGATGATGATGAGATGTATCTGGAAAATGAGATGTAAATGATAATGATAATGATATGAGATGTATCTTGAAAGATTAATATGATATGCAACTTTAAAATGATATGCAACTAAATGCAAGATTAAGATGATATGCAACTTTTAAATAATATGCAACTAAATGATCACTTTAATTTTGTCGTTGTCATTCCCGTTTAGTCACTTGTTTGTGCTCTTTTTGTCATCATTGAGCTTTTGATATGTTGAAATTTTATACAAACATCATGGTATAATTGGACCATAATAGCCTGAGTATAACTTACGTGGATTTGATATTGCAAGCTAACACAAGTGTCGAGGTATAATTGAACCAAGATGACCTGAGTGTTGCTTGCATAAAATAGACAAGAGTTAACCATTTGTATGTGCAAAGTGGAAAATATCTTCAATGATATGTTTCCAATCATGTCTCGAGACAAATTTGCACTGTATGAATGATCACCTCACAGACAAAAAACCAAAGAAAATATTATTCCTTTGTCGCTTTTCTAGCTCAGTGCATCCTTGAGTTGCTCAGGAGATCTAATGATTCAGAAATCAAGATACAAAATAGTCAAAACTTCTTGCTAAAATGTAAACAAATCATAATGCAAAAAATCATCTATCATGTGTGTGTGAAACTTGTAGTTGGAGAATGATCCTATTTTCAAGCTTGATAAGCAGTTTTGACATTGGTTCTTTAGTATGCTTAGATCCTTGTTTGTTGTTGTCGAAATGATAAAGTGAGAGGAATGTCGCCCCTAGTAATAGATATTTATCGATGTATATATTCACGTTGATCACCAAGCCATGGTGGGATATGATATGGATAACTATTTTTGGATAATCAAGGACAGTGACTACACTAAGTATGTCGGGATAATGTTGTGTGTACAAGTGTTCGGTGATGGCTATTGGCTTAGACCAGATGGATCAAAGATATGATGAGTACTAATAGATAGAGGTGTTGTTATCTCACAGATAGTGCCTATTTCCAAGTTTGCACTACTTGTTTTTTATTGCACTCTTTGATATGTTTTTCATATTATTATTTTTTTTTTGTATTTTTCTAATTTTTTATTTTTTTGCTTTTTTTGCTTGATCCGTGCATTGGAGGACTCAAGTGTAGAAATTATTCAGATGGATGCTATTGGTTGGTTCATCAAGAATGTCCCCTTCTGAAGTTGACAACTGATATGCTCTTGATCCATAGGATGATAAGATCTTGGAATTGTGTGACCCTCTGGAGTGATGAAAAGGATGTCGGCACCTGATCCATGTTGTGTATAGGATCCATCAAAGTACAAGGTCCACTTCTTGGGTGTGACAATGAGTACATCCATGTCTAGAAATTCCACCTATAGTGGTTGTTGGTCTGGTAGAGGTGCTTTTGCCAGTTGATCTGCAATTACCTATCCTTTGATAGCCTGACATTCTATGTACTAGACATCAAACTCACTGAGAATCATGACCCACTTAGCCAATCATCCTGCAAGAGATACCTTGCTAAGTAAATGCTTGATAGGATCAATTTTTTCTACCAACTTGATTGTATGGGCTAGCATATAGTGGCAAAACTTTTGAGAGGCGAAAACCACTGCTAAGCAAGCCTTCTCAATGAATATATAGTTTAGTTCATATCAATTCAAAGTTCTGCTGATGTAATTAATAGCCCATTCTTTGCCTTATGGATCTTCTTGTGCTAGCAGTGCTCCCAATGATCCTTATTTTGTTGATATATATAGAATGAGGGGCTTTCCTGCTATCGGTGGTACCAAAACTCACAGATTCATTAGATATTGTTTGAGCTGGTGAAATGATTCCGCACACTTGTCTTCCCATCTAAAAGGTATATTCTTCTGAAGCAAATGTTTGAATGGGAGACATTTATCTTCTAGTTGAGCTATAAATCATCTAATGGATTGTAGCCATCCCTGCAGAGATCTGAGTTGCCTAATGTTCTTGGGAGGTGGCATTTCCATGATAGCCTGTACCTTTGCTAGATCTACTTCAATGCCCTTTTCTGACACAATGTAGCCTAACAGTTTGCCTGATGTGACCCCAAAGACACACTTCTTAGGGTTTAGTCTGACCTTGAATTGCTCCAATCTTTGAAAGACTTTATCTAGTATGCCTAGATGTTCTTCTCAGGTGAATGATTTAGCCAGCAAATCATCCACATAGTCCTCCATGAAGGTATGCATCATATCATGGAAGATTGTTGTCATGGCTCTTTGATAAATTGCCCCAACATTTTTCAAGCCGAAAGGCATGACATTCCAACAATAAATTCCCCACGGATAGGTGAATGCGGTTTTATCTTGATCCTCTAGGGCTATCTTGATTTGATTATAGCTAGAGAAGCCATCCATTAATGATAAAATTGTATGGCCTACTGTTAGATCCACAATTATATCAATGCTTGGCAAAGGAAATTCATCCTTTGGACATGCTTTGTTGACGTCTCTAAAATCTGTGCATATTCTGATGCTCCTGTCAGGTTTTGAAACTAGTATAATGTTTGAGATCCATTCAGCATAGTCTATAGGTCAAATGAATCCGACATCTAATAACTTCTCTAGTTTTGCTTTGACCAATAATGCCACATGTGGATTCATCTTTCTTAATTTCTTCTTGACCGGCTTAGCTCCTAGAGTGGTGGATAATTGATGAATGATCAGGTTCAGATCTATTCCGGGCATGTCAGCATAAGACCAAGCAAAATTGATTTGCTTTTCCTTGAAGAATTTGATAAAATCTAGTTGTTCCTCTTATGTGAGTGATTCTTCTAGATGTATGGTTCTCACTTTTACTTCAATACCAATTTTTATTGATTGAGTTGGCTCAATCAATATTGGTGACCTTTCTTGGTAATGTCCAAGAAGAGTGTCAATTCTCCCATCTTTAGGTGCCTCAAAAAGGTTTTCACCCACAGATGCGTCCTTTATTTTTACTTTTTTTGTGATCTAATACTGCCATTGACTAGTTTTCACTATTAGATCCCTTGTTTATCTCATTTTTGCAACTAAGAGACTTGGCACTCCCTTGATTGTAGATATCGTTATTTTGTTCATTGGTAGAGCATGTTTCCGGGTTGACTAAACATAGGTATTGGACAATGGATTCATCATCTGGGAATATTGGTATATCATGATGTTCAGGTTCTTCCCAGTCTATGAGATCAGGATATATGAGAAGTAAGGAGTCATTTGGTGGGTTAAGATTAGTTGTGGTAAGTGTCATGCTAGAGTCATCATTATAATTGTTTGGGATACTAGTGAGGTCTATGACATTGTCAAGGTCTTCGATGGTATTATCTTTGATGTTGCTTTGTTTGTATTGTCGCTGCTCATTCTCACTAGCCTCATAGATATGTCGTGGTCCAAATTCAAGTAGTCAAGATTCTAAGTCTTGTCCCCCTGGAGAAAGGGATGTGTATGAGTGGATGGTATCAACCTAAATATCCTTAGTAACATCTGAACAACTACCCCACTCATATTCATTAGAATAGGGTTCAAAATTACTGTCCCAGATCATCTCATTACTTCTGACAGGTATGTTGTATGGTGAGAAAAGATCTCTGACAATTGCCAGCAATGTTGTCACCTTTTCTGATTCGAAATCAGAGCTTTCTTGCACTCTTTGAATTTATTCATACATTGTTTCCCTTTGGTGAGTAGTAATTTCTTTGGGTGGTGGCTCCACCTTGGTTTGATCAGGTTCTTGCACATGATGAACTTTCTTATAAGAAGCTTCCTCCCTTTGAATGGTCATTTCTTCTTGTCATTTCTTGTTTTCTTGATGTTCTTTCTCTTTCCTTGTCATTTCTATTGCTTGGTGTAGTGCTTCTTGCCATGAGTCTTCATTATATTTTTTCTTTTCTCTCCACTGAGGTTTTTGCAGGTGATATTGTTTCTCCTTAGGCAACACATGTTGTCCATACCCAAGTCTTGTTTTGTCTCTTGCAAATTGTGAAGGAGGTTGTAAGGATTCTATAATGCCTTCTTGGTGCTTGCCAATAGGTCCTTTGCTGTTGTATCCCATCTGTTGCATGATCTGGAACCCATTTCCATACTATTTTGCTGGTACTGCCACTTATATGGTAGTAGCTCTGACTTCTTCTTCATCCTTGTATAGCCAATTAAGTATGTCTTTCTCTTCTAATTTATTGGCCAGTGTGCCCAACTAGATAAATTTACCATCAAACTTGGTGATGGGTTGTGTTGCCTAAAGTGTTGTTGTGGAAGGTTGTCCGTAAGTTTTTGGTGATGTTGACAATTTAGATAGACATAAGGCTTCAAAAGGATACTCCCCCATGCCTTGGTCCTTGATTTTCATCTTTTGTTTAAAGTCTATGGATAGAGATTTGAGTTCTTCTTGATGATGATTGGATGTTGAGGAAGCTTGGGCCTCCTTGTTGTGTAGAACTAGGCTATCTTGAGCTTCCCCCATAGCATTGCAATACTGAAAGGGGTTATTATCTGTAGATATGGAAATTTCCTATCCATTGTAAGGGAACTTGATACATTGATGGTATGTTGAAGGTGTCGCTTATATTTCATGGATCCACGGACGACCCAATAGTATATTGTATGTCAAGTCTATGTCCAAGACTTGGCACATGGTGTCTTTTTGTACAAAACTTACCTTAGTAGGCAGTATTATTGTTCCTTTGGATGACCTCTCTTCATCATCATAGGTTTTGATGGTGATCTTCTTTTTTGGATTAATAGACTTCTTAGAGAATCCCAATGAGCGAATAAGCTTTAGAGTACAGATATTAAGACCAACTCCTCCATCTATTAACACTCTTTTTACTCTATGTTTATAGACTAAGACTTCAATATGGAGTGGGGTGTTATGCGGATGATTCAAGGATACATCATTGTGTTCAGAAAAGGATATGTTATGCAGCCTTGTCATATGAGCCACCATGGCTTGGAATTGATCAATGTCCAGATCATTTGGAAAATTTGTTTCAATAAGTGCTTTTTCCAAGATATCTTTGTGTTTTGGTGAGATTTTGAGTAACTCAAGTATGGATATATGAGCGGGAGTTCTTCGTAGTTGATCAACTAAATTATATTGAGTCTTGGGGAGAGTTGTGGATGTTGATGTGTTCCCTTTCAAAACATATTTTTGGGCTCTGGTTGTTACATTTATCGATGCATGTTCTTGTTTATCCTTGATTCTTATGACATATACTTGATTGTCATATGTCGATATGTGATTGATGATGTTCTCTTATAGGTTATTTATATGAGATCTTTTGGTATTGTTTGATGTTGAAGCTCCTCCCTTGTCATAATTTGGAAGAGGATTTTTGAAGGCTTCATGGTCACCATTCGTTTTGTGATCATCAACTGTTAAATCACCCCTGTCTATCATGTTTCAAACTATGTTCTTTAGCCACATACAATCATTTGTGTTATGTCCTTTGTTTCGATGACAATCACAGTAATATGATTCATTCCACCAAGGTGGCTTGACCTAGGGTTGAAAGTTGTTCGTGGCTGGCAATATGATGATCTTATTCGCCAAGAGTTCTCAAAATGCTGATTTTAAGGTTTTTCCTAATGGCGTGTAGATGCATTGATATGGGAAAGTATTGGTGTTGCCTCTCTAGTTTGTGTTGTTCCCTTAGTTAGTGTTGTTGCCTTGGTTAGTGGTGTTTCCTTGATGATATTTGTTGGTGTTTGATGTTGAAGTTCCTTGATTGGTATTTTGTGGATAAGTGTTAGTGCCTTGATTAACAATTTTTAGATCATTATGGGATGGTGGGTTGCCTGATAAAGTCAACATTGGTTGTTTAGACTTCACATTGTTGGCATAAACTACCCCATCATTGACAATGTTTTTATTCCTTGTCCAAAATTTGGATTTGTCCAAAGTGTTGTTATTGTTTTGATTGTTAAAGGTGCTAGTATTTGATGAACTCACACCCTCTTTAAATAACTTCAATGTTCCTTTCATGATGCAAGCTTCCTCCACTTAGATTCTGTTTTCTATCAATTTTTCAAAAGATGGTATGCATTGGAGTTTGAGTTAATAACTCATCTCACTATTTATATTATCGATGAATATTTCCATCTTTTCCTTTTCAAGAACATCTCGAGGATATCTTGAAACCATGTGTCTCCATCATTGCAAAAATACCATGAATGTTTCATTGCTTTTTTGTTTTGTGTTGCATACATCCAGCATGGTGATTATGTGTTGAATGTTATAGGATTATTGTGTTATGAATTTTTTTTCCAACTCATCAAATGATCTGATGGGAGGTGTAAGTTTAGACAACCACTCCATTGTTTTCCCTCCCAAACTTCTGGGGAATAATCTCATTAAGTAAGTGTCATCATGAGAAAGCTCTAGGCTCATGGTACAAAATTCCTGAACATGATCATGAGGTTCACTTTTACCATCGTATTTGTCATACTTTGGTATATCTAAATTTGGGGGAAAAGGTACCATGTTCAATCTCCTATCAAAAGGATAAGGAAAATTTTTGTCTAAGGAGTATCGTATTGTAATTCCTTGTTGTATGTCATGCATTTGTCTTTGCAGTGTTAGGAGTTGTTGTGCAAGAGAAGCCATGGGTGCATTTTTCCTCTGAGGGGGAGCTTCCCCTCATTCGTTAAGATTGTCCCGATTGCGGGCATGGTCTTGTTCATGGGTGTTTTCTTGTTCATGAGTGTGATCTTGGTTGTGTATATTTTCCAAATAATGTGTCTCTTCTTCTCTTCATTGTTCTTGATAGGCATAGTTTCTTGACCTTGTTCTTTAAATTCTCTCATCTATATTCCTCAAGTTTTCTATATCAAAATCTTCAGGAATGTTGACTCCTTTTCTAGTTAGCATGAGTAGATATTTTTCCTTGTCTGCTTCTATAAGTCTTTCCATGAGTTTTTGGAAAGATGTGTTTTCTTGACATTCTTGGAGAAGTTCTTTGGTGATCTCTGTTTCTCCCATATTTACATACTCATCAAAAGGATTGGACAATCTACGACCCATACTCGATTCTGGCTATGATTCCTTCTTCTTATTTCTCTGAGATCGAGTGGCAACGAGCATTAATATATTTCTATCATGATGAATTCTTCTTCTTCTATTGGAGTTCTTAGTGTGGTTGTTGGCTCAGGTCGAGCTTCGTTATAAGTGATAAGGAACTTTGGTAACAAAGTGGGGTTAATCCATCCTCCATGATTTAAGCGTTGGTTAAATGTTACTATCTGAATGTAAGCCCTACTTCTCAAAGGCTCCTTGTCAAAATCGTTTGTTTTTCCTTCGATATACAAACGCATATGATGCAATAATGCGTGATGTGATGCAAAGAGTTGACGATTGATATAGAGAAATTTATTCCTTTTAACAAGTGTCTTAGAACTAGGTTGTCTCTTCTTCAACTTAGTCTTTTGATGAAGACTTTTTCTTCTCAAAATATGAGGAGTGGTCATACATGAATGATCAAAGGTTGATTTTGATGTTGATGTTTGATGTTCGATACTTCATTTGAAAACTCAAGTTTGTTGTATCAAGTAGAGGTTTAGTTTGATTCACCTCCGACAAAGTGTGTCAAATGATATGGATAAAGTCTCCCAATATGGAAAGTTTATTTGACAACTTAAGGAACAAACTAGGTATTTGTTTTGATAGGATCTACTAGATGGTGAAATTTTGATCACTGTTCTGATACTCCTTAATTTTGTTGGATGAAGTCTGATCTTAAGCTAGTGAATGCTTTGAAAAACTCGTTCTAAGAGTGCCTTGTTGGATTTGGAAATTTTCTCACTGATGATTGGATTTGAAGTTTTGTTGCTGGATTGGCTGAAGGACCCAAAAGAGTATTTGAAAATATTGATTAAATTTTCCCAAAGGGACTGATTTGCTCTTTGTTTTCCCTAATATTGATCATGCGCTAAAGATAGTTCTCGAAGTGCTATAGAATGTTCACTATGTACTAAGTTTTCTCTCTTACACGCTATTTCAAACTATTTGATAATGAATTGGTTGGATGGGTTATGTGCTAATATGTCCTGGTTACATGCTAATTTTTATATGAAAGTGCTATAATATATCTTGAATGCGCTAGGTTGATGCTTGAATGCATTATAATGATGTTGATAAGCACTACCTAAAATTTTACCAGTATGATACTGATTATGTGCTACGTTGAGTGATGAAAGCACTAAGTTTTGGTGCAGAAGTGCTACTGAATGTTTGCGATGTGCTAAGATGTTTCTCCTATACACTATCTTGATTTTTTTGTTTGATACTTTTGTTGTGATGTTGAAAAGTAACACTTGTGATTTGATGGATGATTTTCTGAAAATGACTTGAAAACATGGCATATAGAAGAGATAACAATTTTGTTTATTCTAAACAAGTAGTGTATGTTCTTTTGAGGATGTTTTCAAATCCCCAATGTTTTCACTGGTTTGGATTACAAAAAGATAGATCAAGCAGACTCTTTATTCAAGGGTCATCAACAATATCATAGCCCACTAGTCTCGATACTCCATTAGCTCAAATAGCCTTATCACCCCCTAGGGGGCGATTTTTTTTTGCCTTTTGCCATAAATTAACCCAAAGTGAATTGCTTCACATTTGAGTAGTTATCTTGGGAGATATATCGTAAGTGATCTTGGGGGCAGATTCTTCCCCACCCTTGCACTAGGATATTGCCAATATTTGGCGACTAACTCAGTTCAAAGTTTCTAATGCTAAGGTTTTTAATCAGGCTTTCATTCAATCTTCAGTGATAAACTCTCCCATGAGGCTTCCCAACCTTTAGAACAAAGGCTTTACGTATCTTAAAGATACTAGGGGAAGACTAATCACTGAGAAAAACCATTGAAGGCAAATTTTGTCAGCCTCCACATTTGATTATAGTGGGTTGGAACGCTTGGCAATAAAGTCATTTCCCACTTAGGTCCCCTCTCACCGGCCATTAATGGCGCCCTAAGGGCAACTCGGAAAGGAAGGCCTTCTAAAGGATTTAATTGGTTGAAGTAAAATAAAGCATAAGAGTGGTTTGGATTTTTGGTCACCCAATTAAGGGGAGAGCATATACCTTCCACTTTTGAGACAAGGTAGACAATTTTCTTTTTAACTTCAAGGCAATGATTTGCTAAGATTTATTTGGAGATGTTGCTCCAACAAACATGGTGTTCTTTTTAGCCTTTCATAGTAAAATGTTTGTTTCAAAAACTTTGGAAAATAAACCTGGTCAACAAAATAGAATTGTGTATTTGGTCAACAAAATGAAAATCATGCAACCAATCATCAATGAAGTTCTTTTTACTTTGTACCAAAATGAAAGTGAGATCCTTTTTAACTTCGCAAAAATAAAGCTTTGTTTGTAGTTCTTTTTAACCCTTTTGCAAATAGAAAGTGAGGCCTTGTTTTAAACACCAAAGAAATGATGAGGTTCTTTTTAGTTTGCACCAAAAGAAAGTGAGATCCTTTTTAACTTTGCAAAATAAAGGTTTGTTTGTAGTTCTTTTTAATCTTTTGCAAAAATAAAAGTGAGGTCTTGTTTTAAGCACTAAAAGAAATGATGAGGTTCTTTTTAACCAACGGGAAATGAATTCTCTTAAACCAACTTGAAAAAGATAGGAATAAAAACAATCAAATGTCTAAATCTAAATCCTCCCATCTGCAAGAAATGATTAGTAACCTGCAACAAAAGAAATTTAGTGAAAAATTAAGACCTTAGGTGAGATTATACAAGCCTAATTTTTTGACTCTGTTACAAATTATCCCTTCTTTGTGCTAGAGTCACGCACTAAAATTCTGCATAGATGTGCTACAAAAAGGTACAAAAGCGCTAAAGTATGACTCCTAAGTGCTACGCTGATTTCCTAATACGCTAAAATGATACTTGATGTGCAAGAAAGAAACAAAAAGTGTTATGTGCTAAAAGTAAGCTCCAAAGCGCTACAAACAGGCTCCTATTTGCTAAACAGTGTGATGAAGGCGCTACTGTTTGCCATAGATGCGCTAAAGTATACTCCAAACACACTAAAAGGGTATTTCGGTGTGCTTGTAATCCTTGTTTCGCACAAAAAATGATGTTATTTATGGGGATGAGCCCCACAGTGGGCGTCAGAAATGTATGTGTGGAGATGTGGTGATGAAAATGAATAACTCAAATCCAGAATACCCACACATCAATGAGACTCTTGGTGTAAGTATATGAATTGATTCAATCAAATCAATTCAACTTCCCAAGGGGTGTCCCATTGTTCTCTATCTCACAGGATCCCTAAAGTCAATGTTTTTCTCTTAGATCGCTGAGAAAAGTGACTTAGGAATGACAACTCCAAGAACGAGTGATGTTTGATTAATATGCATGAATGCAATCTAAGATGTATGATATTGAAAATATGATGATTAAGCTAGCATAAAGATGATGATATGATAAAATATTAGCAAATTATCCTAGCAACTGATCTACTATCGTAGCATGAATATTCTATTATATATTTAAATGCTTCTAATGTTTATTGTGATTATTTAACAAAGAGAGTCTAAATCTTTAGTAATTTAGGCTATAATGTAGATGCATGAAAACTTGGAGATTATGAAAATGAGGAATGAGAGCTCTATTTATAGGGAAAATAGGGCAATGGATAGTCAAGATTGAATAATCTTAACAAGGGCTGGGATTGAAAGTTAATCAATCCATGTTTACAATTCTCACCAATGAAATGGTGACAATTGTCAATAAGAGGTTGCTTGAGAAAATATGTAAGAAGCATTAAGTGTCTGAGAAGACATGAAGGTTACCATAGGAGGTAAGGGTTAAGGTTAGGTTAAGGTTATCCAATGGATAAAGCTTTTACCCAAGGGGTAAATTCTTATACAAGGGTTAATAGGACAACCAAGGTTAAAGCCATGAATGCTTGATGAGACCCTTGGGTTAGATGAAGGTTAAGTTAGAGAGAAAGTCTCTAAACATGCAAGAAGGTTGAGCTAACCATTAATGGTTAGGAAGACTTTTAGGGTTAGTTGGTTGAAGACATAAAGCCTTTAATGCATTTCAAAGACTTTGGAGGCTTTGAGAAGTGACTTCTCTTTGCTTAGGAATGTGACAATCATTAGGAGATGAATTAGGATAAATTGGAAGTGATTAGAAACATCCAGAAGGGGTTTAGGAGGCAAGTGGGAGATGTAGAAAAATGCAAGTGGATGGAGGAGGATTTTAATTAAAATAAAACTACTTTATTTCAACAAAATAGATGCAACTTGCATAAATACAAGTGGGGGACTTAATAAATAAATGAGATTTCTTTTTTACAAGGATCAATTTAATTAAATGTAAATTTAGTTAAAAAGGGAGAAAGGGGGATTAATTAAATAAAGTGATTTATTTAATTAAAAGTTAGAAAAGACTTAGGTGAATTTAATTAAATAAATTGAGTAATTCATTTAATCAAATAGATAAAAATGAAGAAATTAATTAAATAGAATTTAATTAATAGGAGGAATGGGGTTAAAATGAATATTTAATATTAATTTAGGAAAGTGGTCATATTTATATGTCTATAGTAGCTATAAGGAACAAATGCCACTAACCCCTTCAGTGAAATGCAATGCCCACGCGGGCTGGTGGGAATAATGGGGATTATTGAAAAATTTTATGTCACGAGAAGATGAAACAAAAGGAAGTAGTGTTGTAGGGAAAGTGGTGGTGATTCAATGCATTCTTCCCACTATCCCGCGGCGACAAAAGGGTTAATAGCAAGGGATTCCTTTGCAAGAAAAGGATAGAGTATTAATTCTCATGTGGTCTGCTGAGAACAAAGGCGACCAAAAGAAGTTCATGCCCCATAGGGTTCAGATACGAATGAGAAATATGGTGCGGGAAATGGATGGTTAAGGAATTCAATACTCCCCACCACCCTGCAATGACAAAGACAAGAAGATAGAAGCCGAAGAAGATTCAAGTCAAACAAGATAGCTTGCGGGATAATTACAAATGTATGAAAAATAGACATATGTTACCCTACAAGGGTAAAATAAGTTTGTGAAGTGTGATGCGGGGTAAGAGGGATGGAAGGGGATAGCTGTCTCTACTATCCCGCACCAGTAGAATGCGGTACAAGAGACAAAGAAAGATGCATTCTTTTGGAATGAAGAGATGTCCAATGTGGGCCAACAAGATGTGTAGTGATAATGAAAATAAGTTTTCCTTGTAGGAGAGTAACTTGTCTCTGACAGGTAATATGGGGTAATTGGAAAGAAAGAACATTGTCCCTCTTGTTGTCCTACGGGAAGAAGACTAGAGAGACAATAAACTCTGAAATCTTTAGAATTTTCAAAGGTGGCCAAAGGAGATTTATTATGCACCATGTCAGCAATAAAAGGACAATTAGGAGGTGATCTCAATCATTCATCCATGCAATCAACAACTGAATTCAAATTGCAAGCCACCAACCCGAGATGTCATGCATGTATGAATTAATGACGATCAATGTATTTGCCATAAAAGTGAAATTCAAGGGTCATTTACAAGCACACAAAATCCATAGAGAAACCAGAGCAATTTCCAGGCGATCAAAGAGAAAACCAGTGCAACCAAAGCAACCAAATTGCACCCTAAACTAGTAAGTAAATGATAAAACCATACATTTTCATTTTGAAAAGGTTGTGTCTTGAATTGTCTAAGGGTTTTTTTTAGGAAACAATTGTGTTAATTTCCCTAGTTGTGAGAGTTTCCTGTCTAAAAAGAGGAAGGCTCCTACAAAGAAGACAACATCCAAAGCCTCTAATAAAACACAACAACCTCTGTAGAAGGGGAGAAAACTTGCGCTCAATCTGAGCAATCTGCAAAGCCTTCAGTTCTAGTGGCCCCAACAAAGACATCAGAAGAAATTGGAGAAAGTAGAGGAACAATTGGAGGAAATGGAATAAAGGAAGAAAAGAGAGGGAAGGAGCCTCCATCAGGATCTCTTAGAATTATTTTGGGGCTCTACAATGCAGGAGGGCATGAAGGCTACATTTGGAGGTAATGAGTCGGGATGAAGAGCTGCCCACACTAATGACAGGAGGTGGGACATATTTAACAACTTCTATGGAAACAAGGATAAATCTATCCCAGTCTCAAACCCATGGAGACTGAATCTATGGAAATTGGTGGTCCCTAATGTTTTTGTGGAGCCAATGTTGATTAGAGAATTGGCCAAAAACTATCATTATCAAAGTATGAAAGTGAAAACAACTATAGGCCATGACTTGGTGGATGTGTCAAAGGAGGCTATCATCGAGTGTTTTGATCTAGATAGAAGTGCTCTTAGGAGAATAAACAAGGATAGGTTGAGAAAGGAATTTTATGCTAAGAACTTCTACAGGAAGAAGATTTTTCACCTCTTTTTAAGAAAATTGTATAAAGGACGAAAGAGCTACCTTGTGAACATGGAGATGGAGCCCCTTGACCTTACTCTTTTTGAAGACTATTTTACAAAAACTTATTATGCCCTTTGTCAAGTTTTCAGAGAAGATTGTAGATTAACAGTTATGCCAGTGGACTATATGATGATGGTCATAAGAATCCAGCATGCTGATTATAGTGAACTATATGATTTTATTGAGATTATTCAAGACAATGTGCATGAAGGCTTGATAAAAGAAAGGAACCTCAAGGAAGGATTGAAATTTAAACATTATTCATTGTTGTGCTATTTAATTATTTATCATAATAGACTTGGATGGGAAGATTCCTTCAAAGTAAACCGCCAAATATACATAGAAGTTGGCCAGTACAGAGGTGGACCAAAACATGGGAAAAGGGGTCCAAATATTCAAATTATTGTAGATTCTTTGATTGTTTTATTATGAGAATTCTGATGATGATGGGATTTAAATTAACTAGGCTCCCAAGGGATATTATTAAAATTGTAAGGGTCAAGAGTGCTATGGTTGAAGGAATAGAGTATCCTGAGGGTGCCTTCAACCATAATTTTGGGGATTTGTTCTTCTATTCCAATTGTAAATTAATAAGGGTGTATGGATGCAATCAAGCACCACATATATGATAGTTTCACCTAGGCTTTCATTCATTGACTTTATTTGGTAGATGTTGTGGTCAGAGAAAGAGCAAATAAGAACCGAAAGGAATGGACAACATCTTCCCCAGATGGTGAGATATAATGAATTCAATGTAGGGTGTGACACCCTGGATAAAGTGCAGGAATTCGTTGTGAATAATTACAGGCTCAAGGTGGGTCAAGCAAGGCATTATGACCCTGCAGGCTACATAAATGATGTTAGAACAAATAAGTTGAGGGTGAGGGGCTTCACCCACCATTTTGATGAAAATGAAGACCTAATCATAAATGCTTATCCCTCTGAAGCCTTGAAGAGAAGAAGGAAAGGGAATTATTTGAGAAAATTTGAAAGAGAGAGGAAAGAAGAGGACCCTGAATTATAGGGATTTTGTGCCAACATCCATAGTGACTTTTCTAGGATGTCTTGCAAAGTTAAAATATTTGACAAACTGATTGAAGATGAGTTGGCTAGGAGGCAGGTCAAACAACCTAGCAGGGTAGAAGAAGAAAGGCCCACATTTGACCCCTTAGTAAGATATAAAGGGGAGGCAGTTTTGAGAGGGGAGTCTTCATAGGATGCACCACAATAAGAACCATAGGGGACACCCCAACTCTTCAAATAGTCAAAAATGTAGAAAATGGGAAAGCAAACATCTCTGACTTTGTTGATATTAGAGTGGAAGAAATTGACACCAGTGTGCCACCACCGTCCCCTTCTCAGGGTGCATTTAGAGAAGACGAATCTATAGAAGTTTTGGTTGATCTAGATAGGGAAATCATCCTCAATGTGATCCCTACAGGTGATGTTATGGATGAGAGGGTCATTGCCTCCAGAATTTTCATGTCCGATGATAATTTTGTTAATACAGATGAATTTAAATCTTTTTGGCTAAGAGAGAAACTCAAGGATTTATCTGAGGATGAAATTAGAAATTTTGATAAGAGTAGTATCAAATGCACTCCTAAAGAAGGGAGGGAATTAATGAAAAAGAGTGGTATTCTCTTGGTGCTAGGATGGGACCTTGAGAAATTTCTTTTCTAGATTAAATAGTGAGGCAAGAGGACCCAATATATGCACAAGAATTTGGAGAGAATGGTTCTCGAGTTAACCCAAGCATAACTTCCTTTGCTCTATGGTGTAAAGATCCTAGTACAGATAAGCATGTCATTTTGAAAGGAATGGAGTGTACAATAAGTGAGGTAGTAATAAAAAATCTAGTTAATACAACTGCATCGAAGGCAACTACAATATCTATGCATGTTGCACATTTTGCTAAGCTAGTTGTAGAAGAGAAAGAAAAGTGACATGAACAACTTAAAGCCTTACATGTTGCACTAAATGTTGTTCATAGGAGGCTTTTCATTGAAAATTCTAAGTTGAAAAATGACTTAGCTATGCAGAATTTAACATCTGCATTAGGTCCCAGGTTTGAGGAGCTGGAAAAAATGAAAGAAGAAATTTAGAAGACTAGAGAAGAGATTGAAAGAAAAATTTTGGATGTAAGAAAATCTACAATTTTGCATATTTTAGATAGGGTCCTAAGCCATCTGGATGAGTTCCATGCCTCTTAATCTTTAGTGTCACAATTGAGTGATCAAATAGCTAGCATTCTTTCATTCTCTTAGCCTGTTAGGACCACATGGTTCCCCAGGGGGCTACAATTAAAAGAAATTCTTTTTGCAATGAAAAATTATCCTAAGGCACCACAACTCGTGGGGACCACATGGAAGAATTTCAATTTATTGATTAAAGAACTCTCCCATGTAGAAGAAGAAAATAAATCTCTAACAAAAAAGATTGGATCATTCAGAGGGATGCAAAAGAGGGGAATTTCCCCAATCCTGAGAGAAGAGGGACAAATGAAAGATCTCACTAGGTGGAGAGATGATTTTGTAGCTGTAGTAAATAAGGTTCTGGATGCATCGGTAGAAGAATCAAATCAAGATAATGCGTACCGCCTAATTATTGATAAAATTATTGATGTGGAATCCCTCTATCATAAGTTTTTATTAGAAACAATAACTATGCCCTCTCCGAGAGTTAAAAAGGCAATGAATAAGTTGCAGGGCCTAAAGTATTTTTTTTGGCGAATTAATGACATAGATATCTGGCACAAGAAATATTGTTCTTTAGAGGAAGAATATCCCAAGGAGGAGTAGATAAGATTGTATTTATTTCTCTAGCTACATGTTGGCATTTTTGAAAATGCTGATATAAATGCCCAACTTCTTCCTACCAGTTGAAATGTATCAGACCCAGATTCAATAATTTTGATCATAACTGCATCTAATGCGAGTGTAGATGAGTAACCTAACATACTTCATCAATAGTGCAGCTCGAGGCTTCATATTAGATCTACACAAGTTGTTGTAATCAACGAATTCTAAAGATTTAATATGCAAAGAAGACTTAAGCTACTTGTAAGCATTTTTTTGGTGTAAATAATTATTCATCATGGATATTATTACACTTACTTAAGTTTACTTAGGAAAGCGCATCAAACAGGCAGCATCAGACAGTTTCAATTTTCTAAAATGAATGGATTAAGCCACGAACAAGCAAGTGTGCCTGTCCTGGGCAGACAGATGGGGTCATCGCTCCGAAGGGATGAATCAATCAATGGATGGGGATTCAGCCTGATATATTATCTGGGCAGGCAGGTCAGTTCTCGCCAGCTTAGGGTAGGGGGGACATGCCGCCATGATACACACACAAACGGAGCCGTAGGATAATGCATTTCATAGTATTTTGGATATGAGACACTTGGGTGTTCGTGCCACATTGGGATAGTGTGTGTAGGAGAAATTCCACCTTTTATGGTGTTGATCTTGTTATTACACTATCATATCCACTTATTGTGGAGTGATAATTCCACCTTCGGTGGGTGATCCACCTCATGTGGAATATTATATTATTTCTCCTACCTACCCTTGTTTCTCATTGAGCCACATGTCATGTTTGTGTTCTCATACATCCATATGGCCTTGCCTATATAAGCAGGCCTCTATTCTTTGAATTGTAATTTTTGATCATCTTCTATTGATGAGAATACAGTTTATTCTTGTCCTATAATGTGTCTCTATTTTGTACATTTCATTGAGCTCTTGATCTTGGCACAATCCAACACATTTTGTAAAATATAGTATTAGGGTTTTTGATAGATGTCACAATCGGCCTGAAGCTTTTTTTCTCCCTTAATGTTATAAAGGGGAATCTAGGGCCATTGTGGAGGTTGTTGATAGTCAAATTCTCAAATCTTTGCCAAGTAGTATGTACATAGGCCAAAAGGAATACAAGGATACATGAACATCTCCTTCCTACAGATGTCCATTTGAATGTAAACTCTTATTTTAATGATTAATGAAATGAAGATCATTCTCTAATTGTCTCATATCTTCTATCTATGTGGTGTATGAGTTTTTATATCAATGATATGTAAGCTTATTTTCCTCCAATATGAATGTGTAGTTGAATATGGGTCTTTTTCAAAGAAAGAGTTAAATTATCTTTTCAAACTACTGCATTACATGTTTGATTGGAAGGTGTCGGTCATTCTGTTATGATTGTTTGAACAAATTATGCAAGTCATAGTGTGTTCAAAAGGGTGTTAAAAGGTGTTTTATTTTGAGTGTTGTTGTTCTGTAGATTGGACTTTGTTCACCCTAGGAAAGGCACTGATCAAGTTTAGCTTTCAGATTCATTCTTATTTTACCTTTTATATTCTTATTTCACCTTTTAAATTTTTGCAATAGGAGTAGTTTTAGTTTAGACAACCGATCTCAATGCAAGCATATGAAGTATGAACCAAGGTTATAGCCAAAGTTGAAGGCTTATCTTCATTTCCTTTGTATATTTTCATTGAGATATTTGCTTTATGTAACAATGATAACCATTGAGTAAGCCTAAAGATCATTAGACACTGTTAAGGTCTACCCACCTTGGTCTTGAAGAGCCAAAAGTGCAAGAGATTTCAGTCTTGTAACTGAATCTCTCTCGTTGGCCAGATCTAGCCTTGGACCTATTGATAGGAATGTGGCTAAATCCTTAGGTTTTAGAGATGTATTGATTTGGGAACCAACACTCAAGGTACATATAACAATGTCACTCAATCCCAACCCAATATTTCCAATTCCAATCCATCCACCAAAGTAACCATCAATAATCTAGACCAAACCATTTCATCCTTACAATAACAACTAGCTTCCATTACCCAATCCAACTTTAATGTGCCCACATTTTATGTAGTGAGCCCATTATCTGAAGACATTATTTGTGTTGTCCCTCATAAAATTGTGGAAATCCCTCAATTGGAACTTTATAATGGAAAAGGTGATCCCTTGACTCATGTGAAAATATTTCAAACTTTGTGCAGTGATTTTTCTCATGCTCAAAGGCTTTTGGCAAAATTGTTTACTAGAAATTTTAGGGATAAAGCATTGCAATGGTATTCATCTTTGCCTCCTCATTCTATTACATCATTTCAACAATTATCTAATTATTTTATTCATCAATTTTATAATAATATTGGTCCTAAGATTACTTTGACTGATTTGATTCATTGTAAGCAAGGTGTTAAAGAAAAAGTGATTGATTTAATTGGTAGATATAAACATTTGTATTCTCAAATTGCTTATCCTATGATTGATCAAGATGTTCAAATAATTTTTTTCTCTAATTTACAAAAAGACATTAGGGATAAGCTTTTATTTTCTGAGTTTACTTCCTTTACACAGTTGTGCACAATGCCCCATAATTATCAACTTCAAGTGAGTCAATTTGAATCATCTCCTTCAATGGCTCTAGTTGATAAGAATGAAAGTTCTCAGCAATTTTTTATAAAGTTTAAATCGAACAAGGGATACATCAAGTTCAATGACAACATCAATACCCAAGTAGCACCCGCGACATCAAGTGTGCCTCCTTTATCCAAATACTTTAGAAAAGAATTTAATCCTCTTTCCGAGTCTTTGCATAGCATTATGACATAATTATTGAATAAAAATGTGTTAAAAATTCCTCCCATCAAACCAATTGATACTCCCAAACCTTTTCCACCCTATCATGATCCCAAAGCCTTTCACCAATATCATTGTCAACTCAGTCACAACACCAAAAAGTGCTATTCATTAAGGAGTAGAATTCAAGAATATTAATAACAATACCATATATGTGGCTGGTGTGAATAACAAAGGAAATGAATCTGTAGCTCCTCCTAATCATGGGGGCTTCACTTAGTTAACTTGGGTTATATCACGTGCATTCATGGAATACTAAGTAATCCCCCTATTTTCAAAAAATATTGCTCTAGAATCCTTTTTTTCTACCCCCTACCAATACACAACTTGAATTAAAAGCCCCCCTATTTTATCCAAATATTGCATTTTTTCATAGCCCGAATTAAAGACCCCCTATTTTCATCGATAGGAAATATATTGCATCGTTATTTTTGGGATATTAAACCCCCCAATGTGAATGCACATGATATGATATTGCCTAGCCAGTGACGTTCTCGTGCTCCTGATCAAAATCTCCAAATTTTTACTAATCCTTTGCCTTCCCATTCTACTAATGTGATTGAGTTTGAGCATCTTGTATTTTGTCTAAATTACCTTGGCCTTGAGTCTAATAATGTTGTGAATCTTGTTGATAAACCTACACCTTATAAGGACCTATGCATTACCTTTGCTCCTAGTGAGACTATTGTTGCACTTGATGGCCCATTATATATCACTACAAAGATCAAATACAAACTCTCACAAGGGGTGATCATTGATCTAGTGTGTATGGTGAACGTGATCACTAAAGACTATATTTATAATTTACAATTGTAACAAGTAACATATGATAAATTTGATGTAGTGGTTAAGGTGTATGAGGGTTTCTCTTTCCCTACTATTTGTTCTATTAGTCTTCCCATTGAGGTTGGTACTAAGTACTTAGATGCCATTTTTGCTATCATTTCTACATCGGATCAATTTCGTGTGAAGTTGGGACATCCCTTTCTCTCTTCCATGAAAGCCACCCCTTCTACTGTTCATAAATGTTTAAAATTTCCTCATATTGACAAAATCTTAACAATTAATCATAGCATGTATAAACCCATGGTGAGGCGTGGAGATGTCAACCTTGATTACTTTTGGCCTAAACAATTTTAACCTCTTAAGCCTTGAAATGGTGCTCTTTTTCAATATTATAAAAAGTGGGCGATTGAGATGATCTTATCCTTGAGTAAGCCTAGAGATCCTAGACCAATTTATCCTCCTCATGATGGACCCAGTCTCCTTCCTACACCTTCTATTCCTCCTTTATATGTTGCAGTTCCACCTCCTACATCTTACAAAGGGAAGTGTCCAACATCTCCTATCTTTCAACCTAGTAAAGGTTCTCCAATTCCTTTTCCTTTGAAGGAAGAGAATAAGCCTATGTCCATTGATCCTAAACCTTCACAACCCTTGGCTAAAACTAAAAGTAACCATTGTGTGAGAGAACACCAATGGAGACATCATGCTAAGGCTTGTGAAATTTCTTCTCAACCCATTTCCTCCCTGAAGACACCAAATATTGACATGATCCCATTTATACAACCTTTACCTAACCCTAGGGGGAAGTTCAACCTAAATCACCAAGATTAAAGATGCTTAAGTAAGATGATGGTTCATGTTCTATTTGTATAAAAGATCCTATTTTTATTAATCTTGATGAAGAAATGGATGAAAATGAAGTTCATTCTAACAATGTTGATGCTAATTATTCCAATGATGAATATGAACTTGTTGATGTTGACAATGACTTATCTAAACAATTTTCAAAAGCATCAATCCTCGGTCCTAGTGACAAACAAAGTGACTTATCATTAGAGCATGGTCCTTATTTCAAACTTGTTGTAGCTCCATCTTCCGTGATTGAAGTTGCCCCTCTTGCATATTGTCCACCTTCCCAAAAAAATGTTCAACAAGATTGGGAGGTAGATGATTTTCTTGATTAGCTTCATTCACTTTGTAGATTCTCTCTCTCTCTCCTCTCTTGTGTTCTTGTAAAATTCCTCTATTTGTATCTCACTTCTTCTATTTGTTGTCCCCAATGTTGTCTACTTGAGGATGATGCAAAGCATTGAGATCTCTTTTGGTCTCTTCCATGTTGATTCAAAAAGACATAGGTGCCCTTCTTCCATTGTGGTTCTACTTCATTTGGGGGATGAGGTGAATTCAATGAAAATATATTTCATGATATACATTAATTATCATAAGAGCATACTAACCCTAGAGTTAGTAGAACCCTTATGTTTTTTGTGTTTTATGACCATTAACCTTTGATTTGTCCTTTCTTGGGGGCATATCATTGTGGTAACATGCTTGACTTTTAGATGCATGTATACTACCTTAAGGAAATTTCTCTCGGTAAGGCGTATGCAATCGCTTTAATGTGGGGGCATACACTCTGCTCAATGTTTCACTTTATGAACACACTATCACATATCTCAATACTCAAGTTACTTTGCAAACTAGGCCTTTTCTTTGTAATTTTGGTATTTTTCTTTTCATGGCTCATATTAACTGATCCTTACTAGGCTAGCGGTCATGATTCTCTTTCTTTTATGATGTCCCTTTTATATTGATATTGAAGTCATAAGATCCTAAACTCCTATGGGGGCTTAGTGTATCGTGCCTCCTTGATGACTTGATGAAATATTTTTCAATGTAAACCTTTGTACTTTATCGAGAGTATGCTTATTCTCATACTCCCGCTAAAGTGGGGGCTAAATGTAGCATCCTAAATTGTTCTCCCTTCCAATTTTGTCCTCATTGGGCCCTCACCTTGGCATTTATGTCTCGAGGCATGATTGGAGTCATGATATTCTCACACCATGCATTAAGTTCATCTTTTTTAGGATGCATACTTTTTGCCCCCATTTCTTGGTCCCTGGTTGGTTAGGACCAAGTCACTAGTGCTCTGGTCCTCCCAATTAGGGCCCATTTTGGGGCCCCTTAATAATAACATCATTGGGGTAGGAACTTGGATCCCATGTTGACTCATGTCTCAAAATTAAGATGTTTTTCAACAAGCATGTACAAAAGGAGGTCTACCCCTCTCATTTTGAGGACAAATAAAGATATTCATGCACTCAATTCAAGAATTCAAGCATTCAAACTCAAGTGAGAAAGAAATTAGTCTTCTTTAAAGCATTAGAGAAAAAGTCTAAGGTCAAGATTCAAGCATTGGAAGTGAAATTCATGTTCTATGTTTGTGAAGACTTCATGAAACCCTAATTCCTTGTGGAGACAAACAAAACTCCATTAAAAGGTATTTCATTAGTGTTTCAGACTATATATAGCATTTCCCTCAAAAGGAAATCATTTTCATTATAGCAATTAAGTAATATTTCATTTCTATTTCATGGTTAATTCCAAAACCAGGGTTTGACCTAAGGAAAACCCCTAATCCCAACCATTTTCCCTTCTCTTATATGTGCAGGAATAGGTGCGAAGCTGCAATCTTCAGAATTGACTTTATTCATAAAGATGAACAGGTCCTTCTTTAGACAATGAAAAGTGCAGAGGACCAAAGCGTCATATATTCTAGTCCTGACATTTCAGGAGCTCCTTTTGGGAACAAATCCGAACACTCTTAATTGCTCAGATCTAAGTTCATGGCTCAATCCGATGATTGTAGCTCACCGTTCATACAAAATTGTTTCAATTATAGTGCATTTACCCTAAATTTGGCATTTTCACAATTCAACTTAAAAGAGGATAAACAACCAAAACCCCCAAGTGAATCCAATAAGAATTCTCATCCCTATCCTTTTTGATTTGAGGCTAGATCTATTGGGTTCACCCCTTTTTTAATGTAATGGTCTCTAAGAAAAAATATTATTGGTCTTATCCCTTCTTGTGGTGAAAACCCAATAATATTTTCACCATTACAACTACATCAATGAGTTCCAAGGTTCTAGAACTCCTTGATAGGTTGAAAATTAAGTGTTAAAGATTTTAAATTCTATTTATTTATCAAATCCTCAACAAGATCATGCTAGAGGTTCTTATGTTTGTGGAACCTTTATAATAATAACAACTCCCTAGGAAGTGAGACATATTGAAATGGTTATTGGTAAGTTACAAAACTCCCTTACTCTCTAATATGTTGACAAGGTTCAAGAGCTAACAAAATTTGCAAATCATTGACAAAGTAAAATGGAAGAAAATGTTGAAGGTTCTCCAGTTCCCCTAACCTTGAAAATTTTTAAAAATTAAAATGAAGTAGATGTCAAAGTTTCTAAGTTCCCTAACCTCTGAAGTGTGAACAGAGGGATTTAAAATTTCTAGAGGAATTTGAGTGGGAATGTATTATCTCTACAGTGCATGAAGGTTCCATTAATATTATGGGTGTCTATTGGAATTCATGGATTATAGATAGAAATAGAAGGTGAAGGAGAAACAAGATTGGGTCATTATTGAATATTTGGATTAGTTTTATTTCATCCCTTCAAGTGCTCACTTCAGATTCTAAAGACTCCTTTTTATATAAATTTTTAATGTAAGTTTAAAATATATAAATTGCGCCATTTCATAAGCCCAATTTAGACCAATATGTATTTTTAAAAAAAAATTTAAAATGTAGTTGGGTCCACTTATCTAATAAAAGTGGTTTAAATCCCAAAAATAACATTTAAAATGTAGCACTTGGAAGTGCATATTTGTTAGGGGCACTTTTATATTTAAGAACCAATCCAACTTGTTAAGAGAAAAATATAAAAATTGTCTTCATAAAAGAAGGTGTATCAAATATTGTATAAGGTTGGGAATATTTGGGGAAAGCTAAGGAAGAGGATTTCTAGTGTAGTAAACCTTGTTAACAATTCTATTATGCATGTTATCTACTAATCATAAAGATCATTCTTGCTTCTTGTGATTGTTATCTTCCTTGGTGGTGACTTGTTTTTTTATTTTTTTTATTATTAGGATAAAACATTAGATGAACTTTTATAAAATTTCTTAATAGTTTATACCATTCATTATGGAACTGTGAACTGGTATGTAAAATCCATATGTGTAATGGAATGGTCTTATGCAATTATTTCTATTTTTCTCAAGCTCCTTAGAATCTTGCACCTATAGTGTTGGTGGTAGAGTGTAATATTGTTAGAACTATTGAAAGTTATTTAAATTTCACCAAATATACAAAAATCAAGAATAAAAATAAGTGAAAAGTTTACAATTTGTTTTTATTTTTATTTACATAAACCCTAACCCTCTTTTTATCCTTTTTAACAAATTATTACAGTAAGATTAGATTGGAATCAACTTAATTTAGGATATTGAAAGGTCTATCATCTAAGAAAAATGTTTAACATATTATATGCATGAATTGTCAATATTTTATATTTTTCCAACACAAACCCCTTAAATTAATAATTCACATTATTCATTAGTTTCTCTAACAATGTCATGGGTTTTCATATAGAACCTTGGAGGGGATGTTTTTTGTACCAATCATATTTTTAGGAGAAGTGGAGTGATCCTCATTTTACTTGTGTTATATGTGTCAAACCTACCATCAACAATTTTATCAGATAAATATTTCTAGTCATTCTCCTTCATGCTTTGGGTATACAAAAATGGATGTAGTTGGTTATAAGGAAACAATGACCACAGAGAACTTAGTGGACTACAAAACATATATTTTTAGGGGTCTTGATAGATAATTTGCATATTTTCAACACACACACACACACACACACACACACACACACACACACACACACACACACACACATATTCCATTTGGTATATATGGTATGGTAAGTGTAATAAATCATTATTAGAGAGGGTAATTTATAGAATGGGTGGTGCATCTTTCACAATTATATTTATCTATTTGTAAGGATACATGGGAAGAGGTTTGAGTGATCCAATTTTGAGAATTCGGATTGAACACTTCACTTCCTTGTCTGCAAAGGTTAATAATATTCCTCATAGGGAGTTCTATAATATTTTGGGTGCATGATTTATGGAAAGAGGTGTGTGGGTCCAAATTAGACCAATTTGACTATGACTTAGTTCATGATTTTGATCCCATGGTTTTGCTTAAATATTTCTAGTATCCTATGTTTCACTTATATTATATATGATTGAATGGAGGGTTTTGAACTATATATGCATGTTGACAATTTTTCTAGATAGTGTTGAAGTTCTCATTGGTAACATGATTATAAACTATAACATTATAATCTTTTTTAATATAATAAAATTAAAATAGAGTTATAGTTGAGTTTTTTCTATAAGGGTTTCCCTAAGGTCAATTATGTATTGTGTTGTTAGTCTATTTTCTTTTTTAGTGGTTTTGTAACATTTTATACTACTCTTTTACATTAGTTAAGTATTGTTTCTTGTAATTTGGTATTAGAGTTAGAATAGTTTATTTAGATATGGTAGGAAAGAGTATCTTGATCCTATTATAAATACTCATTCTAGTGGTATTTTCTATATATTTGAATATTTTATAAGTATAGACAATGACTAAAGCATCTATACTGGAAAATGATAATTTCAGTGGACATAACTTTGAGCTTTGGAAGCTCAAGATGGAGAACCTATTGGTGGACTTTAATTAATAGCTTATAATGACCAATGTCACTCCTTGAGAAATAGATTTAGATGAGTATATTAACTTGATGGGAAAACTAGATCTAACATTAGTTTGTGTCTTCCAAATTTAATTATCTTGAATGTTTACTTTGAAGAAATTTCCAAGAATATGTGTGGAAAGATTAAAGATTTTAATCAAATAAATTCTTGGTAAACAAACTTTTTTCGTAGAATAAACTATTTTTTTACATTGGTAGACCCTTTAAATAAAATAAGTGCTTGGATATATTTAATATTATTAGTTAGTTGGCATCCATTTTTTAAATTTTTTTAAATTTTTGATAAAACACAATAAGCATACAATTATATCAATAAAAATAGAGTTACATATAGGGAACCAAAAAGAAGGGGGCATATGGGAGATAAGGATTAGAGATGGCTCTGTGTGTGCATGGGTGTCATGCTAGGGCCGAAGTGCCCTAGCTTGTGACCTGCGTTCTGCTTGCTTCATTCCTGGGGGGGGGGTTCTTGCTTGCTAGGGGTCAATTTTTTGCTTGCCCGTGGTCAGGTTTTTTGGGCTGCCGTAGGGGTTTTTTGTAGCCCTTTTCTATTTCTTCTGCTTTGGGTTGTCATTGGGGTTTGTGGGGTTTTGGGGTTGGGTTTTCCGCCCCTCTTCTTTTTATTCTTTTGGTATTTTCTCTGGATCCATGGAGAATAGATGAGTATCCTCTTCTCAGATGGTCTCTGGAGATTTGGATATGGCGGATCCGTTGCATTTGATGCATGCATGTGGAAAGGAACACATTGGTCATTCCCAATCAGGGGCAGACGTTTCTTCTTCGAAAGAGCCTTTTTGCATGAAAAAGGTGAATGGTTGTTTGGAGAGATCCCAAGATCGTCCAATTCTAGTTATTCAACCTGAGAAAATTTCAGAGGATGTTGAATATTGATGCAACCATGCTCTCATATGTAAATTCATCAGCCTTCGCCTCTCTATACCTATTTTAGAGTCTTCGGCATGCCATGTCTGGAATCTTGAAGGAGACATGGAGCTACTTATGGCAGCCAATAACTATTTTCTGGTTATTTTTTCCAACCTGGCAGACAAGAACAAGGCTTTTGAGGGTGGCCCTTATTTTTTCAACCAAGTGGGACTCTTTATCAAACCTTGGCATATTGGCTATAATTCTGTTGAGGAGCTTCCCTCTCGTGTGTCCGTGTGGATTCAATTTTTGAGGCTTCCGTTGGAGTTCTGGAGAGAAGATATTCTTCATTCAATCTCACTGCTTCTTGGTAAACCTGTGGGTTCGGCTTCACAAACTCAAGATCGAAAGGTAATTTCCTACGCTCGCATATGTGTAGAAGTTGATTTAAATAATCCTTTTCCAGACTCTTTGGAAATCTATTTGGGGACATCTTCTTGGATACAATAGTTGGATTATGAGACCCTGCCATTTAGATGCAGAATTTATCATGAATATGGTCATTTACAATGGAGATGTCCCATAAATAAATCTTCTAAACCAGTTGTTTCTAATCCTCCTCACTCTGTTTTGGGGGAAAATAAGGGGAAAGCCCCTTTTCCTAATGGTCCTTCTGATAAAGATGGCTTCATTCCTGTGACACCTCGAAATAAAGACAAGGGAAAGAAGAGAACCTGGTTGGATAGGAAAAATGATATCACCCTAAATAGGTTTGAGGTTCTAGAGGATTTGGTCCAAGAGGAAGGAGTTCCAATTGAAATGTCCTTGGGTGCCCAATTTCAGCATGAGGTGCTAGATGGGGATTCCAAGAAAGAGGGTCGAGCCCTATCTTTGGAGAATCAATATGATGTTCAAATGGTTACGGATTTGCCTTCCCATGTTCAGGACAATGGAAATCTTAGTGAGTCAAAGGTCCTTGAAGGTGCAGTGGTCATGGCATCTACTCCTCCTTCCACTATAGTGGCCTCAAGTTCAGTGAAGAGTAACAAAACCCCACCTGTTTTAGGTTTGCAGTAGAAGATCCTCAAAAAGGGTTCTTTAGACAAACCTTTAAGGAGTGGACGAAAAATGGACCAAGAAAAGTTTAAGCTTATTATTGATACTTTGGTTGAGTCCGGGTCTATGAAGCCCATTGATTCTCACTTCTCTCAAACACATAAATGATTGTGCTCTCATGGAATGTAAGGGGGTTGAACAACATCCTTAGACAAAAGGTTGTTCATAGATTAATTGACTCTGAGTCTCTTGATGTTTTGTTTTTATTCATGAAACCAAGCTTTTAGTGGATGGTTTGGTCAGCTGTGCTTTGCATGTCTGGCCCTAGGGCCTTTGGCAGGGAGTGAGCTCTCATGGAAGTTCGGGGGGGTTGCTTGCTTCTAGAACCCGAGGAAATTTTCCCCTTTGTGGTGGTTTTCGAGCAGGTCTTCCATTTCTATGGTCGCTTATAGCTTTGAGATAGGAGAAAGATGCCTCTTCTCTAATATTTATGCTTATACTGATCTTGTGGGCAAGTCTCTTTTTTGGGCTCACATCAATTTTGTTCGGGCTCAGGATCCTTTTCTCCCCTGGATTTTGGCTGGAGATTTTAATGTCGTTACTAGTTTGGAGGAAAAGAGAGGTGGGTTATTCAGGCTTGATCCTTCCTCAAATTTACTTAGAGATAATATTGGTCTCTTGAATCTCATTGATGTGAAGCCAATTAATGATGTCTTTACATGGAATAATAGGAGGAGTGGTGTTGAGGCTATCTCTGAAAGGCTTGATAGATTTTTGGTTTCCTTCGTTTGGGTGCATGATAGGTGGTCCACCAGTTCATAAATTCTTGATTGGAGGGGTTCTGATCATTGACCTATTAATCTTTCTATTACATCTTTTAGAACCTCCAAAAATCCCTCTTTCAAATTTCAATTGATGTGTCTTCGTGATCAGTCATTCAGGGATCTTATGGTTGATTGGTGGTATGAAGGGGTGCCTACCCATAGGCAGGCTATGTACTCCTTTGGGAAGAGATTACAATATGTAAAATATAGACTGAAGAGGTAGAATAAACAATGTTTTGGGAACCCGCATAGACACAATATGGCAGCTCAATCCAAGCTGGATGATGCTACGCATCAAATTAGGGATCAAGGGATGATTGTGGAGCTCAGTTTGGCCAAGTCTCTTGCTCTAAAAGACTTCAAAGAGTGGGAGTTGCGTGAGGAGATTATTTGGAAACAAAAGTCTTATGTGGATTGGCTTATTTGGAAACAAAAGTCTCGTGTGGATTGGCTCCAAGGTGGTAATAGAAATAATGCTTTTTTTCATAATTCTATTAAGGCTCATAGGTATGGTAACTCTATTACCTCTCTCATTTCTTCAGAAGGGGTTCATCTTTCATCTAAAGAAGAAATTTCTATGGAAGCTATCAGTTTTTTTTTTAAATTTGTTTACCAAAGAGGATCCTAAAGCTATGGTGGAAGAGAGGGTCATCCTGAACTGTATTCCCCCTCTTGTCTCTATTGAAATGAATGATGCTCTCTTGCACCCCATTTTGTTGTCTGAACTTGAGGGGGTTGTGTTTCAAATGAAAAAAGGCAAGGCTCCTAGCCCTGACGGGTTTCCTATTGAGTTTTTTCAAGAATTTTGGGAGATTATAAAGTATGATCTTCTAGATGTGGTTCAAGAATCTCATAGGAATAAGCAAATGCTCAAATCTATGAATTCTACCTTCTTGGATCTCATTCCTAAGAAGGAGGGGGCTAATAGCTTGGATCAGTATAGGCATATTGCTTTATGTAATGTTGTCTACACGTTAATCACTAAATTTATTGTTGAATGACGCAAACCTCTCTGGACTTTGGTTTCTAAGAAGAAAGGTGATTTCATTAATGGAAGATAGATCCTTGATGGAGTTGTGATAGCAATGGAGGCTATTCATTTGATGGCTTCCTCTAAGAAGAAGGCTATGTTTATTAAACTTGACATGACCAAAGCTTATGATAGGGTGAGTTGGGATTTCTTACAGAAGATCCTTTTAGCTTTTGGTTTTGGAGAAGAGTGGGTGAATTGGGTTCTTAGTTGTGTGACTTCTACCTCTTTCTTAGTTCTTATTAATGGGGAACCCTCAGAATTGTTTAGCGCTTCGCGGGGGCTTCCACTAGTACATTCAAAGCTGATTTTTGATGGTCGTTTGTTGGATTTTTGACAAATTTTCGTTGGAGTGTCGACAAAATCCACCGTCAAAAACTCAGCATCGGATTGGTTGATGATGCCATGCCCATAAAAAATTCGATAATCCAATGGACTCTGTCGATGGTCAAAGAAGTCATCGGTCAAAAGCTTGGTATTCATCGTAATTCCGATGATGGCCATTTTTATTAAAAAAAGTAATAATTATCATCGATATAAAAAAAATAATACCTGAGAAAAGCCCTTTTGGTTTCTAATTTGGCATTACTGTACTATTCACTTAAGCGATGGGTCCATTTATCATAAAAGTGTTCTCCCCTTGTCATTTACCTAGGCGGTCCCTTTAAATATTTTATTCTTGTTCGCTTTTAATCTGCCTTTTTTAATGTCCGTCGAGCCTTATAAGTATCATGCGATTTTCTGTTGATCTGATGGCACGCGTTGATTCGTGACCAAAAAGTGCTCGAAACTTAGTTTCCGCGAAGTACCAAAAGGTGAAGGTGGACCCGACATATAGGTTTGGACCAAAGCTAAACATTGATCAAGTTTCATCTGATCGGACGAACAGTGTGGTTTCGTGAGATCAAGCTGAATGTGTTTTAACCTTCGCGAAGTGGTGAAAGGGTTTGGTGGGTCCCAGAGATAAGCGGTCTTCTTTGGTTAAAGAATGATTGGGTTGGAAAAAGATCAATGGCTTCTCGTTGTTTTGTGGCCGGGAGATGCACGAGATATACCTTCAGCGAAATAGCGAAAAGGTGGAGGGTCCCGCTAAGAGTGGTAGTAAATGTGGTAACCCCAGTTGGCGATGACATGACGGTGACAAGGCACTGAGTTGGCAGTATGCAGTGGGTCTGGGCAAGGTTGTCATAAAAAGAGTAAACAACGAGTAAGTTCTTGAGATCTAACGGCTCATGTGAACTTGCAAAGATAAGATGCTAGCAAGTTAGTCATTGTGAAGTAGTGAAAAGGCCGATGGGCCCAAGGGACAAGCATGGCATGAAGTTAAAAGCAGATCAGGTCTGTTTTGATCTAACGGTTCTCATGGTTTCGTGGCTGCAAGCCAAATGAAGAATAATTTTTGCGAAGTCACGAAAGACAGGTGGAAATCACACGGAGGAGTGATGTGGCATAACAGCTGCCGCTTTTTGTAGAGCTTGGAAAAAGATCAATGGCTTCTCATTGTTTCATGGTCAGGAGATGCACGAGCTATACCTTCAACGAAATAGTGAAAAGGTGGAGGGTCTCGCTAAGAGTGGTAGTAAATATGGTAACCCCAGTTGGCGATGACATGGCAGCGACAAGGCACTGAGTTGGTGGTATGCAGTGGGTCTAGGCAAGGTTGTCATAAAAAGAGTAAACAACGAGCAAGTTCTTGAGATCTAATGGCTCGCGTGAATTCGCGTAGATAAGATGCTAGCAAGTTAGTCATTGTGAAGTAGCGAAAAGGCCGATGGGCCCAAGGGACAGGCATGGTATGAAGTTAAAAGAAGATCAGGTTTGTTTTGATCTAACGGTTCTCATGGTTTCGTGGCTGCAAGCAAAACAAAGAATAATGTTCATGAAGTCATGAAAGACAGGTGGAAATCACACGGAGGAGTGACATGACACGTGATTTAAAAAAGTGGTTGAGGGCCCGCCTAGGTGTAACCTATAGTTATGTGGGAATAGTAAAAGGGAACACGTGGCGGATTAAGGGTGGAACCAAAAGTAGTTTCCAAGGCTAATTGCTGACTGCCATGTGGCGTTTATTAACCGGATAACAAGTGGGGTAAGTAATTCCCAAATAAAGGGCCCACTTAAAAGGCATTCATCTCAAGATTGATCCAATGCTTCTCGTTGTTTCATGACCCAAAGATGCCCACAGCTTAACCTCAGCGAAATGGCGAAAACCGTTAGTCATCAAGATGAGGCGCAGTTAGTTAAAAGGATTGACGGTCCCGATTGGAGTTAAAGGTCAAGTGATTTGAGTTTGATCTAATGCTTGGTGCGGCCTCGCGAAAGAAAAGTGCATGACTGTTAAACTCTGCGAATTGGCGAAAAGGAGGTAGGGCCCGACACTAAAGAAAAGAGATTAAATGGAGATAAAGGCGATGTAAGTTCTCGAGATCCAATGTCTAGCGTTGTTTCACGAAAGAAAAGAGCACAGGTTTTATGTTCTGCGAAGTAGCAAAAGAGCGAAACAAAGGAAAGACTTAGAGAAATTATGACCCATTAGAGCCAGAATTGAATTCGATTTGGCGAATTTAATTCTAAAAAGAAAGTCGAAGCATGTGGAGTTAATTTCTAAAAAATTAAATGCCAACTTGCCCTTTTTAGTTCGCATCAACTTGATTTCTAAGTATTGTTTCATTGAAGTTTGTTGCAGAGCGAATTGTTGCAAAGCGAATTGTTGCAGAGCAATTTTCTTCAGGCGAATAATCAGGTTTCTTGTTCTTTTCTTGATAACTCTTGGTTTGTTCTCAAATACTACTGTGTGAATTAATTCATTAGAGGTCTGTGCTAGCTTCTAGTGGTATAATTATTTGACCAGAATGGCACCCAGAAGAGAATTTACAGGGAAAGTGAATTACCAGGACTGAAATATATGTGATGATTTTTTAGAGCAATTAACCATGTCCACCAATGTTGGGGCTAAGGCCAAAAAGCTAGTACCTAAGAACCCTCATCTAAAAATTGGAGATGGCCTTTATGATAAGGGTAATTGGTTGAGGGACCCTGAAATAGGATTGTCAGGCTTAGTACTCTTCAAAGTCAGTTTTGGGCAGAGGAATTCCCCAGCTCCTTTGAATGGCATATGGGAGTAGGATGTAGCAAAGCTTATGGTCCTAGGTGTTTTTATGGATGTAGATCTGTTAGCCCTGATTGCACAGAATTATGACTCTGTGGCAAGATGCATTAGGAACATAAAGGGATCAGTCTTGATTGAGATAAATGAAGATGAATTTAGGAAAGTGTTTAAACTGAGTGAGTCCTCCAATTTGTTAGAACCTATTGACTTTGAGTCGTTAGCCCAGGTTTACAACACACAAAGGGATCATCTTAGAAGTGACCCATCGAAATAATTCTTTGTAAAGATAGGGGGTTAACAGTTGTAGGCCCCAACACAATGGAACCATTCTGTCTCAATCTATTCACTCTGAGAGCTAAGGTTATGTATTGGGCATTATGCCAGATTTTTGGAGAAGATGCTGAAAATAATATGCCAACCCATTATATGTTAATGATTGCACAAATTCTAAACCCCTCCCTAGCAATAACATTTGATTATGCCTCATACCTTGCTGATGCAATTCATATACCTTGCTGATGCAATTCATAAAGGGCTAGTAGGAACAAAAAATGGTAAGGTGGATAGGCCATTTGGATGGTACTCCATGTTAATGCATATGTTTCTGTTCAAAGGGGCTGATTATTTTGGAAAGGAGATGGACCTGATTAAGGTCAAGGATAAAGAGGAGATGCCAATGCAATTGTGGAGTAATGTTCTATCTTGGGATAGATAAGATGCAATTTATTTAAAGTTTGATAGATTCTTTGCATCTAAAATTAGGATTCTTCTATGCAGAGAAAACCCTAGAATTCCTAAGGCTCTTTTGGAGTTTCTCAAACCAAAGGAGTTTGCAGAGGCTATCAATATTGTTCACAATTGGGGAGACATATATTTGTACCCTGTGTCTACTATTTTTAGAGTGTTTGGATTTAGAGGCACCCCCTTTTTACTACCCTATTAGGTCCCATTGAAGATAGGGATTGCAGAAGTCCTGAGACAAATTGGGGGAGTACAAGAAGCAGAGCTAACCAATAGAGGTAAAGGGACTATTTTCCCAACTATTACCATGGCACACCATTTTGTGATCACTAAGGGTGGATGGAGATTTTTTGAAGAATTCTTTAAGCCATATGGGTTGTCTACTGCAGTGTCAAGATGTGCAGACCCCGAGGATTTTTTCAATGGCATGTTCAGAAAAAGAGCAGTGTACAGAGGTAGGCCACATCAATTTCAGTTCCTAGAAGATCTGATTAGAAATGAATTCAACTTAGATGAGCCTGAGGAAGGAGAAGTGGGTGGCATAAAAGAAAGCCCTTGATTTTATCCATCAATTTGACACTGGCTATGACCCCCTTTCTAGCTTCAATCCATTTGAGGAGAAAATAAAATTCCCGATTCTTTATTTTGACGATCTCATGCAGAGCTTAAAAGAAAAGAGGGAGGCCATAATGCAAAATGAACCTGATAAGGCTAAGATGGTATTGGCTAAGCCCACCTTTGCTAGAGCCATCCCACGTGGTGACTATGTAATGCACAAAAGGTCAAAGTACACTGTGATAATGCCAATGACAGGTGAGCCTTCCACTTCAAAAGGGAGGAGGAAAATTGAAGATGTCATTGACATCCAGGATTCCCCTAAGAAGTAGAGAGTGGGAAAGGAAATTGAAACTGATGAGCCTCAATATTCTCCATCTCAGTCTCCTATCCACATTGGAGATGAACAAGCTGTGGCTGAACAATTATTGCAGTTAGGGAGTCTTGGTGAGATTTCCTATACCTATGAGGAGACCCAAGAAGGGATGCTCGAAGAGCCACCTAATGCTGAAATGGATTTGACTGTTGGTGAGTTAAAGGGCCAAGAAATGGACCTTACTGTTAAGCAAGCTAGTGAAGAATTTCTAGCTGACAATAATTTTGTCACATTAAGAGCTTTTATATAGTTTCTATGGAAGCAAAATATTGATCAATTCAAGACTAGATGTGAATAGAGGAAAAGTGAACAACCTCTTAAAATTACAACTCAGGTAGAAGAAGAGGTTAAGCAAGAAATGATGGAGGAGTTCAAAGCAATCACCCCTGAGAAAGGAAGAGAAATGGTAGCAAAGGTTGGTGTGTTGATTCTCCCTAAATGGGATATAGTTGATGCCTTAGTGCTTGATGTAGTGAGGAAAGAAACAAAGCCTATGGAAGGAGTGACATTCAGCAAAGATAATGCTTCTCTTGTCATGTGATCTTTAAAGAAGGATGAAAACAAAAGAAGGAAGGATGCATCAGATTCTAGCCTCTTAGGAGGCATGATAGTTAAAAGAGTCCAAGACATAGGGGTAGTGGAAGCTCCAAGCATAGTCCTAGAGACTGCAAAATTCAGTGTTGCGATGGCAGAGAAAGAGGCAAAAGAAAAGGCTAATCTACAATTGAAGTTGGAGACTATTTTAAAAGCTTACAATGATGCTAAAGAAGGAATAGCCAATAGAGACAACATAATTGCTAGACTCTAGAGTCAACTGGCAAGTCAATATCATCCCGGTGAATCTTCTACACTCATGATAGCCTCCTCTCCAACAAGAACCCCTCCTACTAGTCCCATCATTGAATATCCCCCTTCTCCTATGCCTTCTAGTTCCCAATTACCTGAAAATGTCCAACATGAGTTGGAAAAATTGAAACAAGCTCAGACATTGTATGTAAACAAATATGAGGAGAAGGTGAAAGCCACCATCTTGAAGTTTGCTGACTCAGTCAAAACCTCCAATGTATACATAAATATGAAGATGATTCTTGAGATTTTGATCAAATTGAGAGAAGAAGAAGCCACTTTGGAACCAATCCTGAATAAGTGGGTGCCTAGAGGTAAAGAGTTAGAGCTCATGTGTTCTTCCCATGCAGATGCAGAAGAGAATGACAATCTAAGGTCCACATGTGAGTTTATAAAAGAGATGAATATTATTTCAGTGGAAGGAGCAAGTATAAAAAGAAAAGCCCAACTTTATAGGAAAGAATATGCAAATCATAAATTTGAAATGTTTCCAGGAGGTTTCATTGGTCTTGTCTAGCTAAAGGAAGAGAAGACTTGGTTAAAGGAGGTGGACCACAATTTGTCCCTAAGGATCAATCAGATTATTAGTATTGATGACACATCCTTATTTGTCCAAACAATTGAGGAAATTGAAAAAGTGAAATCTCATTATGGTTTCAAAGAAACAGAGATTGGGAATGTACGAGTCACTTGGAAGCGGCTAGAAGATATGAAACAAAAGATTGCTAGTTGTACTTGGCCTAGTGATGATGTGTATTAGGAGTGGAAAGATAAGTATATGAGATAGAAAGAAGATGCTCGAGAGCAGTTACACGAGGTTGCAACAGAACAACAAGCAGAGGAAGTCACAGATGCTGAAAAGAACTTATAACTGCTTCTTGAAAATGATCGATTGTTTGTAACAAACTTTCTTTTGAAGGGTCCAAAGCTTGTATGCATCCATACTATTATAAATGGATACCAGGACTCCTAAAAAAATGATCGCAAGTAATTGTAAGAAAACGCTGCAGAAATTTATCTGAGCTTTTTTCTAGTCTTATGGAGAATACTCTGAGTTTTGTAATATTTTCTCCAAATTAATATCAATATACAGACTAGAAATAGTGTATATACATAAATATGCATAGCAGTCATAGGGCAACTCATGTCAAAAGTGCAACTCAATACAATAAATAATCTTAGTTTGTAGCCCTATAGCATCATAATGTAGTCCTCGACCAAGTACGCATACAAGAAACATCTAGTTCTATTAAGGCACAAGCATCAAAGTCAGAGGTTATGACAACTAGTGAAAAACATCAAGAACAAAAATCTTAGTCTCAAGAATTAGGAGTTGTAATAAAAAAACTTACAAGGATGAGGCATATTCATAACTTTTGCAGTCCCACCTTGGATATCAACACTAGAAGCAACTCATATTGTTCGTGTAAAGACAAGACAATATGGGAGTTCATTATACCCAGTAACTCATGGTGTTGTTGTTTGTGTTGGCTCTGTTGGACCCTGCAATTAAGATTCAATATACATTATTCAATAAGATTAATTGTGCAACATAATGAAATATTGAAAAGTGTGTTACCTTGTTGAGCTTCACTTGGTTTCGAGAATAGTTTAATATTCTCTACTTAATAGGGCCAACCACGTGAAGGTGGAAGCTCATTTGGCCCCTCCCCCCCCGAACATCACTCTAAGTTCCTCGTTAACATCTTATAACATTCATTCATTAATTCTTTCTACCATTAATTAAATATAGCATTCATTCATTAATATCACATAATGTTCATTAACACATAACATTGATTAACATTAATTAACATGCAACATTCATCAATATTAATTAACACATATCATCCATAACCATTAATTAGCACATAATTACATTCACTAACACATAAAAATCAGTCATTATCAAATAAGTTAGATTACAATCATTTCTTTCTTTGTGTTTTCTTTGAAGCTATGAAAAGATTAAGTGGAACATCAGTGTCTTCATCATTTCCCCCCTCTGCAGATGTTCCGCTAACTGCTCGTGATCTCAATGTATGCCTAGTCCTATACTGAGGACGAGGACACTGAAGCGAAGGGGGGTCCTCTGCAATAACAAAGAAATGGGTTAAATTCAAAAAAAAAAAAAAATTATTGTTACAAGTATTTCATTAATTTAGAGAACATAATTGTTGTGTTCTTTACCTAATGGGGCCACATCATTTTGTGTAGCCTCAACCTCAACATGTTGAACACCATGGTCCTCTTCACTTGAGTGGGGAACATCATGTTCTTGAGGTTGTGTACCCAGATCATGCTCCACTTGCTCACCACCGACTACATGCTCTAAAATATTAACAAGAAAGGTTACATTAATTACTACTCTAATTACAAATTAAGATGTTTAATTGTATTAATAGCTAAATAAATAAATTTGAATAGCAAATGAATACCTCCACTACTGGGATGCACATCTGGACCTTCATGTGCAGGTGGTGTTTCATAATTAGCAGGTTGCATTCCAATGACATGCACATTGTTATCATTGCTTGCTTATTTAAAACAAATATAGTCACTTTATGTTGGAACTCAACATCAATTAGATTATTGGTAAAGTATTCAATTTGAAACAACTTCCATTTACCATATTTACCTGTGTGACGGATGCACTCGAATGTTGTGTATGCCCACTCAATTCTCATAGCCAATCAACCATGGCTGAATAGCCTTGTTGGTAGGCAATTCTCTTGTCATCTTCTATGGGCGCTCTATTGAATTCAGAGCCCTACATTTTTGCTTGGTACCATGAATTTTGCTTGCATTGTTTGATAAAAAAAAACGTTTGCAATTTATTAATATTTTGAGATAATATGGGATTTTACATGAGATACTTACAATTCGTGCAGCAAGTTTCATGTAGCCACCAGATCCGAGTTTGTGTTGCCCGTGCTTTTCTTGCCTTGCCTTGGTTGCTTTTGACGTGTCACTTAGTCTATAAAATGTTTGAAATATGTTAGATTATATAAATATAAAGAGTAATTAATTAGTACATAATTACATTCTTAATAGTATCATGTACCTTCTTCTGGCGTCTACTGGTGTATTTCCTTTTTTCCTTTCAATTCTCTCCTTGGCATCCAAAATCAGGTCCTTCCACTCCCTCTCTGGAATCATGGGGGGACGCTAGTACTTTAGGTTCCTCTCCAAATGGGTCCTGTATTGGTCCCTCACATACTTTAGATATGTGCCAGCTTTTTCAAGGAGCTTGGTTTTGTCAAAGGTGTCATTTCCAAACCACTCAACCATTTGGTTTGTCAATTCATCTTTTAACCTTTTTTCTTGGTCATTCCACCTTTTAAAGCAAAAACAAACCTGTTAGATTCAGAAATGAACTAAAGCTACATTTATTGCACTTCAAGAAATGGATCAAAGAAAAAGTATTCTAGCAATTATATGAAATCAAAAGTGGATAAGGGTTAGTTCACATATGATGTACCACCTTTTGTGTATGGTGGACCCAAATATCTGCAATGCAATGTCACTAAGATGTCTATAGAAAATATCATTGTCTGCAAAAAATTCATGGGATCAATATTAGTCCAAAATGAGTGATCATAAAGTAAATTACAATTAGAGTATATATAATAATAATTTTAAAGTACCTGGAACCTTTTGTATCTTTAAGGGAAGCATTTCTTCGTCGCTCACCATGAATGTGGCTTGCAATGCTCCCGTACTAGCAATACGAGAAGATCCAGGAAACGATGCTATGTTATCAGCAGTAGTCGCCTGTGGCACATCCTCATGTGCATCTCCTCCTGCAAAAAATGAATCCACTATGAAATGACATTAGAATTCAAGAAAGAACACTTGAAGGGAAATAAAAACATGATAGAAGATAGAGAAAAAGAGGGATATACCAACAGTGGGTGGGCCAATATGACATACACTAGAGGATGTCTGCATGCTATGTGTTGCCGACATTGCAGTCGCTAATATAGGTGAGGGTGACCTCTGATGAGGTGGCATCGACATTTGCACAATAACATTGACAGCACCTAAAGAATAATACATTAAATATATGAAAAGTGCAAGAATTGTAAACAAGGATGAACCTTTATTTTGAAAATTGATAGTATCAAGTATGATATGTTTTGGGTACTCAGAGTGATAAGCCAAGCAAGTGATAATACAAGAAAATCATCATCACCTGATCCTACAACACCCTGATCATAGGAATGACTTTCATGAGGGCGGATAAATTGCTGTAAGAACAATACGTACATATTTTAGTTAATGACATAAAAAGAGAATAAAATATAAACCATTATTGAACTTTTGTTATAATTAAAGCTTTCATTACTGCTTACTTGCAAGTTTTCTATTGTCTTATACAATAATTCCACCCTCTATCATATCTCATCAGTGGTAGGATGCATGGCTGCCAAAGAAACAATCTCTTTTCTAATTTTTATAAGAGGCATTTTAAAGAATTTCACAAGGTCTGTGGGATCTTCAGGGTCATCATTGCTTAACCCTAATGATTCCACATCCATAGAAAGGTGCTCAGGTACTGCAACTCCCTTTCCCTTTCCCTGAACATCCGTCTGTGTCAAGAATATCATTAACAATTACAAAATTAGTATAAATCACTAAAAAAAAAGAACGTAATAATGTAGCAGTTTGCTTCTACCTAATTTGTACAATTACAATGAGGTTTACCTGCTCGGTAGAAGTGTCACAAGGTACATCTCTGTCTGCGATATGTGATGGATCCATGTTGGCCTATGACAAAGAAAAAATATAAAAAATTGTTAGCGAAATTACATCATACACAACATGAACAACATGAATTTTGTAGACAAAAAGAGTATTAAATAAAAAAAGATGTTGTCATCAAAATCATTGTAAATTTTGTAATTCCTTACCTTTACTTTATGTAGACTATGCAGGATCCTCAACTAAATGGTCACATAAATAGTCACATAGCTAATAAACAATCCAATTTCCATAAATAAAACACAGTTTAAAAATTGTCACATAAATAGTCACACCCCCTATCTCCATCTCCATATTAAAAGGTGCATCATGAATTAATTATGTGATGGCATTACAATTCAAAACATAATGAATTAATTATGTAAAAAAAATTCTATTAAGAACTCATTATTCAATAGATAATATACTAATCGCATTCCTCATACATTTCATTCCTCATCATCATGAACATCAAGGTCATCATCACCATCATCATCATCATCATCATCATCATCATCATCATCATCATCATCATCATCATCATCATCATCATCATCATCATCATCATCATCATCATCATCATCATCATCATCATCATCGTTGTCGTTGTCGTCATCATCGTCGTCGTCGTTGTCGTCGTCATCGTCGTCATCGTCATCGTCATCATCATCATCATCAACGTCTTCGCCATTATCATCACCATCATCACCATCATCACCATCACCGTCATCATCATCAACATCATCAGCATCATCATCATCATCTTCTTGTTGTTGTTGTTCTTCTTCATCGTCATTGTGAAACTGTCGATTGTGATCATCATCCACTTCATCTTCTACTTCTTTGGTATCTTCTTCTTCCATCACATTATACTTTATCGACCTTCCTCTTCGATTATGTCTAACAACAAATGACCAACCCAGTTTATGTGGAACCTCAGAGTAAAATACTTGCTCACATTGGCTTGGAAGAACATAGGGCTCATCCCCAACTGGTTCAAATGACCTTGTATTTAGCATTATAAAACCATTATCATGTTCAATAACAGTTCTATCAGGATCATTTTTATTCAATCGTAGCCTATGCCATTTGACAACGAACAAAACTAATTTGAAGGAATTAAAGTCACACTCAAGTATATCATCCAAAATGCCATAGTATCAATTTTGAGACTGTTGAGGATGAATGTCATTTCTTGATGAAATATTTGTCACCTCAAAGACTGCAGTGATGCCAGAATCACAAGTTTTCTTCGTGTCATCCAACTTTTTTATGCGAAATTTATGACCATTGCAGCACATAGCGTTGTGGTGTTTGACCTGCGATATGTCAAACATGTAAAATTTATTGCATTGTGAGTTGATAAACATATGGGTGATTAATAAATTTATACGTACCTGTTTATCTCTTAAACCATATGCTAAATCAATTTCCCTTTGCGTAACATTGGAATCTCCATTACGATGTGCTTCTTTAACCAATGAAGCCACACCTTCCCATGTTAACATGCATCCAGAATGTTGACAACGTTCAATCCATACCGTCATCCAATCAAGATTGTTTGCAATATACAAATGTAGTGCATCCCACTCTCGACCAACTATACAAAAAATAAATAGACGTCTTACAATCAATTTATTTTGAAGATTAAGAATTAATTAACTACAATAACATCTTATAATTACCTCTCACTTTTCTCAATCTACCTTTCCCCGTCAAGTACTCCCCTTCAAATTTGTTAATGGTGTTGGGATCCCAAATGCGATCCACGTGGATCTTTGCTACAAACTTAGGAAGATATTCAGAAATGTACACCATAGTCTAGTATACAATATATCCCTCCACCATAGAACCCTTAGGATATGCTCTTTGTTGAACCAAAGCCTTCAAAAATTTCAAGTGCCTCTCAACCATCCACATTGACCTAGTGTGTACAGGTCCACACAATTCAATCTCCTCAACTTGGTGTATGAGGTAGTGTTCTTGTGCATTGAAAAAAGCTGGAGGTAGACACTTTTGCATTTCACACATTAAATGAGGAATTTTTCTCTTCCAATATTTTATATTGTCTTTATGGTTTTCTTTACATGACAACCACCTACAAGGTATTCAACACGCAAAAAAATATATTACATAAGAATTAAAAAAAATCACAAATATAATATCTATACAATGAACTAAACAAATATCACTACTTACCTTATGTATTTTCCAAGATCATATATGACTTTCTTGACATTATTGTCAAAGTCGTCTGGGAGAGATAGAGGTAGAACGTACTGCAACAATTATAAAATTATTTTTCATTTTTTTGTAACATAATGAAAAGTACACATACGCTCAGTACTTAAATACATACTAAAAACACAAGAACATGAATTACCTTAATGAATGGTATGCCAATCATGCGTTTTCATCCCTGGCCCAAATTCACTTTTCTTTGATATGAGATTGTTTATGTTCGCAGCAAATCCTGTGGGAAATCGAATTTTTCGTATGACTTCTTTTATAGCATTGCTTTGTTGGTCCATTAATAACCAAGGAAGCTCACTTATATTAATCTGGTCTCCATGGCTATTTGATTGAATGACATTTATCATTGCATGATTGGAATCCTGAATGTCACTACATATTTTGACAATTTTTTCGTTGTCACGCCTTCCATCCAATATTTTCCATAATGTCTATGTTATATTCTTTCCAATATGCATACTATCAAACAAATGAACAATTTGTAACTGCTTGTAGTAGGGCAGCCTACTAAATTGTCGGGGATAACTTTTTATTCCCTTAGGAAGGTGGTCATTTATGCCTTCACGACCTTCATGATCATCAATCACATCATCAGTAAACAAAATAAAATAGAAAAGATGTTTTATGACAAACCAATAGATGGAATGGCATTACCTTGATGATTAATTCTATTATATTCGAACTTCCACAAGTGAGGTGTCATTCTTCGTGGCTTTGATGTATTCTCTTCTTTCCCATTGAAAAGATGTTTTTCAGTAATTCGATACTTATGATTTTTGTGGAGAAAGTGCCTATACTCATCAAACACCTGCTTTCCTAAACTTTTTGAATGACGAGATTTCATCTTTGGACCACAAACATGACATGCAAATTTTCCCTTTGTTTGAAGACCTACAAGATAATGTATAATTGGATTAAATATGATAATTTTTTGAATTATAATGTTCATGCACAACTTAAACACTATAACATACCACAAAAATGTGTTAGCCCCGGGGCATCGTGTATTGTCCATATAAGCGTCGCATGGAATTGAAATTGTCTTTGTCCTATTGGTCTAGAGATGTCATACATAGTGACACCATTCCATAACTCCAGCAACTCGTCGATAAGAGGCTCGATATATACATTCATATCTTTAACTTGGTACTTACCTAATCAAATGAACAAAAACATTACATAATTATTATGACCATTTTACTGCAATATTTATAATTAAATTTAGATGACTATATTTAAATGATAAAATACCTGGAACAATCATTGCCAACATTATGTGCTCCCTCTTTATTGACATCCATGGAGGAATGTTATTGTTGATAACAAAAACAGGCCACATTGAGTAAACAGATCTCATCTCTCCAAATGAATTGACACCATCCGCTGCCAATGAAAGCCTGAGATTATGAGGTTCTTCTTTAAAGTGTGGCCACTTTTCCTCTATGTCCATAAATGTTGAACCATCCGTAGGCATTCAAATAATGTCATCTTGACTTCTATTGCATGCATGGTAATCCATAAATTATGCCAAGATAGTGCACTTGAATAATCGTTGCATACATGGAATAATGGGAATATAGCGAAGAACCTTGCGAGGAACCCTTTTTGTTATTTGATCTATTCGATATCTACTAATATGACATTCAGGGCATTCAGTTCCAAATTCATGTTGTTTGTGATATATAATATGATCATTCGGACAAGCATCTATTGCTTGATACTCCATTCCAATATCTTTCATAACAGTAGATAATTCTCGGTATGAGAGAGGTAGAATATTTGATGGTGGTAACAAAAACTCACCTATCAATCTACAACAACAAAATATAATTTTTTATAATAAAGAATATTAATGGTACAACATGATTCAAAATTTATTATGACATATATGACATGCCTTAACATACGTGACATTGTTATGTTGGATAAACCATTCATAACCTTCAAGTTCACCAACAACAATATAGCAGAGAGAAGAGTTGCCTGCGAGCCTTCATAAAGGGCCTTAGATGCCTTCTCAAGTAGAGGGACATCATGAACAACATCAAGGTCATCTTCATAATCATGATCAGCTGCGCGAGTACTAAATGAGTCATGGATCAATGTATTTGTACCATCATCTTCAATTGTGTTTTCTGGCTCATGATCATCATCTTCCATGGGATCATTATCTTCAGCTTTGATATTCACACCTCCATGTTCGTCCACTTCAAAAACCATATTCTCAGGGTTGTGTTGATCCATACCATGTGCTCCGGGGTGCTCGACCTATATAAAATTGATACACATAAATACACTGTGATCATGATCTCATCATCACGTGATTTATTATGTATATAAATTGTCAAAATGATATAATTAAAAACTTACCAATGGATGATAATAATGTCCACCTTCAATGTGACCATGCAGCCTACAATGTTTCTTCGTTGTTTTGGTTAGAATTCTTCTAGTCTTTAACCCCTTACAATTTTTGCATGGACAATAACATTTTCCATCACCTTTTCTTTTCAAGTTAGACCACAATCTAGCAATTGTCTCCTTATTTTGTTGTTCATTGATATTGTCTGACATGGTCTTTCTTCACAGGCAAGAAAATAGAAATTATTGTTTGACATGGTCTTTCCCTCAAGAGCTGGTAGATCCTGCTTCCATACTTTAATTCTATTTTCTCAAAGGACAATCCTAAAAATCCATGCATTGCAAACAACTTTTTACACCTTTGTTGGTTGTGGTGGCGTCACAAAGAGTTTACATCAATAAATGAAGAACATGCCAATGCTTTTAATGCAGCAGTAGAAGTCTATCTCTTATTCAATATCTCTAGTGAAACCCCCATGATCTTTTGTTGGAGTAGAATTTGTTATATTCTAGAAAGGGTCTTGTCCTTTGTTGATGGGATATTCATCTACCTCAAGAAATAACTGTTCTTATCTCCAACAAGAAGTGGAACTAAATGAAGATCTAGCACCATGAAATCAATCCTCAAAAGGATTACTATAGTTAGTTTTGGTAGATAATGATCTGGGTAAAATACTAATGTGGCTTTACGAAACATTATGTACTAGCTTAGCATACTCTAACAACTTTGGTGCGACATGCTACATCCAATTAAGTCTCCATCGATATCTCTATTGTGTTTATGGATTGGGATTCAATGTACTCTTTTTATACACAGATTTTACTTTCAACTGAGGAGGTTTGTATGTACTTACTTGTCTTTTGATTGTATCCCTATTTCAAGAATTTCTTCTATCAACAAATCATTTGTTGTAAGTTGTACAAGTGGAAGCTTGAACATGCCTTCCATGCTATCCTTGTTGATACGTTCAACGCCATCTTGTGCAACAAATCTTTAGAACTCCATTTTTCCGAATTGAAGAGTGAGTAGTAGGGACAATCTAGGACACTTACAAAGGTTTTGCAAGAGAGATAAATAGACCTAAATATTATGGCTTAATAATGATCAATAGGTAAACAGATAAGAAACTATCAATATCAAAATGACTTTCTCAATTGTCTTTACTAGAAATGGATAGATCTGCTAATAATTTCTTTATGACTGTATGTCAACTTTAGACTCAATCCAAGAAGAGCTATAACTAATATGCGATATCTAGATTTATGGTCTCTATAATATAACAATCCAATAATTATGTTTCCACGCATCTATACCACAACACAAACATCATGCTAGTGTTCAGCCATAGTAATTGATATCCTAATTATAGAATGTGAAATATGCACATAGCTATGAATAAAGATTAAGAAAAACAAAGAAAGATGCTTATTGCAAACATAAATGACTAATGGACAAGAATTGAATTCATTGTAGATAGTTTTGAATATCAAATTCACTTATTTGTGTGCATTTAGTAACTCATGTACTTGTGTCCCACCATTTATCTCTTTCATAAATTAAACACTTATTAATAACATTAAATGGCTGAGTAATTATGTTTTAGTTGAAATTGAAAATAAAATATTTTATTTTAGGACAGCTCACACTATTCCCTATCATATTTTAGACTCTCGGTTTTGTTAGTAGTGGTTTGATGTCTTTGGACCTGATCATTGCATTTATTTAGTTATGTTTGCCAGCCTACTCCCAGCCTATGCCAAAATGGGAGCTTTGGAATAGGGTATGGACATCCATCAAAGCATAAAAGATAGAGGAATTTTGTCAGATGTAGTTGCAACTGCACAAAATGGATTTGTTGAGAAGGCTTTAGAAACTTTCAAGCAAATGCAATCGACAAATGTAAAGCCAAATTCCATGATCATTGCTACTATCCTCCCTACCTATGCCAAAATGGGAGATTTGGAACAGGGTATGGACATTCATCGAAGCATAAAGGATAGAGAAATTTTGTTAGATGTTGTAGTTGTAACTGCCTTGGTAGACATGTATGCAAAATGTGGAAGCATAGACAAGGCACGTGAACTATTTGATAGAATGCCTGAAAGAAATGTTGTCTCGTGGACTGCAACGATTGTTGGATATGCACAAAATGGATTTGTCGAAAAGGCTTTAGACACTTTCAAGCAAATGAAATTGGAAGGCATAAAGCCAAATTCCACAACCTTTGCTAGCATCCTCCTTGCCTGTGCAAAAATGGGAGCTTTGGAACAGGGTATGGACATCCATCAAAGAATAACACATAGAGGAATTTTGTTAGGTGTTGTACTTGCAAATGCCCTACTTGACATGAATGCAAAATGTGGAAACATGGACAAGGCTCGTGAATTGTTTGATATGATGCTGCAAAGAGATGTGATCTCATGTGAACAATCAACACGTATGTATACGGGAGGAAGGGATTGCTGATACAAAATTGAACACTCACTCCTCAATCACAGTTCTATGGTTTTATGAGATTAAACTAGGACAATTAACCACCACATGTATATTTTTTGCAACATGAAATTAAAAACTAGGGCAATTTGAATCTACCTCCTGCATGGGATTGCCTTCGACGTAGGTTTGATGTTCTTGGGGGTTGAAGTCGCCACAGACACCTACGCAGGATTGCAATTCATAAATGAATTCCCCGCCTCTTTTTTTATTTTGTAATGGCCATTGTCGTCGGAATTATGACGAACTCAAGCACTTTTTTGAAAAAAAGAAAATTCTCATTGCTAATGCCTTCTTCGTCGAAACCAAATGGGTAATTTCTATTAGAATTACAATGAATGAGGGCATTTTTTCAAAAAAAAATCAAATTTGGCCACAATATACCTTCTCTGTCGGAAACCTCAATCAAAAATCTAGTCTGAATGTATTAGTGTTTGACAAGGGGACCCTTTATCTCCCTATTTATTTATTCTCATGGCTGAAGGTCTTGGCATATTTCTCACTTCCCAGGTGAGACATGGTCTTATTCAAGGTTGGAGTTGGAGTAATTCTCTACCTCCCTACTCCCATCTTCAGTTTGTGGATGACACAGGTTTGATGGGTAGGGCCAGAATCAATGAGGCAGTGAATTTCAGGAGAGCTTTGGATATCTATTGCAAAGCCTTAGGTCAGGAAAATTAATGAAGATAAATAATCCATATATTTCTTTAATACCCCTCGGCTTATTCAGAATAGGATTACCATGATCCTTAGATTTCAGATGGGGTCTCTTCCTTTGTTGTACCTCAGGATTCATTTAGATTTGGGGGTTCAACGTGAAGATTTTTGGCAAGGAATTTTGGATAAATTTTATTGTAAGGTTAATCATTAGACTTACAGGTGGTTATCCTCTGTTGGAAGAGTGATCCTTCTGAAGACAGTGGTGCAAGCACTTCCCATTTATAGGTGTTTTGTGTAGGCTCCCCCCTCTAGCTTTGTGAGAGAGTTCGATGCTTTTTCTCATCAATTTCTTTGGTCTGGTATTTTTCTTTATTCTAATTGGAGTTTAGTTAAATGGGACTCTGTTTGTAGACCGAGACATGCTGGGGGTCTTGACCTTAGATCTATTTCTTTGGTTAGCAAGGCCTTGGCAGCTAAGCTATATTGGAGGTGGTGTAATAGTTAGGATCAGGACTGGGCCAAGATTTTAACCCACAAGTATCCCCCTAGTGCTAATGATCATGAGGTGCCTCATCTTAGTTTAGTGGGCAGGGGCTCTTTTATTTGGGATACTCTTAAAAAAGGTGCCCAAATTATTAAAGATGGCCTTTTCTGGATTTTTAATAGAGGCTCTGAAGCTCTTTTTTGGCAGGATTCTTGGGATGGTCACCCTCCTATTATGTCTAGTTATCCACAGCTTCAACCTCTTTCCAATATTTTCACTGATGTTGGATGGGTTAAGGTGGAGAATTTTAAAATGGTTAGGCGCATTGGACAGGTTGATATGACTTGTTGGAAGGATCCTCTTGAATGGCCCTTGGGTGGTTCAGATAAAGATCGTGTGGTGTTGGTTAATATCTTGGAGGGTAGGTTATGTAGTTCCCTCAAGGAGAGAGATATTTTGGCTTGAGGTCCTAATCCAAAAGGCAAGTTTTCTGTTGCTGAAGGTTATGCTCAGCTTGATAGGCGATTGCATGGCTTGATCAATGCTCCCTGGTGGAAGAAGGTTTGGAATAGCTTCTCTTGGCTAAAATGTAATTTCTTTGTTTGGTTGGTTGCTTAGAGGAAATGCCTCACGTGGGAGAATCTTCATAAGAGAGGCTTCCAGGGACCATCTATCTATTATCTTTGTATGCATAATGAGGAAGACTGCTCCCACTTGTTTTTTCTATGCCCTTTCTCTAGGGATATTTGGCACAAGTGGTGGGAGGCTTGGCAACATGCTTGTTTCCATGCTACCTCCTTAATTAAATTTTGGGATAGCTTGGGAAGACCCCCAACAAAGACCTCTTTTCTTCAAGTGGCCTGGGCTATTGAGCCAGCTCTTATTATCTGGAATTTATGGCTGGAAAGGAATCAGAGTGTCATTTGTGATTCACATATAGGGAGTCCTCAGGTATGGCATAAGATAGTTAATAGGCTTCAGGAGACAATCTTGGCTAAGTGTAATTTGTCTGAAAATGTTGATCCGGGTGATTATGCTATTGTAAGGAATCTGCAATTGGAAAACATTAAAATGGACTGTGCTACTAGAAATAGATATCGTCATGCAAAGCAGTGAATAAGTAGAGATGGAAGGTGGATTCCCCCTCCTGTGGGAATCTTAAAAATTAATACTGATGGCTCTTCCCATTGGAATCCTAGACATGCGGGTATTGGAGATATAGGTAGAGGTGATGATGGTTGTGTAGTTTATTTCTTCTCTATTTATATTGGGTAGCACTCTAACAATCTTATGGAGGCCCTAGCTATTAAGATTTTTGTTGAGCGAGGTTGTTCTTTAGGATGGAGGAAGATTATTTATGAGTCGGATTCTCAGATTGTTGTGGACATGTTGAACAAACAAAATTTGAATGATGTGAGTTGGAAATTAGCTTTTGTGTTCAGACAGATTTTACAAATGTGTAATACATTGGAATATGTCTCCTTTTGTCATATTCCCAAGGAGTGGAATAGAGTGGCTGATTGTTTGGCCAAGTGGGTTTCAGAGCATGTTGATGGTTGGGATCTTAGTGGAAGGGATGGTATACCTCATGATTATCTTGAAACTTTAGACAGGTTAATGCTTGAAGATAGGATGATGCAAGAGCACCTAGTGGTGTAGGATCAATTTCCCTTTTATGTTGTTTTCTTTTTCATTGTCATTTTTGTGGCCCTTCGAGGCTCTGGATGAGCCTGGTTTTTTGTGTAATTCCAAAGTAGCTGGCCTTCTTTGCACAACGTCATCTTTCTAAGGGCTTTTTGAAAAGGTATTATCATTGGAAATCCGACGGTCAGATGTATTGTTATGGTCACTAGAATTTGTAGTGGTGGTGCTAGTGGTTCTTTTAAGATCCTTTTAGATTTTTTTGCTGTCTTGTTGGGCCTAAAGCCCGTTCTTTGTAATTATATGATTTATGAATAAATCTTTACCCCCTTTTTTCAAAAAAAAGAAAAGAAGGGGGCATATTCTGCAACTAGGAACTACGATAGATAGAGAGCTCGAGGATTCCACAAAAAGAGATAGTTAAGTAGATGCAATAGAGATGGGAGGTGAACATACAACCCAGTAGAGATGCACCCAGGAGAGAAAAGCCAAAATTTTGTCAGCATAATGTAAATACAATAGAGAGGAACTATGAGGTTCACACAGAAAGATCAAGTAAAAGAGGCCAAATCAATTCATTTTTATGTCAGGGAAGAAGGATAAAGGTGAAGAGGTTGGAACAAGTTGAAGATGATGTTTGTGGTAGTGTAGAATACAAATGATTGGCCTCTTCTTGGCTAAGAAATTTTGACTTGGAAGGCTCTCATGATTGATAAGTTGAGCCATGACTTTATACTTGTTTTGAATCTCCTCTGACTTTATTAAGCCAATGGTTTCTCCATAGGCAAAAAGAGCCCTACCCAAAATGTTTTCATGTTGTGCTTTAACTACGATTTTGAGCCCATCATAGTAGATTTCATGGATGAGTTGTTATGCAAATCTTCTCTAGAGAATAAGCCTCAAATATTTGCCTTGACCCTATGGAAGTTATACTTCTTCACCACTTCAGTAATCACATGGTTGGCAATATATTCATCATGGATGAATTCACAAGAAATGTGCACAAGAATCCCATAATCTTGATAGAGGTACACCTCTCAATCAATAGCATGCAGATAAAACAGAGGACATGGAAAATGTAGATAAAGAAAACTACAAGGCTGACATAATGGAATATGAGAAGTTTCCACCAATATATAGTACTCGCCACTAAGGAGTTTTTCCATTAAAAAAAAAACCAAAGATAGCTAGCATGTGTGGCTTTTAGACCTCTAGAAAACAAAGAGACATCGACAAGGTGGAAAAAAACTGAGCTGGAATGAGCATAGATTAAGGAAAACACCAACAAAAAATTGAATGGGAAGAAAATTCAACTGATTAAGGAAAAATTTTCAGCAATCTATGAATAACTAAAAATACCATCAAGAGAGAGAGCTTTTGAATCCTTTATGAGATCAGCATCAATGTTAGCCAAAATATCTACCATTTTATTTCCTTCCCTTAAGCTATGGGTGATCTAGAAGATTTGAAAATAATTTAGTGTTTTCCAAGATTCTTAAAATATGTATTTGAGACTCCAATTCAAAACATTTATGTGACTTAGTGCATTGATTATTATTAGGGAGTCCTCTTCTATGGTCAAATGAGAGATATGGTGAGATTTAGTTTGGTTGAGGCCGTACAAAAGAGCCTTAGCTTCTGCAATGTTGTTTTTATCATCTTGGGTTTTGGAGGAAACTTTTGTAATGATTTTGTCTATAGAATAGTGGAGAATGCACCCTAAGCTTGAAGGGCCTAGTTTACCTTTTGTAGAGTCATCAAAGTTTAATTTAACAAAACTAATAGGAGGGGGTTTCCATTTTATTGATTTTCTATCCATTTTGGGTGGAAGATTGAATAGTAGGCTTCCTTTTAAGGGGAGAGAAATTTGCTTCCAATCATTTAGAATGTCAGAATCCCAAGATGTGAAAATTTATGAGAGGTATTTGAACTTGGCAGTGAATCCTTTGCCATTTTTCAAGACGAAAGTTTTTATACTCTCAATCACAATTGTTTTTTATTGGGATTTGTCCCTAAAGATTATCTTGTTTTGTTCCCACCATAAGCTCTATATGATTATTTAAAGGGAAAGAAAACAAATTGAAGAAAAAAAAAGATTCGGGATGAAGAACCAACCAACCATCAAAGACTTCTCTTAAAGTGCTGGGAAAAGGGGCTTACCAATGAAGCTTGTTCAATAACCAAATCCAACATGATTGAGAAAACTTACATCATAATAAAAGACAGTTGAGATTCTCAAGTGAAGATTTGCAAAGAACACAATTAAATTTATTGGGTATTCCTAGGTGGGAAAGGAAATCATTCGTGAGAATTCTTTGGTTAAGGGCCAACCAAACAAAAACACCAAATTTTGGAAGCACAACTTAACTCCAGCAAAATTGGAAAGCTTGAGAGAAAATTGAGGTTATTTTAAACTCCAAGAAATCATAGCCTCTTTTCACACTATAAGACCCAGGAGGAGAAGTAGCCCATACCAAAAAATATTCCTTGGGGTAAGATGCAAGTCTCTTTGATTTTAGTAGATTTAGAAAGTCTTTTGAGATTGTGGAAATGGTAAAACAAAAAATCTCTCCACTTGAATTGACTCGGATTATCTGCGTGTTGCCACTATTTTTAATCTCTCACTATTGAACCCCAATGAGATTTAAGAACTTCTTTAGGTTCATTCAACTCTTGATTATTTTCTAATGGAGTTAAAACATTCCAGGAATCCTCCTAGAAAAAAGCCTTATTACCATTGTGAATGACCCAAGAGAGATGGGGAAGTATAACTTCTCTACATTTCAAGATTTTTGACCCTTGAGGGGAACTAGCCATAGTAAAAATTCTAGCTAGTTCAAAAGAATCTAAATACTTGACTTGAACAATTTTTGACCGTTTGGAGAATGGTATTGTGTATAGGTTCCATACTAATTTGGCAGGCCAAGTTTCTTGCCTCTATATTATGAATTCCCATTCCACCTCATGATTTATATTTTGAAAGAGTGTCCCACAAAACCAATGGGATTTTATGTTTGTTATCCAAGTTGCCTTGCCACAAAAAAATTCTAAACATTTGTTCTAATGACAAAAGGTTTCCCTTGGGCATTTGGAGAACCAACACAATGTAATTTGGGATGGTAGATAATACCAATTTTAACATTTCAACTCTTCCTATAAAGGATAGCCATTTGTCTTTCCAAGATGATACTTTACTTTAGATTTAGGATGATATTGTTGTCCAATATGAGATTTTATTTACAACAATAAAAAATAGAATACCAAGGTATTTTCATGGTAGAGAATCTTTCTTAAAACCTAAGACATGCTATAACTTTTCGACAAATAGAGCTTGAGTATTCATGAAGAATACTTTAAAATTTTGAGGAATTCACCCTTTGTCCTAAGATGGAACAATATTTCTCAAGTGTTGATTTAATAATAATTTCTTCTAACATAGTGGCCTCACCAAATAGCATGTGGGTAGTGGACAAATGGAGGTTTGTAATTGATATACTTTTTCATTTAAGAGACATATGTTGGTGATGAATGAGTCCACTAATACCTTCGACCAGAATAATGAAAAGAAAGAGAGGCAAATGGTCTCCTTAGAATAGTCCTTATGTGGATGAGAAGAAGCCACAGGGTTTACCACTAAGTAAAACTGAAAATTTCGCCCCCGAGATGCAAGAGAGAACCCATTTACACAAAAAAATTGAGAAACCAAAGGCTAGAAAAACCTTATGCAGAAAATTCTAGTTCACTCTATCATATGCCTTTAACATATCTAGTTTGATGATCATTGCAAAAATATTGTTTCAATGAATAGTATGAAGCATTTCATGGGCAATGAGGGTTCCCTTCATAGTTTCTCTGCTCGAGACAAAACCCCCTTTCTCCTCAGAGATAATATTTTGAAGAATATATAGGAGCTAGTATGTGTTGCATAAGGAGATGGGTCTATATATTCAACAAAAGAATTAGGGTTGTTACCTTTTGGGATAAGAGAAATGAAAGTTGTATTAGACAAATTTATCATGACCCCACTCTTTCTAGATTCCTCTAGTGTTTTCCATATGTAAACTCTCATGAAATCCCAACATTTTTGAAAAAAGAAGTGTAAAACCATCTTCGCTCGAGGCTTTATCTGCATGAAGAGAGAACACTACTACTATAAGAGAGAACACTACTACTCTAACTTCCTCAAGGGAGAATGGTTTGAACAAAATTTGATTATTTGTTCCTATGACCATTTTCGGGATGCAGGCAAGGACCTCATTTTTTGTTACAACATCATTATGCTTAACTGAATCAAAAGAAAGAAGATTAGAAAGAAACTGAATTGCTTTTTCTTGGATCTTTTCCTCCTCTATGATCAAAATGTCATTTGTATCATGAATTTGAATGATCGTATTATAATGTTTTTTGATTGTTGCAGATGTGTGAAAAAATTTAGTATTCTTATCCCTATCTTTTAGCTATAATTATCTAGATTTTTGTCTCCAAAACTTTTTCTATCTAACTAAATTTTATTCCAACTCCAGATGTAGCAATTTATGTTTATCATACATATCCGATGAAAGGCCGTTCTGAATAATATGTTAATTGATTTAATCAAGTTGAAGTTGGGTTGTGGCTTTAGCTTAGAAATATTTTTAAAATGGGACTTATTCTATTGGACTATTTGTTTTTTGATAATACCCAAATTTTAACAAAGTTGGAACATCCTAGAGCTTTAGACAAAAGGGGCATTTTTCCACCAATCTTTTAGCAAGGACAAGAAATTTGGATCTTTGAGCCACATTTGTTCAAATTTGAAGTGAGATTTGTTTTTCTTGGCTAGAGAATCTGATATAGACATTTGAAGGGGATAATGGTTTGATCCTTCTAATGGGAGAATATCATAAGGAGATAACCCAAACTGAATAATCCAAGAAGGATTCACAAAAAATCTATCTAACCTTTCTACAATGTGAAAAAAAATCCCTTTCTTCTATTTGTCCATCTGAATTTCTCATTTGAAGGGGCACAATCATATAAGCCATTATTATTAACAAAATCATTAAAATCTTAGAATGTTTTTGCAAATGGAGTTATGCCTCCTTGCTTGTCCTAGGGAGATAGTATAGCATCCCACCTAAAATTGTATTCTCATTATGCAGATTTTCTAGTACACCTATTAGTGAATACTAGAGAAGTTTCTTACCAATTGGTGAAGAGGGGCCATACACATCTAACACCATAAAAGATTGCTCAAAATGGGACACCTAAGCAAGCATCCAATTTGCATTTGAGGTTATAAGATCCACTTTCATTTGTTTAGGGTTCCAGAGGAGAACCAAGCCTCCTGAAGCCCCATCTGATGCAGCCATATAGGCTTTCCATAACTTCCAACATTTGAAGATATTTTGGCCTTGCTGCTCAGAATACTTAATTTCTTGGAATAAAATTAGGTCTGCCTCAGAGGTATCAATTTGTGATTTAATGAGGTGCCTTTTGTAAGGGTTTCTTCGAAGAGTGACTGGCTCTCCTAGACTTTGAAGTAATTTCCAAGTGTTGCAGATGAGATAGTGTTTTTAAGTGGTTGTCATTGATGCCAATGCATAGTAGTTGGCATTGATGTCATTGTTGATTCTTGGTGTTGGTGATCTGGAATATGTGTTCCCAGAATCTTTGGTGCTATGAAAGATGTGTTGGTGATTCGGATATTTCACGTTATTGAATATGGTATTCATGTGTATCTTGGTTCTATTCTTATCTTTAGTTTCTTTGGGCAATAGTGTTTAGGTCCGGATTAATTCTGAAATTCAAGGATGTGCAACGACTTGTGGCATATCATGTGTATCATGGTTTGTGGGTCTAGAATTTGTAATGAGTGTAGCGTGTTAATCTCATTGTTGATGTGTGTTGTGGTATAGTCTACTACTCATTCTTTCCCACCACTGGAATGCTTAGTGTTGATCTATTTTAGATCCCTCTCTTACCGACTTGGAAGATTAAGCTTCCCAGAAGATAGTATATAGATGAGGATGATTTGTTTGTGTTAGACATAGAAAAAGTGTGACATTGTTTTGAAGATATGCGATATTGGAAAGGAAAGTTTTGGTTGTTGGTGATGTTAGTGAGTGTGTTGGTTTTGAGGCACCGAAAGTAGTCTAGCTTGTGCAGATTCTATTTCAGTGGTTTTGAGGCACCGAAAGAAGCCACCCTTCGTAAAAATTGCCTTAACCGATTTTTATATTTAGAACTAACATTCTCCATGGTTTTTCCCTTCTTGGGTTTTCCATGTCATATCTGGTGTCCATTGTGAAATTAATTATGTTGGTTTGGATCTGGATGTTAAAAAGATAAAAGTAATTGTTTTAAGTAACCAACTAATTCACCCCCCCTCTCAGTTGCCCAAATATTCAATAATTGGTATTCACACTAAGACATTAGTGTGATTTGCATTCACCAACCTGAATACTACCAAGAATAGGGCAACACAATAAATGGGATGGTGTCATCGATATTTACAAACCCAAACACCACCTTACAAACAAAACAATGTGGCTCAAGTTTGTAAATTCTGACCATGCCAAGAAAAAGAGTGAGATTTAAAACGAAACAAGGCACCCTGGCTAGGGCACGAAAGGAAAAATGATAGAACTTAAAACTAATAGGAAAAGCCATGGAAAATGAGACTTGCCGGGGAAAAAAACTAGGAAACCTTGCAATTTTAGATGAGAAGAGAGTCCCACGAATTCACCTTCAAGGAAAATGGTAGATCAACAAGAGAATGCGGGATGAAGAGATAAAAAACGAATTAAAAGAATCCTAAAACAAATCTATAAAGGAAAAATTTACTTCAACAAGGAGTGCAATTAATAGGTGCAAATCAAGTTCATAAACTTGATTTGCACTTGAAAAGGCAAGCTAAGGTGCATTTTGGGTTTACAATGCGGATTTGCACCTAAGTGTGCAAAGGGAAGAACACAAAGGGAAAGGTGTAAATCGGGTCTATGAACCCGATTTGCACCTAAACACCAAAATGGTGTAAATCGGGTTCATAGACCCAATAGACACCAAAAACTAAAAAGGGAAGGAATTTATAAGAATTCCAAAATGACAATCACGCATGAGATACAAAAGCATATTGAAAAGCGTGCATAGAGCATTTAAACTACAAATGAGCCAAAAATGTGTACAGGGTTACCCCAATTTTTCCTAAATTCAGATTAGAGATAACATGTTATAAAATTAATGACCTAGAGTGTTTGAACTTCCTTATTATCTTTCATTGTTGAAGGGATAATAACATGATGAATAAATGGTTGACCAACAGATCTCATTAGTCAATTTGAACATATCATTAAGGACAAACTCATAATAGAGTGTCCTTGATAAATATATAATGCCTCATTGTTATTACAAGGATCCTCATTAAGATGTTGGGTATGACCATAAGACTGCAAAATATTATATATATAAACTTCTCAAATAAAATATTTATTATGTAAAATGACAATTTCCACAAAATACAAAAGCATCAATTATCATTATTATCATTATTAGCAAGTCAAACCAGACCATGGAAAATACTTTCTATATATATAAATTTGTCAAATAAAATATTTATTATGCTAAATGACAATTCTCACAAAATACGAAAATGATTCCTGCAAAAAAAACAGATTAATTCTGCACTCATCTTCAAAGGTAAACAATTTGGAACTGAAATCTTGTCCTGATCACAAGAATTTGCAGAGGAGTTAAAAAAATGCCAACTATAAAACTGGAAAGCATGGGAGCAATCATCTGGAGGGCCACATCCCTGTCCATTAACAGGCACTTCAAACACAATCCCATCCCGATGGAGCACCTGAAAAATGTAAGTCATCTGAGGAACCATGGAGGTTGTCGTCTTAAAACTTTTACCCAAAATAATCATCTTATTCAATCCAGAAAAACCCCAATTTGAAGAAATAAGATGGTCGTGCAGAAACAATGGAACCGCAGGCATGAAAAGAAGTGTTGGCTTGTGCACAAATCTCCGCCCTTTTTCATTATTAGTGATCCAATCGCATCCAAACCCCTGCAGAACTTTGATCTCTGTATGGCTTGCCTTGGGCTCGAAAGCCGTCAATTCCCCCACCCAATCAAAATCCCGCTGCAGCAAAATCACAAGTGAGAATTGCAGCCTGGAATATTCCGACTTCTCGATTTTGCCCACCCCGTATAAAACTAACCGCAACTTAAAATTTTCCGAATTTCCCGTCAATTGTTGCTGTGTAAGCTTCAGCCGTTCAAAATGTTGAACGAATTCGGGGCATTTTATTGTTTCTGTGAATTTCTTGTAAAACGACGAGGCCTCCAGCCGAATTATGGAGGCCTCGATGGCTTCGCGGATTTTGATCTCGTCAGCCGTGGGGTCTGTCAGATCTAGGGCCTGCGATGAACAGGGTTTTCTGTTAATATTAGGGGGAGGAGGGGGAGGAGTCGAATTTAGGGCCTTCCACGGGTGAGGGTGAATTGATGTAATTTTGAATGGATTAACAAAGACGTCAAAGAAATGCCACGACAGATTGTAGAACACTTGGCGAAGAGCAATTTGATGAGGGTCTATGGTGGCGCCATCAATATGAAAGCTCCACCACTGTGGCTGACTCAGGTCAAAATCCTGCCCCGTTCTCAGCCATACTGGGAATTCTTTAATTATTTCTGGGTTGTTTTCCATGATTGTTGAAGCATATCTGATTTCCCCAAAGTTTCTTGGCAAAGAGGGGACCCATTCTTTAAGTGGGCTGCCTAAAATAACAATCTTGTTCAATTCCTGTGACATAAAATTGGCCTCCAGAATGTTATTCCAGAGATAAAATTTGCAACCATTTATGAAGAACAGAGTGGGTCTTTCCACTTTGTTTACTGTGGTGTTTGAATGGCATTGGCATTGGAAATGGTTTATGACTTTAAGTTCAGATGCAGAGAGATTTTGATCGTAGATTGTTATGTCTTGTACCAGGTGTAATTCGTTTTTTAGGACAAGGGCAAGAGCGAATTGCAAGCAGGATTCCTCGCTGCTTTCCATGCTTCCAATCTCATAGATCACCATTTCTATTCCGCCGTTTTCCTGCATGCTTTCCAACCTTTGAATTTGGGCCTTGAATTCATTTTTCTCAAGTTGTTCCGCCATTTTTGTGTAGAATGATGTTTGCTTTAATAGATTTAGGGAAAAGTTTATTTTGTTAACCAGTGTGCTGTCCATGACTGGACTGGCTGTCAAGAAACCTGATAGATTGTGATTTTTTCGAAGAAAGGATGTTTAAGAATTGTATGGATTATGCTTCACAGATTTCTAGCCGTTGTATGAAATGAAAGGGCCCGTGGATAACGTTGCATCCTATGATAAGGGCAATAGCCTTTTTGAGTTATCTTTTCTCTCTTCAACTTAATCTAGACCAATTAAATTTTGTAGTTGGATCCTAGGAAAACGGCAATACCCTTTTTTCACGGATCTATTTAAAGGTATATTTGGTATTTTAAATTTTCTTATGAAATTTTATTTATACATTCCTCAAACAAATATTTAACAATTAATTTTAACTCGTATCGAAAATTTTAAAGCTTTATATAAATAAATAAACATATATATAATATAAAAAAACATAAACTAATAATGTAATTTTAGTTATCCTACAAAATTGGGATTAACTATTTTATCAGTACATCATAACTGTGCAAAATAAGATCAACTTGTACATGCTATGTCTATCAAGTTCTCTACACAACATATATGTCAGACTAATTACATCGGTTGTCAAAAAAACCAAAAAGCTTGCCCATGGTGTATGGCTGGATTAAATCCAAGAGATCCATCCTGCAGGTCCTTCCATCCAAACGAGTCTACAAGCATCCAACATCCTGGCAGATTGGATCATCTGATGTCTTACCTGGTGGCCATTGCCCCTGATTTCTTCCATGAGAGCATCAAGGGAGTTCACAAATGGAGTTCTCTCAGCATTGGTTCTTCCCCACGTGTAGCCATGAGATAGCTCAGAGATGAATATTGTGGCATGCCCATCTGATAGGAATCTCTGGCACTTCTAAGTCTGAAAACCATGGTAACTTGCGAGTAGACAGAGTTGAGGGTGAGACTTCGAAAAGACTCAGTAAGGGCCCTTACTTGGCCTTGATGTTTTTCTAAATTCCTAGCTTTCCATAAATACCAAAGGATATCACTAGAAAGTAGATTCCAAAACATATTAGTATCTTTCTTAAGGTCGTTAATGCACCCTGTAACAACATCAAAAATACAACTATGCAATGGAAGAGTAAATCCAAACATAAGCCAAATTTCCTTAGCAATAATGCAGTAAAAAAAAATGTGTCTACTGGACTCCTTGACTTTACAAATAGAGCACAGGGCCTCTTTTATAAAGTCCGATCTGACAGGGAGCTTATCAAGAAGTAAAAGCCATCTGAAGGTTCTTTTCCTTGGAGCCAGTGGAGACCCCTAGAGAGCCTTAAGAATATTGCTCCATTAAGCATGCGATAGGTCAGAGTACCAAATAGAGTTGAGATGGTTAAGGATGTTGAAGTCAGAGGAGAGGGTTTTATAGATAGAGAGAGGTTTAAGGTTCCCAGTCGGGCTTCCATCAAACCAAATGAAGGAGAGAAAGCAGTTATCATCAATAGTACAAGTTATGGGAGGTTGGAGGAAAATACAACCATTGCACAAGATCTTATACGTCCTCTTATTAGATAAAGGAAAATTAAATTTACTGGAGAGCTCGTCCCATGGGATCATAATTCCGTTAGCTATGATATCTTTCAAACAACAAATACTTTTGCTGGCCCATTTTTGGGTTGAACACCCTTGAGTAAGGGCGAGAGGCTTACCGTTATGGGTTAAGTTCCACCAGATTGACCTTTCCCCAAAGACTTGATTAACACGGTTGCTCCAATCATTGCCAACACTAGCCCTAATAGCTTCCCATGCTTTCCAGGTGGTTTTAAAAGTAACAGAGCCTGCGGTAGAAACTGGAATGGATCCAGCTAGCAGATCACTAATGGGGAGGAGCTTCCAAGATTTAGCTTTCTTAGGAACCCCCAACCTAATATTATTATGTATGAACACTTTCCATGGTTCATTACCTTCCAGTGCATGAAAGATCTATTTGGTAGCCAATGCAGTCCCTTGGATTTTTAGATCCTTAAGACCTAGACCTCCAATAGACTTATCCATGCAGCACCATTCCCACTTGACAGAGTGAGTTTTTCTTTGACCTCTTCCATTTGACCACAGAAAATCCTGGATGGTTTTTTGTATCTCATTGATCTGATAGTTATTGAACATCCATACAGACGCATAGTAAATACTATAGGAGGAAAGGATCTTTTGGCACACTTGCATTCTTCCTACCAGCGATAGATAGTGCTTATTCCATTTGGAAAGTTTGGATTCAATTTTCCCCTTAATCCATGACCATATATCCTTAAGGTAGGGATAGATCGCAAAAGGGATCCCTAGATATCTGACAATTGTGTTCAACCCTCCCCACTAATACCCATAGGTAGAGAGCCACTCTGGAGGTTTCTCAGTCCATCCGAGGGAGTCCTTCCAAATGAAGTTTAGATTGATCTCCAAAGTAAAGTTAATTGCTTCAACTTCCTGAAGTAGGACAAAGTCCAAATCCTTATGAGTATTAAGCACTCTTCTTACCATATATTTCATGTCAGGGGATTCTAGCCCTTGGATATTTCAGGATAGACATTTCATGGAGAACAATCAATTTTTTATCATTCTTGTCAGCCTTGAAGTTGTTAAAGTATTTAGGGATACTCTCCTTTCGGTTAGATTTTTTATGCATGGGAGAGAGTTTGTTTTTAGAACCTAACGGCCTCCCTCTTTTCCTTTTGGTGAGTTCTTGGTGCAGGAGCACCTGAGCACCTGAATGCTCAAATCACAACAGGTATAGCATTTTGTTGAAAATTAAGCATGTGTGTTTATTTTATGCTTCTAGTAGGTTTAATAGGTTTGTTTTGTGGTGTAATGAGGTTTGGAACTCATTTTGTTTAAGAGTCTCCAAGATTTTTGGTTTTTGCTCAGTGGGCCAAAAATTGTCAATTTTGGGTCCAAATGAGCATTTTTGAATTTTTGATTTTGTAAAGCCTTGAAAGGCATTGGAGCATGTTTATTTAGTGTTTCTAAATGATTTTGAGTAATTGGTTTGAGTGCCAAGTCACCGGAAGTCAAAATGCAATTTTTGAGCAACAAAAAGTTGTCAAAAAGTTGTCAAAAGTTGTCAAAAAAGTGGTTTTTGGTGGTTTTGGTTAGTTCCAGCCTGTACCTGTCCGTACAAGGGCTTCAATAAGTTGGCACATGTATAAAAACCATGTTCCAATCATTTTATGGGTTGTTCATTTTGGAAAATCAAGAAAAATACTTGTTTTGCTCTTGTTTTCTGTGAGTTTTTAACTAATTTTCTGCACTTTTTAGAGTACAGTCCATACCATGGCTCCATGAGTCCATACTGAACCTATTTTTGATTGATGTGGTCTCCTTTGATGTTTTAGTAGTGATCTCTGATCTTTTCTTGGGGTTTGGAACAAGTTTTGTTTGAAGTGCTCTTGAGAAAGGCATTGTTCTGTGGTTCCAATGGAAGACCATTCATGATCCAACTAATTTCTTCAAAGACTCTTCATCCATGGCTTTGAGGGAGTTTGTTGGATCTGTACATACTGTACCATACATCCATTTTTTTTTCTAGCAATGCACAAGTGTTTGTAAGCCCATGGCAAGTGTGTGAAGTGAGCAACTTGGCTTGGGTATTCTCAAATTTGTTTGAATGGTACTTTGCTGTTCATAGCACTGTACCTTTGAAATGTTGAAGGAGAATCAAGTTGACAAGAGTCAGCATTATACTTTACCATCCTTGTCTCTCTCATGACTTGGTTGGATGCAAGAGGCAAAGGTGAAAAACAGACTGCAAAACAATGAGTCACTGTTTCATTGTTAGATCCTCATTGCCAACCTCTCTAAATAGGTAGTATGGAATGATGTATTCCTCTTTCTTGCATCATGAAAATGTATTTGCAAGTGGTTTCAATGTTGAGATGACAAGTTACACAAGTTGTTTGTAAAGGACCTAAATAAGGATCCTAAAACAGTGTGCTCTTTGTCACTGCAATATAATGTTGTCATACTTTGTGGCACCCTTTTGAATGTTCAAACTTACAAGCCTTTGGAGAGGTTATGTGAATTATTATATCATGCCTTTAACACCTTCTTGCAGGCCAGGGACAGAGTAAAGAAGCAAACAAAACAAAGAAAGGAAGTTGCTGTCAAAAATGCAGTGTTGACTGTGTATGAACAACAGTTATAAAATCCTTTCTTATTTGTTGTGCATGGTGTTCCAACTGATGTCAAACCATTGTTGCATCCCTAATTGACATACTTTCATTGTATTTGGTTTATCAATGATCAAAGTGTATGCAAAATCTTAAAAACGTTGCTGTCCCAGTCATCTAGACTGTTTTTCTGTGTAAGGGCAGCAGTGTGGCACTTGTTTGATATAATGACAATATTAGAAGATAAGTTTTGAATCTTTGGAGGTGTTTGGAATATGTTAAAGCAAGGATTGAAGCATTTAAGTTGGCCTAGTATCATGAAGAAAACTTGTAAATTGCAAACCCTCATTAAAACTTTCAAAAACCCTTAAAAAGCGCCTATTTTGTGGGACAACACTAAAACAGTCCGTACAGTACTTGCCATAGCAAAAATCCTTGAGCTTTCAACATCAAATGACCACATCTCCAAGGGTTTTTCATGAAGTTTAGCAGGTTGAGCAGGGTGAACAATTTTCATTAAAAACTAGGGCTAATTCTAGTAGCCTTTTTGGAGCAAATTTGACCAATTCATGAAATCGATAAGGAAGGGGAAGCAATTGGTTGTTTCAAATCATCAAAATTGATGAGTAGAGACCTGAGACACCCTACTAAAATATCCAAATCCTTGTATTGAGTCATTTGATCAAATTGACCTTTTGCACCTAGAAAGTTGCTTTGAGTAACCCTACATTCTTTGCATCCAATTGAGAAACTTCCATTCTTGGGAAGTGAAGGACAGTCATCTTACCTTATAGACCTGTCCAGATGCTCAATCAATAGATTAATATGATTGAAATCCTTAAAGGAGAAAATAAGATTAGGTAAACCATGGTTCTCCAACAATTGCCCATTCCTGGAAGAGAGGAGATTCAGCCAATTGGACAACCAAACTTGTTCATTTTTGGTGACACTCAAGAGGACCTCATTTCAGACTTGAATGCCTTAGCATGGAAGGTAAGGAGGAGTGATGTCCAATACAATAGGCTGCAAGCAGTGTTGAATAGAGAGGAGGAGGTAGGAGAAAGGTTTAGAAGAATCCCATTTGTGCCTAGGGATTGATTTGGGAAGTACATTGAGAACAAAAGTCCACCAACCTCAAAGAAGACTAACCTTCCTACTATACCTCCTCATCAGTTCTTCACCCTCAAAGATTTCCTGATTTGGGATATCTGTATCCTTTAATTCCTCACCATTAATGATCGACAAGTTGGACCTCAATTCAGTTTCCACCTCAGACTCATGAATGTCCACTGAGGAGGCATCTTCCTAGGAATCCCCCTCAGACATTCCTATCTCAAGAGAGCAAAGGGTTCTAGTATTGTCAACCATTGGAGCTGCCGGGATAATCTCATAAAGGACATTATCATCATCAATCAAGGGATTAGCTTTCACAAGAGCAAGGGTTAGGGATGTAATGAGGGTAGAATGAGGGGATCAATCCTCATGCCTTGGAGGGTCCAACGAATCGTTCTGCACTAATGTCGGGTCAGATGAATAATCCCTAGCTTGGGATTGACTAGTTGTGAGAACAGATTGAGGATCGCCGAGGGTAGGGGGGTTGCAGCCCTACTCCTACTAACATCACCCCCACGATCAATTCCTTCAAAATTCCTAACTATTGACTTGACATGAGAGTTCTTGTCAGGGCTGGTCATTGCCAGATTCTCCGAAGGGGTTCTAGACCCTTCTTGCATGAAGCCTAGTTTGGCAGAATGAGAATTTTGTTGCCCTCTGGCCCTAATTTTTTCCAGGGCTAGTTGTTGGGCATTCTTCTTTTTAGACCTTTTATTTTTCCTTGAAACCACCTAGAAGCTAGAGTCATCGATTTCTTCCATCTGGGAGATGGCTGCAGAAACCGACAAGTTGGGGGGGGGGGGGGTTGCATTAAAGGGGCCGAAGTCGGTATTGCTTTCAAAGTTAGGGGGATCACCCGGTTGAGCCTTAGGGAAACTAGCCACTGCATTATTGATGGCCTTGCTGAGTAAGTCCAATTTATCTCTAACAGACAGTTCTTTTGAAGGCTTAGATGATGAATTGGGTGGAGCATGGCCATCTTTATTCATGTCAGTCCCATGCGGGTTAACATTAGGCTTCGACCTATTAGAGAGAATAGTGAAAGACCACCTAACGTGTCCTTCCCTTCTACATAGGAAGCATGAGTTTAGGCCACCTAGGGTTTCCAGAATGCAGGTGAAGGATTCATCTCGCAATTTGATATCAAAAAATTTGGGTATGTCAACTCCCGGATTGATAGAGATCAAGACTCTGGCATCCATATTGGGGACAAGATTCATAGAGGGGTCAACTCTAACCCCTTTTCCTATCGGATCAAGCACTTGCGGAATGAAATTCCAAAAAATGGGAGGTAAATTCTTAATTAGAAGCCACAAAGAGTAAGAAATAGCCAGAATTTCTTAATTAATCACATCAAAGGACCATTTCAGGGCCCTGAAGGTGGTTTGGCCAACGACCCAGAATTGTTTATGCAAAACCTCTAACTGAGATTTATTGGCTTTAAATAAAATAACAAATAAACCCTTTTAAATCATTCTACTGAAAGAGAAATTTAACCCTAGGTTTCTAACCCATTCATTTTTCATCCAATCATCAAGAAATTTCCTAGTCGAACATTTATCCACATTAGTTACTGCAAAGAAAATAACAATGTCTTGGAGTCTTTTATTTTCAAGCTCAAGGGCATCGGTCATGGCATCGTTAGGAGAGATAGAGAAAGTACAAGGAGCCAAGGCAGGGTCCTTACCTCGTCCTCTGTCTCCGCCATTGAAGCCTGCAGATGAAGCACTTACTAGAGAGAACTTGGCCTCTTGCGAGGCCTGCATAGTGTCACCAACGATGGAGTCTTGGAAAGATTTGCCAAGGATATCTTCCTCGACAACTTTAGAAAAGGCCACATGGGTCACGTCCGGCCCATTAACCCCCACCTCCATCAAGCATTAATTGCTCTTGTCCTCCCTCGTACCTGCAATAACTACACCCGTCCATAGTGCACCGAGAGCCTCAGCAATAGGTCAGAAACAAGAATGATAGAAGAAGAAATGCTTAACATTGTGGAGGAGTTCTAAGACCACCTCCACACGCAGGAGCGAGAAGCTCGATGCTTGGATCAGGAGGGGTCCACGTCAACATATATTTGATTCCAAGAATCTGATTTTGACTCATAAATTTCAATATAGCATCGACCATTGCAGTTCTTATAGTATTGTCCAAGCAAGATTATTAGTTGATTAGTGGAGAAGACATAACTTGTCGCCATAAAATCGGTACGTATTGTTGTTGCGATATCTTTTATAGAAGAAAGTCCAATCCAAGATGGAGTACTTGTATTTGTTGTCATATATGTAGAAATCAAAATCAAAATCTTTTACCCATTTTGAGCAACAATACATATTATTGGATACCATCTCTATGCATTTGCAATACTTTGGGAATTTTGTTGCAGGTACCCTATAGAATTTTGCATCACCTTCCATGACCCGTGATTTTATCCTTGTTGATTCAAATGGAAAAAAAGTGCAATAAGAAATTACTTTTTGGAGGAGAATTTTCTGAAATTATGTTTCCCAAAGTATCGGGTTTTTAAAGGATGTCTTTCCAACTCTTACATACCAATTTCATTCTTGACAAATGTCTGGTAGACAATTTTCTTATAATCATTAACAATAACTATTATGGTTGGTCTTCCCACATGCTTTTGGGTTTTTTATCCTCCATCAAACCTACAACATGTTAACATATTCAAATGTTGTACAACATTTTTCTCAAAAATATAGAAAACATGATGGTTAGAGAACTTCAATTATAATAGATGATATAGAAATTAAGTTTAAAGTTAGATTAGTGGTAATTTCAATGTTTAAGTTTTTAGAGTTACATTGGTGGTACAATGTTCAATTACATGTATAGTTTGTAATGTTATATGATTACAGTATTTGTGGGTTTTGAATAATAATTTATGGATCAAAGTATGTAAATATTTTATAAAAATTATAAAATATTTATGGAAATATAGTAAATGAAGTTGCTTCTAAATGTTGTAGTTTTTTTACTTCAACTTTTTATTTTTCACTAATTAGTATTATTTTTTATGTAATGCTCTTTATATGAATTTACATATTGAGGAAACAAACATACATAGTGGAAGAAAATATTCATGAGGCACTTTATAAATCACAACCTCTTAGTAAGGACTCATACAATGGAATTTTGAAATTGTATTCTATTTTTGAAAATAAAAAGTGAAAAAATATTGTTGCATGCATTAGATAATGGCTTAAATCCCTCTTTTGGTAATTTATTCTATTTAAACTCACTAACATTTGTAGTCTAGATAGCATTTATCGGAATCAAATCTTCAGTCGTTGGATCGATGATGTTAAACTAATATAGGTGCTCAAAGGTCCATCGGTGGAAATGCCAGGTGCCAGTGTCTTCATTTTTTTTGGATAGAATTTGCAAATTGTTTGTGTCCATGTTGGAATTTGTTCTCTGACAATCTTAGATATACGTTCATAATATGGTATATTTTTAAAAACTCCTTGTGGGCCCCATCTATCTATGAGTTGTCGATTCCATATACTGTCTGATTGAGATGCAAATTGCATACGAAATAGTTGTCCATGATAGTGTAGGTTTGGTAGGCCAATAGTACTCATTTGTGGTCCTCTAAGCATTATTGTTAAATACAGCGGCCCATTTTCTTGGAATATAGTTTGATAATCGATTTCAGGTCTCATTGGAGGCGACTCAAACCAAACCTCTCTTGGAACAAATTGTACTTTTGTTGGATCACAATTTTCACAACTGATTAATTCTGTGATTTCAGGATCTCTGTAGAACTGATTGGAATTTCTAAGAGCTGGTGGCCGATAAGTAATTAAGCCTCTCTCTTGTAGGAATATTTTGGAAGACAAAAAGGCGGTTCTTTCTACATTATGGATCATTTGAAGATCATTATCTTCAAACATGTGATCAACAGTAATGGTCCTATGTCTTAACATATTTTTTTTGTTGAATTGTAACCCCTGCTATGCAACACAAAAGTAATTTAGTTTTGCCACCTTACATCTGCAGATTCCAGTGGCATAGTAAATAATGGTATATAAAAATAATTGATAGTGATAAACATGTAATCAATTATGACATAACCATATAGATGTAATACATTTGAATCAAATAAGCCCGATAAAACCAAACATTACAAGATTATTGTATATTGACATGAGCTAAATAAATTTAAAATTTTTTAGACAAAAAATAGAATGCTTATGATAATATGTTACAATTACTCATTTCTAAAGCTTTCAGTCTATTTTCTTCTTTTTTGTGTTTTTCAATTTGTTTTCCCTTTTTCACGTTTTCATATCAATCATATGTAAATGGTATGAATTAAGTTCCTTTTCTTGCTCAAAATTCATATGGTGCTAGAAAAATGCTCCTTGTAATACATAATATTTTTAATGAAATTATGAATTATGATAAATGAATAAACATTGAAATCTTTTAAAAACTGATAAGAGTAAGTCATATAAAACATCTACAAAGGTGGCTCATGGTAGAAATGAAGTGGAAATGAGTGTATACAATTTCAATTTTTGTATTTCAAGATTAATGAGTGGTTTCATATAGTGCAAGACTAATATTGTGTTGCATGATTGATCGAGAAGTGAAAGATTAATATTAAGTTAAGATGATTATAAATAAAGATGTCAAATATAATTTATTTTTGTAAAATATAAAATTAATATTATATTTAAATTTTCATAAAACTTGTAGCACAATAACTTACTAAAAGAAACAATTTACTATAATATGATTTTAATTATAATTTTTTTTAGAGCTTTTACATGTTACTTTAATATTATAATAAATTGCATTAGCCTAACAACTATTTTTTGGTGGTTTTTAAATTTTAGAGTAAAAAGAATCTTGAATGGAAATTAGGTTTCTCTCCTGAAGCAGTCTTGGATTATTAGTTGTTTATTTTAAAATTTTAATTTAGAGAAATTACACACAACCAAATTTGATCAAATCTTATTACTTCTCTAAAATTCTTGTTTCAAATTACTATTCTTAACAATTATTCAATTTAATAATAAAAATTTGCTATTATTATATGTTTTTGAGTTTAATAGTCAAATATATATTTTGAATATTTATCTAACATTTTAAATGTACATTTGATAGTATTAATTAATTAATTAAAATATTAAATCATATTATATTATGAATTTCAATTAATTACATTAACTTACCAATTATTTTTGTGGCAGAAGCCTATGTTTTTGTTTGAATTTCTATGTTAATTGCCTTGCCTGACATATGTCTAAAACTCTACTTATTCAGCTTAATAATCAAATATCTATCTAACTTTCAAAACACAATTAAATTCAATTCACAAAAATAATATATTCTGCATTTCAATAAATTAATAAAAACAATCAAATGTACATCAAAATGCTGGATGGACAATTAGATATTGAAGTAGTTATGTTTCCAACTATACTTAACATGTTTAGTAGAAAATAAAAAATTCATGGATTTCACTTTCAATTCACAGCAGTATATGGAAAATCTCTATAGAAAAATGGTCACTAACAGTTTGATAATCAGTTTTCCTAAACAAAATGATTGAGGAAAAGGGTGGCCACATAGGTTAGTTGGAATAATGTTGACACCCATCTTTTTCAATTAACTAAATTTTAATGATTGGAGAACTCACGGAAACAATATAACATTCCCATCCTTCCTTCAAGATTTTGAGTATCTGAAAGTTGAAGCAAAATGGAGAAACTAGCAATGGTGATGGTGATGATGATATTTATCATGTTTGGGTCTTTGGCAGTTGAGCATTGATGGCCTTGTTCCAACTGGAGCTCTGGAACATACCAGAGAGGGCCAATGAATGAATTAGATGCTGAACTATTTAATTTTGCAATGAATTTTTTTGGGGGGATCGGTAAAGGTAAAGCCATAATTATATTGATTATGCATAATTTATAGAGCTAAGATAGCTAATAGATTTTAAACAGAATTCAAAAAGGAAGCATCTGTATGCCTTCTTATAAGTGAAGAATGAATGCAACTAGGCAGTCCATGGAAGGCATAAGGTGTCCTTCCGAATTTAGCATATAAGTATAAAGATTTCTTTAAAAAACTTAAAGTCTAATGGCAGAAGCTTTGCTGCCCTATTAACATAAATTATACTGGTTAAAGCAAGATACTTGGTCGAGAGACTAAACAAAAATCTTTAACAGAGCTAAAGGGGAACCTAGCTTGCAATTTCCTTGTGGGCTTCATATTGCAGGTGCTCATTCCTCTCTCTCCCATGGCCTCTACTCGGAGGGCAACCCCTACCATGGCCTAGTCTGAACCCGTGACGACCCCTGCTAGCACCACCCCTGCATGCCTGTTCCATTTGAGGGTTCTCATCTTCTACTTTCAGAGGCAGCATACCATTGAGTCTTGCAAATTGAATTAGGTCATCCTCTATGCCTAGGTCTTCTGAATTTTCTCCCAGGAACCACCATTTAAGGTAGCCAAGGCCAACTCCAGTGAAAACCCGATGCCTATCGAAATCCTTTTCTTTCAAGTCGAGCAGGAAATGATAATATTTAGTTAGTTCTCCATGGGCATTGAATAGGATTTTGTTGCCTAGTCGAGGAGCCCCAGAGTCATGAATTGCCTTATTTAGGATTTCTTGGAGCTCTTGGGTGATCTCTTCTAGAAAAATCTTCTTCGTGAGGATCCAAACTGCCTACTTGGCAAGTTTTAGGTCCAGCAAGGAGGCAAAAAACCTTGAGGAGATGCTAGTGTTATCCCATGGATACTCATCTCTGTTCAGGTGTCCACTACCCAAGATCATCTTGACTACCAATATGAGAGGGAAATCCGAGTAGAGGAGAAGGCGCTTGAGCCTCAGATCTGTTACTTTTCGGAATGAAACTTGGCGCGTCAACGCCAAGAGGGAAATTGGAGTGTCTGCTCCAAAACAGGAGATGGGCCTAGGATACACACTCATTATGAAACCAAAAGGAGGCTCTGTCGACATGGTTGGAAATGTAGGCTATCAAACAAGAAGGAGAAAACCAGGGATCTGAGAATAAATGGTGAGAGGATGAAATCAAATTGCAGAAAACCAATGTGAAGAAATAGGCTGGCACACTCTTTAACGCCAAATAATGAGGGATGAATTTACATTAAATTTGCCAGCTAAGGTGGTGAGGGATGTTTTTCCTTGACATGCCAAATCTCCCATTCAGGCTATGCAAACCATAAGTTGATTTGACAGTTTGGTAGCTAGATCTCGTAAGGTGGATCGAGGAAGGCTTAGGTCATAACTGTAGCTTGGAAGACGTGATTGAATACGGGCCCACTCTTCTCGAATAGATAAGATTTGAAATTTGAAATTGAAGTAACTATTGCACTTAGCCACCAAGGTTAAATTTAATGTTTGCCCTGTTAACGAAGCTTTAATTAGCATTCACATACTCCAGAAGAGACTCTTGCATCTGAATTGAAGTCCTCTGAGGCTCTTGCCTAACAAGTGCGATGGTCTGCTTGAATAACAGGCAGATTTCCTTGATCCCAATTGTAGAGGTAGGTTCCTTGAGCAACTATTTTTGAGAGAGCATCTGCCTCTGAGTTTGCTTCTCTGTAGATGTGCTTTGCTTCATAGTTTTCTATCCTATCCAGGCTTGCAATTATATTGTCTAAGATTCCCTGCAATCTCCAATTTGGAGTAATTTTCCTCTTGATCGCATTTATTGCTATCTCTGAATCACCCTCCACTAAGATGTTATTCAAACCATGTTTTATGCAATCTATCAGTCCAAATTACAATGCTTTGAATTCTGCTATGTTGTTTGTGTCTAGGGGGATCGGCTTTGCCGTTTTCCCAAGAGTTGCTCCTGTGTGATCTCTGATTACATATCCTATGCCTGAAGGACCCAGATTGCCTCTAGAAGCGCCATCAAAATTTAGTTTTAACCAGCCAAGATTTGTAGGAGACCAGATAGCAGCCTTTCTCATATTGTCTTTTTGCCCAAAGGAGGGAGGAATCCTGATTCCTTGCCAGTTTTTCCTAATGCTTTCATCCCACCATGAGAAAGCTTTAGGTGGTCCCAAAGAAAAGGCTATCTTATAGTTGACTGAATCCACTATAACTGACTCAATTGAGTTCAAGATTGTTTCTAATCTTCTGGATTTGTTATCAAATAGCCTACGATTCCTCTCCTTCCAAAATTCCCAGACTAGACATGATGGGGATACTTCCATAATTAAGCTCAGGGTGGACTCCTTAGTTGGGATAGGCCAACTTTGGAATAGGGATTTAATGTCATTTGGTAGGGTTGTGATTAGCCCAAGTTTAGCACAGAGCCATCGCCAACATTTGGACGCAAAGGGACAAGTGAGTAGTAGATGGTCCACTGACTCTGATTGAGCTTTGCACATGATGCACCTAGAGGCTCCTGCATACCCCTTTTTTGTGAACTTTTCTGCAGTTAAGATCTTCCTCTAATAGGCTAGCCATGCAAAGAGCCCTGCCTTAGGAATGACTTTAGAGCTCCAAAACAACTTTTTAGGAATATCCAGTTGGTCCTGAACAACGCTGCTAGCGTTGCTGACTAGTACTTTGTAACCATCTTTAGGATTGTAGTGCCCTGTTTTGGAAGGTGCCCATATTAAAGAACCATTCTCTCTTCTCGGATTGACATTTCTTGCTTTTAAGAGCTCTGTGAGTTGATCTAAATCATTCCTAGAGGTTGGAACTCCTTCCAATGATTTCCATCTCCAACTTTGAGAACTAGGTGAGCCATCATTAATCAGATAATCTCTCACTCTGACACCCTAGTGATGCTTAAGCTAGTTCTCTATTATAGGAATGTTAAGTGAATTTGCAATAGGTGGGTAGCCACCCCAAGAATCCTCCCAAAAAGGCTTGAAAATCCATCCCAGATGTCCCATGTGAGCTGTTCTGAGATCAGATTTTTGCAAGAGATTAAAAAATTCCATGTTCTTGATCCTTTGGGGAAAGAGTTTTCTCTTAGAAGATTGATAGGTTCTTGATCTAGTAAATCTTTGGTAGCTAGCATTCTAGCCCATGTGGTATTGGGATTCTTAATGAACTTCCATACTAATTTGGCTCCTAAAGCTTTATTTTGCAATTTGAGGTCCTTAATGCCTAAACCCCCTAGGGCCTTGGGCTTGATTATTTTATCCCATGCAATTAGAGCTATTCTATGTTTCTCCTCTATATTTTGCCAAAAAAAGCTCCTCGTTTTCTTAATTATAAAGGCATTTGCACCTGCTGAGAGAGAAAGAATGGATAATAGATAAATGGGCAGGGCCGATATTACTGCTTGAATCATCACTAGTCTTCCTACCCAAGAGAACCATTTCTGTTTCTAGGAGTTTGAGGTCTGATCCACTTTTAGCTTAAGAGGATCCCACGATTTAGCATTCCTCATGCCATGATCAATTGGGATACCCAAATGGATACAAGGGAGGGATCCTTCACTACAATCCAGAATTGAAAGTATTTTGGATTGCAAGAGTTTAGAGGTAGAAAAGAAATAGACCTTTGACTTGTCCTTATTCCTTATTTGGCCTGAAGCTTTCCCAAAGATGTCTAGAATCTGTTTTAGATGGGAAGCTTCTTTGATTTTAGCTGCCCCCAAGAGGAGATTATCATCTGCAAACTATTGGTGTGTGACTGCAAAGTTTCTGGTTACTTTGATTCCCTCTAAAAGATTGTTCATATGGCTTCTTTTTAATGTCCTACCCAACACCTCCCCATTTATAATATAGAGAAAAAAAGAGATAGGATCTCCTTGTTTGATTCTCCTTTTTGAGGAAAAAAAGCCTTCTAGTTTCCCATTTACCAAGATTGAGAATTTCGGAGTGGAGATACATTCAAAGACCCAATCAATCCATTGTCTTGCAAAACCAAAGGATTGCATAACCTTGCAAAGGAAGCTCCAGTCTACACTATCATAAGCCTTCGATATATCTACTTTAATCATCATACTTGGTCTTTTTGTGCTTTGGAGAGTATGGATTGCTTCTTGTGCTATTATATTCCCATCAAGAATTGAACGGCCTGCTAAAAACCTTTTTTGTTGTTTTGATATAATTGATTCCATGAGGGGCTTCATTCTATTCATCATGACTTCCGAAAGGATTTTATAAACTATATTGCAAAGTGAGATAGGTCTAAAATCTCTCAATTTTAATGCATTCTCCTTCTTTGGGATGAGGACGATGAATGTGTTGTTTACTTCCTTAAGAATCCTTCTTGATCTTCTTGAGCATTCCAGAGCTTCCACCAAATCCTGACCTAAGATGTGCCAGCACTTCTTAAAGAAATTCGCTGGAAAGCTGTCCGGGCTAGGAGCTTTACCCGATGGTAGTTGATTGAGGGCTTGAAGTACTTCTTCCATCTTTATTCTCTCATTAAGATTTTGGTTTTGCTCATCTGTTATGATCTTGAGGATCACTTCCAACATCTTTTTTTGCTCTAACAGTTGAGAACCTTCAAGATTATTTAGAAGGTTGAAGAAGAAAGAGGTGATTTCCTTCTTGATTTCATCAAGATACTCTATGATCTGGTTGTCCTTGGACTCTAGTTTTGAAATCGAGTTCTTGCTCCTTCTAATCTTTGTTACATTGTGGAAGAACTTAGTGTTTTTATCTCCCAAACTAAGCCAATTCTCCCTTGATTTCCGCTTCCAAAATATTTCTTCTTTAGATAAGATGTCCTCATATTCCAATAGGAGCATCTTTCTTGTTGGAAGGATTCCAGGTCCATACCTTCCAGGATGATCTTATCATTTAGAGATGCCATTATATCTTCTATTGAACTTTTTGTTGAAAAGATATTTCTGAAGTGCTAGGAGTTCCATTGAAGCAGTTTGTGTTTAACAATTTTCAACTTAGCAGTAAAGAAGAAGAGTTTTGATCCTTCCACTGACGCTTCCTGCCACTAGGTTTCTATCATGATGAGAAAGTTTTGGTCCTTCATCCACATGTTCTCAAACCTAAATGGGGCTTTGCAATTTATCTTGTTGCCAAGCAAGGAGAGCAATATGGGATAATGATCTGATCCTAAACAGGGAATAACCGAGCAAGAAGGGGAGAATGGAAAGCACCTCAAATCTCTTTGCCAGAAGAATCCATCTATTTTTTCCGCAATATTGTTAAATCCTTTCCTTCTATTTGTCCAAGTGAACAAATCACCTGAGTCTATTTCCATCAGGGCATTCCTATCAATCCAATCGTTGACGTCTTGCTGAGTTCCACCTAAGTGGATTAATCCTCCCCTTTTATCAGAAGCTCTTATGATAGCATTGAAGTCACCTCCTATAAAGAGTTGTTGCTTAGTTAAAGAAGACAGGACTACATCTAAGGAAGACCATAAGAGACATTTTTTGAGGGGGGAGGCTGGGCCATAAGTATTTATAGCAAAGAAATATGAACTGGACTGGAGATGATAAACTTTTGCCAAGATTCAATTTCTGTTTGAAGCAATGCCATCGACTTTAACTTGGGAAGGCTTCCAGATTATCATTAGGCCTCCTCAAGCCCCATCTGAATCCACTATCACTTGTGAGGAAGTTAGAAAACGGGGGCTAATTCCACTACCAAATGCAATTGCTTGCATATTATCCAACTTTGTTTCTTGTAAAAAAATGATTTCTGCACTGACCAAAAGAATCCTCCTTTTGATCACCCTTTGTTTGTTAGGGGCATTGAGGCCCCTAACATTCCATGATAAGATTTTAATTGTTGTTTAGGAAGGGGATTCCCCTTCCCAACTTTCCAGAGGTCTTGAAGTTTGTATTGGTTCTCAGCAGCACCATCTAAAGGTTTGGCTTCTATAAGAGATTTGCGGCCTTTCTTAGGAGGGGAAGAGCCAAAGTCTGGTTTTTCCAATCCCTCTTGAATCTGATGTAGGCCTAGCTTTCTTTTTTTTTGACCTGAGAATACAGGACTGCTAAGGGGGTATCTAGAATTGAGTCTGGGTCTTCATCCTGGACCATTAGATCCTACAGAAGTTTCTTAGCATTTTGATCTAAGGAGAAGCCCAGATCTTGAGGGGCCGAAGCCAGAGATAACAAGGATGGGATGTGGCTACCCATTGATAGATTAAGATACTGATCTGCTGAGGGAAAATCCAAGGAAGAGTGGATCTCACCATCAAATAGAAGAGGCTCGTGATTCTCTTCTAAATTAGCTATAAGATCATTTTCAATGACCTCCTCTTCCTGCAAGATTTTAGCAGTATGCAAAGGTTTATTGATAGATTTCTTTAGGTGGAGGGAACCTTTCTGCTTGTTGCGCCTTAGACTGCTTTTATTTTTTGGGACCTTAGAAGGAGGCTAGCAGAAGATATTGAAAGCTCCTTTGGAGAGGGAAGGAGTTTGCTTTTGACCAAAGAGACTTCTAACCGCTTTATGAGACTGCAACTTAAGAATTGGGGAGAGAATAAGAGGGGGACAACTATGAGGAGAAAGAGGAGAAGATAGGGAGACCATACCTGTACTACAGTGTAGCAACTGGCCTTGAGATTCTTTAAGGTGGAGGTTAGATCTAGGAGTGTGAAGCATCTGTGGCTCTAGAGAAGCTGAAGGCACCGGAGAGGAGACATGAGCTCTATCTTGAGGCTGGCAAATGGCGATCCTGCCTAGTTGGTTTGCCTCCACTGCAGGTGGAACCAATAGATTATCCTAATCCCTAACCAGCTTTTGACCTTCTTGTTCTTGGGTAGCTCGTTGTTGAGGTTGGTATGTGAGGTGAATAGCGCCCATTGAGGTTGCCATTGAGCTATTTTTGATTATTTGGTTTCGAAAAATACATTTGCCAGGGATTTGCTTACCCAACCTTTGCACTTTTTGCTTTCATCTTCCCATTTCTGAAATGATTTCTAGGATGCTGTAGAAGCCTTTTTGAAGATAAATCTCCACATAGATGTTTGGTACATCTCCTTTAAGACCTTTCAGAAAATACTCCTCGATACCCACTAGGGTTCCTAGAGTATCACCAATTTTCAGCAAAGCCTCCGGGCACCAAAACTCAGATAGAAGGCCCACTAAAGACAAACAAACAGGGGATTTCTTGAATCTGTGATTCGCTGGATCAAAGCCTGGTTTTCAGTTTATAAAGTTGAAAGATGACCCTTGGAAGAACAACGGGCAACCTTCCGTGATTACTTTCTTTAGGGAAGAGTCAACACACTCTAGAAGAAAGAAATCATTCTGTAGCGGTCTGATAGTGATCAAACCTAGAAAAGAGGACATCCAACAGGAGATTATGTCTTTTCTATTCCCACCTATACCACACCATTGTGCAAAAAAGGCATTTTCTTTGAATTGGGCAATCATAGGGTTGATGGAATCAGAAGGTAGGGCAAAAAGTTTACTACCCATGGTTTTCCGACAACATTTCTGATCCTGGCAAGCAAAGTTAGGAGGCGGATGCTGGAAAGAAGGTTTTTTGAGACCCAATTTATTGATGCTCCTGAAAGGCATGAAAGGAGCAGCTGCAGGGAAAGTCTGCTTTGTTTGGCAACCATCATGGTTGCGGGCCAGAGATGCATTGAATGCAAAGCATTTCTGAACCCTAGCTGAGATGGGGATATTATTAGGGCTTGTCACCACTTTCTTATCCCAGGAGTCCAGCTTAAATGATTTCGAGGGTTTATAGCCTAAGCATTAAAGCCTAGCCAAGATTGCCTTTGAAAGGTCTGATTCTTCTTTCCCTGTGTGATCGAGGGCATATGGTATGAATGCGGAGTTTGAAAACACACTGGTTTCTTTACCGCCAACGGAGGATCTCTAATAGAGAGACATCGTGAGCTCCATGGCCTCCTAGAGCCCCTACCAGACCTTGATTCAAACCCGCCATTAACCCGCCATTTTCTCAATTTTTAAATAATGGTTTGAACCAACACAAGAAACAATTTTGCAATGAATATTGAATACTTAAATATTGAATACTTAGAATGTGAATTCTTTCTTGGGGTTGTATTTGGGGTGGGGCTATACAAGTTCGCACCTAATTTTACAAGAGGTCGCCCTTCTCTGCTAGGCATTCAGAGAGTCAATCTGGACCCTTAAATTAGAGATATTGTCGAGCAATTTGCCTTCCAAAAAATCAGTCATATTAGGTTCTTTACATTTTGTTAATTGTTTTTAAATCTCCATAACATACAACACCCTCCAAGCTTTGATTTATTCAGGCGGTTCATCTAAAATTTCACTAATAGGTGAACTCTACTGGAGAAGCTAGTGCAATTTCAGATCAGTTATCTAAACAAGTCAAAGCTTAGAGTGTGTTGTTTAAGGCAAACAACTTTGACAATTGAATCTAAATCTAAATTTTCTAACTTATAGTGTGTTGTTTAAGTCAAACGATTGTTTGCTATATTTTCTTGAACTCAATTGTTGTACTGATTTTGATTTTAACAGAATAATTAGAGAGACTGTTAAGAAAGCCATCCCGTGGCCTCTATTAGATTTGAGAGTGGAAACATGGTCGAAGTTCTTCAATGAAGCTGTGGGATTCACACTCAATCATCTCTTCAATCCTTACATTAGTTCAGTAAATTATGTGCTTGCTATGTACGTTGTCCCATATATGGGACTCACAACATATGTTGGTGCCAATCTTAATATAACCTCACAAGCTGGAAAGCAAGTAAAGTTTTGAAAAAAAAATTCTTGTATCAATTCATTTTGACCTAAAAACAACACATTCTAAGCTTCAACTAGCTTGAGGGTTCATACTTGAAAATCTTATTATAATCTTACAAACTCCAAAAAAAAATTAAAGTTTTTGCCACTTTTTCTTATAATCTTATTCTAATCTTACCAATTTATTTTCACTAAATCTGAAATTACAATAAAGAAAAAATCATGACCTAGGTTGTTGTATCGGTGTGAGTGCAGCTGTTAGCAGGTCTACTGGGAGTGGAATCTGGGCAGGATGCAGTGATACGTTACTGGCTGTATGAGAGAGCAGAGCACAAGGTTTGTCCCTATCACTTCACTGTTGCAGAGTTTACAGCCCTCATATCGAAGCTTAAAAACTGTATGGGAAAGACAGGAATTGTGGATGAAGGAATCATAGTTCCTCCAGAACTTGGTGCAGAAGGAAGAGTGAGTGGTAACATTCTGTCTGCAGATGTGAATTCTTTGTCTCACAGCAGAACTCCACAGCAGACCTTGAGGATTTTGTATAGCACAGGAAATGAATCGAAGCCTGGTGGGTTTTACCTAGATGGAGCCAATGGGTATGTTGTACGCAGCTATCTGTGGCATTATAATTAAGGCTGCTTAATTGTTAAATATCTATAAGTGAAAAAATAAAGGAAAAAAGAAAGACCTAACAAGAGTAGTATCCAAAGTAGACATTTCTCCCTGTTTTATTCTTTGAAAGAGGTCGTTGTTTATTTTAGAATAACTCTACCTGGTAGTATTACAATTTTTATTTCAAAGCTCCCATTTAGCATTGAATATGTCAGTTGCATTTGCTTAAAAGTTTCTAAATCCTCTTCAACAAATCCATTCAGTGTATATCCCTACAGTCATTGCAATCCATGAGAGGAAATCCCTTTGAACTATTTTTTCAAAGGTATACACCCTATTTGTGCATCCATATTTTACACATGGATGTCTAAATGGTTGTGCGTCCATATTTTACACATGGATGTCTAAATGGATGTCCATAAGTTGATTCAAGGTTCCCACTTTGGCACTGATAGGGAGGATGGTGACTTTAAGCAGTGAATTACATTTGCTTGAAAGTTCGATAAATCCATTTTTTCAATAAATCCATTTTATGCATATCCTGTGATCCTTGCATTCCATAACATGACATCTCTATTAATCAGTCTTTCAAACAGTTCATGTGCTTTGTCTTGGCTTTACTCTTGTGTTCAATTAAAAGCTTCTGAAAGTATTTCAGAAATTCCATTGTATATATTGCAATCGTTTCGCTCCATGATATGACATCTATCGAATAATTTAATGCATTAACCTAGCTTCCCATGCACTAATATTTTGGGTAGTTATCAGTTCCTGGCGTGGAACTAAATCGAAGGCTTATCAACTAATTAGTGATTAATCTGTGCTCAAACAATCAATTGAAATTTAAGGAATTTAATTTTTTTTTAATATTGGTTCTTTGTTTGTTAACTGTGTCAGTTAAAGTTGCACATTTTTAGGTGAAACTTGGTTGAATGTTTTTATTGTGGCACTTTCTGATTGAACTTCGATTTGAATCTGTAAATTTTCAATAAGGAAAGGATCTTTTATAGTCCACGATGCCAGCCATTGGGTATGGGTCCATACCTTACCCCTTGTAGGATTTGAACAGGTGACACAAGTTCTCCACCACTAGACCAACTTAGGCTCTACATGTGTTACAAGACAAAAGAAGGCACTAATATTAAGGTTTGGGGTCATGAGAACAGGTATGTTGCAGACTGTCAGAAGCTCCTGTGAAAAGGTGCAGAAACCTATACAGGTTTGGACAGTTGGTTATTATGGTTTTACCTATGTTGACGAGTTGATATATAGACTACATTTGCCTTAATAAGTAGCAGCAGGTGCTTGAGTGTAACTTTGACAACTGTCTTTATAGACAGAATGACACTTTTTCTTTGTAATATAACTATTCTTGCCTACTTTCCCATTTGGAACAATAACATAAGGTTTAGGTCTTATTGTTGATGTTCACTTTTGTCTTTTGGCAAGTCTTAAATTATACATTAAGCAGCATATTAAGTATAGAGAATGATAATCATTTTTGAGTGTTCAACACTTCTAAATCTAGAAATGTATTTTTAGTGTGACCATACACCTTAAGCAACATATTAAGCCCAGAAAACATTAATCAATTCTGAATGTTTAACACTTTTAAGCTTAGAAATGTAAGCTTAATGTGTATGATTTAAGGCATTCCCTTTTGCTATACAAATGCAAAATGACGAACATGATCACGTCAGAATGGTAAGTTGTTTATTTTTCCTTTAGGCTAGTGTGCAAATAGAGTTTAAAGCCCAAATCCATGAAATGAAACTATATAAAGTCAATTAATTTGAATGTTGGGCTCAGAATCATTTTAATGTTTGTCACAGTTTTGAAATCCATCTCTGAGTTTTGATTGAACATCATTCAAGTAGTCTAGGGGAGCCAAACCTAAATTATTTTGATTGAATGTTGTCATGAAAGGGTACAGTTATGACTTGTGAATCTTTTATTGACTTGTCTGTGAATGATGGCTCGTTGTAGCAGCAGAAAAGGTAATTAGCTTTGTTAATCATTTTTGAGTGTTCAACACTTCTAAATCTAGAAAGGTATTTTTAGTGTGATCATATATCTTAAGTAACATATTAAGCACAGAAAATGTTAATCAATTATGAATGTTTAACACTTCTAAACTTAGAAATGTAAGCTTAATGTGTATGATTTAAGACGTTCCCTCTTGTTATGCAAATGCAGAATGACGAACATGATTACGTCAGAATGTTAAGTTGTTTATTTTTCCTTTAGAATAGTGTGCAAATAGAGTTTAAAGCTCAAATCCATGGAATGAAACTATATAAAGTCAATTAATTTGAATGTTGGGCTCAGAATCATTTTAATGTTTGTCACAGTTTTGAAATCCATCTCTGAGTTTTGATTGAACGTCATTCAAGTAGTCTAGGGGAGCCAAACCTAAATTATTTTGATTGAATGTTGTCATGAAAGGGTACAGTTATGACTTGTGAATCTGTTATTGACTTGTCTGTGAATGACGGCTCGTTGTAGCAGCAGAAATGGTAATTAGCTTTGTTAACAGAATATATATATATATATATCTTAAAAGTTACAAATTTTATCTCTAACAGAAGAATTTTAACATCCAGAGATCAAAAATTGCTTATGGAACAATTTAACTTAATTTTCTAGCTTTCACATCTCTATATCCAACAGGGCATGCTTGGGTATTTTTTAAGGAGTTGTTTGAAAGACAATCTTACTTCAAGATTAAGCTCACATTAACAAATTAATACCACCAAATGACCAGGCAAGTAACCTAAACTGTACCAGAGCATTGTTTACTTCAAAGCCTCATCATGGGATTGAATCTTGGGGTATAAAATTTGAACAATATTCAGGCTAAATATAAAAAATGGACAACTAATTTAACGAGGCTTAGAGATTACACGTCTAGTAGATATGCAGAATGCTTAAGTTTCTCAGGCATTAAAAGGGAAATACAATTTTTTGCTTGAAAGCTTGCTAAGCATTTGTTAATATAAATGTTTGAAGCCTATCAAAGTACTGTTCTGAGATTCTGAATCGGGAATTGTTCAGTTTACTCTCTGACCTTCATCTCAATTCTATTGGTGAGGGGAAACATTAAAATAATAAGGAAAATTTACTTCAATTTAAAACAATTTAATTAACATAATTATAATCATTTATGCCAATGAAAATTGATGAAACTCTCATTGAATTATCATACTTTTTGTCCAATTAGCTGTGTATCTTAATTAAGACTAAGTGGAAAAAGCAACAGATGGTTCATTTTGTCCATGGAACACAAAAAAATATGTGAAGTAAGCACTCTCAACTGTAATGATTGATGAGCCTTCATCATTTGCAAAGCAACAAATCCGAAAGAATGTTGAGATGCAATGACAGAAGAATATGAATCAATCCTAAGAAATTAAACAAATTAGAGTGGACAAATAAAAGGCTATATCGGTTTACAAAATGTATAAAAAGACATGCACAAGAAGATTACTAAGATTTCATGTTGCAATCTAATGTTTTGTTCAATTTTTGTGACTATCTTGCAGCTCTTTGACTTTATTGACAAATAAAGGGGAAAGTATGATAGTACCATTACTAATGTCAATCAGAAGATATGATGTAAGTTCTCATCTATGTTATAGAATCCAAATGTTTGCCAACTGTGTGTTTTATTTATAAACTATATGTTTCTTGCATGATGAATTATTGTGCTCATCTGCATGAGCAACTGCGGATTACTTGACTGATAATGGAGGGGTCCAAGTGCTTGCTTCCATGGTCTGTAAAGATGTAAGGCATTCAAACTGTTCAATATGTGGCAGTAAATAGAGGATTATATTTTCCACATGATTTTGATGAGCTGAAATTTCAATACCTGTATTTTCCACATGCTTTTGATGAGCAGTGGAATTTCTATACCTGCAACTAATATTATAGAAAATTTTGGTCTTTGGTAGCTCCCCTTGCAAGGTAAGGGTGGGAAAAGAGAGGTGTTGCAAAAATACTAAAGAAAAGTTGAGAGTTTCTTGTGTTCTTGTCTTAAGAAAATATATTCCTCACTGCCTTTAGAAAATACATTCTCACTATTCATATTTAGTAAAGATGATGATGGACTGAGTCTTTATCAGGTGGGTTCCTTTATTAGTAGAAATGGAGCATCATTCATTCTGTGGCAAGGGTCTCATTTTTGTTTTTATTCTAATTACTGGCAATGTTCAGATGGACAAGTGGCACAATCATCATGATTGTTCTTCTTTAGCAAGAACTTCGCTGCCTTGCAGCACTTGTTAAAAACTTAAAACCACTTTCCTATATCAAACTCCAATCAGTTTTTCAAAAACTTTCTTTCTCGAAATTGTGTGAGTTGTTTCAACTTAAAATCTTATTAACTCATGTACATGATTGTCGATAATCATTTATTTTCCTCTATTTGGCATTTAGAGAGAGTTCCCAACAAGGTAAAAGTTTTGATAATCATTCATTTTCTTTTATTGACGTTTGAAAAAGAATTAAAAACCAACATAAAGTTGTCGATAGCCTAAATTTCTTTTATTATCAAGATTTGACAACTTGGATCAGCAACTTGGAGGAATTTGTTAATTTTGGACAAAGTGTCAATGAGTATTCAGTTTACCTTGGATTGGCTCTTGGAGAGGAAACCAAGATAAGGCTTAAGCTTTGACACTTTATTGGCATTTTAGGAATATTTTTTCAACTTATATGCAATCACTCTTTCAAGTTTAGGTTTTAAATAAAACTACAACTTTCCTTTACTATCTGCACACCAAGAACTTCTTGATGATAGAGAAAGATAGTGGCAAAACCAAAATTATCCATCAAACCTTTACATAAAATTATCCAAGTTTAGGTTTTAATGGAGGTTCTATAATTGAGAAAAGTATCTAATTTTTTTTTGACAAATTTATTAAAATTTTTCTCTCGAATTTGCAAATATAATTAAAGAGAAAATTGGTGTAACTTTTAAATGGATAATATATTTTTCAAAACTTAGTCACTTTTAAAAAATTGATGCCACAAACCTCCTTGCCTAACCATTTTAGTCTAACTGCTGCAAAACATTAAATTTAATTATTTTCCTAAATCTACAAAGCAAATTGGCATAAACTTCTGATTGGAGAAATATTTTCTTGCAAACCTGACCACATTGTAAAAAATGAGTCCACAAACCTCCTTGCCTAACCATTTTGATCCAATCACTAGAAAACTTTAAATCTAATCATTTTTGTAAATTATCTTATGAAAAATTTCAAGTTTTAAAATCTCACCAAAATAAGGCAGTTTAACCTAAACACTTGCCACATTATTCAAAATACTATGAGGAATGTTCCCATAAAATTATTACAGAATTTCCAATTTAATTGGTCTCAACAAGTTGTATCCTAGATAAAACAACAAGAGTTTTACTTCCTGAAATGACAAAATATTAAACACTTAAAGATAAATGAGAAAATTTGGACTATGAGTTATTCGACACAAAGATTTAAACCAAAAAAAATTAAAAATTACAAGTTTAAAAATGGGCCAACACCACTTATTACTTCATCTTTCACCTTGAATTCGAAGTTTGCATCTTCATCCCAATGGATAAAACAAAGTCAATATGAAATATCAATATGTCATTGAGTCTGATTTTTTAAATTGTTACATAATGTTTCTCCTAAACCTAAGAAGATTCATATTTCTAGAAGGTTGGTGTTTAATTATTCAGAAATTAGCATTTATAAATTGTTAAATCACTTGATAATGTGGATAAAAAGTCATGCAAAAGATTAACAAGTTTTGAGGATTGATATAAGTCCAACAAACAAAGGATATATACATAATTTCAGCTGCAAAGTTTTTGTATAGGACTAAGAAAGTAATGACAACTAGGGAACAACTTGAAGAGAAAATACAAATATTAACTTCTTATATTAGGAATATTTTGAATCTTTCAATAGAATCATTAAATACACCCTTCGTCTTTGATGATTCAAAAGTATAGAGTATTAAACTAAAAGTACAATTGGAAGGTTTAACAAATATTAGGCATTTGGAAAATCTTATTAATCCTAGATTGATCAAGTGATTGTAGATGGACTCTTTTGCTGGGTATATGAAGCCCAACGGACTTCTTTTCCCTTCGTATCTTTGTCTCTTCATATTCTCTCTTGAATGCTTATCTATATATGCATAATGTAATAATGTCGATATATAGATTCAGGTGTAATTAGCTGCAACATATGTATGACTGCTAAATTGAGATTAATATGAGAATTCCCCTGCTTCATAATGGATGTAGCCTATCATGGTGGACCACGTTAAAACCTATGTTATTTGTTTCTTGTTTGTCTTCTAATTTCTATTATTTTTTTCACATTGTTTGTTTGCATTCTTCATTAACAATTGATATCAGAACTCGATGGTGAAGCTGATTAGAATCAATGAAGAATTTCCAAAATTATGGAGGAAGCAGACAAATGGAAGGTAGAGAAATTCACAGGGCAAAATTTTGGGCTTTAGAAAGTGCAGATGGAATCACTACTGATTAAGCAAGATCTTTCACTCACACTTGAAGGGAAACCGAAGAAGCCAACTACAATGGGTGATGAAGAGTGGGAGAAATTGGATAAAAAGGCAAGGGCAACAATATTTATTTTGTTGTCCACTAACGTTCTGTTCAATGTTTCTATTGAGAAGACATCAAAGGAGCTATGGGAAAAACTCTCTGCCATGTATGAAATGGCATCAACTACAAATAAAGTTTTCATCATGAAAAATTATAGTTTAAAGATGAAGGAAGGAGGGATCGTGTCGAATCACCTCAACGAATTTAATACCCTCGTCAACCAAGCGCTTTCGTTGGGTATGACTCTAGATGATGAAAACAAAGCTGTCATATTATTATGTTCTCTGCCAAAGAACTAGGAAGAAGTGGTGATGTCTATTAGCACTTCAATGTCCGACAAAAATAAATTAAAATTTGATGATGTTGTTGCTACTGTTCTTAGCAAAGGCATGAGAAGGAAGAACCAAGAAACCACTTCTGGTGATGCTTTGATGGTTGTTAATAGGGGAAGGGCTCAAGATAGAGGCAAAGATTATAACAGAAGAAGGTCCAAATCTGCTAAAAGATCGATTTCTAGAGGCAAAAATAATGATTGTTGGTTTTATGGTAAAGTTGGCCACTCCAAAAAGAATTGTCAATCTTATAAGAAGGCACAAGAAAAGGTAAGGGATAGAAAAGCCAATATGGATTTTGACGAAGATGAAGGTGTGTTAAACCTCTCTGCAAGCAAAGCCACTTCAGATTCGCGAGTGTTAGATTTTGGTGCATCTTTCTATGCTACTCCATGCACGGAGGCTTTCAAAAACTACCAAGAAGGCCAGTTTGGAAGAGTTTATTTAGGGAACAATAAAGCTTGTGAAATAATTGGCAAAGGTGATGCTTTGTTGCAGCTGAAAGGTGAAGACAAGTGGTTGTTAAAAGATTATCATATATGTAACATGAAGCTTAAAGAAAGAAATGTTGACAATTGAAGACAATCCCCAGACACAGTTCTTGCAAACGATCCTAATCATACACAAGGAACTCTTTATTCAAGGAAATGATACACAAGGAACTCTTTATTCAAGGAAATGCAATGCAAGTATTATGGGAAGATTATCATATATGTAACATGAAGCTTAAAGAAAGAAATGTTGACAATTGAAGACAAGATCAAAGAAATTAATGACTTTCTTACAAATTGAAAACAATATTCAGAAAAAATAATAATTTCAAAGATCAAAGTTTTGATGTTTGTGGTGAGACAATATAGAATTTATAAGGTTGTTTGAACACCTACAAATAGAACAAAACCTTTGGTATAAAATCTTCAATCTTAAAACAACTAATATTTTCAAAGACTTTAAAAATTATGGTTTATATTTCAAGTCATTTATATGACTTAAATGTAATTATTTTTATAACTTTACGTTGCCTCAAAAAATCTCTTTATTATAAGATTGTAAATTTGAAAATTTAAGACCAAAGCTTTTATGTTTATGGTGAGACAATATAGAATTTATAAGGTTACTCAACACCTACAAATAAATCAAAATCTTTGGCATAAAATGTTCAATCTCAAAATAACTACTATTTTCAAAGATTTTAAATATTATGGTTTATATTTCAAGTTATTTAAATGACTTAAATGTAATTATTTTTATGAAGGTCAAAGTTTTGATGTTCGTGGTGACATAATATTAAATTTATAAGGCCGCCTCAACAACCAAAAATAAATCAAAACCTTTGACATAAAATGTTCAATCTCAAAACAACTAATATTTTAAGAGATTTTAAATATTATGGTTTATATTTCAAGTCATTTATATGACTTAAATGTAATTATTTTTGCAAGAGGGAAATATCAGGAATTGGCAAAATCAAACCAAAGTATGAAAGATACGAAAGTAGGCTAATCACGAACTTAAATCAAACATGCTAATCATTCCTACTCTAACCAGCAAAACTACTAAACTGAAAACATGAATCTACATGCAAACTGATGCTTCCATGATCCTTTAGTAAAGCTTCGATGTTCTTCCTTTCATCTCTAATTCTAATATGTCACTTTTATTGCAAATGTTGTGTTGATGGTGGTGATATGTTTGTCATGGTTGTCATTGATGGTTGTCACATATGTCAACATGTGGGTTTCTGTGAGGTTTTCTAAGTTGGTGATCTAGACTGTTTGGTGCTCTGAAAGTTATGCTCTGGATGATGTTCAATGTTGACTGGTAATTGATAGTGTTGGTTGCGATACAAATTTCTCCATTTTCTGGATATGATGTTGATTGCTTGGATTCATGTTTATCTTGGTCCCATTCTTGCTTTGCCAATATGAGAAGTGTTATTTTGGGTCCAGTCCGATCCATAATTAGAGATTGTGTAGCGTATAAGTTTTTTGTGATGAATGTGTAACGTGTTGATCTAACTGATGAAGTGTGTTGTGGTTTGGTCCACTTCTCATTCCTTTCCACCATAAGAATGCTTAGTGTGGACCTATTTCAAATTATGTCTGGCCGACTTGGAAGGCTATGTAGTCAAGAGGATAGTATAAGTAAAGGATAATCAAAATGAATGAGGTATGGAAGACATGCGAGATTGAAAAGCTAAATCCGACCAATGATTGATGTGAAAAGTTGGATGAAGTTGTGTAGTGTGATGTTACGTATCAGAGGTTGTTCTGACATTTCTATTTGTGGCAGTTGTATCTTAGTGGTGGTTTTTATTTTCTTTCTTACTCTTCCGATGGTGAGCCTTTATGGGCAGTGAGCCCTCCTATAGTGAGCGTTCTTGAAATGAGACACCTTTGTAAAAATCACCTTAACCGCTGTCACCCTAACAGGTGTTATATACTGAGAACTAATATTCTTTGAGATTTTCCCCTTCTAGGGTTTTCCATGTCATATCTGGTGCTCTTTGTGTATGTATTTATGTGCTTTCATGATTACATATACTTAGACTAAATAATTTAAAATGACTTGGTTATTCCAGATGTGTGAAAGAATTAGAAAGTTTAATTGAAAATTGATTCTCCCCTCTCGGTTGTCCAGGCATTGGACAATTGGTATTAAATCTTTGGTTCCTTGCAAAAGAGATTAACCACATAAGGTAGATCCAATGGCACATAAACTAACTATTCCTATCTTTAAGGGATCTACCTATGGCTTCTGGAAAGTGAAGATGAGAAGTTACCTGATCTCTTTGGGTTACAAAACTTGGAAAGCGATGGAGACTAAGTATGTAATGTCAACAAATGATCTTACTACTCCAGATGAGATTCAGGCTAATGAAGAGAATGAAAAAGAAAAGTATACCATCTTTAGTGCTTTATCGAAAACTGAATTAACAAAGGTTATTTAATTAAATACTACTCATGAAGTTTGGGAAAAGAGGGAAATTTATGAAGGAAATGATAGAGTTAAATTATCAAAGAAGGTAACAACTAAGTGCAGATATGAGAACTTAAGAATGGAAGAAGGAGAGGCCTCATATAACAAGTTACTTTTAGAGGGTTGATAGCACAGTGAATGAAATTAGAGAACTAGGTGGCACCTTAAATGATGACGATATAATGGAGAAGATCTTGATGACTCTACCAGAAAGCTACAGTGATAAAATCTTTGATATTGAAGAAGTCTATGATCCAAAGAAGATCGCTAGGGAACAACTATATGGCACTCTAAGCGCATTTGAGATGAGAAAGTTTGGAAAAGACAAAGCTAATTTTAAGATAGCCTTTAAAGTTGTTGAGGAAGACCCTGATGATGAAAGCTCGGATGAGATGGAGGCAAAATTTGTGAGAAAGCTGAAGAAAGACACTAAAAAATATAAAGGTATGTTACCCCTTAAATATTTTAGATGTGGAAAGATTGGTCACTTGGCAACTAGATGTCTAGAAAAAGGAACAAGACAAAAGTTTAGAGAAGGTCAAGGAAAATTTAATAAGAGAGCCTATTATGTTAAAGATGATGTTGGTAATTCAGATGATGAATCAGAATATGAAGAAGGTGACTATTTTTTTTTGGTAGAAAAGGATGTACCCAAGACTCATGTTTCTAGCATATTATCCTCTGAGATTGTTAAAACTATTGCTACTATTTTACATTCTAGAATGACATGGTTTGCATTTTTAAAAGAGAAATCAAAAGCATTAGTAAAATTCAAGGCAAGAGTTGAAAATGAAGTTGATAGAAGAATTAAGTGTTTGAGATCTAACAGAGGAGGAGAATTTATTTCTGATGAGTTCAACAATTTCTATGAGAAACATGGAATTAGAGGATAGTTATCTACCTCAAGGTATGTATAGAGGAATCACTCTAAGGATCATATTATTGGAAACAAGAACAGAGGAATTATCATAAGAAGTAAGGTAGCTCAATAATATGTTTTGTAATGTTTACTTTCTGAGACTGAACTGAAAATAGTAGAAGAAGCTTGCAATGATAAAAAATTGATGAAGGCAATTAGAGAAGAACTAAACCTGATTGAGAAAAATCAGACATGGGAACTTGTACATAGATCGGTAGTTAAAATCGTAATCGGAACGAAGTGGGTATTCTAGAACAAGATGGATCAAAATGGAAAGGTTGTAAGGAATAAAGCACAGCTGGCTTGCAAGAGTTACACTCAAGTTGAAGGCATTGAATTTGAGGAGACATTTGCTCCAGTTGGTTGAATGGAAGCTATTAGGATGTTTTTGGCTTTTGCAACATATAGCGATTTCAAAGTTTATCAGATGGATGTAAAATCGACATTTTTTAATGGTGAATTGAAAAAAGAATTTTACATTGAACAACCATCTGAAGGATTTAAGTTGAGAGATGATCTGGATATTGTTTGTAGGTTGAAGAAAGCATTGTATGGATTGAAACAAGCTTAGAGCTTGGTATGGAAGGCTAGACAAGTACTTGATTGGTCAAGGTTTTCAGAAGGGACCTACTAACACTAATCTTTATTTCAAAGTTGATTCCACAATAGTGGGTTACAATTTTTTGCCAACTTTGATACTACAATATTCATTTTCAGAAAAAAAAAAACTTCACATTTGAACTTTTATTACTACTAAACCGTAAGGAATTTGTAGATTATGTGAACTAGTGATTTGTAGAATTTTGTGTGCAGATTCTAAATACATTTTTTTGAAATTTTTGGGAATCAATTTGTTTCCATTTTTTCTATCTCCCTCGAAAACTAGTTTTTTACAAAAAACAACATTTTTAAAGAGCGATACTCATTTGGTATGGCATAACTTTTTTTAAAAAATAGATATGAATATGATTCTTTTGAATTTAGTTTTTTAACATTCATATCTAATGTTTGCCATTGGTTTCATAACATTATCTTCAATATTTCATATTTGATGAATTTTTGAAGTTGAGTTAACTGTAATTTTGACATATGTTCATTTGGTCAATCATAACTTGTTGTGTGTGTATCAATTTTTTTTGGTTTTTTGTTGGAAAAAGGACTTCAATACCTATTGCATATATATTTTCAATTTTTTTTCACTTGTTTACTATTTTTCCCTAAGCATTGAGCTCATAAGTTGATATTTTGTGTGAAACCTATGTTTAGTTAATCTAAAAAAAAATATCATAATAAACTTAATATATATTAAAATAATAATCATTGGAAAGCTCTCTTTGAGTACTACTATCATGCATTTGGGTTTGTCAAAATTCATCCATTTGAGCCCCCAATTTGTGCTTCAAAGGCCAGAAATTTGCAAACACCAGGAGAGTTTGGGGGGAGATCTCTAACATGGAGGTTCAATAGAACATATGTTTGATCAAACCCCCTTTCTATCGAACCCCCTTGATCCAAATTTTGTATTGAATTCTTTTTTGGATTCGATTGAAAGGGGGTTTCAATCGAACGCATTTTTTGCATTCAATCGAGAGGGGTTTTCGATAGAATGTGGCTAAAATTGAGTTTTGGACAAAAGAGTCAATTTCTTTAGTCCAAAAAAGTGTAACACACTGTTGTGGGCTCACCCGATTCATCTCTAAAGGTAAAATCTTAATTGTTGTTGTGGATGTTGATGACATAATTTTTGGAGGAAATGATGATATGTGTAGAAGATTTTGTAGTGAGATGCAAAAGGAATTTGAGATGTCCATGATCAGTGAGTTGAATTTCTTTTTTGGATTGCAAGTAAATCAGAACAACAAAGGAATTTTTATTTCTTAGTCTAAATATGTCAAAGGGTTGTTAAAGAAGTTTGGGTTGGAGAATTCCAAACCAGTGTGTACATCTATAGCCACCAGATGAAAGTTAACAAAAGATGATAAATCTCCCAAGGCTGATGCAAGTAAGTATAGATCAATGATTGTAGAACTGTTATATCTGACTACAACCAGACAGGATATCATGTATGTTGTTTGTTTAGCAACAAGATTTTAGAAAGAACCAAAAGAATCACATGTTGTTGTAGTAAAAGGAATTTTTAGATATTTGAAGGAAACATAAGAGTTTGGATTATGGTATCCTAGAAATTCATATTTCACTTTGACAGCTTATATAGATGCAAATTGGGCAGGAACTATTGGTAACAGGAAAAGTACAAGTGGTGGAGCATTTTTCCTTGGCTCTTGATTAGTTGCTTGGTCAAGTAAGAAGTAGGATTTTGTATCACTATCTACTGTTGAAGTTGAATATATTCTAGCATCTTCTTGTTGCAGCAGGTACTTTGGATGAAATAGAATTTGAAATATATTGGTGTGTTATTTGATTAGCCTATCTCAATTATGTGTGATAACACCAGTGCAATAAACATTTCTAAGAATATGGTATAACATTCCAGAACAACGCATATATCTATTCGGTATCACTTGTTGAGGGAAAAGGTGTTAGATAATCAAGTAAGGCTTGAATATGTACCTACGAAAGAGCAGATTGTAGATATATTCACCAAGGCATTGTGTAAAGATACTTATGAGTATCTCTAGCAGAAGTTGGGGGTATTATGGTCTCCTTGTTTGAACTAATTGCAATTTTGGCAAGCATTGGTCTTGTAAATTGCATGATTATTCTTCTTTGGAATAATGCTTGGAGGCTTCCTCTTAGGGGGAGCATAGGGGGAAATGTGCCCCTCTTTGTCCTTGATGTCAAAGGAGGAGAGATGTTGAGAATGATGTAGAGAGAGTTGCAGAGAGTTGCGGGTTTTTTGTTTTTTGTTGATGGATGGTGCCATCAATGACAAAGGGAGAGATAGTTGCAAATGTGATGTTGATGGTGCTGATATGTTTGTCATGGTTGTTATTGATGTCAATATTGGGTTTCTATGAGGTTTTTTGAGTTGGTGATTTGGACTGTTTGGTGCTCTAGAAGTTGTGCTCCGGATGATGTTCAATGTTGACTGGTAATTGATAGTGTTGGTTGTGATCTGGATTTCTCTATTTTTTAGATATGATGTTGATTTCTTGGATTCATGTTTATCTTGGTCCCATTCTTGCTTTCCCAAGATGAGGAGTGTGATTTTGGGTCCTATCCAATCCAAAATTGGAGACTATATAGCGACATTTGTGTAGCGTATGAGTTTATGTGATGAATGTATAACATGTTGATCTGACCGATGAAGTGTGTTGTGGTTGTGTCTACTTCCCATTCCTTTCCACCATGAGAATGCTTAGTGTAGACCTATTTCAAATTATTTTTGGCTGAATTGGAAGGCTATGTAGTCAAGAGGATAGTATATGTAAAGGATAATCATAATGAATGAGGTATGGAAGACACGCGAGATTGAAAAGATAAATCTGATTGATGATTGATGTGAGAAGTTGGGCGAAGTTATGTAGTGTGTTGGGTGAACTCACAATAATGGTTCCCACTTTTTTGCCACTTTTGACACTGAGATGTACATTTTTAAAATAATCTTCAACTTCCGAGAACTATAACTTTTAAACTATTAAAAATTTGAAGATGATGTAAATTAGTGATTTCTAGCATTTTGTTTGTAGATTCTATATACATTTTTTTCAAATTTTTTTGAAAGATTTTTAAAAAAAATTTCCATCTCCCTCGAAAAGTAGTTTTTTACAACAAACTACATTTTTTAAGAGTGATGTGCCTCCTGAAACGCATAACTTTTTTTCTATAAATGATAAAAACTCAATTCTTTTGAATTTTGGTTTGTAACATCAATATCCAGGGCTTGCATTTGGTTTTATAGTGATATGTTCAATATTTTTCATTTTATAAAGTTTTGAAGTCCGACTAGTCATAATTCAAACATAGGTTTACGTTTGAACACATAACTTGTTCTATATAAATCGAAATTCAATTTTTTTTTTTGCTAGAAAGAAGACATCAATACCAAGGGCATTGATATTTTTCAGAATTTTTTTGAATTAGTTTCTTATTTTTCCCAATGTATTGAACAGAGAAGTTCATGTTCGGTGAAAAACCAATTTTTAATAAAATTAAAAAATCAAGAACATAATAAATTCAAAATATAACAAAATTATATTCATTGGAAAGATTGCTTCGAGTACTACCATCTAATATTTTTGGGTTATCAAGATTATTTCATTCATGTATTGAACCAGAGCTCCGAAGTCATTAATTCTTCAAAACTCTGAAATTTTTTGGGAGAAACTTCTAATTTTGGGGTTTCGATCGAACACGTGTTCGATCGGATTGGGTTCACTCGAACCAAAAGGGGTTCGAGCGAACCCCCATTCGCTCGAACCAGGGAGCTAGATTTTGGCACGCACATTTTTGTAACTGCCATGTTCGAGCGAACCCAACAATTTTTAACTCTCGGCTTTTGTTCGAACTCGGGCCGACGCATTTTTTTTTTTTTTTTTTCATTTGTGGAATTGTATAAATGTCCATAATTTTTTTTCGCTTTTTATCACTGAAATGATTAAAATAATTCGCATTTTTGGATGAGAGAAGATATTTGAAAATTATTTTGAAGGCAAATAATTTGAAGGTTTTTTGTAAAAGCATGGGGAACAAGAAGAGAAGGCAAAATAAGACTTCAAGGAATTATTCTCCCGAAACGGAAGAAAGATATCGAGAACAAAGAAGACAAAGATATCATGATGCAAGTATGTATTTTTAATTTTATTTCTATTTAATTTAATATGTATTACGTATCAATTAATTAGAATTCAATATTTTTTATCTAATATTTTTAATAGGATTAAAAATAATTTTGTTTTAATTGGAAAACATAATTAATTTGAGATAATACATGTGTATTTGCAAATTTCAAATTCCATCAACTTGCTTGTTGTGTAATTGCATTTTTCTCCTATATAATTAAGTTCATTTATAATAGATAAGACCTATTAAGTCATAAAATTAATAAGACCTATTATGTCATAATTTTTAGGTTCTAAATTATATATATTGAATATTTAATCTACATGTACAAGTAATTTCATGTGATAGGTCCTTTAATATCACATAATATATTTGTCTTAAGGGTAGTTAAGTATATTAATTTTGTGAAATGTTTTTTCAAATGTGGTCATATTGATTTTAATAATAAGGCCTATTAGGACTATTACATTGATTATAGTTCTTAAATGTGACATAAATTTATAACCTATTAAACATGTTGAATAATTTAGGTGAACTATTTATATTCAACTTCACGTACATGCAAAAACATTTCAGATTAGGAGGTCTATTATGCAATAATAGGTCTTAAATATACACACATGTGACAAATTATAGTCCACTTACATTATGGTCCATAACAAATTAATATGAGGTCACCTAAGTTATCGTATGCATGCATCAAAATATTTGTACTTTTAATTTTCAAAATTGGAATTTCTAATTTATCAAAATTTTATTTTATGTGTTAAATTAGTGCTCAAAATTAGAGATTGAACTTTAATCCTAACCTGAGAACAAATTGAACTTTAAACCTAAACAGGTAATTTAATTAGAGTTATAACAATAAGGTCCTAAAAGTATTTAAATTTAATAAACCAAATTGAATGGGCTAATTTTAACATGTAAAGCTTTAAGCCAAATTCACCCCTATTCTTAATCCTAATTGAATAATCTCTGATTAATTCAAGAACCTTACACAAACTCTTAAATTATGTGCAGAACGGGCAAATGAACCTGTTGAAGAACACAATATAGTTGATGAACATAGGGAGGAGATTGTCCAAGTTGAACCAATGGAGACCTTTGAAGGAGAGGGGTCAGGCTCCTTACCTCCTACTACTGATATGGATGAGCATATTGTGGATCTAGCTAAACAGGTGAAGATAAATATTTCTTATAAAAATTTAGATCATTTACTTGAAATGGATGTGGATGAGTTGAAACGTCTCAGTGAAGAACCTAGACATACTAAAAGGAGGTCAATGAATAAAAGTGCAAAAGAAATAATGTCGCATTTCAACAATCTTGATACTACACTAGAAAAAGCTCAATTGTTATCAATTGTACTTACTCATAAAGACTTAATAGATCCAATGAAATTGTTGGGTATAGATACAACAAATCAAAAGAGGAAATCTTCTCAGCTACAAAAATCTATTGTTGATAATGTTAAGAAAGGTTTGGTGAACATTGGTAAAAAATCTCGAAAACTAGATAAGACCATTTCAAGAAGAGTGATGTTGACATCTTTAGTAAATGAAAGATTGCCTCAAAAAAGACAAATCTCTTCACTGTCATCTGAGTTTGGTTTTAGTAGAAGGACAATATCTAAATATGTTAAAAGGAGAAAGATTTTGGATGATAGTACCTCAGAAGGGAATTGGGCAATTATGTGTAGAGCTCCTCGTTCTGATAGAATTGAAGATGTTGTTAGGAACTTTGTGACAAGTTTTTGGAATGATAATACTCGCCCTTCATCAAATAGTAGATATGTTATCAAGCAAAGGATTGGTCCTGATCGTTATGATCTCCATGTAAAACATTGGATAGACACAACAAAACATGAATTGTATGTATTGTTTACTAAAACAAACCCTCATATAAAGATTGGACAAACCATGTTTGAACGGTTAAGGCCATATTATGTGAAGTTAAACAAAGTTTTCGAAACTTGTTGTTGTCGTTATCACATCGAATTTGACTTGTACTATCAGGTGTTTCGAAAGATTAGAGAAGATAATGATGGTTATGAAAATGCTCCTCCTAAACGAACAAGTCAATTCATAGCATCCATCTTATGTGATAAATCAGATGATAATGCAACCGGTCAAATAAATTGCATAAGAGGAATTTGTGGAACATGCGGGGACTTGGCTAAATTGCCTTTGAGAGATGAAGATACTGACATGAGGAAGATGGTAAATTGCAAGAGTTATAAGTACAAAAAAATTGAAACAAAATTTGGAAAGGAATCTACAAGACTAGATTATGTAGAAGAGGAAATACCTATTGGAACATTTATGGAAAATTTTCGTAAGTTGATAAAACCATAAATATGCCATGGTTTTTCTGCCAAGTGGCAAGCAGAACAATTTAAAAGATTAAGAGACACTTTCCCACTTGGAATTATTTTATCTGTAGTTGACTTCGCAGAGAATTACTCTTTTGTGCATCAAAAAGAGATTCAATCAGAGTATTATTTTTCAAAGCAAATCACTATTTTCGTGCATGTGTGTTATCGACATGCACAGATGAATTTAGATGGTGTTGATAGTACATTTGAAAATCGTGTCATTAAGAAAGAGTACCACTTCTATATCAGTGATGATAAGGAGCATGACACACTTTTTGTACAACATTGCTTTAAGAAGTTTTTTGAATATTTGAAAGATAGAGGCATAACAATAGTTAAACATTTTGTTTGGTCTGATGGATGTGCGGCACAATTCAAATCTTCGAGGCCATTTTATGCACTATGTAGATATCATCGAAATGACAAAATACCACATGTTTGGAGTTTTTTTTAGAGTGGTCATGGAAAGGGTGAACATGATGGTGCAGGAGCTTGTATCAAACGTGCTCTAAGAAAGCATCAAATAAAGTACACAGGAGAACGTATAGAAAATGCACATGATGTTGTTGAATGGTGTAAGAAACACTTTGAGCAACCTAATTATCCTGGGGAATCATCATCAAGAACATATAAGCCCATTCCATATAGAGTGTTTTGGGAGATAACCGGTACGTGTTGTCTTTTAGTATTTTATTTAATTTTTTTTAATTTAACAACTTGATCTACATGTACATTCTTGTACACATGTACATTTTATAGATGTGGATAGAAAATCAATGCATGGATGCAAGAGTGTGGAGAGGACAAGATCTTTGCATTGTGTCATGAGTACAGATAATCGCCCATGGACATTATACACTAGAGATTATTCATGTTTTTGTTCTGAATGCATTTTCGAAAACTATGTTGATTGCAAGAACCAAGAGCTTGGATATGTTAGTGAATGGAAAATGGTGCCACTAGATGTTTCTGACACATACAAGGATTCAAATGAGGATGAAAACTTTGAAGACATTCCTTTGATTTCTGGTGATTACGATCATATTTCAGGATTGATTAAAAAAGGTATGTATGTACATGACGTACACATGTAAACATTTCCTTAAAAATGACATATAACTTAGAATTTATTTAACTTGTGTCAAATTGCAGGAGATATTTTTGCAGTCATAGCAGAAGATGGAAATATAGAAGGTGTTAGTTATTATTTATTGCATTGCATAGAAGAGAGAAAGAAGTTATCAAAATCTGAGATGAGTGATGGAATGTCATTTCCCACAGGTTTGAGTTTTGATTTGAATATGTACATACATACAAATCGCTTGTGTGAAATTTTTTAATTTCTCACGTTTCTTATATACATGTACATGCAGGATCAGTTGTAGTGCAAGGGACATATTTCAAACAAGTTAAAATTGTTCAACATGGGATTCATTTCATTGAATACCAAATTGATAACAAGGTATATCAGTATAGTCACTTGGTCATTGCTGTTGGCCTAATTCTTCAAACAGTTCCACGTCAAGGGCGGTCTCAAAAGTGGAGACTAGATAGTGAAGATCATGACAAAATATTAAGTGTTATTGAAGAGCGTTGTGAACCACTTGATGTGGTATGAACTATATATACATTTAGTAATCCACATGAATTGAATTTTAATGTACAAGTTCAAGATAAATTCTAGATCTCAAGTAACTTGTTTTGAAACTATTTAGGATAAATATTTTTTAAGTTTATTTATACATTATATCAAATTAGGATGTATTTAAATGTGCATGTTTAATTGTATGTAATTGTATTTGTATTTAATTAAAAAATGCATATTTAAATTAGAATGTAATATGTACATTTGTAAAATTGATATATTTAATATGGAATTAGGACATGTACATGTTGTGAACTATTTAACTACAATATACATACCTAGAAGCTCACATACCTACAAATATACATACCTATGTAATATACATGTACTGGATGTGAACTATTCAAAACATGACCTATTAAGTTTAGTTTGTTCATTTCATACATACTCTTTTGTTTGAAAATCAAACATGTATAATTGAATACATAATCTTTTGTTTGAAAATCAAACATGTATTTAAATCTAATCTAATCAAACATGTATAAATCTAATATAATCAAACATGTATAATAGATGATCAAACACAAACCAGGTATACAGAATAATCTAGAGTCTAAACAAGTCGTTGTACATGCATGAAATATACAATCTAATCAAACATGTATTTAAATCTAATCTAATCAAACATGTATAAATCTAATATAATCAAACATGTATAATAGATGATCAAACACAAACCAGGTATAAAGTATAATCTAGAGTCTAAACAAGTCATTGTGCATGCATGAAATATACAATCTAATCAATCATGTATTTAAATCTAATTTAATCAAATATCATGTACATAAATCTAGAATATAATCAAACATGTATAAATATAATATAATCAAACATGTATAAAACTTATAACATGTATAATCTATAGTCTAAACTCCATGTATAAAGTATAATCTAGAGTCAAACACAAACCAGGTATAAAGTATAATCTAGAGTCTAAACTCCATGTATAAAGTATAAAGTATAATCCAGAGTCAAACATAAACTAGGTATAAAGTATAATCTAGAGTCTAAACTCCATGTACGTGCATGAATATATATAATATGAAAGTATATAAAAAGATAAATGTAAATGAGCTATAAAGTCTGGAGCAAATCAACAGGGATCATCATGTCGGCTATGAACTGAGCGACCATCTGAGGGGGAGTCCTGCAAAAGTAGAATTTATTTAAATATTAAATATAATATATATATCTCTCTAGACATGCATGTACATCAAATATATATATATACCAAAAACCATAACTAACCTGTACACTAACAGCATCTAAAGAATCTCTCCTACGCACATGCTCAAAGCTCAAGGAAGGAGTGACATGAGCTAACTGTCAATTTAAGGATTAGTCCACAATCAATTTAAATGATCTACAAATTAAAACTTAGAACTCTAGATTATTTATTAAACATGAGATCTATATATATAGATTTATCAGGTACAAATTTGCAATGTATGTATACATATCTTCTAAAATTTTAAACGCACATGTACATGTACATACCTGTGTATCACCTGGAGTAGGCTGTATAGTCTGATCCTGTCCCGTGATCATATCAACAACATCACTCATGCCAGCATATCTCTCTCTAGCTGTACGTATCACTGAGGAGTGCAAGGGGCTAACTAGATGAGTGGGCATCGTGGATGAAGTGTCTAACTGTAGTAGCATGTCCATAAATCCAGTATGGCTCAAATCTCTTAGCTAATCCTCAAATGAGTCCAAACCCTCATCTGTGATATGTACCTGATCAGCTCGTATCTCCTCACATGAATCCAACCGGCCCTCATCTGTGATATGGAGCTCATCAGCTCGTAGCTCCTCCTCTGCATCAATAGAGTGATCTGTAGGTGGGTCAGTGCCTGGAGCATGCGTAGAGTGATGAGAATGCTGTGACTGCCTCAGGGTATGCGTCGATGCCGCTGTAGCCTGAACATCTCTAAGAATCTCCTCTCTAACATCACCCAATGGTATCCCAAGTTGAGATGAAATAAAACTATAAGCATGTAGTAGGTCCTCGACTAAATACTGCGACATCTGTACATGTCTACTACCTCCGACTATAGCTGCTACCTCATCTGGGGAGGGGATGCCAGCAGAAATATACCGATCATCTGAATCTGAAGCCCCCCCATGACTAGAAGATGCATGATCTATGGATGATCACGAACGTGGCCGACTCATCATATATCTGCCCACCCTGTCAGAAGATATGGTGGCTGCTGCTGATGCAATATGTCCAATCCTATCAATTGCTTCTCTCTGAGAAGCAATCACAACGTGATCTGCTATGGGTGCCATGGCTGGGACTACTGCAGGAAATCTCTGGCCAACAAGGTCCCTGTGTCTAGGCGGAGCTCTATCACGCCTACGATATGCATCTCTATCAGCAATCCTGCCCCTCCCCTGTCCATAATATCCCGGAATATCAATGTAGTTTGGTTTCATCTGACAATGAACCTCAGCAAATACCTGCTGTGCAAAGTATAATGGAATCTGGTCGTTATTAGGATAACGACCATGGGCTGCTAAGAATCGTGGGTAAATCAGTGATGCAACCTGTGGGTCGATACATCTGGTAACCTGATATCCCCTCACCTTACTCTTCTCCTGATATTGTGGGAAGCATCTCTCCTTGATGGTCTCCTTCGAGACCACCCCCACCACATCAGCAAAAGAATGAGGACCCCTCACCTCACTCCTCAACTGTCTATATATATCCTCTATAACCTCAGGTGAGAATGAGGTATGAGATACTAAGCGGTCCCTCAATGTCTGCAAACTGTCAAAAATGGACGTGCACGTACTCTTGTACACGCCATCAGTACGAGGGTCATCTAGTATGGCCCTCAACCTATGCAACTCTCGATCACTGTAATGAAAAATAGTAGCAATGTCGGGCAAGGGGGGATCCTGCTATGGAGGATCCTGTTGTGGTGGCTCCTGATGTGGAGCCTGCGCAGGTGGATCCTGATCAGGAGCCTGCGAAGGTGGATCCTGATCAGGAGCCTGCAAAGGTGGATCCTGATCAGGAGCCTGCGAAGGTATATCCTGGGATGCCATCTATCTAGGTACATGTCATAAAGTTAAAATAAATACGTAAGCAGAGAGAGAGAGATCATTTTCATGAGAGAGAGAGAGAGAGATATCATTTTCATGAGAGAGAGAGAGAGAGAGAGAGAGATTATATACATATAAATCTTCATGACAGAGAGAGAGAGATCATTTTCATTTTCAAAAAATACATGTGAAAATTTCAAATGTTTCAATGAGAGAGAGAGAGAACATATATTTCAGATCTAGAGATAACATATATTTCAGAGAGATAGAGAGATCTAATGTACATGTACATATTTAAATCTTTGACATACATAAAAAAATTCAAGAATAGAGAGATCTAACATGTCATATGTATGTTAGGACACTATATTATCCTACGGGGAATGTCATATGTACAGTAGGATGTTATAAGGGGTCATATGTGGGTCTAACCACATATGACCCCTTAGGACACTATATGATCCTAAGGGGAATGTCATACGTATAGTAGGATGTTATAAGGGGTCATATGTGGGTCTAACCACATATGACCCCTTAGGACACTATATGATCCTAAGGGGAATGTCATATGTACAGTAGGATGTTATAAGGGGTCACGCATGTGTTAATGCATGTTGACCCCTTAGGACCACATACGACCCCTTAAGATAGTATGTGATGGACTAAGGGGTATGTCGTTCACACTAGGATTCTATAAGGGGTCACGCATGTGTTAATGCATGCGTGAGCCCTTAGGACCACATATTCAACCCCTTAGGACACATAGGAAATTTCATATGTACAGTAGGATGTTATTAGGGGTCATATGTGACCTACTAAGGGGTCACGTATGTGTCAATGCATGCGTGGCCCCTTAGGACCACATATGATCCCTTAAGATGCTATGTGATGAACTAAGGGGTATGTCATTCACACTAGGATTTTATAAGGGGTCATATGTGGTTATAGGATTTTATAAGGGGTCATATGTGGGTCTAACCACATATGACCCCCTAGGACACTATATGATCCTAAGGGGAATGTCATATGTACAGTAGGATGTTATAAGGGGTCACGCATGTGTTAATGCATGTTGACCCCTTAGGACCACATACGACCCCTTAAGATAGTATGTGATGGACTAAGGGGTATGTCGTTCACACTAGGATTCTATAAGGGGTCATGCATGTGTTAATGCATGCGTGAGCCCTTAGGACCACATATTCAACCCCTTAGGACACATAGGAAATTTCATATGTACAGTAGGATGTTATTAGGGGTCATATGTGACCTACTAAGGGGTCACGTATGTGTCAATGCATGCGTGGCCCCTTAGGACCACATATGACCCCTTAAGACGCTATGTGATGAACTAAGGGGTATGTTGTTCACACTAGGATTTTATAAGGGGTCATATGTGGTTATAGGATTTTATAAGGGGTCATATGTGGGTCTAACCACATATGACCCCTTAGGACACTATATGATCCTAAGGGGAATGTCATATGTACAGTAGGATGTTATAAGGGGTCACGCATGTGTTAATGCATGTTGACCCCTTAGGACCACATACGACCCCTTAAGATAGTATGTGATGGACTAAGGGGTATGTCGTTCACACTAGGATTCTATAAGGGGTCACGCATGTGTTAATGCATGCGTGAGCCCTAAGGACCACATATTCAACCCTTTAGGACACATAGAAAATTTCATATGTACAGTAGGATGTTATTAGGGGTCACGTATGTGTCAATGCATGCGTGGCCCCTTAGGACCACATATGACCCTTTAAGACGCTATGTGATGAACTAAGGGGTATGTCGTTCACACTAGGATTTTATAAGGGGTCATATGTGGTTATAGGATTTTATAAGGGGTCATATGTGGGTCTAACCACATATGACCCCTTAGGACACTATATGATCCTAAGGGGAATGTGATATGTACAGTAGGATGTTATAAGGGGTCACGCATGTGTTAATGCATGTTGACCCCTTAGGACCACATACGACCCCTTAAGATAGTATGTGATGGACTAAGGGGTATGTCGTTCACACTAGGATTCTATAAGGGGTCACCCATGTGTTAATGCATGTGTGAGCCCTTAGGACCACATATTCAACCCCTTAGGACACATAGGAAATGTCATATGTACAGTAGGATGTTATTAGGGGTCATATGTGACCTACTAAGGGGTCACGTATGTGTCAATGCATGTGTGGCCCCTAGGACCACATACGACCCTTAAGACGCTATGTGATGAACTAAAGGGTATGTCGTTCACACTAGGATTTTATAAGGGGTCATATGTGGTTATAGGATTTTATAAGGGGTCATATGTGGGTCTAACCACATATGACCCCTTAGGACACTATATGATCCTAAGGGGAATGTCATATGTACAGTAGGATGTTATAAGGGGTCATATGTGACCTACTAAGGGGTCACACATGTGTTAATGCATGCATGACCCCTTAGGACAACATACGACCCCTTAAGACACTATGTGATGGACTAAGGGGTATGTCATTCACACTAGGATTTTATAAGGGGTCATATGTAGTTCTAAGGGGTCATGCATATGTTATAACAAATGCATGACCCCTCAGAACCACATATGACCCCTTATGACACTATGTGATCCTAAGGGGAATGTCATATGTATAGTAGGATGTTATAAGGGGTCCTCTATTACCTACTAAGGGGTCACGCATGTGTTAATGCATGCGTGACCCATTAGGACCACATACGACCCCTTAAGACGCTATGTGATGGGTTTTGGGATATGTCGTTCACACTAGGATTGATTTTATAAAGGGTCATATGCGATTCTAATGGGTCACGCATGTGTTAAGACACTATTTGATGGACTAAGGGGTATGTCATTCACCCTACAATTTTATAAGGGGTCATATGCGATTCTAAGGGGTCCCGCATGTGTTATAACACGTGTGACCCCTTAGAACCACGTATGACCCCTTAGGACACTAGATGTGATCCTAAAGGGAATGTCATACATGTACACTATTATATTATATGTGATCCTCTATGACCTCCTAAGGGAACGTATAGTGTCATATGTGGTCTTAAGGGGTCATGTTGTGCGTGTAATAGGATGTGAAAATGGGTCACATTGTAGAGGAAATTTATTTTGTCTAATTTGTTTAAATTTGGTATCTAAATTTTTTAATGTTTATTTAAATTAATTTTTTTAACGTTTTTCTTTTTTGGCTAATGTTTTTCTAAGTTCTGATTTACTATAGGGTAGTTTTCTATGTTTTTCATAACAATTTTTTAAAATGTTGAAAAAAATATACATCTATACAATTATGTAATTTTAAAAAAAAATTTACACATTTCAATCAAAACATTAAATTATCAAACATTTTTCTAAAATAATGAAAAACAATAAATTATCAAACATTTTTCTAAAATGTTGAAAACCAATAACTATATATAATTATTTAATTAAAAAATTAAATTAACAAATAAATTATTTACAAATTTAACAAAAAAAGACATTATTAAACCAAACAAAGGGTTATTTTGTGCACCTGATATAACAAAGGTCGAAAACTGAAATAGGAAAGATGCTAACTGCTGCAGACAAGGCTCGATGACGTGATGCTGACGACTGGTTCGATCCAACCCCCACCAGACAGAAAAAGTCAAATTTAATAATGACCTTTTAACTGTCATTTTTGATATTTATAAAATTTAAAAAGAAACCCTAACTGCAAAGGGTTCGAGCGAATGGGGGGGTTCGAGCGAACCCATTAAATATTGATATTTTAATGGGTTCGCTCGAACCCAAAACCCGCCCGCTATTCGATCGAACCCAACTGAACAGTTTGGTTCGCTCGGACTCCCAGGGGTAGTCTGAGCGAACATTGTCAAATCCGAAATTCCCACTTTTGCCAAATTCTTTCGTTGGCAAAAGTGGGAACCAGCTTTGTGAATTCACCCTATTGTTAGGTACCAGGTTGTTCTAGCATTTTTGTTTGTGCACTAGTACATTCGGAGCTAATTTTCGACAGTTGTTTGTCGGATTTGCGATGAATTTTCATCGGAGCGCTGACAAAATCAACCATTGAAAACTCGACGTCGGATTGGTTGACGATGCCATGCCTGTCGGAAATATGACAATCTAATGGACTTTGCCGACAGTCAAAGAAGTCATCGAAATTGGTAGATTTCGTCGCAAAGCCGATGATGATTTGGAACTTCGCACCGATGATGTTGTTTATCCGACATTTGTGTCGTCGGTCCATTCGGAGACATCAACGACCATCCGACTACGGAGTGTCATCGCACATACAGCATCCTTGTCGGATGTTTGTGTGGTTTGAGTCGGAAGTGTGACGACTCCAGAACATTTCACCGACAAGAACACTGTATGTCCGCTGATTACATCATCGGTCGAAAGCTTGGTATTCGTCGTAATTTCGACGATCATAATTTTTATGAAAAAAATAAATTATTATCCAGTCATTGATATGTACAGCGAATGATATTCTATCCCCACCCCTACCAGTAGGGGCATAGGTTTGAGGCTAATATGAGGTACATGGTTTCAAGCTAATATGATCAGGCGCACCATGGTTGAGATGGTCCAACTCCCTAGTCTCACTCTACGACTAAGCTCATGCCATATCTAAATCAAAGACATCTCATATACATCGTCGGTGGAAAGTTGCAAAATGCCATTTTCATACATAAGCAAGACATACACAATTGGGCACGATCCCCAAGAGAATGATAAAAAGTATGTTTGAGATCATTGTCCTAATTATGGTGTGGTCACAAAGAGATCACTGTAAATTTGTCAACCTCTTCGTGACCACACCACAATTAGGACAATGATCTCAAACACACTTTGTTCTCTTGGTGATTGTGCCCAATTGTGTATGTCTTGCTTATGTATGAAAATGGCATTTTGCAGCTTTCCACCAATGATGTATTTGAGATGTCTTTGATTTAGATATGGCATGAGCTTAGTCATAGAGTGAGACTAGGGAGTTGGACAATCTCAACCATGGTGCACCTACATATGTATATATTTTTGTGTATTCATTAAAGATTTTCATTTAATTTTGAGCATTTTGGTTAGCAAATCAGGGGTGCACTTTACATTCCTGTTGTTATCCAATTCACTTACTTTAGCTCTGTTTCTTTCTTCAGATTTGGGGTCTAGAGCTCCTCCCTAAGTAGAGATTGTTGGTTTTGTCTCCCTTGCTTTGGTTGGAGAGTTTCTTTCTATCTATGATAGTTAGACCATAGAGTTCAGCTTTTCTTAGATTCATTAAGCTTTTTATTTGTTGTGTAGTGTCTTTCTTGATATGCTTGATTAGGATAGTGTTTAATCTTTGATTTCCTAACCCTAATGACTAACATTTGTTTCTTGTGCTTCTCTTTGTGTGTGTAGCAATCAAATAGGTTTTTCTAACTATCCTTCTTTTTGCAGAGCATCATATACATATACATATTATGTATATATCTATATATCTACATATACATATATGACCAAATCTGATATATCATTTGGTTTGATTTTATTATTGGTTGTTTTCACATATGATATTATTATAATATATGTATATATCTATATATCTACATATACATATATGACCAAATCGGATATATCATTTGGTTTGATTTTATTATTGGTTGTTTTCACATATGATATTATTATAATACCTAATGTTATATCCCTATTTATTTTTGTTATCCAATTTTCATTTATATGTCAATTGCATTTAATAGGGTTTTTTTTGTTGTTAGCATCTTCATGCTTTGAGTCTAAATTTTAATATCCTGAAGCTTATTCCAATCTTTTCTAAGGTCCTAGGTCCTTGTTGTTTTGGAAATCTCATTAAAACACTCCAAAAGGTTTCAAATGTACCTTATAAATGAAAAGAAGGGCTATATTCTTATGATTATATTGTAAAAACTTTAGAAAACAAGCACATTCATGTGACTTCATGAAAACAAAAGTTTTTTCCAAAAGAAAATACTTTGGAGGGAAGGTCATTCAAGTCTTCAAATGCATGTTCTACATGTGACCAATGATTAACTTGAGTCTGAAGGAGTCAAACTTAGGTTTGACATAACTGGACTTGGGTTTTCATGCAAATACCCTATTAGAGAGAGGGACCAGTAGTTGTGAGGGGTAACTTTGTCAACATGTAGCCATCATGTGGAATATCATAAGACCTCCAATTTTTTTAGAGATGTAAAATGGACATTTAACTATCTAAAAATTAAGGTTTGAAGGCGTGACTTTGTTACCAATTTTTTGACTTCAAGAGATAAAAAATAGAATTATTATATACCTCATGTCTTATCATGAATTTAGGAAAGTTTAGAGAAAGGATTTATTAAATACCTTGAAGGTGTCTATAAGGTTGAGCTTATTTAAAAGGATGATATTTCACAATGCAAGGTTTGGAGGGAAAATAATTCACTTGAAAAGGCATTTTAATTCAAAAGATGTAAAGACAAATAAAATTCTTTATTTATTTACAAAAGTTTTCTAAAGGCCTCCTTCCATGTGATTATCAAGAAAATCAATTTCATGCATAGCTTGGAGGGAAATAGAAAGCTAAAATTATAAGCTTTCATGTGATTTTAGGGTTTGCATTCTATTTCAAATGAAAAGAACCATTTATAGCCAGTTTTTAGAAGTTATGCTAGGGTTCTGTTGGGTCTCAAATCAACAGATTGGATAGGTTCTAAGGAAATGCCAACTCCTATGATCAAACCCTCCAATTGACTTGGCCAACTTATAGAGTGAAACTATTTGGTTACTAACTCTCTCACTTTAGGCTCTGCAGGACCTAGGCGGGTATACCTACTCACTAGTTGTTCCTTCAACTAATGCTTTTTATAGCAGATTTAGTGTCTTGATCTGACTTCCCCCTATCTCAGAATGGCATCAGTTCCTAGAATGGAGATATAGCAGATGAGTTCAAGATTGTTGTTGTAGAAGCTATTTGATCTTGATGCTTGAAATTTATATATACACTATTTCTAATTTACCCTGGAATTCCTACTCAACTACTCCTATTATTCTTTATGTGAAAGTATGAATTGATGGGTTGTGTTTTATAGATGACCAGTGCCTTTCTTTGTTGTTTGGGCTACAGAGTCTTTATATTTTTTTAGGACTTATTGTGTAAACTTATGAGACAATTTTTAAACCCACCCTCTCTCGATGAGTCTGTCAATTACTGTTTCTTATGAGCTCTACTTCGATGTCTTTATTGTAAATTGCTTGAATGAATTTAACTCTAACCTTAAGAGACCATCCAAGGAAGAAATACGAGGAACAATTACAATTTACAAGTAAATCTTTTATTCAAATCTACAATAAGAAACATAGAGTTTTACTAGAAGAACACAAGTAACCTTATCTCCTTTAGATAATATCACAAGCAACTGCCTGCAAAAAAATGCAGTAATCCATAATGGTTCGAATCCACTTCCAGGATTCACTAAAATGCTTCATTTTAGTTTTCTACCTTATTGTTTATACGTGGAAAGCCTGAGGTTTAATATCGAACTTGGTTGCTCTGATACCATATGTAATATTCCATTAATTCTATAATTAAAGAAAATAAATTGTGATCTATATTAAGATAAAAAATTGAGCATTCCAAAATAAATCATAACTACTTCACTTGAAGGAGAAAACTAACTAAATGTTCTTCAACATAATAAGAATCTAACTAATTTATCTAAAAGGAAGGTAATATTTTAACGATAAATAAAATTGAACAAATATTATTAAGCTAATCAATATGAGAAAGGAATTCAAATGGCAAGTTTCATTTTTGAGGGAAGAGATAAAGGTTCAGAGGTTACAATTCATTTAACTTTCCAACTGAAACTTTTTGTATCAAGCCTCGACATAGTTTGGAATAGGGAGAGCTTCATTAAGGGCTTCTCCATTCAATCATAGACTTGCCAATCTCCCATGCCCCTTCCAATTGGAAGAGACCCAACCCTTCATGAGGGTGCATTCTAAGGATTGGGTCTCTTTTACATCTGGCCATTTGATCTTGGTGTTCAAAACCTACACGCAACTAGTCAGTCACACACTATAGGTAGCCCCTAACTACTATGACCATCTGACTAGTAGGTGTATCTAGTTCATGTGATCTAACAATCACTTAGATAAAGCATCACCACCTTGGCCAAGGTTTTAACATTGCAAGCACCAATGCATTGTTAGTGTTCACCTCCCTTGCTCGACTTGTACATCTAATTCTTGAGCTCAACAAACTCACTAGTTACCAACCATCTAAACAAGCCATCTGCTTAATGTATACTAACAATAATGGTTATTAACGACCATCATATGATAAATAGCATACACTTGAGCCAACTAACTCACTGGTTTACTAACCAACTATCTAGCGAACTGCTTAATGTCTACTAAGAATAACAGTCATAAATGACCATCATAAGATAATTAACATACACTTGAGTCAGTTGATTCATTGGTTATAGAACTTCTAGGTTTAGCTGATCCAATTCGTTACATAATAGTCTCATGTCTACTAACATTAATGGTTTACAAGGGGGATTGTGATATAACCTAACAAGCCAACTGCTACAAATCCCCTATCTCTAACAAGATTCAACTGTCATCATGGAATTAAACCTAATACAACATTGGTTCCCTTATTTAGCTAAATTAACACATCATATTATGACTCAACAAAAAATACGATTCTAATATTATTTTTTGTCTTTGTATATTCCCAAAAGTATGCATCTAATCGATGATAAGAATCCTTCTTCAAGTCTTGCAACAATGGAGACTGGTTATAATCTGATTATAACTGATGTGCATTGATTCTAAGATGAACCATATTCGGTTGAGCTATGAGTTAAGAGTGGAAAACAAATAAACATAGAATAGCTGCAATACTCAGCTATTATGCCCTCGTGGGCTAGCAATCATATTCTATAGTGAATGCTCTGAGGTTTCTACTCAACCATACTATGCACAAGATATGAATGTAGTATTCAATTTTCTTATGAATAAGGTAAGATAGTGTATTCGATGAAAAGTAATAGAATATCGTCATGATTTATATCTGTGAGTAAATTTATCTTCCTTAACTTCAAGACTTGATAATGAATGAGTAAATAATTTAGGCTCTACAATTTATCTTAACAAGAAAGATCATGAAAATGCAATAGCTATACATCGGCTACTCAAGGCGGAATTTACACGGCTATGCAAGATAGAATAATCATAGTTAGGCATGATAGTATGTTCACAGCTATCAGAGCAAGATTATTTTCAATTCATTTTACTTTTTCTTTTAATGAGTAATATTTCCATAGTCAATTAGTGATACACGATTAACCTCTGCATTTCAGTCGGATATGAAATAGATACCTACCTGATGTGAGAGGAAACGAGGAAGGAAATACCCCTCGAATGTAACATTTACACGACTATGATAGAAGAGAATCTGGAACAGTTTTTGTTTCCTCCTTCTTTCCCCACTATTAAAAGTTCACATATGCAAAGGGAAAACAACTGATTATATTATATATATTTGCCAAAATAGTATAGTGGTAAGCCTGAGGCTATAATCTACTCCTTTCTCTAAATTTCCTCCATATTACAAAAGCCCCCTCCTTTATATGAGAGTATACATTATCACCAAGCGTCATGGCTTTTCAACATATAACTGTCAGCTAACACTTTTGTTTTGAACATTACTTCAACTAGGTATTTTCTCCCTTCATCAAAATGTTGTATTCGATCACTGTGGCTGTCTCCTCACCGATACCTATCTGATATCCATTGGGTTTTTATGTCAAACAAACCTTGGGCTTTAGTGACCTCCTTTATTTTTCCACCAAAATACCTCTTCCATCGATATCACTATGCCTCGTCGATGAATGGATCTATTGTCTCACTGAAGCCTTTCTTTATCCTCTCTTGTCGTCTTCCACCAATAAAGTTATATCGGTGAAACAACGCATATCGCAGACATGCCTTTTAGCCTTCTCGAAACCTATTTTCTCATCAATATATATTTGATGTCCATTGGGTTTCATGTCGAAGAAACCTTGGGCTTCGATAACTTCCTTTATCCTTCCATCAAAACACTTTTTCTATCAACATCACTACACTCCTTCGATGAATGGGTCTATTGTTTCATCGAGGCCATCTTTCTTTTGATGATTTGCTTCCACTATCATCTTTCATGGATGAGCTCATTAGTAATCTTCCTCCATAAAGTTGCATCTGTAAAACCACACATATCGGTAACATGCCTTTTAGCCTCCTCAAAACTCATATCCTTATCGATATCTTTCATCGATGTAGCTTCCTTCTATTTGATCTATATCATTCTTTCGATAAGTTTCCTTCATGTTGCATTGATGGTATTATTTCCTCAGAATCCTTTTCCTATCGATGAAAATCGTCTCTGATTTCTTCAATATCCTCTTTCAGTGGAATCATTGCTTTCGATGAGTCCCTTTTAGAGTTCATCTGTGTTACCTTTCCTTCAATACCCTTTTTATATCGATGAGACATTGCTAGGTCTCATTGATACTATTTGAATTTTGGATATTTCGATTGAATGCTTTTAGACTTGTTCAATAACTTACAAGTTATTACAGTATCAATGAAAATGATGATTTCTTCCAAAGATAGATGACTTCTATGATTTAATCTCTCAAATCAAGATATTTTACTTAATTCAGATTTGATGCTCAACATGTTCCACAAGCTACACCTTTAGTTTATGTCCTAGCACGTCACTGCAAGGAGGAAGGTTTATAAGAAAAGGATTGCATGCAATAGTCAAAGGGTTACTTCAAAGTTTGAATGAGAGGTTTTCCTCTTAGATGAAGGAGTTTCATAAAAATATCAAGAGAATCCATAAGGACATTTACAAAGCACCCCATGCCAACACCATGCAAACCACATGCAGAGTTTAGGCGTGATAGAAGTTAACTCAAAGACTAATCCACATTTGGAGGTAGGATTTTTAGAACCCTATTTTAGAATTTTTAGTATCTTATTGTTTAAACCATGCATTGGATACGCCTACAATAATGATTGAAGTAAAAGTCGGGTTAAAGGAGAAATCTGATTATCTATAAAAAATAATATAGTTTCAGCTTTGTGTTATGACAACATCTATAAGTTTGTCAATGCTTTCTTGCTCACCATAAGGGTTCCACATATTATTTAAAAGGGTTGATTGTCCTACTAGATTTTCTTTTTCCTTGAAGCGAGCAAATCCCTAGGTCTCTTTTGTTCCCTAGGATAGCTTAGAAAGTACAATCATGCAAAAGTTATTTAGTGAAATCATCAAGAGTTTTTAATCCCAAAACAAATCTCAATCATAAATAGAAAAGGTGCAATAGTAGGATTGACACAAACCAGATAAAGATCAAGTACGGGAAGCAGTGAGCAAGGTCTTTTACACATAGGGTAATAAAAGTAATGAATAGTGGCCCAAAATTATTCAAAAGTTCAAGAAATAGAGCAAGCTCGAGAGTCAAATTCAAAGGACAAAGACATCATATGATCATTGAGCAGTGATCTGAAATACAAATTATAGAAAGGTATTGTGACTATAAGATAGAAACCATCCTAAGAGCCTCCAATATATCAAAAGTTGAGAAAGTAGCAATCTTACTATACAGAGACAGTGATCACTATAAAGTTGCAGTCAAGTTCAAAGAATTGATTTGTGGGAACAAAGGGTTTCATATGGGGATAGAGTAGTCTCATGAAATATCATGATAGTCATAATCATAATCTAAAGAGTAGTCAAATCTTCAAGATAGATTGGTGATAGTGCAGTCATTCATTAATTGTTTTGGACATTTCAAACTATGTGTTTCCTAATAGATGGTCAAGTATAGAACAACAACACTCAGAAAATACAGCCTAGAGAGATTGTAGTCTATAGTAAAGCTAGTAGGCAGTCATACCTAGTACCAAATAAAATGACAGTAATTAAGTCTATTGAGTGAAAAAGAGTAGGGTATAAGTTTCTAAAAGGTCTTTTCAAACCTTAACAACAAATAACACGTTATTGTTGCAGCATTGTCAAAACTTGACAAGAACAACACCTTATAACCTCAAGAGGCATAGCAGCCATAGGGCAACTCATGTCAAATGTGCAACTCAATACAATAAATAATCTTAGTTTGTAGCCCTATAGCATCATAATGCAGTCCTTGACCAAGTATGCATACACGAAACATCTAGTTCTATTAAGGCACAAGCATCAATGTCAGAGGTTATGACAACTAGTAAAAAACATCAAGTACAAAAGGTTAGTCTCAGTCACTAGAACACAATTTGCAACATGCATAAGGAGTTGTCCTCCTTACAAATAGTGCAGCATTAAAAAGGTATTATCAAAGCTACAACCACAATTCAAAGAGGAAGCTTACAAAGATAGGACAAAGCTAGGTATAGTCATAAGTCAAGGCAAATACATAGTTGAAACTCAGTCCAAAATAGTGAAGAAGAGAAACAAATGACATGAGAAGTCTAAAGAAGTATTATAGAAATCACGAGTCAAGGATTAATGAAGAGATATTTTGCATCCATGATACAATCCTTAAAAGCATCCATGATACAATCTCAAACACACTTTTTACCGTTCTCTTGGTGATTGTGCCCAATTGTGTATGTCTTGCTTATGTATGAAAATGGCATTTTGCAGCTTTCCACTGATGATGTATTTGAGATGTCTTTGATTTAGATATGGCATGAGCTTAGTCATAGAGTGAGACTAGGGAGTTGGACCATCTCAACCATGGTGCGCCTGCATATGTATATAGTTTTCTGTATTCATTAAAGATTTTCACTAAATTTTAATCAACTAAAGAGCAATATTCATGACTTACAAGTAATAAAAAAACTTACAAGGATGAGGCATATTCATTACTTACAAGTAATAAAAAAACTTACAAGGATGAGGCGTATTCATAACTTTTGCAGTCCTACCTTGGATATCAACACTAGAAGAAACTCATATTGTTCGTGTATAGACAAGACAATATGGGAGTTCATTATACTTAGCAACTTGTGGTGTTGTTGTTTGTGTTGGCTCTGTTGGACCCTGCAATTAAGATTCAATATACATTATTCAATAAGATTAATTGTGCAACATAATGAAATATTGAAAAGTGTGTTATCTTGTTGAGCTTTGCTTGGTTTTGAGAATAGCTTAATATTCTCTACTTAATAGGGCCACCCACGTGAAGATGGAAGCTCATTTGGCCCCTCCCCCCCCTAACATCACTCTAAATTCCCTATTAACATCTTATAACATTCATTCATTCTTTCTTTCTACCATTAATAAAATATAACATTCATTCATTAATATCACATAATGTTCATTAACACATAACATTGATTAACATTAATTAACATGCAACATTCATCAATATTAATTAACACATATCATCCATAACCATTAATTAGCACATAATTACATTCACTAACACATAAAAATCAATCATTATCAAATAAGTTAGATTACAATCATTTCTTTCTTTTTTTTTTCTTTGAAGCTATGAAAAGACTAAGTGGAACATCAGTTTCTTCATCATTTCCCCCCTCTACAGATGTTCCACCAATTGCTCATGATCTCGATGTATGCCTAGTCCTATACTGAGGACAAGGACACTAAAGCGAAAGGGGGTCCTCTGCAATAAAAAAGAAATGGGTTAAATTTAAAAAAAAAAATTATTATTGTTACAAGTATTTCATTAATTTAGAGAACATAAATGTTGTGCTCTTTACCTGATGGGGCCACATCATTTTGTGTAGCCTCAACCTCAACATGTTGAACACCCTCTAGATCATCTGGAGTTTAAATACTAAAGGTTACATTAATGTTGAACACCAATTGCAATTATATTTTTTTAAAGAAATAACAATGGTCCTCTTTACCTGAGTGGGGAACATCACGTTCTTGATGTTGTGTACCTAGATCATGCTCCACTTGCTCACCACCGACTACATGCTCTAAAATATTAACAAAAAAGGTTACATTAATTACTACTCTAATTACAAATTAAGATGTTTAATTGTATTAATATCTAAATAAATAAATTTGAATAGAAAATGAATACCTCCACTACTGGGATGCACATCCAGACCTTCATGTGCAGGTGGTGTTTCACAATTAGCAGGCTGCATTCCAATGACATGCACATTGTTATCATTGTTTGCTTATTTAAAACAAATATAGTCACTTTATGTTGGTACTCAACATCAATTAGATTATTGGTAAAGTATTCAATTTGAAACGACTTCCATTTAGCATATTTACCTATGTGATGGATGCACTCGAATGTTGTGTATGCCCACTCAATTCTCGTAGTCGATCAGCCACAGCTGAATAGCCTTGCTAGTAGGTAATTCTCTTGTCATCTTCTGTGGGCGCTCTATTGAATTTAGAACCCTGCATTTTTTCTTAGTACCGTAAATTTTGCTTGCATTGTTTTATTAAAAAAAACATTTGCAATTTATTAATATTTTGATGCAATATTTCATTTACATGAGATACTTACAATTCATGCAGCAAGTTTCATGTAACCACTAGAGCTGAGTTTGTGTTGCTCATACTTTTCTTGCCTTGCCTTGGTTGCCTTTGACGTGTCACTCGGTCTATAAAAAGTTTGAAATATGTTAGATTATATAAATATAAAGAGTAATTAATTAGTACATAATTACATTCTTAATAGTATCTCATACCTTCTTCTGGCATCTAGTGGTGTATTTCCTTTTTTCCTTTCAATTTTCTCCTTGGCATCCAAAATCAGGTCCTTCCACTCCCTCTCTGAAATCATGGGGGGACGCTCGTACTTTAGGTTCCTCTCCAAATGGGTCCTGTATTGGTCCCTCACATGTTTTAGATATGTGCCAGCTTTTTCAAGGAGCTTGGTTTTGTCAAAGGTGACATTTCCAAACCACTCAACCAATTGGTTTGTCAATTCATCTTTTAACCTTTTTTCTTGGTCATTCCACCTTTTAAAGCAAAAACAAACCTATTAGATTCAAAAATGAACTAAAGCTACATTTATTACACTTCAAGAAATGGATCAAAGGAAAACTATTCTAGCAATGATATGAAATCAAAAGTGGATTACAGTTAGTTCACATATGATGTACCACCTTTTACATATGGTGGGCCCAAATATCTGCAATGCAATGTCACTAAGATGTTTATAGAAAATATCATTGCCTACAAAAAATTCATGGGATCATTAGTCCAAAACGAGTGATCATAAAGTAAATTACAATTAGAGTATATATAATAATAATTTTAAAGTACCTAGAACCTTTTGTATCTTTAAGGGAATCATTTCTTCGTCACTCACCACCAATGTGGCCTACAACGTTCCCGTACTAGAAATACAAGAAGATCCAGGAAATAATGGTATGTTATCAACAGTAGTTGCCTCCACATCCTCATGTGCATCTCCTCCTGCAAAAAATGAATCCACTATGAAATGGCATTAGAATTCAAGAAAGAATGCTTGATTAGACCATGCAGCCTACAATGTTTCTTCGCAGTTTTGATTAGAAGTCTTCTAGTCTTTAACCCCTTACAAATTTTGCATGGACAATAACATTTTCCATCACCTTTTCTTTTCAAGTTAGACCACAATCTAGCAATTGTCTCCTTATTTTGTTGTTCATTGATATTATCTGACATGGTCTTTCTTCACAGGCAAGAAAATAGAAATTATCATCATTGAACAAAGCATCTTATTGAATTTAGATTTCTATTTTGCTTATGGTACATCACACAACATGGAAAACAAGAAATATTCAATAAATAAAAGGATTCATTGATCTAGTATTATCACAATCTGCACTTGGCCTTCAATATTTTCTCCTCCTAACACTGTTTATCCATTACCTATCAAGTACAGAACTCTAAAACTTGTGGCTATTAAAATACATAAGACAACATTATAGCATCTTATAATCATTTGCTATAAGACCAAAGCACTTGGGAATGATTCTTTTGTTTGTCACAGTCCAGGAAAACAGTGTCTACTGGAGCCTTGAATAACTGACTAGAAAGATTTTTAATTCCTTTTCTTTTTCCTTCTGATTTTTTCACTCTCACTTCCATCCTCCAAGTCAGATGCCCTTGCCCTTTTCTTTCTTCTTGTTTTTTCATACTCATTGTCATGCTTTGAATTATTTTTCTTTCTTGGAGACTCCTTACTGCTCTCACTATCAGTTTCACTCTCAGAATCTAAGTCTGATGTATCAAAATCTGACGAACCTGATGAACTAGAAGAATCATCATTAAAGGTAGATTCATCTGACTCAGGAATAGACTTTTGCTGCTGCATTACAAGCCTTGGTATATTCTTCAAATACTCACGTAAACTCTCAGTGATACCACCAAGACCAATAGAAGTAAATAAATTGATAGCAAACCGTGAGTTTTTGGGATTGTCCTTTGGAGAAATTGAATCAAAAGACTCCTACATTGTTGGATCGTTCAACCTTTCATTAAGCAACAATATACCAAGCTTCTCTTCCAACTCCTGCAAGAGAATCTTTATAAAAATACGAGAAGAGGAAGTAGTATCTTCCTCTGTCAAACGTATATAAGCAAGACAATGCCATGGAAGAGCACCTGTGCCAAGTAAGTGGGCAAAAAAGTTTGCAACATTACGCAGTTTATTTGTTTCCAGTCTGTGTATCATAGAATACTATTGTACAAAACACTTATCAAAACATTCCTCATAAATTTTATTGATCATACAAAATCTTTTCCCAAGAAGACCATAATAACAAAGGTATGTTCTCTCTTGACCAGGTTCAAGCTTGATCTTTAGTAGCTTATGACCAGCTTCCTCAAAATCAACACTTGACATGATTGTCAAATAAATTGTATGTCTTAAATTGACCAAGTTTGTCTTTGTCTCATCCCGTATTCTCAGTGCTTCCTCACCTTCCTCTTCATCATCATCATCATCATCATCTGAATCATCACCCAAATCATTCTCCCCTTCTACTTCATCTGAAGAAGCATCTCCAAGGATAACTTTTTTAGTTTTTCATAGGTTGCCTCATGCTCTAAGAAATCAGGATCTGGCTTGAAAACATCCAAACCAGCTTCTTGATCAAGTTCATCTTCTAGGAAAACTTCATGTGTTAACTGATCTGTACGCATAGTTGGATGACCCTCGAACTTAGCTTTGCGAATTGCAAAAAGGCCTTCAATTAAAAACTGTACTCATTGTCAATTTCCCCCTCATGGAGAATACCTCTAAATCTTTCAAAAATCCCATAGAGACCTTTGGGTGAAAGGTCTTGCAACAAGGAACCACATTCTTTCACGAACCCAACAACAACCTCTACACTGTCATCTGTGGGGTTCTCTAGTAAAAGGGTGAGAAGTTTCAAGGCAATGATCTCATGTGGAACTTGTTGATTCACTAAATGAGCTATTAATTTGGTTGCTGCTATCAACATGTGCTTGTCATTGCATTTGTATGCCCTCTTAAGCTGCAAAATAATTCTTTGCAAAAGCAGATTGCCAACTTCAGGAAATTTTGTATTTACCACAACAACTAATGCAGCAAAAATATCTGTAAATCCAGGTGATGCCATTTGGGATTTCATACAAGACCTACAAAATAGACCCCTCCCATGGATGAGATTCTCTGCAAACAACTCTAGAATGATGTTCTTGATGTTAGATGCATTTACCTTGTTTACTAACCCATTGATACTCTTCCGAAGGGCATCCCATGTCATGCGCTGGTATTCCACACTGCTCTTGTCTTTCACATCTTTCATCATTTGAGCCAGCTTAAATAGGGGAATGTAAACACCCCCACTTCTTCCAACACCCTTCTTAGCTCCTCTTACAACACCTTCGCCATTCCCATTCTGAGATGGAGCAGACACAACACCAGAAGTTTTCACTTCCACTACCTCTCTATCCCTCTTGTTTCTAGAAGCCCCTTTACCACTTAATTCATGCTTATTTCTATACATAAACCCATCAGGAAGCATGAGTTTTTGCATATAAGCTCGCCCAAATATTTTACAGTTATTTTTCATCAAGATTCCCTCTGGAGCTGGCAGATCCTACTTCCATACTTTAATTCTATTTTCTCAAAGGACGATCCTAAAAATCCATGCATTGCAAACAACTTTTTACACCTTTGTTGGTTGTGGTGGCGTCACAGAGAGTTTACATCAATAAATGAAGAACATGCCAATGCTTTTAATGCAGCAGTAGAAGTCTATCTCTTATTCAATATCTCTAGTGAAACCCCCATGATCTTTTGTTGGAGTAGAATTTGTTATATTCTAGAAAGGGTCTTGTCCTTTGTTGATGGGATATTCATCTACCTCAAGAAATAATTGTTCTTTTCTCCAACAAGAAGTGGAACTAAATGAAGATCTAGCACCATGAAATAACCTCAAAAGGAATACTATAGTTAGTTTTGGTAGATAATGATCTGGGTAGAATACTAATGTGGCTTTAGGAAACATTATGTACTAGCTTAGCATACTCTAACAACTTTGGTACGACACGCTACATCCAATTAAGTCTCCATCGGTATCTCTATTGGGTTTATGGATTGGGATTCAATGTACTCTTTTTATACACAGATTTTACTTTCAACTGAGGAGGTTTGTATGTACTTACTTGTCTTTCGATTGTATCCCTATTTCAAGAATTTCTTCTATCAACAAATCACTTGTTGTAAGTTGTACAAGTGGAAGCTTGAACATGCCTTCCATGCTAGCCTTGTTGATACGTTCAACACCATCTTGTGCAACAAATCTTTAGAACTCCTCTATTTCATTAAAGAGTGAGTAGTAGGGACAATCTAGGACACTTACAGAGGTTTTGCAAGAGAGATTAATAGACCTAAATATTATGGCTTAATAATCATCAATAGGTAAACAGATTTAAGAAACTCTCAATATCAAAATGACTTTCTCAATTATCTTTACTAGAAATGGATAGATTTGCTAATAATGGCTTTATGACTGTATGTCAACTTTAGACTCAATCCAAAAAGAGCTAGAACTAATATGCGATATCTATATTTATGATGTCTGTAAAATAACAATCCCATAATTATGTTTCCACACATCTATACACAACACAAACATCATGCTAGTATTTAGCCATAGCAATTGATATCCTAACTATAGAATGTGAAATATGCACATAACTATGAATAAAGATTAAGAAAAACTAAGAAAGATGCTTATTGCAAACATAAATGACTAATGGACAAGAATTGAATTCATTGTAGATAGTTTTGAATATCAAATTCACTTATTTGTGTGCATTTAGTAACTCATGTACTTGTGGCCAACCATTTATCTCTTTCATAAATTAAACACTTATTAATAACATTAAATGGCTGAGTAATTATGTTTTAGTTGAAATTGAAAATAAAATATTTTATTTTAGGACAACTCACACTATTCCCTATCATATTTTAGACTCTCAGTTTTGTTAGTAGTGGTTTGATGTCTTTGGAGTTGATCATTGCATTTCTTTAGTTACGTTTGCCAGCGTACTCCCAACCTATGCCAAAATGGGAGCTTTGGAACAGGGTATGGACATCCTTCAAAGCATAAAAGATAGAGTAATTTTGTCAGATGTAGTTGCAACTGCTCTGTTAGCATGTATGCAAAATGTGGAAGCATAGACAAGGCATGGGAACTATTTGACGGATTGCCTCAAAGAAATGTGGTTTCCTGGACTGCAATGATTGCCGGATATGCACAAAATGGATTTGTTGAGAAGGCTTTAGAAACTTTCAAGCAAATGCAATCGATAGGTGTAAAGCCAAATTCCATGACCATTGCTACTATCCTCCTTGCCTGTGCCAAAATGGGAGATTTAGAATAGGGTATGGACATTCATTGAAGCATAAAGGATAGAGGAATTTTGTCAGATGTTGTAGTTGCAACTGCCCTAGTAGACATGTATGCAAAATTTGGAAGCATAGACAAGGCACGTAAACTATTTGATAGAATACTTGAAAGAAATGTTGTCTCATGGACTGCAACGATTGCAGGATATGCACAAAATGGATTTGTCGAAAAGGCTTTAGACACTTTCAAGCAAATGAAATTGGAAGGCATAAAGCCAAATTCCACAACCTTTGCCAGCATCCTCCCTGCCTGTGCAAAAATGGGAGCTTTTGAACAGGGTATGGACATCCATCAAAGCATAACGGATAGAGGAATTTTGTTAGGTGTTGTACTTGCAAATGCCTTATTTGACATGAATGCAAAATGTGGAAACATGGACAAGGCTCATGAATTGCTTAATACGATACCACAAACAAATGTGATCTCATGTGAACAATCAACACACACATATATGGGAAGAAGGGATTGCTGCTACAAAATTGAATGCTCACTCCTCAATCACAGTTCTATGGTTTTACAAGATTAAACTAGGGCAATTAACCACCACATGTATATTTTTTGCAACGTGAAATCTAAAACTAGGGCAATTTGAATCTACCTCTTGCGCGAGATTGCAAGTAGTGCCACAGATGCCTTCGATGTGGGTTTGATGTTCTTGGGGGTTGAAGTCACCATGGATGCCTACGCGGGATTGCAATGCACAAATGAATTCCCCTCTTCTTTTTTTTAAGTAATGGCCATTGTCATCGGAATTACGATGAACTCGAGCACTTTTTTTGAAAAAAAGAAAATTCTCATTGCTAATGCCTTCTTCGTCAAAACCAAATGGGAAATTGCCGTCCGAATTACGACGAATGCGGATATTTTTTCAAAAAAAAAATCAATTTTGGCCACAATATACCTTCTCCGTCGAAAACCTCAGTCGGAAATCTAGTCCAAATGTATTAGTGGTGGTAGTTGTACATCTCAGTGGTGGTTTTTCTTTTCTTTCTTTTTCTTATGGCAGCGAGCATTCTGGTAGTGAACCACCTTTGTAAAAATCACCTTAACCGGTGTCACCCTAGCATGTGTTATATATTGAGAACTAACATTCTCCATGGTTTTTCCCTTCTATGGCTTTCCATGTCATATCTATTGGAATCAATGAACACTGAGAGGGGGGGTGAATCAGTGTTCTACAATTAACACTTTCTTAACCCGATTCTTAAACCATCAGATGCAAATGAATAAAAGCAAAGTGCAGAAAATAAATGCAAGGAAGCACAAAACCATAATACCACTAGAATTTTTACATGGAAACCCAGAAAGGGAAAAACCATGGTGGGATTGAGACCCACAATATTATTATACTATGATCAAGAGTATAATAATATTACAAGAGGGGAATGCACATGCGTTCAGACACATTTCCTAGAGGTCACTACTCAATTACAAAAGAGGGCTACAACCCACAGGAAGTCTCACTGCCTTACAAGTGATTTACAATGACAACTGATTCAATTAACTGAAGAGTAGAATCTACAAATGCCAAAAAGCAATTCCGGTTTAGCACAAAAGGTCTTCTTCCATTGTTTTGTCTCTCTGCTCTATATAGTTTCTCTGTCATATACCGGAGCACAATTTCAATCACAAATGCAAAAATTTGCACAATCACTCATACAATCTTTGCATACTCAAATCTTATACCAAAATACTCAAATGAATCAGACTTATATATCTACACCATCAAAATAAATTAATTCCATGTCGGCCCCAAAAACTGCATAACATGCAACATGAAACGTGTAACCAAAATTCAGCATAATCTGATTACCAATCCATATGCGGACCCAAACAAATTGATAAAATGCTTCACACAGGTTAGCTCAACCACATTAAACTCAAAACAAATCATCTAAATCATCCCAAAGATTCTTCATAACATGTTACTATTGGCATTTGGCATAACTGATGCAAATCAGGTGATGCAGTTGGAGTTGGATGACTACACCGGTAAAGAATAGAAGTATATTTGTGATGAAGAGATTGAGATTCTATGAATAGATGACGTGATTAGTTATTTGTGTTGTCGTTGATGGCAACTGATGTCAACTGATGTTTCTAATGTTCTTGATGATTTGTTTTGTCATCTAAGTGATTTGGTTTACCAGAAGACAGGTTTTACCGGCAGTGAGATAAAGTCTGTGAAATAGGACTTTAACCGGTAAAGTTGAGTTGTTTTGATTGGATTGGTTGATCGGTGATGATTGGTAATTTATGGTTTAGATGGTAAAATTATATCATGGAAAGGTGTATATGACTAGAACTAGAACTTGTGGAGATTACCAGAAGACATGCTTCAATTTTTTGATGAAGTTTTGCTAAGGTTTTAGTAGGGTTTAAGGACCCGTGATGAAAACATCAAACCGGTAATGATTTTTGTTATGACAGTGATCGACAGCGAGTCTACATCAAGTTGGTAACATGGCACAACCTACGTGAAAAAATTAAATTTTTTTTTTTACGCGATTCAAGGAAGATTATCTTGGGAATCAGTGAAATGCTTAGTAGAGTGTTTTGAGGATACAGATCGGATTTATGTGATGGGTTATGATCAACCAATGATTTATATTGCATTGTAATTTGTTGTAATGATCTGTATAATGATCTATGATGATCTCTTATGATTTAAATTGCAAATGCATGATGTAATTAGGTTTTGTGGCTGACCTAGTTGAGATGGCTATTTAGGATGACATAGTTGATGTTCATTGTGTTCGTGGTCTTAGAGAATGTGTTAAGCCAACCAAGTAAAGTGTGAGATCTTCTTGAGAGTTGCAGAGTGTTGTGTAAAACTGGATTTGATCAAGCAAGCAGAGAAGTGCAAGTAACAGATCATTCTTTCATTGTTGTTTCCTAACAGTTACAACAAGTTAAATCCCTTAACTGGGTAGGTCCTAACAAGCCTTAAACATTTAAGTCCCCTAATAGGGAATCTCTCAAAAGAGTTTTAAATCCTCTCATGAGGTTGATACTAATAGATCATCTACCTCCTAACTGGGCTGCAAGGCAAATCCCCTAACTGGGTGACTCCTAACAGGGTCTGCTCCTAACCGGGTGCATTATAAGCTCCTAATAAGGCATACTTTGAAAGAGTAGAAATATTTGTGGCTGCCAACTCCCACCCTAATTTTCCCTATTCGGGTTTCCACATCAAAAACTTATGGTGTTCATGTGTGAAATGTTTTTCATGTGATGTTCTTGTTTATATTTCATTTCATGCATTATTTTTTAGACACTGGTTATGATGTTTAATTAGAATTTTATCAGAGGTTACCAGTATTGATAAGAAGTTGTTTGAGAAAGTTTTTTATCTTATTGATAAGGTTATTGAGTTGGTAAATGATCAAGTTTATATGATTGCTTTGGTGGTGAAAGTATTGATAAATGATTTGATTAATGTGTTAAGCAAATCTAATAAAGAGGGTATTAGATCTGATTACAAAATTTGAGACATTTGTTAAATGATTTCAGATCTAAGATAAGTTTGTTTTTGAGTTAAAGTTACAATTGGTCTTAATATTGATTCACCCCCCTCTCAGTATTAACCAGATCCTCATAGGATTAACAGTTACACAAAAATAACTCTGTTCTTCATGAATTACTGGATACCAGATCTTTAATATTGCATAAGAATCAATACTGAGGGCTAGGATTGCAAATTAAGGAGTCTCAATCATCTAAACATCTAACTCTTCCACCACAACCAAAACTATGTAACAAAAACTAAGATATGCTCAATCTATTCATACTCTATCGCATACTGTATTCCACCTTCTAGACTTAATAAAAATGAATATCAAACTTCCAGTAGAATAATTTTGCATTATACCAAATGTGATATCTGATCTGATTTTCCATCAATGACAACCTTGAAACATTCTTCATGCACAAATCTCTACCGGTACAGTGTCTCTTGCCAACAATCTCCCCCTTTGGCATTGATGGTAACACTTGATGAAAAATGACACTATCATTGCAAAACTTTAAAATTTCAAAACTGCAACAACTCATAAGCTCAACAAGCTCCCCTTGAGAATATACATCATTTTTTATACCTCTCTCCCCCTTTGAAAACAATGCCAAAGATAGGTATTTGCCAAAATTTATGTAAAAGGGTATACAAAGTTACTTACAAAAATTTGAAAATATCTGCAAAAATTGTCTTCAAGGATTGCAAGTGACCATCCCAACCTTTCTTCAAATTCTCCAAAATGTTTTATGAGAGCACTAAAAAGATAACAATGCATCTCTTCTCCTCTTAGATCTGACGAAACACTCTTATTCAGAGCATTCATAGCATCTTGTTGACTTCTCGGCAAGGTATCCAACCGAGGAGTGATTAAATTTATTAGTTCTCCCACTTTACCAACTATTCTATCATTTTCTTGATTAAGGCTCTTAATTTTGTCAAGTAGAGCCATCACCTAAGCTTCTTGATTACTAGAAAAAACTAATTGGGGGGTAAATGATTGAGAAATATCGGCTAACTGCCCTTCACATTCCTTAATCTTCTTATCTATCTCAATAATAAACTTAGGCAAAAGAAGACATGATTTGTATATCTTACCACATTCATCTAATGCTTCCTTAATAGCTTTTAAACTAGAGATTAAATTAACTCTATTGCCTTCAACCATTTTCAAAATTGTCCTCAACCGCATAGCACTGAATTGAATCAAAACCTTTACATCAGTCACTTTCTCCAAATATACAAAATGAAAATCTATTGCCTTTAACATACTTCTTAGCTTATCGGAGGGAGTATCAACTAAAATCTGGCTTGAATGATGGCAAAATATTCTCTAGCACATTTGTGGCCAAAGTTATCACCTCCTTGTCTTCGGTGTTAGACTTGAGTAAGTCCTCACTTTCTTTGGCTTGTGAAAGAGCTGCAAGTTTTAGTGGTCGAATAGGAGACAATGAGTTAAGATCTATAGGTCCTTAGGTGAGATCAACTATGTCAGTGACTATTTACTTGCCTATGTTTTCCATAGTGTCTCTTGCCACTGGAACTTGTTCAATCTTATCTCCATCCTTCTTCTTATTTTCCTTATCTGCTTCTTCTCCTTTCTCATCATCCTCTCCCTTTCCATTTCCAACCTCCTTACCTGCCTTTTCTGATTCAACATTTATCAATGGAGGAGTTTGGTCAGCTTTACCGGAGGCAGTAACCTTTTGATCATCAATAGTATCATCTCCAACTATATCTTGTACATTTGTTTGCACATCCAGAGTGGAGGTATCATCTTGTATTTATATTTTTGGAAGGGTATCATCTTTTACCGAATTTACTTCATACCTGTTCTCTTCCAAAACTTGTCTTCTTTGGTTGAACCATGTCCTGCTCTTTCAGAATGTTCTAATCTTCAGCCCTATGGACAACTTCCTTTTTTATTCCCATATCTTTAGTGAGCTATTCTACTTCTTTCCTTACTCTCTTCTACATACCGGGCTTGGTAAATTGAGAATGCAAGCTTAGAGTTTTTTCCTTATAAATTCCAAATCTCTCTTCCTTCTCATCTACCAGCTTACTCAAAAGATGTTGAGCATGCATGTCAATAGTATTAGCATCAACTTCATACCCCATAGGCATAATGCACATTGTTCTAGGTTCAACAACTTTCATTAATCATTTATCAATTTCCATCATGAAGCATATGGTGTCCTCATACTTCTCCACAATCTCCTTCGGAATCCTTTCCCTACTTTGCATCATGCCTTGGAATGATTTGAAATATCCTCATAGGATAGATTTCTCTATTTATCCATCTCCCAGTCCTTGTAAGGCTTCCTTAATCTACATAGCCACCGGTTTATCATATGCCCATTGTACCTTACCTACATTGGGGATCTCCTTCAAGAAGTAAAGTGCCAAATAGACAATCAAAGTGCCAAACTTAAAGGCATGCTTCCTATCTTGCTTAATCTTCTTCAAATTGTTCATCAATTCACTCAGCAGTACTCTACACAAGTCATACAACTTGTCATCCTTCAGAATTTGGTATGCTACATATATTGTTGTACTAGAGACTTAATTAGCTCTACTAGATTGATATACCTTATATCTTTTCACCATGGAGGCAAATCTTACATCATACTCAATAATATCACTTATTGTCATCGATCTGTTGTCATGTTGTGAACCAGTTACCTCTATCACTGTTGTGTTCTTCACATTTCTTAAGTTGGGAACTTCATCAGTTGGATTCAGATATGTTACAGCTTGGATTGCATTCTTGGTGTTCTTGTATGGTTTTTCTAGCCATATAGATTTAGCATGTACCCTACTCAGAATGTACATAACCCATTCGAGTTCGTCGAAAACCAGAAAGTTCACAAACTGAATGAAACCCTTATCTTGCAAAGATTTGAAATCAAATTTTAGGCTGCCCATACTATCAATCATGTGCTTGGTGTATAGAGATAGCATTTGTGCATTCCCAAGCTCTTCAATAAAGGATGTATTCCCTAATCTCCTCAGTGTGCAAAACCCCATATAGAATAGATGAGAATGCACCATTTGGATCATCTTCCATTGATTTGTATGGATGTTTCTTGAATTTTGACCTTGCCCTATTAGTTATCTCGACAACCAAAGGAGTTGCCACACCTGAACCAGATGATGCCATTATCAAAATCTAGGTTTTGAACAAATAGCTTTGAACTTAGAAAAATACCTTTTTGACTTCAATTGGATGCAAGAAATCTTCACTGAATCTTCACAAGCTCTGTTTCAGCTGCACAAACTTCTTAACCCATCTGCTATATTTGAATCTTTGTTCTTAACCCACATCTTCTTATGTTGCTCTTTGATATATTCAACCTTTTCTTTGCCCTTTTCATCTGCTTTGTTCTTGTATGTTGGAGCATTCTCGCTCACATTCTTTCTTCTACAGTATTTTGCAATATGACTGGATTTGTTGCAAGCATAGAAAACAATGGTGTTCTCTGATTAGGCCTGAAACTACCTTGATTTCCTTTTGATCTGATTTGGTTAGCAATATGTCCAAATCTTCCACAATCATAGCATCTTACATTTCTCTTATTTATCATACTTCTGCATTCAATTGACTTATGACCATATTTATTGTAATTGAAACATTGACCGGAGAATGATGAATTATTTTGATTAGCTCTATTTTTGCATTGACTTACCATATGACAAATTTTATTGGAAAAAAACATTTACCATTGAATATATAAGTATCAGGTTGTCTAACCAGAGATGTCATGTTCTTCTAATGATTTCTTTGACCAGATCCAAGGATTTCTCCTTTCTCAAATCCAAGTCCTCACATATCACCTTTGTTCTTCTTACTTTTCAGCATCTCATCCATCTTAGTTGAGCTGACATTGAAGTTTTCTTTGTATTCATTAGCAGTGGTAAGTTCATCTCTCAAAATTATGATCTATCTTTCAAGTTCTTACTCATTATTTCGGGGTTGTATTAATTCAAGCTTCAGTAGCTCATTTTCATGATTCAATCTGCAACATTCATCAGATCTTTCCTTCAATGACTGGGTCGTACTTTATTCATTCTTCTTCCTATCTTCAATCTCCTTTGTCAACTTCATCACAATGGATTGCATTTCATTCTTCAAGACTGCATTATCTCTAGCAAGTTTTTCACATTCATCTGTCTTGTCTTTCAAAACTTGATCATCAAACTTTTCTCTTCTTTCTCCTTAAGTTTGTCCATCAGCTCCTTTCTCTTCTCTCTAGATGTGTTCACTTGATCTTTCAATGATAATTAAGTTTTCTGCATCACTCAAATTTCTTCTCAGATCACTTGCTTCTTTCCTTATTGCATCTAGGTCTTCAAGTGCCACAATAAGTTATCTTTGCAAACTGCAATCCACTGATTCAATCTTCTGGATCTTCCTCAAGTTGTTAGGCTTCCTGAAATGAACTAGGATCTGATACAAATTGTTGGAATCAATGGACACTTAGAGGGGGGGTGAATTAGTGTTATGCAATTTACAACTTTCTTAGCCTGATTCTTAAACCACTGAATGCAATTGAATTAAAGCAAAGTGCAGAAAATAAATGCAAGCAAGCACAAAACCATAAAGCCAAAATTTTTAGGTGGAAACCTGGAAAGGGAAAAATCATAGTGGGATTGAGACCCACAATATTATAATACTGTGATTAGGAGTGTAGCATCCTAAAATTGTGACACTTGCAATTTCGACCGCATTTGGGTCTTCACGATGGCGATGCAACACTGAACCTGAATGGAGACCCCGAAACTTGTCCACAACATCAAAAACTGCATTTTTCCAGCACCTTGCCTGATCCCTCCTTGCACCCTGCTGTCCTGAGAGGTGGGACCAGAGCGCCCAGCGCCCTGGTCCTTCAGGACGAGGGCGCCCAGCGCCCTGGTCCCCCAGGACCATGGCGCCCAACGCCCTGGTCCCTGGCCCTATTTTGGGCCCGGTCTCCCATGGGACTTCGGGTCTTTTTGTTTGTAAATTGGAAAATAAAATTTCCTGGTCGGCTTAAGGTCGGGAAAATCAGTCTATCAACCCTAATTGGCAAGTATATAAACTACATTTTCCTCTCTCATTTGGGAGGAGGCGAAAAAGGTGGAAACGATACTCAAACATTCAAACATTCAAGCATTCAAGCATTCAAACATTCCTTCAAGCAATTGATCATTCTAAGTCTCCATTCAAGGCTAAGTGTTGCATTCAAGACAAGGATTCAACCATTGAAGATGAGATCACATACTACAACATACAACATACAATATACAACAACATCTATACCTTCGCATATAAGGATACAAACATCCTTACAACAAGGTATTAGTACTTGTTTTACATTACATTTACAGCATTTCTCATTTCTTGGTTAATTCCAAAACTGGGGTTTTCCCTAAGGGCAAACCCCTAATCCCTAACCCCCCAATCGTCTTCACTTTTCTGTGTGTAGGTTGCAGGTACGCAGCTGAAATTGAAGATCTGGAATCCTTGTGCAGAGACGAATAGATCCCCCTTCGTTTCGCGGATTTTTCGGAGGACCGTGTGCACGTCGGGCACCATCGTCCCATCAACTTTTGCTCAAATTTGCAGGACAACACCGTCTCGACATTTTACTGCTAATTCCAGGTCCGCAGCTTCATCCTGTATCCCTATCTCAGTTTATAAGCGAATCTTTCTCACTTTCTATGTATTCCTAGCTTAATCATTCTATCTACATTCTTTACAAAAGAGGGTAGCCTTGCTATCACAACCTTTGAAACTCATTTAGAATCCAATCTTGCCTTGTGTGGGATTGGATCTTGTGGGTTTCAACCCCTCTTTTGAATGTAAAGTCCCTCCTAAGTGAAAACCATCAACCCTAGTGAATCTCCCTTCTCTCTCCTTGGAGTTGGGGAGGGGAGAACAACTAGGGTTCGATTTTTTCCGCTTTACATTTTGGTGAACCCGATATGAACATCCTTTCTGATTATTCATGGTTAGATCTGAAAATTTACTTCCTTAGTTACATTTTCATGTTTGATCTTTTGCAAATTTTAGAGGTTAATTGCATAAAAAACCTAAAATTTTCTTTTTAATAATTGAGCTTGCAAAATGTTTAATGGTTAATGCTTGTTTCAGATCTACCCTTCTACTGCAAATTGTCAAATCATATCTGTGCTTTAATTTTGAAAATTAAGTGGTTAAGTGTCAAAACCCTAATTTTTAAAACCCTCTTGATTCAGCCTTTGACTGATGATTTCACTGATCAAAACACTTCCAAATCGGCTGTAACTTTGGATTCCGCAACAAAATCATAATATCTCTCATCCCTGAAAATTTGGAAAAAAGTTGCGAGGACCGTGTGCACCCCGGGCGCCATTGTCCCCGACAATTTTTCTGAAATTTCGGGAGTTAGATCTTACTGTATTTTTCTGCTAAAATCCAGAATTTTGGCTAATTTCATCAATTCTAACACTTTCAAAATTACAGTCAAAGTTGGTCCAAGGATTGCTTGGATTAAGGCTTCTAATCATTCAAAAATTGTTGAAACTGAAATTCATGTCAAAATTGTGTTTCTTACTGTCCTAAATCTGAAAAGTGTGTTGGCATTCATTCAAAATTTTAGTGCTTTTTTTGCAATTTGTGACTTTTGAAATTAAATGTTTAATTACAACAACCTTGATTTCCACTTTCAAAATTGAATTTTGCGTGAAATTGAGTCAATTTTCAAATTTCAAAACTTGCATTGCTTTTGGTATTCCCTCTAAAATCATAAAATTCAAAATTTCAGTTTCCCTCTCTTTTTCAAAATTCAAATTTTGCATTTTTCGACAATCTTGGTAGGGTTCAATTTTGAGATTGCAACTTTAATTTGGCCTATCTACAAATCGTAAAATTACTCAGTTTTTTCAGGTTAGCTTTAAAATCATCATAACTTTCATCCCTGAAAATTTCGGAAAAAGTTGCGAGGACCGTGTGCACTCCGTTCGCCACGGTCCCGAACATTTTTTCCGAAATTTCGGGAGATTGTCCTGATTGTATTTAACAGCTTAAATCTAGGAGATTGGCTGATTTTACTGAAATTTGCTACCTCTAAAATTCAAAATCTTCTCTCTCTCCCTAGTGCATGAGTTTTACAACAATAAGCCCTACTTACACTATTCCCGTTAGACGAAGCCTTAGAATTAAGTCTTTCCAAGGTTTAATTACTGAGGAGATGGAACCTAATTTGAATGGCCTTTTTAATGAGGACATGGGTAATTCCTCTAATCCTCTTAATGATGAAGAAGCTCTCCATGAGGTTTCTAAAGAACAACTTTCAAAATTGGATAACCAATTTGACGATTTTCGACAATGGATGTCTCAAGAATACCCTGATAGTCAAGCTCTTCCTTTAATTGAGGGTCTAAAACATATGCTTCAAAGTGATAAGAATGGAATTGATATTTTGCGTGGTATTGCACACATTGTGGATTCAAATGTGATGCCTCTGAAGAGTTGTGCTAAAACTTTGGGTTATACACAACCTCCTACTCAAGACAGTCATTCTATTCCTTTGATGACTTCTATTGCTAGTATACCTACTTTTACATCAAACATAATGACTACTTCAATACAAGACATTCCTCCTATGATCACTAGTCATGGGGGCAATCCCTCTTCTTCAATCAACCCTCTTCCTTCATTCAATCCGACTTCTTCATTCATTCCTTCAATAAGTGTTCCTATTATATCACCACAAATGAACATGACACAAGGGGGCAATTCGTTTTCCATTCCTCCTTGTAGTGTTCCTCCTGTCCAATCATCTTCTATGACTAACTATCATAGTGTCCCACCACCTTACTCTCTACCTTCTTTCAATAACATAACACCTCCATCACAATCTAACACATCTAATATGAACTCTTTGACTGAAGCGACCATTAACAATCTTGCACAAACTGTCTCTTCTTTGCAGCAACAAATTGCCTCTATGAATCAATCTAAGTTTAGTGTGCCCACATTTGATGTTGCGAGCCCACTTTCTTTTGACATTGTTCGAGCTATTCCCCCTAAACATGTTGAAATTCCGCATTTGGAGCTTTATAATGGTAAGGGTGATCCTCTAACACATGTTAAGACCTTTCAAACAATATGTACCGATTTTGCTTATGACCAAAGGTTGCTTGCAAAACTGTTTACTAGAACATTAAGAGATAAAGCCCTACAATGGTATTGCTCATTGCCTTCTTATTCTATTACTTCTTTCGAACAACTTGCAAATGCTTTCATTCAACAATTTCAAAACAATATAAGTCCTAAAGTTACTTTGATCGATTTAATGCATTGTAAACAAGGTGTTAAAGAAAAAGTGACTGATTTCATTGGTAGATATAAGCATTTGTATGCTCAAATTTCTTTTCCAGTGCTGACAATGATATTCAAAGAATCTTTATTTCTAATTTATAAAAAGACATTAGAGAAAAACTCATGTTTTCTAAGTTTACTTCTTTCCAACAGTTGTGCGCAACTCTTCACAATTATCAACTGACTGTGAGTCAAATGGAACAAGCAAATCCTATGGCTCCAAGTGATAAGGGTGATAGTAGTCAACAACCATTTGGGAAGTTTAAACTGAACAGAGAGTCCATTAAATTCAATGAAAACATCATCAACAACAATGTGAATGCGGCATCAGGTGTGCCTCCTATTTCTAAGTTTTTCAAGAAAGAAAGAAAGTTTACTCCTTTGAATGAATCATTGCATAGTATTATGAATAAGTTATTGGAACAAAATGTGCTTACTCTTCCTCCTATAAGGCAAATAGATCCTACAAAGATTAATTCACCCTATTTTGATAACAAATCTTTTTGTCAATTTCATCGTCAACCTAGGCATGATACTGAAAAATGTTTTGCTTTAAAAGGTAAAATTCAAGATTTGATTGATAATAATACTATTTCTGTTTCTGGAGTGAATGATAAAGGCAATACATCTGTAGCTCCTCCTAATCAAAATCTTCAGATTTCTACTGATCCATTACCTTCTCATACCTCTAATGCGATTGAGACTAATGATTCCTCTTTCTCATCTGATGGTCTTGTGTCTATGACTCCGAATGTGATTAACTTTGTAGAGCAGCAAGAAATCCCTAAAGAACCTTCCATCACATTTGATTCTAGTGAAACTATTAGGGCACCTGATGGTCCTTTATACATAGTTGCAAAAGTCAAGAATACACCTTGTCATGGAGTGCTTATTGATCCTTCTTGTATGGTTAATGTCATTACTGAAGAATTTCTTTTTACTTTGCAATTGAATCAAGTGATCTATGACGAAACAAATGTGGTTGTGAAACTATTTGATGCATTTTCTTCTCCTGCAATTGGTTCTATTACATTACCTATTGAGGTCCATAATAAATCCCTTGATGTGGACTTTGCTATTATTCCATCATCCGAACAATTTTGTGTGAAGCTAGGCTATCCTTGGCTATCTTCCATGAAAGCTATTGCTTCTCCTATTCACAAGTGTTTGAAATTTCCCCATAATGGTGAAGTTGTTACTATCAATCATAGTCTCTTTAAACCAACCAAAAGAACTTCTAGCGTTCCTCTTGATTATTTTTGGCCTAAACAATTCCAACCCCTTCCTCCGCGAAGTGATCATCTTTTCAACTCTTATCAAAAGTGGAAAAAAGATATGATCCTATCTCTAAGTGAACCTAGAACACCCAAACTTGACATTCCTATCGTTCTTGAGAAGGAATTTCTTCCTTTGAAAGATAAAACTAATGTCTTTCCTCAAGAAGATTCCCAACCCATCCCTATGGAGTGACTATGCCTATATCTAATAAACTTCCCAAAAGTAGACCTATCCCTCCTCGTCATGATGGACTTGGTCTCCTTCCTAAACCAAATATTCCTCCCTTATATGGAGCAGTTCCTCCTCCTTCCTCTTATGGAGAGAAGAGACCTTCCTCTTCTCCTATTTTTCAGCCTAAGAGACCACAACCTAAACACCCAAGTCATAAGGATGAGAACATTCCTCCTCCTCAATCTTCTCAACTTCCTACTAAGACTAGACGAAATCGTTCTGCACGTGAACACTGACGAAAGCGTCATCTTAGAGCTCAGGCAGCTGCCTCTCAAACTTTGCAATCCCCAAAAACACCTTCAACAAGCATTATTCCATTTTCTCCTCAGCCGGAAATTGAGCCAAAATCTCCTAAACATAAGATGCATGATGGTCTTGATCCTGTGCGAGTTAAAGACCCTATTTTTATAAATCTTGATGATGATATAGATGAAAATGTTACTTCTCTTGCTTCTGATAGTGAATATGAACTTGTTGATATTGATAACCATTTATCTAATGAATTTTTTAAAGCACTTATCCTAGCTCCTAGACAAGAACAACGTGGCTAGGAACATGAACATAGCCCTTGTTTGGATCTTGTGATAGCTCCATCTACTGTGTTGAATGTTCCTCCTCTAGCGTGTTCCCTACCTTCCCGAAACGTTGATTAGCAAGATCGGGGGGTAGATGACGTGCTAGACTAGTTCATTAGCATAGCAGATTCTCTCCTCCTCTCTTTTGTTACTTCTTCTATATGTTATTCTCATTCTTCTATTTGTTGTCCTTAGTGTTGTCTACTTGAGGACGATGCAAAGCATTGAGATCTCTTTGGTCTCTCTCATGTTGACTCAAAAGACACATGTGTTCCCTTCTTCTAGGTGACCTTCCTTGATTGGGGAATGAAGAACAATTATGCATACATACATATGATATACATGAATTATCATACAGCATACTGACCTCGAGGAAAGCGAAGTCACCTTGTGCTTTGTGTTTTGTGTCTATTATCCTTGGGCTTATCTCACACTTGGGGGCTAAATCCTTGTGATAACGTGCTCCTTTCTCATTTCTTATATGTATCACTACCTTAAAGCAATCACCCCCGGTGAGGTGTGTGCGATCACTTTAACGTAGGGGGGCATACATCCAGTTCATATCTTTTCAAAATACTTGAAAATTTCTTAGCAAATTTAGCTTTGCCTTGAAAATTTTTGATATCTTTCTTGCATGACTCACAGTGAGGGAACCTTACTACTGATAGTCATGGTTCTCCCTCATGATCTTCCCTTTTACTTTGTCAATCGAAGTCGTAAGATCCTTAGTCCATTGGGGGCTTGGTGTATCTTGCCTCCTTGACGTGGTGAAAGTTTTTCAATGTTGTTTCCTTGTACTTTACCGGAAGTATGAGCGTACGCTTATACTCCCGCTAAAGTGGGGGCTAAATGTAGCGTCCTAAAATTGTGACACTTGCAATTTCGACCGCATTTGGGTCTTCACGATGGCGATGCAACACTGAACCTGAATGGAGACCCCGAAACTTGTCCACAACATCAAAAGCTGCATTTTTCCAGCACCCTGCCTGATCCCTCCTTGCACCCTACTGTCTCGGGAGGTGGGACCAGAGCGCCCAACACCCTAGTCCTTCAGGACTAGGGCGCCTAGCGCCTTGGTCCCCCAGGACCATGGCGCCCGGCGCCCTGGTCCCTGGCCCTATTTTGGGCCCAGTCTCCCATGGGACTTCAGGTCTTTTTGTTTGCAAATTGGAAAATAACATTTCCTGGTCGGCTTAAGGTCGGGAAAATCAGTCTATCAACCCTAATTGGCAAGTATATAAACTACATTTTCCTCTCTCATTTGGGAGGAGGCAAAAAAGGTGGAAACGATACTCAAACATTCAAACATTCAAGCATTCAAGCATTCAAACATTCCTTCAAGCAATTGATCATTCTAAGTCTCCATTCAAGGCTAAGTGTTGCATTCAAGACAAGGATTCAACCATTGAAGAGGAGATCACATACTACAACATACAACATACAACATACAACATACAACAACATCTATACCTTCACATATAAGGATACAAACATCCTTACAACAAGGTATTAGAACTTGTTTTACATTACATTTACAACATTTCTCATTTCTTGGTTAATTCCAAAACAGGGGTTTGACCTAAGGGAAAACCCCTAATCCCTAACCCCCCAATCGTCTTCGCTTTTCTGTGTGTAGGTTGCAGGTACGCAGCTGAAATTGAAGATCTGGAATCCTTGTGCAGAGACGAACAGATCCCCCTTCGTTTCACGGATTTTTCGGAGGACCGTGTGCACGTCGGGCGCCATCGTCCCGTCAACTTTTGCTCAAATTTGCAGGACAGCGCCGTCTCGACATTTTACTGCTAATTCCAGGTCCACAGCTTCATCCTATATCCCTATCTCATTTTATAAGTGAATCTTTCTCACTTTCTATGTATTCCTAGCTTAATCATTCTATCTACATTCTTTACAAAAGAGGGTAGCCTTGCTATCACAACCCTTTAAACTCATTTAGAATCCAATCTTGCCTTGTGTGGGATTGGATCTTGTGGGTTTCAACCCCTCTTTTGAATGTAAAGTCCCTCCTAAGTGAAAACCATCAACCCTAGTGAATCTCCCTTCTCTCTCCTTGGAGTTGGGGAGGGGAGAACAACTAGGGTTCGATTTTTTCCACTTTACAAGGAGTATAATAATATTACAAGAGGGGAACACACATGCATTCAGGCACACTGCTTAGAACTCACTGCTCAATTAAAAAAGAGGGCTACACCCCAGAGGAAGGCTCGCTAGCTTACAAGTGATTTAAAATGACAACTGATTGAATGAATTGAAGAGTAGCATCTACAAATGCCAACAAGTAGTTTTGGTTTAGCACAAAAGGTCTTCTTACACTATTTTGTCTCTCTGTTGTGTTCTGCTACTCAGTCACATACTGAAGCACAAAAGCTTTCAATCACACACAAAAAACTTTGTACAATCTCTCATACAATATTTGCACACTCACATCTCATACCAAAATGCTCAAATGAATCGGTCTTATATATATGCACCATCAAAATTAATCAATTCCATATCGGCCCCAAAAACCGCAACACACAATAGGAAACATGTAACCAAAAGTCGGCTCAATCTGATTACCAATCCATATGCAGACCCAAACAAACTGATAAAATGCTTCACACATGTCAGCTCAACCACCTCGAAATCAAAACAAATCACCAAAATCATCCCAAAGATTTCACATAACACGTTACACCAAACTAACTCTATTCTTCCTAAATTACTGGATACCGGATCTTCAATATTGCATGAGAATCGATACCGAAGGCTAGGATTGTTAATTAAGCTGTCTCAAGCATCTAACCATCTAACTCTTACATTGCAACCAAAACTATGAAACAAAAAATGAGATCTTCTCAATGTATTCATACTCTGTTGCATATTGTATTCCACCTTCCAGACTTAAGCGAAATGAATATCAAACTTTCGGTAGAACAAATCTGCATATATCAGATGTGATATTTGATCTGAGTTGCCATCAATGACAACCCAAAAACATTCCTCATGCACAAATCTCTACTAGTATAGTGTCTCTTGCCAACAATATCTGGTGTTCTTTGTGTATGTATGTGTGTGCTTTCATGATTACATGAGCATCAGGAATAAAAGCCCATGCCTCACTGCCAAACACTCGAAAAAAAGAAACATCAGGCTTGTCATGAGACCAAGCCTCCTCAGGAGTCATATGTCAAATCACCTTGTGAGGCATCCGATTATGAATATAGTTGGCACAATTGGCTGCCTCAACCCAAAAAGACAAATCCATGGACCTGGACTGAATCATACAATTCACCATCTCCCATAAAGTTTTGTTCTTGCACTTAGTGACACCAATCTACTGAGGGGTGTAGGAAATAGTAAACAGATGCTGCAAACCATGCTTAGTGCAAATATCTCTTAGATCCCGATTCACATGCTCCCCCCCATTATCAGTATGTATCCGCTGAATAGAACAGCCAGACTGCTTCTCTACAAATGTCTTGAAGATTCGAAATGAATCAAAGACATCAGACTTGTACTTAAGAAACTACACCCATGTGCATTTGGAGAAGGGCATGTGCACAAAGATGGTGGTCAGAAAAGTGGACACCACCCAAAAAAAAATGGAAAGACAAGCAACGCGTACACGATTTTAAAATTTGAAATTCCCGCATATGCGCTTAGGTTTGTTCTTCTCGAGCCTAGAAAAGGTAGCGCATATGCATTGCTTTTAGGAAAATGAGTGCGTATGCACTACGCCTAGGAAAATGAGCGCATACGCGCTGATCATAGGAAAATAAGTGTGTATGCGCTAATAATCCAAATAAAACCGTGTACGCAGTGCCTGGTAAAAAAAGTTTAAAAAAAAACTAGGTCTCATTTAACCGTGAATAGCGCGTTTTTAACTTCATTTTTCCCCATTTCCTCTCCTAAACTACGAACAAGGTGATAGATTTGTCTTCCAAGCTATGGATCAAGGTTAGTTTTTATTTATTTTTGTCTTTCTTTCTGGTTTATGCAATTTGTTTTACATTTTGAATTTAATTTCATTAATTTTGAATAGGTTTTTTCATTTTTTGTTTCAAAAACTAGATTCTTCTAATCTAGAACAAGAACAACCAAATGCACCTCCTGAAAACCCACAAGAACAACCAAATGCACCTCCTGAAAACACACAAGAACAACCCCCAATTCCTCCTTTTGACCGCAAACCTGAAACATGGGAAGAACTAATTAATCAGTTAGGACAAAATACGTCTAAAATCAATAAACTGATTGTTAAATTGAAAACTTTTGAACTTGACAATCATCAATCCCTCACCACTAGACTAGAAACATTAGCTAGTGGTGCCATAGCTATTTCCACAGAAATTACCAAATGGGGAACCTTTAGGGATAGGTGTCGTCAATTCTATGCCAATGGGCTATCATACGATGGAGTAAAAAACAAAAATATTACTAAAAAACAAATATGTGCCCTTTTTGTTGATCCCAAAACTGATCAGTCATTACCTCTTCATGCAAAGAGGTTTCCCATACATTGGTGTACCAATGTGCAAATGAAGAATCTTTTTTGGCAGAGGTGGTTGATGGTCTTTGATGATCCACCTTGTAATAATTATGAGGTGCCATTATATTTTTTGAGAAAAATATATTGCGAGTTTGTGCTCAATGTACGACCAAACTATTTTGACATGAGAGAGTTTCATGGTAGAGGTGGTGGCTCTACCCAAGATAGACCTGGAGCCCGTAGGCGATTACTCGTAGAGAGTCACTGCCCCCTAGCACCCAAACCCAAGGTGCATCAGGTTGTCCCATTAGAGCTGAAAGAGTCGATGGAGCTACAAACTCTTCAGGTGGCCACAACATTGACTGGTGCCATCATCCAGCATGGGATGTCATTAGCACACCCTATTGTATTCGATGATGAGCCATTAGAGGGCGACAAAGAGACCATCCAACATATGTGTGTTAGTTGCGCGGGGATATGCTTAGGGAGAGATGATGCAGCTGGTGCAGATGGATCCCCATATCATCTGTGCATGATTTATGGTTGCAGATGTTAGTCTCACATGGTTGAGGATGTCGTGTTGACAGATAAGTTGATGGACATGGTGTTTGCCCATGAGCCACAGACACATGTGTGTTGATTTGAATTCATAACATTTTATTTATCAGTCACTTTAAATTTGTAATTACATAAATGAATTTTTATTTATACATCGATTTAAATTGAGATAAATAATATGCATTTCAGGATGCAGCAGTGGTATCCCATACCCCTCCCCCAGTTACTATAGCTGCAACTTCGATGCTTGAGGTATAAATTTTGTAACATGTTAAAATAGAATAGTACACTTTGAATTCAAAAAAATACAAGATATATTAACTATCTTTAATGCTTGGTCCAATTTCTGGTTTGTAGGTGTTGACAGGGGACGAAATGTCCCAAATTGATGACATCACACTCTCAACGATCGATTTTGGCCTACAAGGCTATACGGTATCATATTTTGTACAACTCTTTTTATGTATTGTTTTGATGGAATATGCAATTCATTTCATTTTAGATTTCTTAAAATTATGTTAAATTTATTATCTGTACTAATATCTCATGTTAATTTTGTTTTTTAGGGTACCCCCTCCACATCTAGGGCTCGTCCTAAGAAAAAGAATTCCTCAAAGATGCCAAAACGTGGGAAGAAGGTAATTGAACACATTTTTAGTTGTACAATTGTTTGAAAATGTCAAAATCAAGTATTAGTTGGGGTTTGTAGATTGATTAGTGTTTTTTGTCTATTTTACATGTACAATGACCATTGAGCTTTGTGGATTTGTTGAATGCACCTGATTCGCTCGTGGATCGGGAGAGGGTAGAGGTATGTATCTCTACTTTATTTTCTTGATTTCATGATTATATGCACACATACATGTGAACTTATGATATATTATAATCTTATAATTTTTTCATATAGAAAATATCCAATACCTATTTCATCAATGGAGAACCCTCCTCCTTGCACTGGAGAAGCATCTTAGGATCCAGTACACTTTTGTTTGATATGTAAAATTAATTGTTTTTAACCTTCAATACTTATCATTATATTAATTGTATTTAATCTTTGAATATTTTTGTATAGGTAATAGCGACAATTTCTACATCGATGGTGAGCCATCCTCAATCCATTGGAGAAGCATCTCAGGTATAGGTACGTCATTGTTCTCTATATTATAGATTTTAAGTGTTTTTGATATATTTATGTTAGTACATTGTATTAATTGTACATTTAATCTACAATAGACCCCTTCGCGGTATGGCAATATCGTGGATCCATTTAAGTATGTCTTCAAGAAAACTCCTAAGAGTGACAAGGAGAGGAGAGCAAAGATCAGCCGATGAGGTAATCTACATTTCAATTTCAAAGGAATTAAAGTTAAATGCATAGTTATGTTGTTAATTGTGAACTATTTTCTACAAAAGAATTCTAACTTGGCTTTTGAATTGTGGTTTTGCAGCCATCTACAAAGCCACGTACTGCATCGAAGAGGCTTGATTTTGATGATCCACCACAAGTTTAGGATCATATAGTGTTAGTTTTGGTCATAGAATGACCAATACGTGTAGATATATTTTACATTTTTATTGTATATTGATTTGGACATGGCATATGCCACATTTTTGTAATACTTGTATTGACTTGGCAGACATGCCTTTTTTTATATATATAAATATCGATATTCGATCCAATAAATGTGTAATGAGTTCATTATTTTATATTCGTTGTATTTTGTGGTTGCCCTTTTATAAATTTAAATGAATATTTGCATATGTAATCAACAATATGAATATAAACAACAAAAATATATGATATAAAACATTGCAATCGTGGAATATGATTTGATAAAATTTCTAAAATGTTGAATTAACCCTACAAAACTCCTTGTATTCGGTTCATTACTATGTATTCGTTGTAGTTGGTGGCTGCCCTTTTATAAATTTAAATGAATATTTGCATATGTAATCAACAATATGAATATAAACAACAAAAATTGACAATATGAATATAAACAACAATGTGTTTGGTGTGAGAGAACCCTCATGCTCACAATGGTCAAATTTTGTTCATCGTGTGCACAAAACGACATCGCGAGTGCATCTGGGTGGGAAATTTTATGCTAGGCATGCCCCTATTGTGCATCCCAAAGCACCAAAACATCGAGAGTCATACCGTACAGGTGCGATCTCTCAATTGTAATGAGTCCAAAAAAATGTCAAAATTTGACGGACTATTTATTCAAATCCAGGACACATATGGTCAATATATTTGATCCTATGGGGTCACATGAGGCTCCTCTACAATGGCCTATCTCGGTTTTTGACGAATCAGAGCCATTTTCAATTATTAGCATTTTTTTGCCTTCTCCAAAAACTGTTAGTTGCATGCAATGAAAAGTTACAAGATTGGCTAGAATTTATTTGGTTCATCGTGTGCACAAACCAATGTTGCAAGAATGTCTGGGTGGGCAGGTTTACGCTAGGCATGCCCTTATCGTGCATCCCAAAGCGCTAGAACGTTGAGAGTCAATCTGTACCAGTGCGATCTCTCAAGTGCCTTGAGTCCAAAAAATTATCAAAATTTGACGGACTGTTTCTTCAAATCCAGGACACATATGGTTGATCCATTTGATCTCATGGGGTCGCGTGAGGCTCCTCTATAATGGCCTATCTCATTTTTTGACAACTCGAAGCCATTTTTAATTAGTAGCATTTTTACGCCTGCTCCAAAAATCGTCAATTGCATGCAATGAAAAGTTGCAAGATTGGCTAGAATTAATTCGGTTCATTGTGTGCACAAACCGATGTTGTGAGCATGTCCGGGTGGGAATATTTATGCTAGGCATGCCCCTATCATGCATCCCAAAGCACCAGAATGTCAAGAGTCATTTCGTACCGGTGCGATCTCTCAAGTGCCTTGAGTCCAAAAAATTATTAAAATTTGACAGACTGTTTCTTCAAATACAAGACACATATGGTCAATCTGTTTGATCCCATTGGGTCGCATGAGCCTCCTCTACAATGGCCTATCTCAGTTTTTGACGACTCGAAGCCATTTTCAATTAGTAGCATTTTTTCGCCTGCTCCAAAAATCGTCAGTTGCATGCAATGAAAAGTTGCAAGATTGGCTAGAATTGATTTGGTTCGTCATGTGCACAAACTAATGTCGCAAGCGTGTTTGGGTGGGAATTTTTATGCTAGGCATGCCCTTATCATGCATCCCAAAGTGCCAGAATGTCGAGTCATTCTGTACTAGTGCGATCTCTCAAGTGCCTTGAGTCCAAAAAATTGTCAAAATCTAATGGACTGTTTCTTCAAATATAGGACATATATGGTCGATCTGTTTAATCCCATGGGGTCACGTGAGGCTCCTCTATAATGGCCTATCTCGATTTTTGATGACTTAGAGCCATTTTCAATTAGTAGCATTTTTTTGCCTGCTCTAAAAATGGTCAATTGCATGCAGTGAAAAGTTGCAAGATTGGCTAGAATTGATTCAGTTCGTCATGTGCACAAACCCCTAGGCATGCCCCTTTCATGCATCCCAAAGTGCCAGAACGTCGAGAGTCATTCCGTATTGGTGCGAGCTCTCAAGTGCCTTGAGTCCAAAAAATTGTCAAAATTTGACGGACTATTTCTTCAAATCCAGGACAACGTTGCAAACTCCATATGTGACTGTCTTGTATTTTCTGAAAGAAACTAGTTTCGTACCAATTTCATGTGTTCTCTCCAAATGTACACATCTTGGTAAACATTGCAAACCACCACATATAGCACAAGAACCTTCCAAACAAGGCATCTTATAATAAATGCAACCATCATGTCTATTACATAGCACACTTGAAATAAATTCTCTTACCGACTTAGGAGGTGCTTGTATATTACATTCTCATAAAACATCGTTAGTGTGCAAAGTAGAACAAATATGATAAAAAATTTCATAATGCATGAAAAATTCAATATGCATCCTACAACAACACGTGGTGCATACATGATTAATCTTAATATAAAAAGGTTTTACCATTTCAAAAAATCTTTGAGAAATTCTTATTTGAGGAAACTTTTGAAGGAATCTTTCATAAAATTTAGTTTGAGTCATATTATCCAAATAGTGTTTCACATGTGGCTCATAATTTTTAGACCCAATTCGCCTTCTATCAACATCTCTTTGGTTGGGCGATACTCTTCTGTTGTCATGCCAAAAAAATTCAATTAATATTTTTAGTGCATCAACAACCTTGTCTTTGTGTGGTAGTCTACCCGAGAATGCCCAAAGAGAATTATTGTTAGGTTCCTCTATTTGTTCCTGCCTCTTTAATACTTTACTTAATGTTGTTCTACTAACATTTAATGACTTACTTATTTTGCTTATCAAATGATCTTTTTTTATTTTCTTGCTCATTATGGTTGATGTAATGACACGTCGAGTAGCATTAGAATCTTTACTACGTGATTTTGAACCAATAGATTGATATGTATCAAATAGATTTTTGACAATAGTTCTTTCGCTGTTACTTTCAGATGATCTTAGGCCTAGAATTTTCATTGTTTCTCTAAAATTTAAATTTTTAATCATTTGAACAATTAATTGACATCGTGCAGTTTGATTTAAGTTTATAAAATAGTTTTTCCATATTCTTTTAACCATTCTCCTACAAGTTTGTTCATTCATTTTATTGGGCATTGACTTCAATATATTCTCATCAATGTCAATTAGATACTGTAGTTTCCTACGAATGATTCTAGGAGGTGTGAACATTGGTGCATTATGTACATTCAATTCATCAAGTAGAGAAGGTGTAATATGTTCATCATTAAATTTATTATTCAATGTGGTATCTTCTTCAATTGCATTAGGATCAAATGGTAAATTATCAAATGTTTCTTCTTCAATTGCATTAGGTGCATTATATTCATTTGGTAAATCGAATTGAGATGTTGAGGATGACATACCTTCTTCTCCCATTGTTATTATGTCACACAATTTCTTCATATGCTGCCTTTGTCTTTCCTTTTGAGCCTCTCGTTGTTCCATCGTTCCTTGCTTTTTCTTTCCCATGGTTGACATCGGTTGACCTAAATAGAATCATATTACATATATATGTAAAGAAAAGTTCATAAATAAACAAATAACCATAAATATGCATCTTATCACTATTTTTTGGAATCAAACTATTAAACAATCACAATTCAATCATTTGAAACCATGTAAAAACAAAAAACTAATAAAAACAACAATTCAATCATGTGAAATCATGCAAAAACAAAAAATTCACTTAGTTTTATGTATACAACAGTGATAGAAGTGCAAACACAGTTCCAGTGGGGCCTTCAACGACCTCAAAAACTTCTTTTGAGGTCGTTGAGGCTCTTGGGCAACTAAAACTATGTCTATAAACCACGTACGCACTATTAGACCATAAAATGTTGACAAGCCCAAGGATATTCTTTTTTCCCATTATGGACTGATAAGTAGCGCGTGCGCGCTACTAAGCCTAAAAAATGTTATCGCAGGGTAACAAATAATGGGAATAGTAACCTATATGTGCTTATGAGTAATAAGTACCGCGCACATGCTCCTTTTCCTTAAAAATGTTATGGCAGGGCAGTGAACTAATAGTTTCAGTACCCTGTATGCGCTATTGGTAGTAGAAAAGATGTGAATGAAAAGGGAGAGAGAGAGAGAGAGAGAGAGAGAGAGAGAGAGAGAGAGAGAGAGAGAGAGAGAGAGAGAGAGAGAGAGCGAGGGGGGGAATAGGAGGGGGGACGGTGGGAGAGAAGAAGGGGTATGGAGGAAGGAAGAGGGGAGAGGGAGAGGGAGAGAGAGAGGGAAGGAGGGAGAGGGAGAGAGAGAGAGGGGGGAGGGAAGATGAGAGAGAGAGAGAGAGAGGCGGAAGAGAGAGGGAGAGAGGGAAGGAGGGAGAGGGAGAGAGAGGGAGAGAGGGAAGGAGGGAGAGGGAGAGAGAGGGAGAGAGGGGGGAGAAGAGGGGGGTAAGGGAGAGGTAGAGGGAGGGAGAGGGAGGGAGAGAAGAGGGGGGAGGGTAGGTAGAGAGAGAGAGAGAGAGAGAGAGAGAGAGAGAAGAAGGGGTATGGAGGAAGGGAGAGGGAGAGTAGGGGGGAGGGAGGGAGAGGAGAGAGGAGAGGGAGAGGGGGAGAGGGGGGTAGGGAGAGGGAGGGAGAGGAGAGGGGAGAGGGAGAGAGAGGGAGAGAGGGAGAGAAGAGGGGGGAAGGGAGAGGTAGAGGGAGGGAGAGAGGGAGAGAAGAGGGGGGAAGGAAGGTAGAGAGAGAGAGAGAGAGAGAGAGAGAGAGAGAGAGAGAGAGAGAGAGAGAGAGAGAGAGAGAGAGAGAGAGAGAGAGAAGAGGGGGTGGGAGAGAAGAAGGGGTATAGAGGAAGGGAGAGGAGAGAGAGAGAGAGAGAGAGAGAGAGAGAGAGAGAGAGAGAGAGAGAGAGAGAGAGAGAGAGAGAGAGAGAGAGAGAGAGAGAGAGAGAGAGAGAGAGAGAGAGGGAAGGTAGAGAGAGGGAGGGAGGTAGAAAGGGAGAGAGGGAGAGAGGGAGAGGGGGGAGAGTAGGGGGGGAGGGAAAGAGGAGGGGTCTTAAGGGGTCACGGGATACCATATGACCTCTTAGGAAACAATACGACCTCTAATGACACCTAAGGGTTCATATGGTGGGCTAATAAAATGATATATTAAATTTAACGTTATGAATAGAACATCATACAACAAGACTCCAAGTGAACAAACAACAAGCCTTCACTAAAAAGAAAGTGTAAGAACTTGACCTAACCCTAAGAGTACTGCCTAAGTTCTAAAACATATGATGCTATTAAATTTGCAAGGTTATAAGAATGATCTCGATTGTGACTATAGGAATTACACACTTGATTTATTTCATGGGTGTACTGTTCCAAGCTATTTGACAAGTGATGATCATCATATACTACCACTGCCATGCATACAACAAACTTTAATTTCTTTAGGTGACAGGCATTATGTAACAACATGGGAACTCTCACATACCCACCACTATCATTCTACAGGGCATCGTCTGTGTTACTCTCCCTCTTTCTCTTCCTCTATTGTTTCCTTCTAAAAAACATATTGTAGGTACTCTAACTCATCATGTTGCTTTGTTGACACTATTTTCCACATCTGCTCTGTTCATTAAAAACACATTCGAGAAGAATATTGCTACAAGTTTCCTTGTTTGTCATGGTAATACACCCGTGGTTCAATTTCAAACCCTATTCCTCCTATTCAATATACACACATAAATCCGTCATTCATCGAGACTCCAAGCGAACAAACAACGAGGCTTCCCTAAAAAGAAAGTGTAAGAGCTTGACCTAACCCTAAGAGTACTACCTAAGTTATAAACATATGATGCTATTAAATTTGCAAGGTTATAAGATTGTTCTTGATTGTGACTATAGGAATTACACACTTGATTTCTTTCATGGGTATGTACCGTTCCAAGCTCTTTGACAAGTGATGATCATCATATACTACCACTACCATGCATACAAAAAACTTTAATTTCTTTAGGTGATAGGCGTTGTGTAACAACATGGGAACTCTCGCATACCCACCACTATCATTCTACATGACATCATCTATTTTACTCTCCATCTTCCTCTTCCTACTCGTTGTTTCCTTCTGAAAAACATATTACAGGTACTCTAACTCATCATGTTGCTTTGTTGACACTATTTTCCACATCTGCTCTGCTCATTAAAAACACATTCGAGAAGAATATTGCTATAGGTTTCCTTGTTTGTCATGGTAATACACACGTGGTTCAATTTCAAACCCTATTCCTCCTATTCAATATACACACACAAATCCATCAGTCAATTTTTTTAGGAGAGGATACATGATTAAAATCAAAGAGGAAGTTGCAGACAAGAAATAAATTCACTTACTTCTATAGAAGTGCAGACACAGTTGCAGTGGGGTATGGAGGGAGGGAGGGAGAGAAGAAGAGAAAGAGGGATGGGATATGGAGAGAGAGAGAGAGAGAGAGAGAGAGAGAGAGAGAGAGAGAGAGAGAGAGAGACCTTGTATGTGTTTGAGAGGGGGAGACAATACACTTACATACATGTATATATATGTTTAATATATTATATATATACATATATTATATGTATAAAAACATATTATATATACAATATCATATTATGCACATATTATAGATTACATTTATTATATGTATATACACATATTATATATAGAATATCATATTATACAATAACGTGTACGCGTTGTTTATAGGGAAACAAGCGCGTACGCATGCTTACACTATAAGTACCCTGTACACACTTTTTAAACCATAAGTACCTCGTATGCGCTTTTGACTGTTTAGGCTTGGAAATAGGCCTGGATGACAAAGCTGCAGTTTGGAAGTTTGATTTCCCTTCATTTCTCTCATTTTTGATGTATTTTATTTTATCAACTTGGTTTATCGACTTTGTCATCATCAGGTTTACACTTCATAAAGTGGGTATTTCTAAAATTGCCACCATATTTTCACCCATCTTCTGAGCTTTCTAACCATATAATTTTTTTTCAATTTGAACAATAATAACATATTATTATTGAATTTCTTTTACCAGTGTCGCCATAGTTCTCACAGACATAGGTGCACCATTTTTTGAATAAATTTTGATATACTTATCCAAATTTAAAAAACTTTATATATTATTGTAGTGCACTTGATTCTTTACAATTAAAAAAAAAAATTGTATTTTCGATTTGTTTAGTGCAACTTATGCTTCGCACATGAACAGGTACCTAATTTTCAGGATGTGCTCAATTGGAAAATCATTAAAAAAAAATACACAACAAAAGTTTACAAAAAAATACACATCTTCTAGTGCTAACTCTTAACTATCTTTCTACCAAAGGATTTGTCAAAATACTAAATCTAACTATGACTTTTTTGATGCGCACATCAGACACTATGTTATGTTTTTTAGAAAAATCAGGGTCAGTTTTTCGTGCGTGAACGATTTGACCGCTTTAATCTTATCCAATTTTGAAAATTTTTAGTATTTTGGAAACTAGATTCAAAGTACTACAATATTTGTTCTTTGATTATCTTAATATCTTGAGTGGATGACTTTCAAATTTTTCCTCCAAGTTCAGGTTCACCTGAACTCAGAAAAAAAAAAAGTGTCCACTTATACCCCCCCTTTTTTACCACCATCTTTGTGCACTTACTCAGAAGTCATCAATAAAAGTGAGTACATACTTGGCCCCCAAAAAAGGAGTGGGAAATGACATGAGATCATTGTGAATCAACTCCAAGGGTGCCAAAGCACGAGTGGCTCTTCCCTTCGGAAAGGGATCTCTGTGATGCTTGCCAAGCACACAACTATGACAAACACCATCAGTGCAGGAAATCTGTGGGATCCCAAGAACAAGTGCCTGTGTACTCATCTGTTGAAGATATCTGTAATTGACATGGCCCAAGCGCTCATGCCAAAGCTTACTCACTAAATTCGCATGTGCTATAAGAGACAAACCTGCACCTGCAGAGGGCTCAAATCCATCAAATATGTACAGATGAGATGCAATATCAACACTCCTAGTAGTCACATGCTATCAGAGCTTCAGATCTGCAGCTATTTGTTCTTCTTTTGAGAATTTTTGCATTGGAAGCAAATCTAGGGTTTCAGAAAGTTTTTCTTTCGTACTTAGGGATAGGTCTTTTTCTAAGCACTTTGGGCCTAAATGGACCTCACTATTATGCTCAGAAGGCCCGAAAACTGCTATAGTCATATAAAACTTGCCTAGTTTTGACTACTAAGCATCTAGGGGTAATTTTTCTTCAGTACCAGACCGTACGACTCTAAACGTAGTTCGAGAAACAAATTCAAAAAAATATTTTTTGCCTTTTTATGACATGCAGGCTGATTTTTTATTTAAAAAAAAAACCAACAAATTTATTTTAAAAAATCAAAAAAGGTGAAAAGAAAACAAGAACAGATAGCTACAGATCTGAAGCTTTGATACCATGTGAGAGTTGAGAAACACAACACCACAGTAGCCTTAAGATCTTCTGCAAGCTGAATAATTTGTTACAAGGAGAAGCAAGGAAGCAAAATAACTAAAAGCAAAACACAGAAAAAAATATGCTCAAAAGATGAGAGCTCAATATTCACAAAAATGTGTAATGTGATAATGATACAGGGAAAATAAAATTAACCTCTAATAGGTCAAGAAACCCCAAAAGGGAAAACCTAGGCTATAATAATTATGCACCTAATGTTAGCTTAAGTGTAAAAAGAGATAATAGGGAACTTAAAGAATCAAAAAAATATTGTTTAATTAATCAAGTAAAAACTCGATTACTCTAACAAAGAATAGGGCAAAACAATAAAGGAGGTGGTAAAAATGTGGCTCAAGTTTGTAAATTTTGACCACACCAAGAAAAAGAGTGAGATTCGAAACAAAAAAAGGCACCCTAGCTAGGGAATGAAAGGAAAAATGATAGAACTTCAAACTAATAGTAAAAGTCATGGAAAATGAAACTTACCAGGGAAAAAAACTAGGAAACCCTGCAATTTCAGAGGAGAAGAGAGTCCCACGAATTTGCCTTCAAGGAAAATGGTAGATCAACAAGAGATAATGTGGGATGAAGAGATTAAAAATGAATTAAAAGAATCCTAAAACAAATCTATAAAGGAGACATTTACTTCAACAAGGAGTGCAATTAAGAGGTGCAAAGCAAGTTCATAAACCTGATTTGCACTTGAAAAGGCAAGCTAAGGTGCATTTCGGGTTTACAAAACAGATTTTTTACCTAAGTGTGCAAAGGGAAGAACACAAAGGGAAAGGTGTAAATCAGGTCTATGAACCCGATTTGCAACTAAATACCAAAATGGTGTAAATCAGGTTGATAGACCTGATAGACACCTAAAACTAAAAAGGGAAGGAATTTATAAGAATTTCAAAATGACAATCACGCATGAGATACAAAAACATCTTGAAAAACGTGCATAAAGCATTTAAACTTCAAATGAGCCAAAAATTTGTATAGGGTTACCCCAATTTTTCCTAGGTTCAAATTAGAGATAACATGTTAGAAAATTAGTGACCTAGAGTGTTTGAACTTCCATATTTTCTTTCATTGTTGAAGGGATAATCACATGATGAATAAATGGTTGACCAAAAGATCTCATTAGTCAATTTGAACATATCATTAAGGAAAAACTCATAATAGAGTCTTCTTAATAAATATATAATACCTCATTGCTATTACAAGGATCCTCATTAAACACCATCCACCATTTATCCTAAATTTGTTTCTTGTTCTAGTGATGGTTGCACCAATGTGTTGGGAATATTTTTCAATTAGTTTTAAGGGGTGTTGGTTTTTTATTTAAAAAGAGGGAACATAGATCATTTTTGTCATTTTTTGTCGAGTCATTAATGATGGACATTTGTGGCATTAGGGTTTCTATGAATAGTTAAAGCTTAGGTTTATCATTTTATATTTGTCTCAAGTTTTCTTATATTTCTAACTTAGGTTGTGTAGGAAGTATGAGAGAGTTTAATGGATATTAGTCTTTTTTATTAACTTGTTCTAACTCAATTTATTTTTCTATAGAACTAGGTAGAGGATGTTTTTTATAAACTAAAAAATTAAATTTCAATAAAAATAATTCAAATAAATTACCATTTAACTCTAAATATAACTCTTATTCTAATAATATTAAATTTTATGGAAATATTCATAATGAGCAACCACTAGCTTTCACTAGCAAGAAATTGATATGGAAGAATTCAGCTAAACTTACCTATATAAAGAAGATGATGAACCATAAATATCTTCCTTAGAACAACAAAATTAGGTCATTAAGATGTTGGGTATAACCATAAGATTGCATATAAAAAAAAGGAAAAGAGAATGTAAAGTAGGCTCAATGTTTTTCCTTTTCAGTTTTGACACCAATTTCATTTAAAGAGGTTTATCAAAATGGATCCCAAAATTAAAAAACTAATTTGACAAAAGTGAATGTAAGTCAACATTATTTATATAAACATTAAAAATAACATTCATATAGAAAAATGAAATAATTTTTAAAGTAAAAATTATTTTTAAACTAATTAAATAAAATTTTGGAGGATTGTTGTTTTTAAAATTATTTTTAATTGTTTAAGTGATACAAGTATATTAATAAATATCAATTTTATTATATTTTTATTTAACCAAGTACATAATTATTTACTATCTTATTTACCAATTACATAATAAGATAATTTTTTCAATAACAACAAATTAAAAAAAAATTATTATACAATCGTAAATTATTAAAGAATCTTTCCTTTTGGATTAGATCATGTAGATTTTTTGTTGCCAATCCAAAATAAAGCATATTGATCATTATAGACTATGCAAACTTCATGAATTTGATGATTATTTTAGTTTTTTGATTCTACAATAAATTTAATAACATATCTATTTTTTCAAAAAAATATGTAAAAGATGTAGGAGATGTTTTTCTCTAAAAAACTTATACAGCTTTAATTAAAAAATTAATTGAAAATTGAATATATCTCTTTGCATCATTTAGATAAATTATTTTTAAAATATTTGTTGAAATTTAATTTTTAATTGTATATATGTGTGTGTATATATAGCGAAATGACAATTTTCACAAAATACAAAAACATCAATAATGATTATTAACAAGACAAACCAGACCATGCAAAATATTATATATATAAACTTCTCAAATAAAATATTTATTATGTAAAATGACAATTCCCACAAATACAAAAACATCAATTATCATTATTATCATTATTAGCAAGTCAAACCAGACCATGCAAAATACTTTATATATATATATATAAAAGCAAGGCAAACTATAATTGACAATTCTCACAAAATACAAGCCAGACCATGCAAAATTATATATATAAAAGCAAGGCAAACTAGACCATGCGAAATCCAATTGAAAATGATTCCTGCAAAAAAAACAGATTCATTCTGCACTCATCTTCAAAGGTAAACAATTTGGAACTGAAATCTTGTCCTGATCACAAGAATTTGCAGAGGAGTTGAAAAAATGCCAACCATAAAACTCGAAAGCATGGGAGCAATCATCTGGAGGGCCACATCCCTGTCCATTAACAGGCACTTCAAACACAATCCCATCGCGTTGCAGCACCTGAAAAATGTAAGTCATCTGAGGAACCATGGAGGCTGTCGTCTTAAAACTTATACCCAAAATAATCATCTTATTCAATCCAGAAAAACCCCAATTTGAAGAAATAAGATCGTTGTGCACAAACACTGGAACCGCAGGCATGTAAAAAAGTGTTGGCTTGTGCACAAATCTCCGCCCTTTTTCATTATTAGTGATCCAATCGCATCCAAACCCCTGCATAACTTTGATCTCTGTATGGCTTGCCTCGGGCTCGAAAGCAGTCAATTCCCCCACCCAATCAAAATCCCGCTGCAGCAAAATCACAAGTGAGAATTGCAGCCTGGAACGTTCCGACTTCTCGATTTTGCCCACCCCGTATAAAACTAACCGCAACTTAAAATTTTCCGAATTTCCCGTCAATTGTTGCTGTGTAAGCTTCAGCCGTTCAAAATGTTGAACGAATTCGGGGCATTTTATTGTTTCTGTGAATTTCTTGTAAAACGACGAGGCCTCCAGCCGAATTATGGAGGCCTCGATGGCTTCGCGGATTTTGATCTCGTCAGCCGTGGGGTCTGTCAGATCTAGGGCCTGCGATGAACAGGGTTTTCTGTTAATATTAGGGGGAGGAGGGGGAGGAGTCGAATTTAGGACCTTCCACGGGTGAGGGTGAATTGATGTAATTTTGAATGGATTAACAAAGACGTCAAAGAAATGCAACGACAGATTGTAGAACACTTGGCGAAGAGCAATTTGATGAGGGTCTATGGTGGCGCCATCAATATGAAAGCTCCACCACTGTGGGTGACTCAGGTTCAAATCCTCCCCCGTTCTCATTAATATTGGGAATTCTTTAATTATTTGTGGCTTTTTTTTCATGATTGTTGAAGCATATTTGATTTCCCCAAAGTTTTCTGGCAAAGATTTGACCCATTGTTTAAGTGGCCTGCCTAAAATAACAATCTTGTTCAATTCCTGTGGCATAAAATTGGCCTCCAGAATGTTATTCCAGAGATAAAATTTGCAGCCATTTATGAAGAACAGAGTGGGTCTTTCCACTTTGTTTACTGTGGTGTTTGAATGGCATTGGCATTGGAAATGGTTTATGACTTCAAGTTCAGATGCAGAGAGATTTTGATCGTAGATTGTTATGTCTTGTACCAGGTGTAATTCGTTTTTTAGGACAAGGGCAAGAGCGAATTGCAAGCAGGATTCCTCGCTGCTTTCCATGCTTCCAATCTCATAGATCACCATTTCTATTCCGCCGTTTTCCTGCATGCTTTTCAACCTTTGAATTTGGGCCTTGAATTCATTTTTCTCAAGTTGTTCCGCCATTTTTGTGTAGAATGATGTTTGCTTTAATAGATTTAGGGAAAAGTTTATTTTGTTAACCAGTGTGCTCTCCATGACTGGACTGGCTGTCAAGAAACCTGATTGATTGTGATTTTTTTGAAGAAAGTATGTTTAAGAATTGTATGGATTATGCTTCACAGATTTCTAGCCGTTGTATGAAATGAGAATTGTATGGCTTCTGCTTCACAGATTTCTAGCCGTTGTATGAAATGAGAATTGTATGGCTTCTGCTTCACAGATTTCTAGCCGTTGTATGAAATGAAAGGGCTCGTGGATAGCGTTGCATCCTATGATAAGGGCAATAGCCTTTTTGAGTTATCTTTTCTCTCTTAAACTTAATCTAGACCAATTAGATTTTGTAGTTGGATCCTATGAAAACGGCAATACCCATTTTTTTGTATTTCAAGATTAATGAGTGGTTTCATATAGTGCAACATTAATATTGTGTTGCATGATTGATGCAGAAGTGAAAGATTAATATTAAGGTAGAGAACAAATGTTTGGATGTAGGAGGTGTAATAAATATGGTATGCATAAAAATGTGTGAGATAATATTGAATATGTAGGAATGTGGAGAGATGGAGATTTGTGGAGGAGTAGTAAATGAGTCCAAAATTAAACAAGTGTCACACAGTGGCTAGTACTTGCCTTGCCTTGGTTTTAGTATAGTTTTAATAATAATTATGATTTAATTTTAATAATAATTATATTTTAAAAATTATAATAATTAAGATAAAAAATTAAACATAATTATTTCATAATAATTAAAATTTTATTAGAAAAAATAATATAAATTAAAGAAATCTTAATAAATTTTTAATTTTACAAAATAAAGTTAAATAATTGAAATAGTTTTAGATTTAAATCTACTTTAAAAACTAAAATATAATAAACAAAAATGTGTAAACAAAACTATATAAAAAATTAAATATTAAGAAAATTTAAAATTAATAATAAATAACAATAGTCTTGATAGATAATAATTTTATTAAGTCAAATTAATTAAATAAAAATAGTAATAGTTATGAATAGAACAACTAGAATAGGAAAAAACTAAATCCCTTGATGAGTTAATAGAATTTTCAATGGATGGAATGTCCTTAAATGTGATTGGAAAAACATTTCAATCAGAAGACCTGGATGAGTGGAATGAAGATGTTGAGGAATGTTACTTTGAAGATGACTAAATTAAAAAAAAAAAAAAATTACTTTTTATTGTTTACATATCAATTGTTTGAATTAATGTGGTTTCTTATATATATAAAAGAAGATGAACTAATTTGCATTCCAAAATAAAAATAATAATAATAAGGTTGCTTGTATATTTAAATTTTATTCTTTAATTTAAAACTATGATTGATACTTGTTTTAAAATGAATATTTTATTTTATTTGTATTTTTTAATTGGTTCGAATATATATATATAAAATATTGCTTGTATATTTAACTTTTACTCTTTAATTATGATTGATACTTGTTTCAAAATGAATATTTTATTTTGTTTGTATTAGATAATCATTATAAATTAATTAATTATTCAAAAATCAAATAATGAATATTTTGTGTCAAAATGAATATTTTATGAATTTACATATATTTTTTCTATATAGTTATAGTTGCCACTAGAACTAATTATTTTGGATTTCCTAAAAATCCGCTTATAACAGCTTCAAATCACTTTTTTTAATAACTAGTTAAGTAGAAAAACAAAAAACTCATTACAATAGTACTAATCAGATATTAGTATTGTCGTGGGCATGCAAATTTCACCATCACATTATTATAATTTAATTGTTATAGAAAATTAAGATTATAGTTCACTATTAAGATTATAATAATCTTTATTATAATTATTTAGTTAAAATTATCAAATGAGAATAAATTTAAAAAAATAATTAATTAAAACTAAAGTTATAATATAATTGATTGTAATGTTGTTGTTTTGATTATATTCACGCACTCTCATCATAATGTTTAAGAGTTTTTATTTTTATTTTTATTTTTATTATAAATGGAGAGTCCAAAAAAGGGGTTTATACAGATTAGTTCAGGGGAGGCAGGGCCTCAACTGTTAAACAATGAAACCAAAAAGATCTAGACGAGTGTCATATACAATGGGCTAAACAAAAAAAACTCCAAGATAAAGTTGTGTTCGTTGCCATAAGGTACTAGAGGAGGATTTTATCCTGGTCTTCCAGCCATGTGGTCCACCCCTATGGTCCTTCCATCCAAACCACCTTCTTCCTTTCAATGATTTGTATGCACATGTGAACCCTATTGAAGGGGGGAGCTCTGGTATCTTGCAGCTCTTTAATCAGTTTCTTTACTGCACTCTCAAAGGCGGTTTGATTTTCTACGATCCTTGCCCATTCATACCCATCTTGCATCTCATATATAAACATGGTGGCTCGGCCTTCTTTGAGGAACTGCAGCAGTTTGTTTCGTTCAACATTCATTAGGAAGAAGACCTGTACATCAATTTTATAATGTGTGAGTTTTTTAAAAAAACCAGTAAGTTCCCTAGCATTACCTTGGAACTTATCCTCATTTCTGACTTTCCAAATAAACCAAAGGATAAAAGAAGACAAAATTTGCCAAATTAAGTTAGCATCCTTTTTAAGATTATGGACGAAACTAGTAACCATATCATAATTAAAGACATGCTTAGTAATAGATATTCCAAACATTAAACAGATCTCCCTAGCAAAAGGGCAGTCAAGGAAGATGTGTCGAGCAGATTCAGGTTTATTGCAGACAGAACAAAGATCATATGCAGCTACGTTATTCCTAATAGGCAATCTATCCAGTAAGAGTTGCCATCTAAAACGCTTAATCTTAGGGGGGATGGGAGGTTCCAAAGGTTCTCAAAGGTTTTATACCAAGCAGTGGGGCTGTGGTGAACATTCCATAGGGTGTTGACATGGTCGATCACAGAGGTGTCCTGGTTAAGCAAGTTGTAGATAACTTTGGATTTAATGTCGGGGAGGGGGGAACCATCCTTCCATAGGAATGAGAGGTACCTGTGGGCATCAACATGAGTGTTCTTAGGAAGATTGAGGATCTTACAGGCATTCCTAATCATATTGTAGGTCTGCTTATGCGAAGCAGGGAGATTATATTTACTACAAAGTTCCTCCCAAGTGATGAGGTTGTCATTTTCCAGGATATCCATAAGATACTTGATCCCCTTGTTATGCCAGAGTCTAGCAGAACAGCCTTGGGTTAAGGTTGGTGGCTTAGAGTTATGGTAGAGGTTCCACCATATCGACATTTCACCATGTATAGTGTTATCACAGTCAATGCTAGAGTTGTCAATAAGTCTGTGCACATGCTCCTAGGATTTCCAAATGGACTTAAAGACCCAGGTGCCTTGGATAAAAACCAAGAAACTTCCAGCAAGTAAATTATTGAGTGGGAGGGCTTTCCATGATTTGGAAGCCTTGGGTAATCCATTTTGAATGTTGTTTCTGATAAGAATCTTCCAAGGTTCTTGCCCATCTAGTGCATGAAATATCCACTTGGCGGCAAGGGAGATTCCTTGCAGCTTAAGATCCTTAAGGCCCAAGCCTCCAAGTTTTTTGTCTAAGTGGCACCAGGCCCATTTCACCGCATGGGCCTTTCTTTTGCCCTTACCATCAAACCAAAGGAAGCATCTGATAGCCTTTTGGATTTCATAAATTTGATAATTGTTTAACATCCAAACCGAAGAGTAGTAGATATTGTATGAGGAGAGGATTTTTTGACATACTTGAACCCTACCTGCTAGGGAGAGGATCCTATTATCCCACTTGTTGAGCTTCCTATCAATTTTCCCCTTAACCCAGGTCCACATGTCTTGAAGAGAGGGAGATATAGAGAAGGGGATACCGAGATACTTGACTATCATGTTGGGTCCTCCCCATGAGTACCCGACTTGCTATAGCCAGTCTGGAGGTTCATCTTTCCAGCCAAGCAGAATAGATTTGGAGCTGGAGATCCTGGCTCCAGAGGCTTTACCAAAGGTGTCAATTTTTAGGTTGAAGGAATCGATGTTTTGCCTAGAGAGCTCGAGGAAAAGAGAGGTATCATCAGCGAACTGGATATTGAGCAATTCAGAGTCATCCGACAACACGATGCCATGGACTCTAGGAGATAAAGTATCATCTCTAAGGAGATAGAAGAGGGCATCTGAGGCAATAACAAATAGAGCAGGGGCAAGAGGGCAGCCTTGCCTAATGGATCTAGAGAGAGGAATAGGTTGGGATAGGGTTCCAAAAACTTCATCTTTGAGGAGAATTCAGACATAGTCACAGAACTCATTAGGGAAGCCAAAATCTCAGAGCATCATGAGGATGAAATCCCACTCGACTCTATCGTAGGCTTTTTCAAAGTCCACAAGGAACATGGCAGCATCCTGGTTAGAAGTTCTGGCCCAGTCGATGGATTCCCAACTAGTGACAAGGTTTTCCAATATGTACCTACCTTTAATGAATCCAGTTTGGGTAGAGCAAATGAATTTTTGAAGAATCTTTTCAAGGCGGGTAGCTAAGGCTTTGGCAAGAATTTTTATAGGAGATGTTAAGGAGGGTGATTGGCCTCCAATTCTTAATGAGTGCTCTGTCTCCTTCTTTAGGGATGAGTTTAACAATACCCTTATTTATGAATTCCCCCAGGGTGCCATTGTCAAGAGCTTCAGTGTATATGTCATAGAGGTCATGTGTGACCCATTCAAGATTGGCTTTGTAGAACTCCGCAGGGAGACCATCGAGGCCTAGGGCCTTATTATCCTTGAGGGCCTTAATGGCATCGATAATTTTTTGTATATAGATCCTGGCTCTGAGGAGGAGAGCATCATCCTCAGAGATTCTTTTAGGGATGATGGTACTACATTTGTGTCCAGCCTCTTTCGAGGCTTCATTATCTTCTAAGGTAAAGAGAGTTCTATAGAACATCTCAAAGGCCTCTTTGATATTATTGAGATCCAGGAGTTCTTTGTTGTCTACAGTTATTCTATCAATTTTTTCTCTATTTTGCTTCTGCTTAAGGAGGTTAAAGAAGATTTTGGGGCCTTTATCTCCAAATTGGAGCCAATGGTTGCGAGCTCTAATGAAGACTCCCCTGATTTTGACCTGCTGGTGCTTCCTGAGGATATCTCTGGCTTTAGAGACATGCTTGGCCAAGGTAGGGGAGGATGGATTAGCCTGAATATCTTGTTCTAAGGAATGGAGGCGATGGGTGAGAGTTTTTTCCATGGCTCTAGAGTCCTTGGCTTTCTTTTGGCCAGTAGTTTGGAGTAATTTATGCCAGGAGGAGACATTCCTTGTCCACCTGAGGGTGCAGGATTGGGGAAGCTGAGGCTCAAGGTTGAAGAGCCTGACCACCTTAATGGCACCTAGAACATCTTGGTCTTTGAGGAGGGAGGTGTTGAGAATAAATTTCTTACTACAGGAGTTGTTGATAGGGATAGTGTTTCTAGTGTTAATGACAGCTAGGATAGGAAAATGGTCAAAAAGGGTAACTGGCAGGACAACAACCGCACTCCCCAAGTGGTTAGCGGAGAAAGAGAAGAAGTTGTTATTAACATAAAATCTATCCAATCTGGAGTAAATGTGATTGGGACCTTGTTGAAAGTTGTACTAGGTGTACCATAGGTTAGAAGCAACAGTTTTAGTGCCCTCAAGGGGGTCAAATAACTGGAGTTTTTGTTTAAGTTTGTCCCAGTGAGGTTTTTTTGCATTCTTCCATTCAAAAGGAAGTCCCCCGGCCTTTTCATATTAATTCTCAGTCATATTGAAGTCTCGAGCCACTATCCAAGGGATACTTGGGAGGGAAGTCAACCAGATCCAAAGGGACACTCTTTCCTTGTAGTCATCAGGTGCATATATAGAGCATACGCCAAAGCTGGAGCCCCTAATATCTAGGGTAGCCTAGGCTGCTCTATTACATGGGGAGATCCCTTTATCCCTAATGTTGCTTGCCCACTTAGTGGAGATAAGAAGGCCAACTCCTCTCTTTCCTTTGGGGTGGTTGGTGCAGATTTTGATTGCATCTCTCTAGATAAAGTCAAGTGAGCTATCAAGATGGAATTTCATGGATTTAAGTTCTTGCTTCATCAAGAAATCTAAGTTCTTGTGATGGCTCAGAGAGATTTTGATGAAAAACTTCCTATCAGGCGACTCAAGGCCTCTAATATTCCAAGAGATGTATTTCATTAGAGAGGAGGGTTAAGAGGTTCAACTAGGAAGACTGCAAGGATCTCCAGATTTCTTCTTATTCTTGGAGCCCATAGGCCTACTTTTCTTCTTAGCCAAGGCGGATCCTTTCATAAGGTCATCCTCATCTTCACTAACTTCAAATGGTTCATTCCTAGTAGCTGCATTTCCTCCTATGTTGGACCCAAACATCTGGGAGTCTGGAAAGCCAATGAGCATTGTGCTAGACCTAATTTTCTAAAGACCCTTATTGGCATAGATTACTTCAATAACATGATTATCCTCTAACTCTTTGAGCATAGAAGTTGTTGAAGGGTTGGTGATGTTAACTTCAGGGGTAAGCCATGCAAGTGATGAAGAGTCCGAATTCTTGGGAGTTTCAGATCTGATCATCAAACTTGCAGGGTTATCACTAGTGCTAGCAACATCAGCACTTCGACTAGGGTTCTCAAGTTTTTTAACCATTTTTTTGACCACAGAGTTCACTGGGGTTTGAGCGGAAGTGGGTGAGCTATTATTTGTAGGGAGGGGGTAATCACAAATGCCTGTTAATTGGTTGATAGTTGGGATAGTAGGACAGCTTTGATTTGGGGTGTTCAGGTTGCTAATTTTCCTCCTTCATTTCCTAGAAGTGACCAACTAAAAACACTCGGAGGGCGATTCTGCAGGACCATTTGTTGGGTCAGAGGCCAGACCGAGGTGTTCAAAGACAAAGGGCATGTGTTCAATGTGCATGGGTTTTGATTCTGTTGAATTGGTGACGGGAATAGCATCTTCTTTGTTAATAGGGAGCGGGGTGGATGAATCTTGATAAATCTTGGTTCTAGGGTTTGAGGATGCATCAGTAAAATTAATGTTGGGTTTTTGTTTTCTGCAATTAATGATTGAGAAATTTTTCCAAAGATGCCCTTCTTTTTTGCAGAGAAAGCATGCATTTAATCCTCCAAGCATTTCAATAGGGCAAACAAAAGTTTCTTCATTGACATTTAGGGTTAAAGATGGTGGGATATCAATCCCTAGCTTAATTGATACAAGCATTCTGGCATCTAGGTTAGGGATGAGGTGGGTCATTTCATCAATACAGATTATTTTTCCAAAAGGTTCCATTAACTGTGGAAGAAAATGCCAAAGGAAGGGGGAACATCCTTGAGGATGACCCACCTAGGGGAGGACAGTGCGAAAACCTCTTCACCAACCGCCTCTAGAGACCAAGCTAGGGCACGGAAGGAAGTATTCCCAACTGTCCAGTATTGACGCTTTAGTGCCTTCCTTTGAGCCTCGTTAGTGTTAAAGAAAATAAGGTAGAGACCCTTTTGAATTTGTCTACAAAATGATATTTTAAGCCCTAATTTTAAATTCCAGAGGTTATGAAACCAATCATCTAAGAATTTCCTAGGTGGACATTTCTCAACATCAACACACGCAAAAGAAAATGGTCATATTACTTAACCTAGTCTTTTCCGAAGAAATTTCATTCAACATTTCCATATTTGGCAAAATGCAGAAGGAATCCGAGATAGTGCTAGGGCACTTACCTTCCTCACCGGATCATTCTTTGGCAGGAACCTTAAAAAATCGCATGTTAGGGTTGACTCCATTTGCAGGCGCGGAGACGGTTTCGGCGAAGGATTTTTTCGGAGGAGACTTATCTTGATCTGTGGATTTAGGGCCATTAATGGTACCACCATCTGACTCTGGATCCATAGGAGGCCAAGGTTTAAGTCACACGAGTGACCAGCTAGGTTGGGGGTGCTCCGAATTAATTGAAGCCCAACATTAATTTTGCAAACAAAAGGAAGAAAAACAGAAAAAAGAGTAGTAGATAGGAAATTCAAATCGGGTGGAGGAGAATTAACCCCTCCAAACGAGTCTGTGAGCATCTAGCATCCTGGCAGATTGGATCATCTGATGTCTTACCTGGTGGCCATTGCCCTTGATTTCTTCCATGAGAGCATCGAGGGAGTTCACAAATGGAGTTCTCTCATCATTAGTTCTTCCCCACGTGTAGCCATGAGATAGCTTGAAGATGATTATTGTGTCATGCCCATCTGATAGGAGTCTCTGGAACTTCTAAGTCTGAAAACCATGGTAACCTGCGAGTAGACAGAGTGGAGGGTGAGACTTCGAAAAGATTGAGTAAGGGCTCTTACTTGCCCTTGATGTTTTTCTAAATTCCTAGCTTTCCATAAATACCAAAGGATATCACTGGAAAGTAGATTCCAGAACATATTAGTATCTTTCTTAAGGCCTTTAATGCACCCTGTAACAACATCAAGAATACAACTATGCAATGCAAGAGTAAATCCAAACATAAGCCAAATTCCCTTAGCAATAATGCAGTCAAAAAATATGTGTCTATTGGACTCCTTGACTTTACAAATAGAGCACAGGTCCTCTTTTATAAAGTCTGATCTGACAGGGAGCTTATCAAGAAGTAAAAGCCATCTGAAGGTTCTTTTCCTTGGAGCCAGTGGAGACCCCCAGAGAGCCTTAAGAATATTGCTCCATTGAGCATGCGATAGGTCAGAGTACCAAATAGAGTTGAGATGGTTAAGGATGTTGAAGTCAGAGGAGAGGGTTTTATAGATAGAGAGAGGTTTAAGGTTCCCAGTCGGGCTTCCATCAGACCAAATGAAGGAGAGAAAGCAGTTATCATCAATAGTACAAGTTATGGGAGGCTAGAGGAAAATACAAGCATTGCACAAGATGTTATACGTCCTCTTATTAGATAAAGGCAGATTAAATTTACTGGAGAGCTCGTCCCATGGGATCATAATTATGTTAGCTATGATATCTTTCAAACAACAAATACCTTTGCTATCCCATTCTTTGGCTAAATACCCTTGAGTAAGGGCGAGAGGCTTACCGTTATGGGTTAAGTTCCACCAGATTGACCTTTCCCCAAAGACTTGATTAACGCAGTTGCTCCAACCATTGCCAACACTAGCCCTAATAACTTCCCACGCTTTCCAGGTGGTTTTAAAAATAACAGAGCCAGCAGTAGAAACTGGAAAGGATCCAGCTAGCAGATCACTAATGGGGAGGAGCTTCCAAGATTTAGCTTTCTTAGGAACCCCCAGCCTAATATTATTACATATAAGCACTTTCCACTATTCATTACCTTCCAGTGCATGAAAGATCCATTTGGTAGCCAATGCAGTCCCTTGGATTTTTTAAATCCTTAAGACCTAGACCTCCAATAGATTTATTCATGCAGCACAATTCCCACTTGAAGGAGTGAGTTTTTCTTTGACCTCTTCCATCTGACCACAGAAAATCCTGGATGGTTTTTTGCATCTCATTGATCTGATAGTTATTGAACATCCATATAAACGCATAGTAAATACTATAGGAGGAAAGGATCTTTTGGCACACTTGCATTCTTCCTGCCAACGATAGATAGTGCTTATTCCGTTTGGAAAGTTTGGATTCAATCTTCCCCTTAATCCATGACCATATATCCTTAAGGCAGGGAGAGATCGCAAAAGGGATCCCCAGATATTTGACAATTGTGTTCAACCCTCCCCACTAATACCCATAGGTAGAGAGCCGGTCTGGAGGTTTCTCAGTCCATCCGAGCAGGGTAGATTTGGACTATGAGATCTTAGCCTTTGCGGCGTTACAAAACAGAGAGAGCTTGGATGATAGAGCATCCAAATTCTCTTTTGATAATTCAAAAAATAGAGTAGTATCATTTGCAAATTGGATGTTGATCAACTCTGAGTCATTTGGCAGGGAGATTCCCCTAACCTTAGGGGAGAGAGAGTTATCCCTGAGCAAATAAAAAAGAGCATCGAAGGCTACCACAAAGAGAGCAAGGGCAAGAGGGCACCCCTGATGAATAGATCTACTGAGATCGAAGGGCTGAGAAATCAAACCATTTACTTCTACCTAGGCATGAACATCCCTAAAAAGGACCTTAACAAACTGGCAAAAGATCTCGGGAAACCCAAAGGCTTGGAGCATAAGGGAGATGAAACCCCATTTAATCCTATCATAGGCCTTTTCAAAGTCCAACAAGAACATGGCCACCTTTTGATCCGAAACTCTAGCCCATTCCATGGCCTCCCAGCTTGTAATAAGATTTTCCAAAATGTATCTCCCTTTAATGAAACCGGTTTGGGTGGAGCAGATAAACTTAGGTAGGATATTTTTTATCCTTAAGGAAATCATCTTACCAAGAATCTTATAAGAGACATTGAGTAGAGTAATAGGGCGCCAATTCTTGATTAGAGCCTTGTCCCCTTCTTTGGGAGTAAGATTGATCAAACTTCAATTGATGTTAATTCACAGAGACCTAATCCTGATGGCTTCATTATAGACCTCAAGAAGATCATCAGCAACCCATGCTTTATCAGCCCTATAGAACTCAATGGTAAGCCCATCCAGCCCTGGGGATTTGTCATTATGAACGGAATTAATGGCTTTAATAATTTCCTCTGATGAGAAGGGTTTAGTAAGAGAGTTAACCTCATTGGGAGATACAAGCTTAGTGATAAGAGCCCCACATTGGATCCTAGCAGTCCTGGAAGCAGGAGAATCCTTAGAGGAGAACAACTGCTTGTAGAAGTTGAGGAACTCACTCACGATTTCCTTGTCAACTAAAATTTCCTTACCATTTGACCAAGGTATCCCATTTGTTGATATAGGAACCACTAGAGGGATTCCACTTATTAAACATCCTTACTATATGGATAGCCACAAGAATGTCCTGGTCTTTGAGAAGATTGTTGTTAAGAATGAACTTACCACTAGCCTTACTATGGGGTTTGTTCGCGCTTCTAGTGACAGTTTCAAAAAAGATGGGTTGATGGTCAGAGAGGGAGGAGGGTTTGACCACCACCGAGCAGCCTTGGTGATCTGGGATAAAGGAGAAGAAGTCTTTATTGGTATAGAATCTATCCAGTCTAGAGTAGATTATGTTACCAGCTTTCTGGAAATTGCACCAAGTAAACCAAATGCCCTTATGAACATGTTTTAATCCTTCTAATGGGTCAAACAATCTCTTCATGTTTTTCATTCTGTCCCAGTGAGACTTTTCCCCTCCTTTCCACTCAATAGCAGCACCTCCTGATTTGTCATCCATGTGTTTGACCATATTGAAATCACCCCCCAGGATTCATGGAATATCAGGAAGAGAAGCAAGTCATTTCCAGAGCTCAGATCTATCTATGTAGTCATTGGGGGTGTATATATTGCATAGCCCGAATGAAGAATCTCCATGTTAGAAAGTAACCCAAGCAGCTCTATTGCAAGGGGAGACTCCAGAGAAAAGTATAGAGTTTCGCCAATTAGGGTTAATAAGAATGGCAGCCCCTCCTTTTCCTTTCTCATGTTTAGTGAAGAATTTGAGGGAGTCCTTCCAAATGAAGTTTAGATTGATCTCCAAAGTAAAGTTAATTGCTTTAACTTCCTGAAATAGGACAAAGTCCAAATCCTTATGAGTATTAAGCACTCTTCTCACCATGTATTTCATGTCAGGGGATTGTAGCCCTTGGATATTCCAGGATAGACATTTCATGGAGAACAATCAATTATTTATCATTCTTGTTAGCCTTTAAGCTGTCAAAGCATTTAGGGATACTCTCCTTTCGGTTAGATTTTTTATGCATGGGAGAGAGTTTGTTTTTAGAACCTAACGGCCTCCCTCTTTTCCTTCTGGTGAGTGCTTCACCCTCAGATATTTCCTCATTTGGGATATATGTATCCTTTAATTCCTCACCATTAATGGTCGACAAGTTGGGCCTCAATTTAGTTTCCACCTTAGACTCATGAATGTCCACTGAGGAAGCATCTTCCTGGGAATCCCCCTCAAACATTCCTATCTCAGGAGAGAAAAGGGTTCTAGTATTGTTAACCGTTTGAGCTGTTGAGATAATCTCATAAAGGACATTATCATCATCAATCAAGGGATTAGCTTTCACAGGAGCAAGGGTCGGGGACGTAATGAGAGTAGAATGAGGGGATCAATCCTCATGCCCTGGAGGGTCCAACGAATCATTCTGCACTAATGTCGGGTCAGATGGATTATTCCCAGCTTGGTATTGACTAGTTGTGAGAAAAGATTGAGGATCGTTGAGGGTAGGGGGGTTGCAGCCCTACTCCTACTAACATCACCCCCATGATCAATTCCTTCAAAATTCCTAACTATTGACTTGACATGAGAGTACTTGCTAGGGCTGGTCATTGCCAGATTCTTCGAAGGGGTTCTAGACCCTTCTTGCACAAAGCCTGGTTTGGCAGAATGAGAATTTTGTTTCCCTCTGGCCCTAATTTTTTCCAGGGCCAGTTGTTGAGCATTCTTCTTTTTAGACCTTTTATTTTTCCTTGAAACCACCTGGAAGCCAAAGTCATCGATTTCTTCCATCTGGGAGACGGCTACAGAAACCGTCGAGTGGGGGGGTGGGGGGGGTTTGCATTAAAGGGGTCGAAGTCGGATTGCCTTCAAAGTTAGGGGGATCACCAGGTTGAGCCTTAGGGAAACTAGCCACTGTATTATTGATAGCCTTGCTGAGTAAGTCCAATTTATCTCTAACAGATAGTTCTTTTGAAGGCTTAGATGATGAATTGGGTGGAGCAGGGCCATCTATATTCACGTCGGTTTCATGCGGGTTAACATTAGACTTCGACCTATTAGAGAGAATAGGGAAAGACCACCTAACGTCTCCTTCCCTTCTACATAGGAAGCACGAGTTCAGGCCACCTAGGGTTTTCAGAATGCAGGTGAAGGATTCATCCCGCAATTTGATATCAAAAAATTTGGGTATGTCAACTCCCAGATTGATAGAGACCAAGACTTTGGCATCCATATTGGGGACAAGATTCATAGAGTGATCAACTCTACCCACTTTTCCTATCGGATCAAGCACTTGCGGAATAAAATTCCAAAAAATGGGAGGTAAATTCTTAATTAGAAGCCACAGAGAGTAAGAAATAGCCATAATTTCTTAATTAATCGCATCAAAGGACCATTTTAGGGCCCTAAAGGTGGTTTGGCCAATGGCCCAGAATTGTTTATGCAAAACCTCTAACTGAGATTTATTGTCTTTAAATAAAATAGCAAATAAACCTTTCTAAATCATTCTACAGAAAGAGAAATTGAACCCTAGCCTTTTAACCCATACATTTTTCATCCAATCGTCAAGAAATTTCCTAGTCGGACATTTATCCACATTAGTTACTGCAAAGAAAATAGTAATGTCTAGGAGTCTTTTATTTTCAAGCTCAAGGGCATCGATCATGGCATCATTAAGAGAGATAGAGAAAGTACAAGGAGCCAAGGCAGGGTCCTTACCTCATCCTCCATCTCCACCATTGAAGCCTGCAGATGAAGCACTTACTAGAGAGAACTTGGCCTCTTGTGAGACCTGCACAGTGTCACCAACGGTGGTGTCTCAGAAAGATTTACCAAGGATTTCTTCCTTGACGGCTTTAGAAAAGGGCACATGGGTCATGTCCAACCCATTAACCCCCGCCTCCATCGAGCATTAACTGCTCCTGTCCTCCCTCGTACCTGCAATAAATAACCCATAGCACACCGAGAGCCTCGACAATAGGTCATAAACAAGAATGATAGAAGAAGAAATGCTTACCACTATGGAGGAGGTCTAAGACCTCCTCCACATGCAGGAGCAAGAAGCCTTATGCTTGGATCGCGAGGGGTCCACTTCAACATATTTTTGATTCCATGAATCTGATTTTTACTCATAAATTTCAATATAGCATCGACCATTGCAGTTCTTATAGTATTGTACAAGCAAGATTATTAGTTGATTAGTGGAGAAGACATAACTTGTCGCCATAAAATCAGTATGTATTGTTGTTGTGATATCTCTTATAGAAGAAATTTCAATCCAAGATGGAGTACTTGCATTTGATTTGTCATTTATGTAGAAATCAAAATCAAAATATTTTACCCATTTTGAGCAACAATACATATTATTGGATACCATCTCTATGCATTTGCAATACTTTGGGAATTTTGTTGCAAGTACCCTATAGAAAATCTGCATCACCTTCCATGACCCATGATTTTATCCTTGTTGATTCAAATGGAAAAAAAGTGCAATAAGAAATTACTTTTTGGAGGAGAATTTTCTGAAAATATGTTTCCCAAAGTATCAGGTTTTGAAAGGATGGTTTTGGTAGACAATTTTCTTATAATCATTAACAACAACTGTTATGGTAGGTCTTCCCACATGCTTTTGGGTTTTTTATCTTCCATCAAACCTGCAACATGTTAACATATTCAAATATTGTACAACATTTTTCTCAAAAATATAGAAAACATGATGGTTAGAGAACTTCAATTATAATAGATGATATAAAAATTAAGTTTAAAGTTAGATTAGTGGTAATTTTAATGTTTAAGCTTTTAAAGTTACATTGGTGGTACTTTCAATGTTCAATTATAGGTATAGTTTGTAATGTTATATGATTACTATATTTGTGGGTTTGAATAATAATTTATGGATCAAAGTATGTAAATATTTTATAAAAATTATAAAATATTTATGGAAATATAGTAAATGAAGTTGCTTCTAAATGTTGTAGTTTTTTTACTTCAACTTTTTATTTTTCACTAATTAGTATTATTTTTTATGTAATGCTCTTAATATGAATTTACATATTGAGGAAACAAACATACAGAGTGGAAGAAAATATTGATGAGGCACTTTATAAATCACAACCTCTTAGTAAGGACTCATACAATGAAATTTTGAAATTGTATTCTATTTTTGAAAATAAAAAGTGAAAAAATATTGTTGCATGCATTAGATAATGGCTAGCATATTTACATTCTTTTATGATATTAAATCCCAATTTATTGTAACCTTTAAACTTTAGTTCTTGAATACTATCAAAAGTTAAAAATAATACCTCTCAAATAGATCATTGAAATAAATAGTGTTTTAATTTTAAGTTGAGATAAGTATTGAATAAGAAAAATTGAAGAAGTCAATTTTTTGAAAAATTCAACTAAAAGTAATGAGAACTTAAATCCCTCTTTTGGTACTTTATTCTATTTAAAGTCACTAACATTTGTAGTCTAGATAGCATTTATCGAAATCAAATCTTCAGTTGTAGGATCGATGATGTTAAACTAATATACGTGCTCAAAGGTCCATCGGTGGAAATGCCAAGTGCCAGTGTCTTCATTTTTTTTGGATAGAATTTGCAAATTGTTTGTGTCCATGTTGGAATTTGTTCTCTGACAATCTTAGATATGCGTTCATAATATGGTATATTTAAAAAAACTCCTTGTGGGCCCCATCTATCTATGAGTTGTCGATTCCATATACTGTCTGATTGAGATGCAAATTGCATACGAAATAGTTGCCCATGATAGTGTAGGTTTGATAGGCCAATAGTACTCATGTTTGGTCCTCTAAGCATTGTTGTTAAATACAGCGGCCCATTTTCTTGGAATATAGTTTGATAATCGATTTCAGGTGTCATTGGAGGCAACTCAAACCAAACCTCTCCTGGAACAAATTGTACTTCTGTTGGATCACAATTTTCACAATTGATTAATTTTGTGATTTTAGGATCTCTGTAGAACTGATTGGAATTTCTAAGAGCTACTGGCCGATAAGTAATTAAGCCTCTCTCTTGTAGGAATATTTTGGAAGACAAAAAGGCAGTTCTTTCTACATTATGGATCATTTGAAGATCATTATGTTCAAACATGTGATCAACAGTAATGGTCCTATGTCTTAAAATATTTTTTTGTTGAATTGTAACCCATGCTATGCAACACAAAATTAATTTATTGAAAGTAATTTAGTTTTGCCACCTTAAATCTGCAAATTCCAGTGGCATAGTAAATAATGATATATAAAAATAATTGACAGTGATAAACATGTAATCAATTATGACATAACCATATAGATGTAATATATTTGAATCAAATAATCCCAATAAAACCAAACATTACAAGATTATTGTATATTGACATGAGCTAAATAAATTTAAAAAAATTTAGACAAAAAAATAGAATGCTTACGATAATATGTTAAAATAACTTATTTCTAAAGCTTTCAGTCTATTTTCTTCATTTTTGTGTTTTTCAATTTGTTTTCCCTTTTTCATTTTTTCATATCAATCATATGTAAATGGTATGAATTAAATTCCTTTTCTTGCTCAAAATCCATATGGTGCTAGAATAATGCTCCTTGTAATACATAAGATTTTTAATGAAATTATGAATTATGATAAATGAATAAACATTGAAATCTTTTTGAAAAATGATAACAGTAAGTCATATAAAACATCTACAAAAGGTGGCTCATGGTAGAAATGAAGTGGAAATGAGTGTATACAATTTCAATTTTTGTATTTCAAGATTAATGAGTGGTTTCATATAATGCAAGACTAATATTGTGTTGCATGATTGATCCAGAAGTGAAAGATTAATATTAAGGTAGAGAACAAATGTTTGGAAGTAGGAGGTGTAATAAATATCGAATGCATAAAAATGTGTAAGATAATATTGAATATGTAGGAATGTGGAGAGATGGATATTTGTGAAGGAGTGGAAAATGAGTCCAAAATTAAATAAGAATTGCCATGGGCATGCAAATTTCACCATCACATTTTGTGCTAGCTTTATGGTTTATGTGAATCCCAACATGAGCATGTATTTCAAAGTAAATGAGTACACAAAAACATACATGCAAAATAAAAATAAAAGCAAATCCATTCAATTCTTTAATAAATAGGAAACAAAAAATGAGATATTTTTATTAAGATGATAATAAATAAAGATGTCAAATATAATTTATTTTTGTAAAATATAAAATTAATATTATATTTAAATTTTCATAAAACTTGTAGCACAATAACTTACTAAAAGAAACAATTTACTATAATATGATTTTAAATATAATTTTTTTTTAGAGCTTTTACACGTTACTTTACTATTATAATAAATTGCATTAGCTTAACAACTATTTTTTAGTGGTTTTTAAATTTTAGAGTAAAAAGAATATTGAATGGAAATTACGTTTCTCTCCTGAAGTAGTCTTGGATTATTAGTTGTTTATTTTAAAATTTCAATTTAGAGAAATTATACACAACCAAATTTGATCAAATCTTATTACTTCTCTAAAATTCTTGTTTCAAATTACTATTCTTAACAATTATTCAGTTTAATAATAAATATTTGCTATTATTATATGTTTTTCAGTTTAATAGTCAAATATATATTTTGAATATTTATCTAACATTTTAAATGTACATTTGATAGTATTTATTTATTAATTAAAATATTAAATCATATTATATTATGAATTTCAATTAATTACATTAACTTACCAATTATTTTTGCGGCGGAAGCCTATGTTTTTGTTTCAATTTCTATGTTAATTGCCTTGCCTGGCATATGTCTAAAACTCTGCTTATTCATCTTAATAATCAAATATCTATCTAACTTTCAAAACACAATTAAATTCAATTCACAAAAATAATATATTTTGCATTTCAATAAATTAATAAAAACAATCAAATGTACATCAAAATGTTGGATGGACAATTAGATATTGAAGTAGTCATGTTTCCAACTATACTTAACGTGTTTAGTAGAAAATCAAAAATTCATGGATTTCACTTTCAATTCACAGCTGTATATGGAAAATCACTATAGAAAAATGGTCACTAACAGTTTGATAATCAGTTTTCCTAAACAAAATGATTGAGGAAAAGGGTGGCCACGTAGGTTAGTTGGAATAATGTTGACACCCGTCTTTTTCAATTAACTAAACTTTGATGATTGGAGAACTCATAGAAACAATATAACATTCCCATCTATCCTTCAAGATTTTCAGTATTTGAAAGTTGAAGCAAAATGGAGAAACTAGCAATGGTGATGGTGATGGTGATGGTGATGATGATGTTTATCATGTTTAGGTCTTTGGTAGCTGAGCATTTTTGTCCTTGTTCCAACTGGAGCTCTGGAACATACCAAAGAGGGCCAGCGAATGAATTAGATGTTGAACTATCTAATTTTGCAATGAATATTTTTTTTTGGTCAGTAAAGGTAAAGCCATAATTATATTGATTATGCAGAATTTATAGAGCTAAGATAGCTAATAGATTTTAAACAGAATTCAAAATGGAAGCATTTGTATGCCTTCTTATAAGTGAAGAAGGAATGCAACCAGGCAGTCCATGGAAGGCATAAGGTGTCCTTCCGAATTTAGCATATAAGTATAAAGATTTCTTTAAAAAGCTTAAAGTCTAATGGTAGAAGCTTTGTTGCCCCATTAATAGAAATTATACTGATTAAAGCAAGATACTCGGTCAAGAGACTAAACAGAAAGCTTTAACCGAGCTAAAGGGGTACCTAGCTTGCAATTTCCTTGTGGGCTTCAGATTGCAGGTGCTCATTCATCGCCCTCCCATGGCCTCTACTCGGAGGGCGACCCCTGCCACGGCCTAGTCTGAACCCGTGACGATCCCTACTAGTGCCACCCCTGCATGCCTATTCCATTTGAGGGTTCTCGTCTTTTGCTTTCAGAGGCATCATACTGTAGACACCCAAAATTGTCATGTCTAATTAAATAAATATTTTATTTATTTATTTAATTATCTAAGCCTAATTCTTCTATTAATTAAATAAATCTTTATTTATTTAATTAATTCATTTATCTTCTTCTAGCCTTATTTCTCATTTAAATAAATACATTTATTTATTTAAATTATCCTTTTCCTAAATTAAATAAATATCTTATTTATTTAATTATCCTACTTCTTCTATTAATTAAATAAATTTGTGTTTATTTAATTAATTCATTATCCTTTTCTACACATGACACATGTCACTCATCTCTTAATTCCTACACTATCTACCTCTTTCATTATTTTATTATTTCTTCTACCTACCCTCTAATCATAGCCGACCTCCTTTTTCACCTCTCAATCTTATCCCTCCATTTCATATAGTGTCTTCTATATAAGGAGATGTTTCCTTCATTATCAAACCCTAATCGACAATTTGGAGAACTTGACTACACTACGATCCTACTTGCAACCACATTCTGTTCTTTGTTGAGCTCTTGTGCACATAAAATCTGAGAGCAAATATATCAAGCAAGATCAATGGAGATAGGAAGAATGGAGATCAAAACCCTATTGGACATCTGATGGTATAATCTTTGTGATTTCATGTGATTTGCATTGTCTTAGGTAATCTTCATATGTTATGGTGGATCTTTCTTGTTGTTAGGCTAGGGTTTGGTGGTTGAATTCATTTAGCCTTTCAATCTTGTTATTATTATTATCCATTTTCACCATATACATTTTGGCACACCCGGTGGGACCCTTGTCCCTTTGCATTTGACCCCCTTGTTGTAGGTCTTGTGTTTTTGAAGTTGCAGATCAGACATTTTCGGCAGCATTTTTGGTATTTTCACGTCTGCGCACTTTCGGATCGCGTTTTTGATTTTCTGGTGCGTTTGAGACAGCTGGATCCGCGTCTGTGTTTTGGTCATATTTCATTTTGCAGGTTCCAGGGAGGTGCGTCTGTGTTACTGAAACGCGTCTGTGTCGTTTTCACCCGCGTCTACGTATAGAAAGCGCGTCTGTGGTTTTTAATCACGTCTGTGTCTCACAGAACTGCGCTTCTGTTGCGGAGTCGCGTCTGCGTAGGCGGTAATCATGTCTATGTATTGCTTGTTTCAAAATTTTGGAAATTTTATTGATTCGGTTTTCGGATTTTAGATTTAGGGTTTCAGATCTAGTTTATTTTTGGACTAACATTTTCAGATCTAGCTAACACAATTGGTGCAGCTTGCCTTGGAAGCTAAATCGTTTGGTTGAAGGCTCCTATTTTCACAAAGTCTTTTGGGTTTTAAAATTTACCTAACTTGTGTGTTTGCAGGAATGGGTGATTATTTCAAACAACCCAAACTACTAACAACTCTTTGTTGCAGGTCCTTGGCAAGAGTTTTTGATTTTTATTGTGTGCCTTGTTTTCATAGACTAGCAAACACTTCCATTGGTGCACTAAAATTGAATCATTGTCTTTTTTGTCTTGAGCAATAGGCTCTTTTTGTTTAATCTTTAGAGGGCCTATCTTCCCGTGTGGTCATTAGGACTACTAGTGAGAAGAGAACGACCCAAGTGGTAGCGAGGAAAACCCACCTCATCCGAACCACTATAATCAAATGTATTCATGGTGAAAACTATGAATAATGTGTGCTGATTAGTTCATACCGACACTATGTCTCCCCATAAACCCGTTTGATCAAATTTATTTGATCAGTTGTAGGGTGTAACCCCTACTGGTTGGGAGTCTTCTGTATTTACAGAGCTGAAAGTGTCGCATGTATGGCCACACGAGCGGATGCCCTTACTAGCACCATGTTGTTTTAGAGGCCCAAATCCTCCTAGTTGTTGGGGCAGGAGGTCGGACCTCTGGTAGCGGCCCACACACATACGGTTCTTAGTAGAGATACAAAGTTCACCATGGGGAGTTTTCATGGGGACTGATGCTTGGCTGACCCGAGAAGTGAGTGCCGAGGGTGGAGCCAGTGAGGTCAAGCATCTAAGTATCCGCTCTGAATAGCATAGCCTCGAGGGTAAAACCTCATGTGGGATCAACAACTATTGTCTTGGCCAGCCATAAGAATTGTGCTTGACTTATTTTAAACATTCAAACATTCAAGACCAAACAGCAAAACATTGTGTCTTTTGTGTCTTCAAGTGTATGCAAAACAATTTTACATCAAACAACACACTTTTCTTGGAGTCATTTTGGAGTCTAAACACTTGCAAACATTGAGTCCTCATCAACATTGTGTCCTCTTGTCATGAAAAATAGTCAAACAGTCAGATTTGGTCACAACAAAATGACTTCACAGATTGGAAAAAATTCCACAAATTTTACATAAACATGTCTATGTCTGTTTTAATCGCGTCTGTGTTGTCTAAACACGTCTGTGAAGGGCAGAATAGCGCCTGTGTTTGTAACAACGTCTGTGTTGAATAGAAACACGTCTGCGTCGGATAACCGCATCTGTAAAGTATACAGGCGCGTCTGTGTTCAAAATTGCAAGAAAATTTCACAGTCCAGCAAACAAAAGAAATCAGTTTCGGAATACTTGAGCTTCCTAGGTTGTTTCTTCAGGTTTCATCTAGCATTCAACCTGTCTTTGGGTCTCACATAGTCCATCATTGCTTCACATCTCATTTTACATTCATACTTGTCTAAACTTGGGTCAAAAGGTCACTTGCTTGTCCTCATCATACTTTGTCAACACACTACATACAACAACACTTTGCTAAGTGGTCCCTCATCAAGGTTTCTTACCTTTGGGTCTCATTTGGTCTTACTTAGGGTCAAGGTCAGCTTACCTCATCAAGAGAAACTATCCTCTCTTTGGAAGTCACACCTACTCTACCACATACATACTTGGTCTTACACTTTGGACATTTGCAAGTACACCTCAGATTCATTTACATTCCATCCAACTCTTGGTCTTCCATAATTTTTCCATTTTCATCTAGTCTTACACATCTTGGTCAATACCTAGTTCATGGTTGAAACCCATCTTCAAAAATCTAGGAGAGAAACTAAAGAGGCTCAAGAGTTCGCAAACATGAGTTCTTATGAGTATGACAATGATTTATTTTTCAATACTGATCACACTACATTGTCGGACATGGATGTCTATAGAAACATTCCAAATGTGGAGAACGCAGACACTACAAATAACAATGCTACACACAATGACAATATGGACAATTTTTCAATACATTCAGCAAATGTGGAAGAATCCATTATGAATCCCCATTTCAATCGATTGGTTGAGGAAATAATGAGAAGGGATAGACAATATTTCTTACAAATGATGGCACAAAGTGGAGCCAAGATACCTCATGATTTTGACATGTCTCAAATAATGGAACATAGACCTTTGCAACAACCTCACTCCAATATGGATCAAAGGAGACCTAATAGTGGAGGAAATAGAGGACCACATATGGTACCTGAATCACCATCATTTTTGCTTCAAAAACTAGAGGTCCCACATACACATGGTCAAGTATATGATACTCACCTTTGCAGACCATTATGGAGGTCTTACGCAGACAGATATGCTCAATCATATACTCAAGCTAAGGATCAGCCACCAAAGCAATGGGATATTCCAAGGCATGCTCAAAATTTGGACACAAGGAAACCTCATGTCAAATTTGGGGGCAACACATTAGAACAAGACATACCTGTAGAGTATGACATACATGCACAAAATAAATATGGTGTTCCTCAACATGAATCTATACCAAGTGCTACATATATGCCGCATCAATATAGACCTCCTCCATATGAACATGTGTATGATCAATATCATCCATATATGCAACAAGCTCCTCCTCAAATTGGTGTCTCAAACATGGGGTATGGTTCAAGAAGTCGATCTCCACCTAAGAGCAATTTGGAGCAACAAATTAGGGACTTACAAAAGAAAATGGAGGACATAAATACACCAAAGCCAACATACACAATGAGAGACATATGTCCTTATCCATTTGACAAGAGCATTCCAATGCCTCCATTTCCTACACATTTTGTGACGCCTAAATTTGACAAGTATAGAGGAAAAGGGGATCCTAAGGCACACATAAGACAGTTTTTCATAGATTGCATTGAAGTAGCTTCAGAAGAGACATATTTGATGAGATTATTCCCACAAAGCTTAGGCGATCAAGCTATGGAATGGTTCTCCCAACTCCCACCTGGTATTAAGTCATGGGGTGACTTAGCAGAGGCATTTATTCAACATTTCTCCTACAACATAGAGACAGACATATCAGTCACTACTTTGTGCAATACTAAGCAAAAAGAGGGAGAATCTTTTGCATCATTTTTACAAAGATGGAGAAATCTAGCCAGCAGATGCTCTTGTGAAATTCCAGAAAAAACAAATGGTAGAAATGTTCACCCAGAATGTTAACAAAGACATTGGTTATGATCTAAGAAAAGCTTGTTTGTCCACCTTCAAGGATGTCATTGAAAAGGGTTTAGCAACAGAAAAGGTTCTAATTGAACAAGGAGTCATTAAGATATTCAAGGAAAACAAAGATGACTTTAAAGGAAAAGACAAGCCAAGATTTTGGAATAAAAACAAGAACACAGTCAGTGATGGTGTTGTTGATGCCAACACGGTGCGACCCAAATTCATCTTTTCAGGATCAAGTTCTACAAACAATCAAGTGAATACTCAAACAACTTCTAGATCACGAAGGAAGTACACTCCATTGGGAGAACCACTTGAGTTAGTTTTCAAGAAGCTAGTGGCAAACAAGGTAATCACAGTTCTAGATTTTCCTCCATATGAACCAAAGGTTAAACCAAATTGGTGGAATGATGATGAGTATTGTGAATTTCATAAAAGCAAGGGTCATAAAACAGGTAATTGTCATCGACTGAAGAATATTCTGCAAGATCTCATTGATAGAGGTGACATTGAGATTGAGGGACACTCATCCAATCAAGAACATGAGATGTTTAAGGAACCATTCCCAAAGCATGACAAGGGAAAAGCTAAAGTCACAGATGATCAAGCCAACTATACTAGAGCACCTTACAACTATGATTCAACTATCAATCATATCTCGATGGACAATCATATCTCTACTATTACCATCAAGAACAAAAACCCTGAGAATCCTCCTCAGCGACCCAAGATTGTCCTAAGAGGTGTTGGATCTTCTTCCGAACCTACTTCTGAATGTCATGTTACAACTCGTCGAGGTAAAATTACTTTGCTAGGTGCTTCAACTAAAAACACCGCTTCTTCATCTACCAAACCTGAGTATGACCTTGTAGAACAGTTAGGGAAGACACCCGCGCTCATCTCCATCCTTGAGCTCTTACGCATATCCCCTGCTCATAAAGCTATTCTTGACAAAATCTTGAGAGACACCGCCGTTCCTACTGATCTGAACGTGGACTAGTTTCAAGCCATGGTGGGATACCTTTCCATTCCACATTCCCTTACATTCACAGAAGCCGATGACGCCTCCATAAGTCAGCCACATAATGCACCATTACATATTGAAGCCTTCATACACAAACATCGAATAAAGCGAGTCCTAATAGATGGAGGAGCTGGTCTAAACATTTGTACATTGAGCACCATTAAACAATTGGGATATTCCGATAAAGCTGTGAATTCAAAAAATCAAATCACCATCAAGGCATATGATGATGAAGAACGCTCATCCAAGGGCACGGTCACCTTATCTCTAAGAATTGGGCCAGTTACAAAGGATGTGGTTTGTCAAGTCCTGGATTTAGATCTCACTTATAATATATTGCTAGGATGTCCTTGGATTCATGAAATGAGGGCAGTCCCATCGACATATCACCAATGCATTAAGTTTCCTCACAATGGAGTTGAGGTAACAGTTAACGGCGATCCTAATCCGTTCATATATTGCAATAACTTGAGATCACATACTGAGATCATCATTCCCAGTAATCGTGAAGCTATCCCTTCTTCGGCATACATTGACCCTGAGTCATTGAAACCTTCGACATCAAAATAGGGTGAACTTAAAGGCAGATTTCAGGACAAAGGTATGGGAGAATACACTTTAAATCAGACCATGTATTTATGACAAGTCATGAGCTCTCCAAAAGAATATGGAAGGCCACATCCTAACAAGCAAATATACATCATAGTATTCAAATGGGATCCTACTACCTTTCAAAGATGGGGCGAACTGGAAGAGGAAGGTTTATACAAAATGCTCTACAAAGACATTGAAGATGACACACAAGATCAGATCAATATACCCCGTGAGAAATATGGCAAAGGCTTCAAGATTCTACAAAAACTTGGGTATGATGGAAAAAGCCCTCTTGGGTTATGAAAAGAAGGCGTTATGGAGCCCTTACAACCTGAATTGACTGTAAAAAGGGAACGCTCGAAGGGACTTGGTTTTCTAACTTCCAAGATCCACACTAAAAGGACAGAAGAGGCATCACGAATCAAAATTGCCAAAATTCAACAAGAGGATCGCTATTCCACAGACTCCAACGAATGGGAATGGGGTTCAGACAAATCCTCCAGTGACTATGAGCTCACCGAGACATTCAAAGAGCCAGATGAACCCACAGAAGAGGAGGAGTTTTATAACAAATTCAGAGTTGGTCAAGAAACAACCCATGAGGAGTCTACACAGTCCTTGTCTCAAGGTTCTAGGTTGAAATCACATAGGATGAGAACACCTGTTCCGGAATGCGCTACTAGTGATGATAATTTGGATTTGTTCGCGATCGAGACTGATGAGGAGAGTGCCATCGATGACCTCGATAATTACCTTGACATACCTGAATATAACCACATCTTCACTCTTGACCCCGCAAACTCCGAAAACATTAAAGGCCTTCCCCTTGTTCACCACCAACTCATTGACTGGGATTATGAAGGAGCAACACAGTTTGACACATTCCAAAATGATGAAGCTGTTATTAACTATCTTGGCATACGAGATGATCTTCCCCTTGGGGACCATAAAGCAGGATACACTATAGAACTCAACAACATGGCATATTTTGGTGAGGGTGTCGGACCTTCCAGTCGCAAAAATGTGAAAATAAGAACAAATCAAGGGTCTTATGGCGAAAACCACACTGTGGCTCTATCTGATCCCAAAAAAGTAAAAAGAAAGGACGTATCTAAGGGCGAAAACCTCTCTGAGGCACCCGAAGATGGAAGGCTTGACATTCTCCCAGCCTCGTATGAGGAAAAGTCATCCATGCTGGTAGAGGAGACTATCAAAACAAACATTGGTATGGAAGAGGTTCCACACAACATATTCCTGGCTAAATCATTGACAGAGTCCGAAAGGTCACAGTTCATAAGTTTCTTCAAGGAACGACAAATCAACTTTGCATGGTCATACGCTAATATGCCTGGACTAGATCCGGATTTGGTAATGCATCATTTGACAGTCAAACCGGGGGCAAAGCCAGTGAAACAAAAATTAAGAAAAATGCATCCACAAGTGGCATTACTAGTCAAAGCAGAGCTGGAGAAGTTATTGGATGTCGGATTCATACGCCCAATTGATTATCCTGAATGGATCTCCAATTTAGTACCTGTCAGTAAACCAAATCGCAGTATCAGAATATGTACAGATTTCAGAGACATCAACAAAGCTTGTCCAAAAGATGACTTCCCATTACCAAATATTGACTTGATCGTTGATCTCACAGCAGGTCACGAAATGTTATCATTAATGGATGGATTTTCTGGTTATAATCAAATAAGGATCACACCCAAAGATCAACACAAAACATTATTCACTTGTCCTTGGGGAACTTTCTGTTGGAATGTCATGCCCTTTGGGCTAAAAAATGTAGGTGCTACATATCAAAGAGCAATGACCACTATCTTTCATGATCTCATGCACATAACTGTGGAAGATTATGTTGATGATCTCTTGGGTAAATCAGTAGACAGAAATACACATTTGGACATACTTTCAGTCGTCTTTGATCGGTTGGAAAAATACAAAGTAAGATTAAACCCCAAGAAATGTGTCTTTGGAGTAACCTCCGGGAAGCTCCTAGGATTCATTATGTCCAAAAGAGGAATCGAAGCCGATCCAGCAAAAGTCAAGGCTATCTTGGACATGCCGCCACCCAGAAATATTAGTCAACTTCGATCCTTACAAGGGAGACTCCAGTCTATACGAAGATTCATAGCACAACTTGTAGATAAGTGTAATCCTTTTCAACACCTGCTACATAAAAATATCAAATTCAAATGGGATGATAACTGTCAACAAGCTTTTCAGAAGCTCAAAGATTATCTTTTGAATCCGCCAGTTTTGATGCCACCAGTTCCAAATCAGCCTTTGCTACTATACATATCAACTACTCCAATAGCACTGGGGGCACTCTTAGCACAACAAATTGCTGGGGGCAAAGAAAAAGTCGTATACTATATCAGTCGCACATTGGTGGGATATGAGCTAAACTACACACCAATCGAGCGTGCATGTCTTGCCGTGGTCTTTGCTTCACAAAAATTACGACATTATATGCTTACTCATAAGACTAAGTTAGTTGAAAGGATAGATCCATTGAAATACCTCCTCAATAAAGCAACACTTACTGGGCGGTTGGCCAAATGGGTAATGATCCTTAGTGAATTCAACATCGAGTATGTGGACAGAAAAGCAATAAAAGGACAAGCCATCACGGATCAATTAGCAGATGCCCCCATGATTGATGATGTTCCTCTAAATTCAGAATTTCCAGACGAATCCATTTTAACAATATCACATGCAAAGCCATGGCAACTATATTTTGACGGCTCATACACACAGCATGGGGTAGGAGCTGGTATTCTCTTTATAACTCCTCAAGGAGATTCTATACCAAAATCATACCGCTTATCATTTCCTTGCACTAACAATATAGCGGAATATGAGGCATTAACAACTGGATTACAAATTGCAGTTCAGTGGAAGATCCAAGAACTTCATGTTTTTGGGGATTCCCAACTTGTCATCCGTCAAGCAACTGATGATTACCAAACAAAAGATGAAAATTACTGCCTTACAAGCAAATGGTGGATGATTTGAAACAACACTTCACAAAGATAGATTTTGAGCAGATACCAAGAGAGCAGAATCATGCTGCAGATGCCATGGCTACAATTGCTTCACTGATTGATCTACCTCAAAATGAGACCTGCTATGAGTTCTTGGTGGACAACCTGTTGGTTCCTTCATATGAGATCACTCCTACTGAAATGATATGCGTTGTTGGTCCCGAATCCCAGTTATATGGTTCCATCTTCACATACCTTCACGACAATATCCTACCTCCTGATCTATCAAATAACCAACACCGTACCTTCATTCGCCAATCCTCTCGATATGTTATTTTAGCTGATATCCTATACCGGTGACGTCTAGATGGCACTCTTTTTAGATGTTTAGAAAGCGACGAAGCTCAGATTGCGTTACGTGAAGTGCATGAAGGGATATGTGGTCCACATGCTAGTGGTCCTACCTTGGCCAAGAAACTTATCAGGACTGGATATTACTGGCCCAATATGGAAAAAGACTCATATCAATTTGTCAAGAAATGTAAGAAATGTCAAATTCATGGAGACCTCATACATGCGCCAGCACAAGAACTACAGCCACTTGCGTCTCCTTGGCCCTTTTGTTAGTGGGGACTCGATCTCATAGGCAAGATTCACCCTCCTTCCTCTAATAGTCATAAATTCATTATCACAGCCACAGAGTATTTCACAAAATGGATTGAAGTCGTTCCTCTCACACAAGTCACTGGAAAATAGATTGCTACATTCATCCTTAACTATATCATATGCCGATATGGTATTCCTGTTTCCATTATTACTGATAACGGGCGTCCCTTCAAAAATCAGGATGTTCGTGAACTCTGTGACCACTTCCATATTTCCCATCATTTCTCCACACCGTATTACCCCCAAGGTAATGGTCAAGCTGAGGCGTCAAGAAGACAGTCGACGACGCTGGCCGTAATTGGCATATCCAACTCAATCCTGCACTTTGGGCCTACCGCACAAGTGTCCGCACACCTACAGGAGCTACACCCTATTCACTTGTTTATGGCGCTGAAGCCATCTTGCCTATTGAGGTCGAGTTACCCTCTTTACGGGTCTCTTTGCAAAACATCATCACTGATGAAGATTACAGGGTCTCTCGCTTACAAGAACTAGAACTGTTGGATGAACGGAGACAAACTGCTTTTAATCATCTCAAGGCTTACCAACAACGAATGAGTCACAGCTACAATCACAAGGTCAAGCCTCGCACATTTGAGGTAGGTGACTTGGTTCTCAGAGAAAACCCCAAGAATCAGCAAGACAGAGAGAAGAAGGGCAAGTTCGAACCAAACTGGCTTGGTCCTTACATTATTACAGCAGCATATGGATCTGGTGCATATCAGCTCTCAACTACAGAAGGTGAACCTTTGGAGGATCCTATCAATAGCATGCACCTTCGCAGGTTCTACACATAGCTCTTCAGAATATCCTAATTCCAAAATACAAAAAAATTATAAAACAAAAAAATTGTTACTTGGTGAAAACCTGGCAAACAGGCGCCTTGTGACACCAAAAAAAATTGAAAAATCGAAAAAAGTAAAGAGAAATAATTTCGTCCAACGGTGAAAACCACTTTGGTGGCACCCTGGGCAAGTACCATGGTGAAAACTGGGTCACCAGCGCCATGCGTAGAGACATTGCTCCTCCCTCCTTCAGGATTCACTTTCATCCTTTCACTTTGCACACACTCATGACCAATTCATCCATAATAAATTAGATCCTATCTATGGCTAAGGCAAATCCTATGTCTAGTGATGGGTGTGGAACTAAGAACATCACATGTTTCGAGGAGTACAGTTTCTTCCAGCTTCCTTCAGTCTATCCACGCACAATCCGCAATAAAGCAGCATTTGCATCACAGATCCGCAATAAAGTTTCATCTTTTCCGCAATAAAGTATCATCTTCATGGATTCAGTCAGTTTCAGATGAGACAGCAGCAACAATGAGCTTCAACAAATCAAATCTTTCAACAGACTCAGACAACATATGGTTCAGTGCTATCTATCCTTTTTGTGAAAGTAAACATTGTGACCACAATCGAATAAGACTTATACAAGTGACAAGAGACACTAAACTTGAGGACTACAGTGGACGTTGGTGTCGAGTCTTGGTTTTCTTTTGATTTTATCTTTTGGTGACATGTCTTTTAGCTTTTCCGGGATGTCTCTGACTAGAGATTCTATCTCCAGGATGTCTTTGACTAGAAAGGCGAGGATGGGGTATCGTCATCTATTTGTATTTGCTGTCTGTAGATTTTCTCTTAGTAATGCTATGACTTGTCCAAGGATATGAGGAGACTGTGAGTCTAGTATGAATTGGGGCATTCCTTGTTTGTGACTGTCTTATCTCCATGCAAATAGGTACAATGACTTTCTGGGTTGAACAAATGCCTCGATTGTCATAACCTATTTTTCCATAATAAAGCTCAATGATGATAACGCACAAGAAGCTCTTTCACTTTCATATCTTCTATCTTTCATCCCCCTTTCTTGATTGACTTCCATCATCCTTCTTGAGTCCGTGTAGCCTGCTATCACATGACTGAGTATAATGACACACCAAAAACATTTGCATTTCATGTAGTTGCACCTGCATTACCACATATAAGCATTTCATACATACATATAGATATCACAACTGCATCACATCCTGCACACAACACCTGTTAGCACAATTTACATTTGCATTATCATATTCATCTGCATTACATACATTCACATTTGCATCATGCATACGCATATAAAACATAAAAGAACAAAATATATTGCATTGCATCATATACATATTTGCATCCATATTATAAGCATCACACAAAACATACATCATTAAACAACTCATCACATAGGTACACATGCATATAGCTGCCGCAAAAATGAATCATCTCATATATATAATCATAAGTGTCATGATACAATGATGTCAAAAATACATATGGCTACAATCACCCGAAGGTGTCTACATCATCATACAAAAGAATGATACAACACTGATACAATGGGAGCCCTCTATGGCTATGATGAACTCCCTCCCTCGGAGCCGCTTGGCCTCGATGGAATCTAAGCCCCTGAGGGACCCGCCCCAGGATCACCCTGCCTATCTCCTCTATCTGGTGGTGGTGGTAGACCCATGACCCCACCACTAGATGCCTGCCTCCTCCGACTCCCTCCCGTAGCTGTCGTTGTACGCGACGGTCTATGGAAGCTCCTCGCCTGCTGATCTGCTAGCACTGCATCGTAGTAGAGGTCCCTCCAGTACCCTATCTCCTCTCTGGCCTGCAGGACATATGCATATCCTACCCCTGTGTCCTCCGTTGCCTGTCTCCCTACCCTCAGCGCTGTCTCACCCTCTATATAGCGCTGGATAGCCTGATCTCTCTCCCGCTCAGTATCTCTGAGCCTCATCCTAAGCCGATCTCTCTCCCTCTCCAGCTATTGTATCTCATCTGTCTGGCCCTGGCAGATCTCCCTAAGCTCAATCAGCTCATCCTCCTCTGGGTCAGCCCCCTCTGCCTCTACCTGTGGCTCCCCCTCTGTGGGTGCTCACCCCTATACCTATACCTGTACTGGTGCCTGTACGGGTACCTGTCTCTGTACATGCCTCTGTGCCTGTACCTGTCTCTGTCCCTACTCCTATGCCTGTCCCGGCACCTGTCCCTGTACCTGTCCCTGTCTCTGTACCTGCCTGGGACCCTGTGCTACTGGTACCTGTAAGGGAAATCCACCGTGACCCCTCACCACCTGAGCCTGTCTCTCCTCCCCACCCTCCCTCCGAGGTGCAACTCGCCTCTCCCCAACTACTCCCCTCCGCCTCCGTCGGCCTCTACCCCCATCACCTCCACCATCATCATCATCATCCCCACCTCCATCTCCATCCAATAGCTCCCCTGGATCTGTCAATCGTGGGAATGGATGCTTTGCCCAATATGCTGAATACTCAGCATCCATCCCGGCGTCCTCAATCTCAGGCCACATGTCCCAGGGTAGGGGCACCATCTCTGCCAGCTGTGTAAGCGCCTGATCATATGATAGTAGCGGCCCAAACTGTGCCTGATCTCTGACTGTGCGGGCATACATGCCCGAGCCCCGTGGCATCCTCTGAATCCTGCCATACTGCCTGCAAACCCTGTCCACAAGCTACCTCTCTAGCACATAGGGCGTCTGCCCAATCAGGTACCTGCTCCGGAAGGTGTAGGGCAGCTCCACTGCGTCATCCTCCCACTCCTCGCAGCCTAGATATGGTCTCCATATGACCACATCGATATCATCTAGCACCCGCAGCCAATGCTCCAACCTGCCAATCCATGACTGCGAGGTGATCATATCGTACAGATGCACAAAACTGCGTCCATGTCCCCTGCCTCTAAAGTGTATCGGCCTCGTCACTGACAGATGCTCGTAAGCCCAAACCTGCAATAGTGTCACCCCGCAGCCCAATCCCACTGACCCGTGATAAACAAACTGGTGAAGCTTGTAATATAAATGGGCCAGCACACATGGTCCCCAGGCATATCTGGTGTGCTATATCACCAGTGTCTCCAGTGCTCCCCCCCAGCCCACAGCCAATCCCCGTGTCGCCCTGTCTGGACATAGAAATCCACTTATCGCTCCTCCGATCATGGCTAGCAATGCTAACCCCGTAGCGGTCATGGTATCCCATGCCACGTGTCCTGCCCTCATCTCTAATCCAGGGTCCTGAAATACCCGTCTCAATGCCTCCCGGTCTCCATCTCGATCGTAGGGGATCAAATCTCCATCGATCGGCACTCGCAGAATCCTATATACATCCTCAAGGGTGACTGTCATCTCACCCATCGGTAAATGGAATGTGCACGTCTCAGAGTGCCATCTCTCAGCAAGCGCAGTCAGCAAACCCATGTTTGCCCGAAACTCAGGCACATACAATATATGTCTCAGACCCATCTCCTCGATGGTAGCTCTATCCTGAAACGACAACTCAGGTCGCAACCTCTGCGTCGACGGGAATCTCTCCCTTGACTCAGCATCAGCAAGTACTCCTGCAGTCAAGCAAATCAATCATGTCAGTCATAGTGGCATTCACTGTTTATCACAAAATGCTACTCGTTATCTAAATGCACATAGCTATTTATTCTAGTGACACTCACTATTCATCACAAAGTGTTACTATCTATCCTAGTAGTACTCCCTGTTCATCACAAAGTACTCTGTGGGTGACACTCACTGTTCATCACAAAGTGTTACTCACATTTGCACTCCCTGTTCATCACAAAGTGTTGCTCATACTTTGGGTACTCCCTGTTCATCACAAAGTACTCTATCTTGGTACTCACTGTGCATCACAAAGTGCCTTGATCTATCCTAGTCTTCCTAGAGGACCTACTTGAGTGTATCCTCTCAGCAGCTTATCCAATCGACAGCGTATGTTCATCACAGAACTGTCGATTTGACCTAGAAGACCAAAACTTGCATTTTTCAACGCAAACGCGCTTGACTGACACAAACGCGCCTACAGACTGCACAGACGCGCCCGTACAACACAGACACGCCTGTATAACACAAACGTGCTTATACCGTGCATAAACATGACTTGGCGACGCAAACGCCCCTGAATGACATAAACGCACCCGCATCCGACGCAAATGCGGTTCCAGACGCAGACGCGCCTGGCACCTACACAGACGCGCCTAGCACCGACACAGACGTGTTTCAATGGTTTTTGACATTTTTTAACTCTACTTCTAAGCGCATTTATTGCCCTATTCGACATGCATTAATGACAAAATTAAATGCGTCAAAGTACGAGGAGGTTTGGCGGTACTTACCGGCTCTCCTGCCTCTGTTGGCCTCTGAAATCGGTGAACACGGTCGAATCTATGCATAAAAGCCATCACTGCTGACTGCTCCTACTCTTTTCTCGCTCTGCACTTTGATCTTGTGAAGGTGTAGATGACAATGAGGATGTATTTTCCCCTGTGGTCTATCTTATAGACTGCCCTAGCCCTCGTTTCCCGAGTCAGTCTTCATTATCCCATGACTCTGTCACTTTATCCAGTCAGTCCATTCTATCCCGTCTTTCTTATCGAGAGATTGTCTGCAATCTTTTCAGACATTTTCATCCAATCTCTCGAGGGGGCATATCATTCCCATCCTGGAGCAACTCTGTATCAGTTCATATTATCTTCTTTGAAACAACGCGACAAGCCGCATTGTCTCAAAGAGGGGCAAAATGTAGACACCCAAAATTGTCATGTCTAATTAAATAAATATTTTATTTATTTATTGAATTATCTAAGCCTAATTCTTCTATTAATTAAATAAATCTTTATTTATTTAATTAATTCATTTATCTTCTTCTAGCCTTATTTCTCATTTAAATAAATACATTTATTTATTTAAATTATCATTTTCCTAAATTAAATAAATATCTTATTTATTTAATTATCCTACTTCTTCTATTAATTAAATAAATCTATGTTTATTTAATTAATTCATTATCCTTTTCTACACATGACACATGTCACTCATCTCTTAATTCCTACACTATCTACCTCTTTCATTATTTTATTATTTCTTCTACCTACCCTCTAATCATAGCCAACCTCCTTTTTCACCTCTCAATCTTATCCCTCCATTTCATATAGTGTCTTCTATATAAGGAGATGCTTCCTTCATTATCAAACCCTAATCGACAATTTGGAGAACTTGACTACACTACGATCCTACTTGCAACCACATTCTGTTCTTTGTTGAGCTCTTGTGCACATAAAATCTGAGAGCAAATATATCAAGCAAGATCAATGGAGATAGGAAGAATGGAGATCAAAACCCTATTGGACATCTGATGGTATAATCTTTGTGATTTCATGTGATTTGCATTGTCTTAGGTAATCTTCATATGTTATGGTGGATCTTTCTTGTTGTTAGGCTAGGGTTTGGTGGTTGAATTCATTTAGCCTTTCAATCTTGTTATTATTATTATCCATTTTCACCATATACACATACCATTGAGTCTTGCAAATTGAATTAGGTCATCCTCTATGCCCGGGTCTTCTGAATTTTCTCCTAGGAACCGCCATTTAAGGTAGCCAAGGCCAACTTCAGCGAAAACCCGATGCCTATCCAAATCCTTTCCTTTCAGGTCGAGCAGGAAAGGATGATATTTAATTAGTTCTCCATGGGCATTGAATATGATTCTGCCACTTGGCCGAGGAGCCCCAGAGTCATGAATTGCCTTATTTAGGATTTCTTGGAGCTCTTGGGTGACCTCTTTTGGAAAAATCTTCTTCGTGAGGGTCCAAACTGCCTGCTTGGCAAGTTTTAGGTCCAGCAAGGAGGCAACAAACCTTGAGGAGATGCTAGTGTTGTCCCATGGATACTCATCTCTGTTCAGGTGTCCACTACCCAAGATCATCTTGACTACCAATATGAGGGAAATCCGAGTAGAGGAGAAGGCACTTGAGCCTCAGGTATGTTATTTTTTGGAATGAAACTTGGCACATCCACGCCGAGAGGGAAATTGGAGTATCTGCTCCAAAACAGGAGATGGGCCTAGGATAAACACTCATTATGAAATCAAATTGTAGAAAAACAATGCAAAGAAATAGGCTAGCACACTCTTTAACGCCAAATAATGTGGGATGAATTTACATTAAATTTGCTAGCTAAGGTGGCAAGGGATGTTTTTCCTTGACAATGCCAAATCTCTCGTTCAGGCCATGCAAACCATAAGTTGATTTGACAGTTTGGCAGCTAGATCTCATAAGGTGGATCGGGGAAGGCTTAGGTCATAACTGCAGCTTGGAAGACATGATTGAATATGGGCCCACTCTTCCCGAATAGGTAAGATTTGAAATTTGAAATTGAAGTAACTATTACACTTAGCCGTCAAGGTTAAATTTAATGTTTGCCCTGTTAACGAAGCTTTAATTAGCATTCGCATACTCCTGAAGAGACTCTTGCATCTGAATTGAAGTCCTCTGAGGCTCTTGCCTAACAAGTGCGATGGTCTTCTTGAATAACAGGCAGATTTCCCTGATCCCAATTGTAGAGGTAGGTTCCTTGAGCAGCTATTTTCAAGAGAGCATCCGCCTCTGAGTTTGCTTCTCTGTAGATGTGCTTTGCTTCATAGTTTTCTATCCTATCCAGGCTTGCAATTATATTGTCTAAGATTCCCTGCAATCTCCAATTTGGAGTAGTTTTCCTCTTGATCGCATTTATTGCTATCTCTGAATCGCCCTCCACTAAGATGTTATTCAAACCATGTTTTATGCAATATATCAGTCCAAATTGCAATGCTTTGAATTCTGCTATGTTGTTTGTGTCTGGGGGGATCAACTTTGCCATTTTCCCAAGAGTTGCTCCTATGTGATCTCTGATTACATATCCTATGCCTGAAGGACTCGGATTGCCTCTAGAAGCGCCATCAAAATTTAGTTTTAACCAGCCAAGATTTTGAGGAGACCAGATAGCGGCCTTTCTCATATTGTCTTCTTGCCCAAAGGAGGGAGGAATCTTGATTCCATGCCAGTTTTTCCTAATGCTTTCATCCCACGATGAGAAAGCTTTAGGCGGTCCCAAAGAAAAGGCTATCTTACAGTTGACTAAATCCACTATAACCGACTCAATTGAGTTCAAGATTGTTTCTAATCTTTTGGATTTGTTATCAAATAGCCTATGATTCCTCTCCTTCCAAAATTCCCAGACTAGACATGATGGGGATACTTCCATAATTAAGCTCAGGGCGGACTCCTTAGTTGGGATAGGCCAACTTTGGAACAGGGATTTAATGTCATTTGGTAGAGCTGTGATTAGCCCAAGTTTAGCACAGAGCCATCACCAACATTTGGACGCAAAGGGACAAGTGAGTAGTAGATGGTCCACTGACTCTGATTGAGCTTTGCACATGATGCACCTAGAGGCTCCTGCGTACCCCATTTTTGTGAACTTTTCTGCAGTTAAGATCTTCCTCTGATAGGCTAGCCATGCAAAGATCCCTGCCTTAGGAATGACTTTAGAGCTCCAAAACAACTTCTTAGGAATATCCAGTTGATCCTGAACAATGTTTCTGACTAGTACTTTGTAACCATCTTTAGGATTGTAGTGCCTTGTTTTGGAAGGTGCCCATATTAAAGAATCATTCCCTTTTCTCGGATTGACATTTCTTGCTTTTAAGAGCTCTATGAGTTGATCTAAATCATTCCTATAGGTTGGAACTCCTTCCAATGATTTCCATCTCCAACTTTGAGAACTAGATGAGCCATCATTAATTAGATAATCTCTCACTCTGACACCCCAGTGATGCTTAAGCCAATTCTCTGTTATAGGAATGTTAAGTAAATTCGCAATAGGTGGGTAGCCACCCAAGGAATCCTCCCCAAAAAGGCTTGAAAATCCATCCTGGTTGTCCCATGTGAGCTGTTCTGAGATCAGATTTCTGCAATTTATTAAAAAATTCCATGTTCTTGATCCTTTGGGGAAAGAGTTTGCTCTTAGAAGATTGATAGGTTCTTGATCTGGTAAATCTTTGCTAGCTAGCATTCTAGCCCATGTGGTATTGGGATTCTTAATGAACTTCCATACTAATTTGGCCCCTAAAGCTTTATTTTGCAATTTGAGGTCCTTAATGCCTAAACCCCCTAGGGCCTTGGGCTTGATTATTGTATCCCATGCAATTAGAGCTATTCTATGTTTCTCCTCTGTATTTTGCCAAAAAAAGTTCCTCATTTTTTTAATTATAAAGGCATTTGCACCTGCTTAGAGAGAAAGAATGGCTAATAGATAAATGGGCAAGGCCGATATTACTGCTTGAATCATCACTAGTCTACCTGCCCAAGACAACCATTTCCCTTTCCAGGAGTTTGAGGTCTGGTCCACTTTTAGCTTAAGAGGATCCCACGATTTAGCATTCCTCATGCCATGATCAATTGGGATACCCAAATGGATACAAAGGAGGGATCCTTCACTACAATCCAAAATTAAAAGTATTTTGGATTGCAAGAGTTTCGAGGTAGAAAAGAAATAGACCTTTGACTTGTCCTTGTTCCTTATTTGGCCTGAAGCTTTCCCAAAGATGTTTATAATTTGTTTTAGATGGGAAGCTTCTTTGATTTTAGCTGGCCCCAAGAGGAGATTATCATTTGCAAACTGCTGGTGTGTGACTGCAAAGATTCTGATTACTTTTATTCCCTCTAAAAGATTGTTCATATGGCTTCTTTTTTATGTCCTACCCAACACCTCCCCCATTATAATGAAGAGAAAAGGAGAGATAGGATCTCCTTGTCTAATTCCCCTTGTCGAGGAAAAAAATCCTTATGGTTTCCCATTTACCAAGATAGAGAATTTCGGAGTGGAGATACATTCAAAGACCCAATTAATCCATTGTTTTGCAAAACCAAAGGCTTGCATAACCTTGCAAAGGAAGTGCCAGTCTACACTATCATAAGCCTTTGATATATCTACTTTAATCATCATACCTGGTCTTTTTGTGCTTTGGAGAGTATGGATTGCTTCTTGTGCTATTATATCCCCATCAAGAATTGAACGACTTGCTACAAACCCTGTTTGTTCTTCTGATATAATTGATTCCATGAGGGGCTTCATTCTATTCATCGTGACTTTTGAAAGGATTTTATAATCTGTATTGCAAAGTGAGATAGGTCTGAAATCTCCTAGTTTTAATGCATTCTCCTTCTTTGGGATGAGGACGATGAATGTGTTGTTTACTTCCTTAAGAATCCTTCCTGGTCTTCTTGAGCATTCCAGAGCTTCCACCAAATCCTGACCTGAGATGTGCCAACACTTCTTAAAGAAATCTACTGGAAAGCCGTCAGGGCCAGGAGCTTTACCCGAGGGTAGTTGATTGGGGGCTTGAAGTACTTCTTCCATCTTTATTCTCTCATTAAGATTTTGGTTCTGCTCATCTGTTATGATCTTGGGGATCACTTCCAACATCTTTTTTTTCTCTGACAGTTGAGAACCTTCAAGATTATTTAGAAGATTGAAGAAGAAAGAGGTGATTTCCTTCTTGATTTCATCAGGATCCTCTATGATCTGGTTGTCCTTGGACTCCAGTTTTGAAATCTAGTTCTTGCTCCTTCTAATCTTTGTTACATTGTGGAAGAACTTAGTGTTTTTATCTCCCAAACTAAGCCAATACTCCCTCGATTTCTGCTTCCAAAATATTTCTTCTTTAGATAAGATGACCTCATATTCCAATAGGAGCATCTTTTCTTGTTGGAAGGATTCCAGGTCCATACCTTCCAGGATGATCTTATCATTTAGAGATGTCATTCTATCTTCTATTGAACTTTTGTTGAGAAGAAATTTCTGAAGTGTTGGGAGTTCCATTGAAGCAGTTTGTGTTTGACAATTTTCAACTTAGTAGTAAAGCAGAAGAGTTTTGATCCTTCCACCGATGCTTCCTGCCACCAGTTTTCTATCACGGTGAGAAAGTTTTGGTCCTTCATCCACATGTTCTCAAACTTGAATGGGGCTTTGCAATTTATCTTGTTGCCAAGCAAGGAGAGCAATATGGGATAATGATCTGATCCTGAACAGGGAATAACCGAGTAGGAAGGGGAGAATGGAAAGCACCTCAAATCTCCTCGCCAGAAGAATCTATCTATTTTTTCCGCAATATTGTTAAATCCTTTCCTTCTATTTGTCCAAGTGAACAAATCACCTGAGTCTATTTCCATCAGGCCATTCCTATCAATCCAATCGTTGAAGTCCTGTTGAGTTTCACCTAAGCGGATTAATCCTCCCCTATCAGAAGCTCTTCTGATAGCATTGAAGTCACCTCCTATAAAGAGTTGTTCCTTAGTTAAAGAAGATAGGACTACGTCTAAGGAAGACCATAAGAGACATTTTTTAAGGGGGGGGCTGGGCCATAAGTATTTATAACAAAGAAAGATGAATTGGACTAGAGATGAGAAACTTTTGCCAAGATCCAATTTATGTTTGAAGCAATGTCATCGACTTTAACTTGGGAAGGCTTCCAGATTATCATTAGGCCTCCTGAAGCCCCATCTGAATCCACTATCACTTGTGAGGAATTTAGAAAACGGGGGCTAATTCCACTACCAAATGCAACTGCTTGCATATTATCCAGCTTTGTTTCTTGTAAAAAATGATTTCTGCACTGACCAAAAGAATCCTCCTTTTGATCACCCTTTGTTTATTAGGGGCATTGAGGCCCCTAACATTCCATGATAACATTTTAATTGTTGTTCAGGAAGGGGATTCCCCTTCCCAACTTTCCAGAGGTCTTGAAGTTTTGATTGGTTCTCAGCAACACCATCTAAAGGTCTGATTTCTATAAGAGATTTGCGGCCTTTCTTAGGAGGGGAAGAGCCAAAGTCTGGTTTTTCCAATCCCTCTTGAATCTGATGTAGGCCTAGCTTTCTTTTTTCTTTGACCTGAGAGTACATGACTACTAAGGGGGTATCTAGAATTGAGTCCGGGTCTTCATCCTGGACTATTAGATCCTGCAGAAGTTACTTAGCATTTTGATCTAAGGAGAAGCCTAGATCTTGAGGGGCCGAAGCCAGAGATAACAAGGATGGGATTGGGCTACCCATTGATAGATTAAGATACTAATCTGCTGAGGGAAAATCCAAGGAAGAGTGGATCTCACCATCAGATAGAAGAGGCTCGTGATTCTCTTCTAAATCAGCTATAAGATCATTTTCAATTACCTCCTCTTCCTGCAGGTGTTTAGCAGTATGCAAAGGTTTATTGATAGGTTTCTTTAGGTGGAGGGAACCTTTCTGCTTGTTGCGCCTTAGACTGGTTTTCTTTTTTGGGACCTTAGAAGGAGGCTGGCAGAAGATATTGAAAGCTCCTCTGGAGAGGGCAGGAGTTTTCTTTTGACCAAAGAGACTTCTAACCGCTTTATGAGACTGCAACTTAAGAATCAGGGAGAGAATGAGAGGGGGACAACTATGAGGAGAAAGAGGAGAAGATGGGGAGACCATACATGTACTACAGTGCAACAATTGGCCGTGAGATTCTTTAGGGCGAAGGTTAGATCTAGGAGTGTGAAGCATTTGTGGCTCTAGAGGAGCTAAAGGCACCAGAGAGGAGACATGAGCTCTGTCTTGAGGCTGGCAAATGGCAATCCTGCCCAGTTGGTTTGCCTCCATTGCAGGTGGAACCAATAGATTATCTTGATCCCTAACCAGCTTCTGACCTTCTTGTTCTGGGGTAGCTCATTGTTGAGGCTAGTATGTGAGGTGATTAGCACCCATTGAGGCTGCCATTGAGTTGTTTTTGATTATTTGGTTTCGAATAATACATTTGCCAGGGATTTGCTTACCCAGCCTTTGCACTTTTTGCTTCCATCTTCCCATTTCTGAAATGATTTCTAGGATGTTGTAGAAGCCTAGATTAATCTCCACATAGATGTTTGCTACATTTCCTTTAAGACCTTTCAGAAAATCCTCCTTGATACCCACTAGGGTTCCTAGAGCATCACCAATTTTCAGCAAAGCCTCCAGGCACCAAAACTCAGATGGAAGGCCCACTAAAGACAAACAAATAGGGGATTTCTCGAATCTGTGATTCGTCGGATCAAAGCCTGGTTTCTAGTTTATAAAGTTGAAAGATGACCCTTGGAAGAACAACGGGCAACCTTCTATGATTACTTTCTTTAGGGAAGAGTCAACACACTTTAGAAGAAAGAAATCATTCTGCATCGGTCTGATAGTGATCAAACCTGGAAAAGAGGACATCCACCAGGAGATTATGTCTTTGCTATTCCCGCCTATACCACACCATTGTCCAAAAAAGGCATTTTCTTTGAATCGGGCAATCATAGGGTTGATGGAGTCAAAAGGTAGGGCAAAAAGTTTACTACCCATGGTTTTCCGACTCCATTTCTAATCCTGGCAAGCAAAGTTAGGAGGTGGACACTGGAAAGAAGGTTTTTTGAGACCCAATTTATTGATGCTCCTGAAAGGCATGAAAGGAGCAGCTGTAGGGAAAGTTTGCTTAGTTTGGTGACCATCATGGTTGCGGGCTAGAGATGCATTGAATGCAGAGCATTTCTGAACCCTAGCTGAGATGGGGATATTATTAGGGCCCATCGCCACTTTCTTAGCCCAGGAGTCCAAGCTTAAATGATTTTGAGGGTTTACAGCCTCAGCATTAAAGCCCAGCCAAGATTGCCTTTGAAAGGTCTGATTCTTCTTTCCTTGTGTGATCGAGGGCATATGGTATGAATGCGGAGTTTGAAAACACACTATTTTCTTTACCGCCGATGGAGGATCTCTAATAGAGAGACGTCATGAGCTCCATGGCCTCCCAGACCCCCTACCAAGCCTTGATTCAAACCCGTCATGAACCCGCCAGGAACCCGCCATTTTCTCAATTTTTAAATAATGGTTTGAACCAACACAAGAAACAATTTTGCAATGAATATTGAGTATTTAGAATGTGAATTCTTTCTTGGGGTTGTATTTGGGGTGGGGCTAGACAAGTTCGCACCTAATTTTACAAGAGGTCACCCTTCTCTGCTAGGCATTCAGAGAGTCAATCTGGACCCTCAAATTAGAGATATTGTCGAGCAATTTGCCTTCCAAAAAATCAGTCATATTAGGTTCTTTACATTTTGTTAATTGTTTTTAAATCTTCATAACGTACAACACCCTCTAAGCTTTGATTTATTCAGGCGGTTCATCTAAAATTTCACTAATAGGTGAACTCTACTGGAGAAGCTAGTGCAATTTCAGATCAATTATCTAAACAAGTCAAAGCTTAGAGTGTGTTGTTTAAGGCAAACAACTTTGACAATTGAATCTAAATCTAAATTTTCTAACTTATAGTGTGTTGTTTAAGTCAAACGATTGTTTGCTATATTTTCTTGAACTAAATTGTTGTACTGATTTTGATTTTAACAGAATAATCAGAGAGACTGTTAAGAAAGCCATCCAGCGGCCTCTATTAGATTTGAGAGTGGAAACATGGTCGAAGTTCTTCAATGAAGTTGTGGGATTCACACTCAATCATCCCTTCAATCCTTACATTAGTTCAGGAAATTATGTGCTTGCTATGTACGTTGTCCCATATATGGGACTCACAGCTTATGTTGGCGCCAATCTTAATATAACCTCACAAGCTGGAAAGCAAGTAAAGTTTTGAAAAAAAAATTCTTGTATCAATTCATTTTGACTTAAAAACAACACATTCTAAGCTTCAACTAGCTTGAGGGTTCATACTTGAAAATCTTATTATAATCTTACAAACTCCAAACAAAAATAAAGTTTTGCCACTTTTTCTTATGATTTAGTATACCAATTTATTTTCACTTAAACAATATTTTAGATGGTTCATCTGAAATTACAATAAAGAAAAAATCATGACCTAGGTTGTTGTATTGGTGTGAGTGCAGCTGTTAGCAGGTCTACTGGGAGTGGAATCTGGCTAGGATGCAGTGATACGTTACTGGCTGTATGAGAGAGCAGAGCACAAGGTTTGTCCCTATCACTTCACTGTTGCAGAGTTTACAGCCCTCATATCGAAGCTTAGAAACTGTATGGGAAAGACAGGAATCGTGGATGAAGGAATCATAGTTCCTCCAGAACTTGGTGCAGAAGGAAGAGTGAGTGGTAACATTCTGTCTGCAGATGTGAATTCTTTGTCTTACAGCAGAACTCCACAGCAGACCTTGAGGGTTTTGTATAGCACAGGAAATGAATCGAAGCCTGGTGGGTTTTACCTAGATGGAGCCAATGGGTATGTTGCACGCAGCTATCTGCGGCATTATAATTAAGGCTGGAGAACCAGAGAAAATGCTTCATTGTTAAATATCTATAAGTGAAAAAATAAAGAAAGGAAAAAAGAAAGACCTAACAAGAGTAGTATCCAAAGTAGACATTTCTCCCTGTTTTATTCTTTGAAAGAGGTCGTGGTTTATTTTAGAATAACTCTACCTGGTAGTATTACAATTTTTATTATCACCAAAATGCCAAATAAATACAAGTATATCCCATATTCTATAATTCTACTTTGAATCTATTAACATTTTATTGTTTTTGAGAAAGAAATTGTTTCTATAACTCTTTTCTTTCTTCTCTTACTAGTTCACTTGAGCAATAATAATATTTTTTAATGTTGTCAAAGAATGAATGTTATTATTAAATCTTCTTTGTTTGATTGTCAAATTTCGCAGTTTTGCAAAAGAGAAGTTAAGTGTTCTTGGATTGTGCCATCAAAATCTTTATTACTGATTCAAGAAAGAATCTATTTATTGATCTTGCATGCTTGAAACAGCTTGAAGCACTCATCTGCAAGTATGAACAATATACCTACTCTAATATACCTACTCTATTTGCATCTCTAACAATATTTTCCAAACACTACTCACAAATAATTGTAATCAATACACTTATATTTCTTGCTAGAAAAAATATACAATTCATACATGTCCACAAAATACTTCACTTAACAAGACTTCCCACAAACCTTGAGTCAAATCTATAAATTAACATACGCATAAGTCATTGTAGTAATGACTCAATAAATGAAGATTGTTGAAGATCTCTATCAATCTTTAAGATTGTAATCTACCATCACTTGAAGTTATCATAAAGGATAGTCTCTTAAATACTTACTTTAGAATAAAACCATGTTTCAGCACATATATTGGTTTTATTTCATTCCAAGTGGGACAAAGAATTGTCAAGTTTCGCAATACAATTTCTAACATTTAAATTACATCTCCACTTGTGGTTTCATTCTCATTCCATGGAAATGATAAATCCAAGTACTCTTCATTCACTTTTTTAAAGGGCTAAGTGATTTATGTATATCTGCTTTCCTTTGCGAAAGTTTGTACTCTAATGAACAAAATCACCTTCAAAATCAAGAGTATTGATGATTTCTTCAAACCCATCCATGATTGATTATAGAAGAGACTCCAATTTTGATACAATTAGAGAGGATGACTGCAAAGGTTGTGGAATTTTGTATTTTTACGCCTACCGAACACTTTTTCTTGAGAGTTTTTCAAGCATTTTCGACAAATCCATTTTGTGTATATCTTCCAATCATACGTGCGGCTCCTTGAGAATTCACAAGCTGCGAAACTTTTTCTTCCCTGCTTTGGTTGCATCTTGTCTGTATTTACATTTGTGCATGCATGTCTTCCTGAGTGATTGCAACTAAAACTACTTTAAAAATTCAAGTATTCTCCATGCTTTGATGGATGTCCATGCGATATTTCAAAGCTCCCACTTAGCATTGAACATGTCAGTTGCATTTGCTTAAAAGTTTCTAAATCCTCTTCAACAAATCCATTCAGTGTATATCCCTACAGTCATTGCAATCCATGAGAGGAAATCCCTTTGAAGTATTTTTTCAATGGTATACACCCTATTTGTGCATCCATATTTTACACATGGATGTCTAAATGGATGTCCATAAGTTGATTCAAGGTTCTCACTTTGGCACTGATAGGGAGGATGGTGGCTTTAAGCAGTGAATTACATTTGCTTGAAAGTTCAATAAATCCATTTTTTCAATAAATCCATTTTATGCATATCCTGTGATCCTTGCATTCCATAACATGTTAATCAGTCTTTCAAACAGTTCATGTGCTTTGTCTTGGCTTTACTCTTGTGTTCAATTAAAAGCTTCTGAAAGCATTTCAGAAATTTCATTGTATATCTTGCAGTCGTTTTGCTCCATGATATGACATCTATCGAATAATTTAATGCATTAACCTAGCTTCCCATGCACTAATATTTTGGGTAGTTATCAGTTCCTGGCATGGAACTAAATCGAAGGCTTCTCAACTAATTAGTGATTAATCTGTGCTCAAACAATCAATTGAAATCTAAGGAATTCAATTTTCTTTTAATATTGGTTCTTTGTTTGTTAACTGTTTCAGTTAAAGTTGCACATTTTTAGGTGAAACTTGATTGAATATTTTTACTGTGGCACTTTCTGATTGAACTTCGATTTGAATCTGTAAATTTTTAAAAAGGGAAGGGTCTTTTATAGTCTATGATGCCAGCCATTGGGTATGGGTCCATACCTTACCCCTTGTAGGATTTGAACTTGTGACCTCTCTTTCAAGAGCACAAATTCTCCACCACTAGACCAACTTAAGTTCTGCATGTGTTACAAAACGAGAAGGCACTACTATTGAGGTTTGAGATCATGAGAACAGGTATGTTGCAGACTGTCAGAAGCTCCTGTGAAAAGGTGCAGAAATCTATACAGGTTTGGACAGTTGGTTATTACGGTTTTACCTATGTTGACGAGTTGATATATAGACTACATTTGCCTTAAGCTTAACAAGTAGCAGCAGGTGCTTGAGTGTAACTTTGACAACTGTCTTTATAGGCAGAGTGACACTTTTTCTTTGTAATATAACTATTCTTGCGTACTTTCTCATTTGGAACAATAACATAAGGTTTAGGTCTTATCGTTGATGTCCACTTTTGTCTTTTGGCAAGTCTTAAATTATACATTAAGCAACATATTAAGTCTAGAGAATGTTAATCATTTTTTAGTGATCAACACTTCTAAATCTAGAAAGGTATTTTTAGTGTGATCATACGTCTTAAGCAACATATTAAGCCCAGAAAACATTAATCAATTCTGATAGTTTAACACTTTTAAGCTTAGAAATGTAAGCTTAATGTGTATGATTTAAGGCGTTCCCTTTTGCTATGCAAATGCAGAATGACAAACATGATCACGTCAGAATGGTAAGTTGTTTATTTTTCCTTTAGGCTAGTGTGCAAATAGAGTTTAAAGCCCAAATCCATGGAATGAAACTATATAAAGTCAATTAATTTGAATGTTGGGCTCAGAATCATTTTAATGTTTGTCACAGTTTTGAAATCCATCTCTGAGTTTTGATTGAACGTCATTCAAGTAGTCTAGAGGAGCCAAACCTAAATTATTTTGATTGTGTTGATGTGTAGCTAGGTCGGATCCTTCTAGGGCCGACGTAGTACACTTGATGGCTAAATGGCCTGTTGGCCTTAGCCATATTGTTGATTCATTTTTTATATACAAACCCTTGTTTGGGTCTGGCCCTAATTGGGAGTCTCATGTAACTTGTAAATGTATTGGACAAGACCTATCTACATGTAACTTGTAATTGTATTGGGCGAGACCTATATGTAACTTGTAATTAATAGGTCTGATCCTATTCTTGGCACCAAAACAATAAGGCCGACTTGAGGCCTATTGGGAGGCATTGATACATGTATATATGAGTTGATTTGTAATCATTCAAGATCATTCACATTCGGCGAAATACTTCTGCATATTGATCAGCGATCCCCTCCAGATATTCAAGCCTCAGGGTCAGCAAATTCACTTGGAAAATCCTCCAAGATCAGCGAACTCCTGTTTAGGATTGGTGAACATCATATGAGGCTGGCGAACCTTGTTTAGGCTGGCAAACTTGTCTACTGTGACAGCGAATTCACCTAGGGCTCTTCAAGGTCTGCGAATTCATCTACAGCTTGCGAATTCATCTACAGCTGGCGAATTCACTTACAAAGACAGCAAACTACACCTAAGGTCTGACAAACTCAGTCTCAAGCGCAGTGAACCTGTAGATCACCTTCAGATCTTGCATGTAGTCTACAGTAGACTCTTCAGATAAGTCTGTTATAAGTTCGGTTCAGTTTGTTGCTTCATGTGTGAAGCTAATTGTAAATCTAATACTGATTTCTAAGTGAATACAATTAAGGATCTGTTGCTGGGTTTTTCACCTCCAAGAGGGAAGTTTTCCAAGGGTACTGTTGTGTAATGTGTGTTTCATTTATTGTTTTTCAACTTACTGTTATCAGTCTGATCATAAAATTAACAGATTGAATGTTGTCATGAAAGGGTACAGTTATGACTTGTGAATCTGTTATTGACTTGTCTGTGAATGACGGCTCGTTGTAGCAGCAGAAATGGTAATTAGCTTTGTTAACAGAATATATATATATATATATATATATATATATATCTCTCTTAAAAGTTACAAATTTTATCTCTATGTAATAGAACAGAAGAATTTTAACATCCAGAGATCAAAAATTGCTTATGGAACAATTTAACTTAATTTTCTAGCTTTCACATCTCTATATCCAACAGGGTATGCTTGGGTATCTTTTAAGGAGTTGTTTGAAAGACAATCTTACTTCAAGATTAAGCTCACATTAACAAATTAATACCAACAAATGACCAGGCAAGTAACCTAAACTGTACCAGAGCATTGTTTACTTCAAAGCCTCATCATGGGATTGAATCTTGGGGTATAAAATTTGAACAATATGCAGACTAAATAGAAAAAATGGACAACTAATATAACGAGGCTTAGAGATTACACGTCTAGTAGATATGCAGAATGCTTAAGTTTCTTGGGCATCAAAAGGGAAATACAATTTTTTGCTTGAAAGCTTGCTGAGCATTTGTTAATATAAATGTTTGAAGCCTATCAAAGTACTGTTCTGAGATTGAGGAACAACTTATCCAAGTAACAAATAATTCGCCTCCATAAGAATCTGTAAAAGACTAATATGACAGAGATTGCCCTAAAGAGCAGTGTCCCATATCAACATCCTTGTTATCCTCTAAAATAATATAGGCTTCCTGTGTTAAATCTAACTGCTACATAGTAAAGTATAGAAGAATGAAAAACATGAGAATTCAAGAACAATTTATGCGTAAGGAGTCAAAACCCTTTTGCCAATAAGGAGAGATTACATTAAACCAGTCAAAATATTTAAGCGCCCCATTTAGATGTAGAAATTCGCTAACAAAATACTTCCAACTAATCCTTCTTTTAGTTATTTGAAATCTTAGTCGAGCAATCACATATTCTACATATTTATACTGTTTTATTGAAGAAAAAGAAATCGTTGCCTTGAACATAGTCCTGCAACCTTTTTATAAGTGGTTGCTTTATACATAGCGGATCAAATATTGTCCCATCCAGAAGATATTGTGCCAAAGGAGATTCTGAATCGGGAATTGTTCAGTTTACTCTCTGACCTTTATCTCAATTCTATTGGTGAGGGGAAACATCAAAATAATAAGGAAAATTTACTTCAATTTAAAGCAATTTAATTAACATAATTATAATCATTTATGCCAATGAAAATTGATGAAACTCTCATTGAATTCTCATACTTTTTGTCCAATTAGCTGTGTATCTTAATTAAGACTAAGTGGAAAAAGCAACAGATGGCTTCATTTTGTCCATGGAACACAAAAAAATATGTGAAGTAAGCACTCTCAACTGTAATGATTGTTGAGCCTTCATCATTTGCAAAGCAACAAATCCGAAAGAATGTTGAGATGCAATGACAGAAGAATATGAATCAATCCTAAGAAATTAAACAAATTAGAGTGGACAAATAAAAGGCTATATCGGTTTACAAAATGTATAAAAAGACATGCACAAGAAGATTACTAAGATTTCATGTTGCAATCTAATGTTTTGTTCAATTTTTGTGACTATCTTGCAGCTCTTTGACTTTATTGACAAATAAAGGGGAAAGTATGATAGTACCATTACTAATGTCAATCAGAAGATATGATGTAAGTTCTCATCTATGTTATAGAATCCAAATGTTTGCCACGTGTGTTTTATTTATAAACTATATGTTTCTTGCATGATGAATTATTGTGCTCATCTGCATGAGCAACTGGGAATTACTTGACTGATAATAGAGGAGTCCAAGTGCTTGCTTCCATGGTCTGTAAAGATGTAAGGTATTCAAACTGTTCAATATGTGGCAGTAAATAGAGGATCATATTTTCCACATGATTTTGATGAGCTGAAATTTCAATACCTATGTTTTCCACATGCTTTTGATGAGCAGTGGAATTTCTATACCCAAAGATAAAATGCAGTCATAATGTCGGAGAAAATGGTTTAACAGGGTTCCTTTATTTTTTTAGTAGTCAACAATAGAGTTTTTCCTGCAACTAATATTATAGAAAATTTTGGTCTTTGGTAGCTCCCCTTGCAAGGTAAGGGTGGGAAAAGAGAGGTGTTGCAAAAATACTAAGGAAAAGTTGAGAGTTTCATGTGTTCTTGTCTTAAGAAAATATATTCCTCACTGCCTTTAGAAAATACATTCTCACTATTCATATTTAGTAAAGATGATGATGGACTGAGTCTTTATCAGGTGGGTTCCTGTATTAGTAGAAATGGAGCATCATTCATTCTGTGGCAAGGGTCTCATTTTTGTTTTTATTCTGATTACTGGCAATGTTCAGATGGACAAGTGGCACAATCATCATGATTGTTCTTCTTTAGCAGGAACTTCGCTGCCTTGCAGCACTTGTTAAAAACTTAAAACCACTTTCTTATATCAAACTCCAATCAGTTTTTCAAAAACTTTCTTTCTCGAAATTGTGTGAGTTGTTTCAACTTAAAATCTTATTAACTCATGTACATGATTGTCGATAATCATTTATTTTCCTCTATTTGGCATTTAGAGAGAGTTCCCAACAAAGGTAAAAGTTTTGATAATCATTTATTTTCCTTTTTTCATGTTAGATGAAGGATCGCCAACTTGGATAGAAGTATTAATAATAATTCATTTTCCTTTATTGACGTTTGAAAAAGAATTAAAAACCAACATAAAGTTGTCGATAGCCTAAATTTCTTTTATTATCAAGATTTGGCAACTCAAATCAGCAACTTAGAGGAATTTGTTAATTTTGGACAAAGTGTCAATGAGTATTCAGTTTACCTTGGATTGGCTCTCGGAGAGGAAACCAAGATAAGGCTTAAGCTTTGACACTTTATTGACATTTTAGGAATATTTTTCAACTTATATGCAATCACTCTTTAAGTTTAGGTTTTAAATAAAACTATAACTTTCCTTTACCATCTGCACACCAAGAACTTCTTGATGATAGAGAAAGATAGTGGCAAAACCAAAATTATCCATCAAACCTTTACATAAAATGGGTGTCAAGAATATCAATATGGGTTAATGGAGGTTCTATAATTGAGAAAAGTATCTAATTTTTTTTTTACAAATTTATTAAAATTTGTCTCTCGAATTTGCAAATACAATTAAAGAGAAAATTGGTGTAACTTTTAAATGGATAATATATTTTTCAAAACTTCGTTACTTTTTAAAAATTGATGCCACAAACCTCCTTGCTTAACCATTTTAGTCTAACTGCTGCAAAACATTAAATTTAATTATTTTCCTAAATCTACAAAGCAAATGGCATAAACTTCTGACTGGAGAAATATTTTCTTGCAAAACCTGACCACATTGTCAAAAATGAGTCCACAAACCTCCTTGCCTAACCATTTTGATCCAATCACTACAAAACTTTAAATCTAATCATTTTTGTAAATTATCTTATGAAAAATATTAAGTTTTAAAATCTCACCAAAAAAAGGCACTTTAGCCTAAAAACTTGCCACATTATTCAAAATACTATGAGGAATGTTCCCATAAAATTATTCTGCACCGACTCTTACAGAACTCAGCAAGTTGTATCCTAGATAAAACAACAAGAGTTTTACTTCCTGAAATGAGAAAATATTAAACACTTAAAGATAAACGAGAAAATTTGGACTATGAGTTACTCGACACAAAGATTTAAACCAAAAAAAATTTAAAATTACAAGTTTAAAAATGGGCCAACACCACTTATTACTTCATCTTTCACCTTGAATTCAAAGTTTGCATCTTCATCCCAATGGATAAAACAAAGTCAATATGAAATATCAATATATCATTGAGTCTGATTTTTTAAATTGTTACATAATGTTTCTCCTAAACCTAAGAAGATTCATATTTCTAGAAGGTTGGTGTTTAATTATTCAGAAATTAGCATTTATAAATTGTTAAATCACTTGATAACATGGATAAAAAGCCATGCAAAATGATTAACAAGTTTCAAGGATTGATAGAAGTCCAACAAACAAAGGATATATACATAATTTCAGCTGCAAAGTTTTTGTATAGGACTAAGAAAGTAAAGGCGACTAGGGAACAACTTGAAGAGAAAATACAAATATTAACTTCTTATATTAGGAATATTTTGAATCTTTCAATAGAATCATTAAATACACCCTTTGTCTTTGATGATTCAAAAGTATAGAGTATTAAACTAAAAGTACAATTGGAAGGTTTAACAAATATTAGGCATTTGGAAAATCTTATTAATCCTAGATTGATCAAATGATTGTAGATGGACTCTTTTGTTGGGTATATGAAGCCCAACGGACTTCTTTTCCCTTCGTATCTTTGTCTCTTCATATTCTCTCTTGAATGCTTATCTATATATGCATAATGTAATAATGTCGATATATAGATTCAAGTGTAATTAGTTGCAACATATGTATTACTGCTAAACTAAGATTAATATGAGAATTCCCCTACTTCATAATGGATGTAGCCTATCATGGTGAATCACGTTAAAACCTATGTTATTTGTTTCTTGTTTGTCTTCTAATTTCTATTATTTTTTGCACATTGTTTGTTTGCATTCTTCATTAACAATTGATATTAGAACTCGATGGTGAAGCTGATTAGAATCGATGAAGAATTTCCAAAATTATGGAGGAAGCAGACAAATGGAAGGTAGAGGAATTCGCTGGGTAAAATTTCGGGCTTTAAAAAGTGCAGATGGAATCACTACTGATTAAGCAGGATCTTTCACTCACACTTGAAGGGAAACCAAAGAAGCCAACTACAATGGGTGATGAAGAGTGGGAGAAATTAGATAAAAAGGCAAGGGCAACAATATTTCTTTCGTTGTCCACTAACATTCTGTTCAATGTTTCTATTGAGAAGACATCAAAGGAGCTATGGAAAAAGTCTCTGCCATGTATGAATTGGCATCAACTACAAATAAAGTTTTCATCATGAAAAATTATAGTTTAAAGATGAAGGAAGGAGGGATCATGTCGAACCACCTCAACGAATTTAATACCCTCGTCAACCAAGTGCTTTCGTTGGGTATGACTTGTTGTGACCATTTCACACATCGCCCCATTAAAATGGGGACCCCCTCTTTTTGCTTTTGTTTTGCTTGTTCTTCTCTCTGCTTTTAGGGTTTTGAGTGAGTGAGTGAGTTGTCTGGACTAGGGTTAAGCCTTAGGGGTTTCTTTTGGATATTTTCAAGCCGAGTCTAGTCAAATTTTGAAGATTATTATGCATCCTCCCGAAGATTGGGATTGAGACAGTGAGCTCAGATATGTCTCAGGTTAGGTTAAGTCAGGGATCTTTTGAGGCAAATTCAAATTTTGCCTAAGTGCTAGCATTTTGAGGATGGAATTGTGCATTTTTGTCTGGGTAAATTTTGACCAAATTTTTGAAGGCTTGATAACTAATTCCCGGCCTTGAAGATGACCTGATTACACTTGGTGAAGTGATTGAAGATTTAAATTGTGGATATTTTAGCTTGGAAAGGTGAAATCGCTCCTGTCCCTCTCCCAGGGACCAAGGCGAAAATGTTATTTAGTGCATATTTGTCTCTAACTTCCTTTAATTGTTTTGTGCAGGGTCTCCAGGGGAGATAATTGGACGTGAATTGAAGACTTTGAGGATTTTGAAGGTTTGAAAATAATGAAATTTGAAGGATTAAGACAAATCGCTCCTGTCCTCCACTGAAGGACCAGGGCGAAATGATTTATTTTGGTCATTTTTGGCCTTGGTTGATCAAATTGAAGCATCAAGGGTACAAGGAAGAATGAAATGAGCATAATAGAGTATCCAGACTTAGTTAAAAGAAATGAAAGGTTGAACTTTTTGTCTAGCAAGATGAATTCGCTCCTGTCCCTCAGCAAGGAACCAGAGCGATTTTCTAACAAGGCAAATATCTTGCAAAGTTAAGGCAAGTTTCGTGTTTGAGATGAATGGAAGAGGGCGTAATGGATCCATTGAAGATTATTTCGAGGGCTAGCAAAGCACAAGTGAGCTCATAATAGCAAAATCGCTCCTGTCCCTCACCAAGGGACCAGGGCGAAAAATACATTTTCTAGCTTCCCCCTCCAAATTTGGACGAATCGAGGCCAAGGCATGAGATTGCAATGATATTTAAAGTGCTTCAAGGAGGAATGAAGTTGCAAAGACCATAAAATTCAATGAAAATGGGCTAGGGCGCTCCTGTCCCTCACCAAGGGACCAGAGCGAAATCTTCAAATATGCCTAATCGCCTAACATTTTGAAATGCTACTTTTGTTTCCAAGACTCAAGATGGAATGGGGAATCATGTTTTATGCCTTAGGAGTAACTGAAGGTCGATGTGGTCAAGAGATTGTGCAATAAACTAAAAAATGCTCCTGTCCTCCACTGAAGGACCAAGGCGATTTTCTATAAAATCAACAATTTTCCTCCAAAACCACGCCAAGACAAGGTGATACAAGATGGGGAATGCCTTTCGAAAGATAGTGAACAAGGAATCGCCTCCAAGAATCAAAAATCCTAGGCTTAAATACAAAAATTGCTCCTGTCCTTCACTGGAGGACCAGGGCAAAAATCTTTGGAGAGCCCATTTTGTCTTGAGAAAGCAAGTTGAACATGCATAGAACGAACAATGAAGATCATTGCTTACCCCCAAACTTGAATTGGCAATTTAGAAGATAAAGATCAAGGACAAAAGACAAAAATCGCTCCTGTCCCTCACCAAGGGACTAGGGCGAAAATGCTTTAAGGCAAGCTCCTTCCAAAGATCACATGAATTGAACTTAAAGTTCCAGATAAAATGCCATTTTGAACGTCAAGGATGAGGTTTTGAACGTAAAAACGAGGGATGTCAGGTCTAAAATGAAAAGGCGCTCCTATCCCTCTCCCAGGGACCAGAGCGAGGTTATTGACATCCACCATTTTTCACCATGCCTGGGCACCAATATCCTCCAAACCACATTAGATGTCAAGTTCGTTAAAACTTCGAAATATTTTGGAATTTTTTTTTTATTAAATTGGCATTTAATAAGGGTGCGTTGGTATTTAATAATTAATTTAAGCCTTGGAAAATCGATTTTTATTATTATTGAGGCATTTGAAATTAATTATTATTAAATAAAAAATTAAAAGATAGAGCGCTTGAGGCATCATTTTAAATTTTTTGTAAAGTCGGCCTCTTCTTTTATTAATTTTTGTTTATTTTGGGTTTTATTTTACCAAGTCGGCCTATGGGAAAAGGAAGTGGTGAGCGCCTATATAACATGGGTATTTTGAACCATTTTAATCAATCATTCAATCATTCATTCAAGTGCGATGTGGAGAAGCAATAAGAGGTGCGAAATCTGGTCTAAGTTGGAGCGAATTTTGTTGAAGGCTAGAGGTGGTGGAGTTGATAAAGGAAGCGCATTTTGAGGACTTCGATCTACCTTTTCCCTAGCGAATTTTCCTAATTTTGCATCATTTCTTAGAATTAATCCTCAAGTGGAGGTATGGCGAGATCTTCCTAGTCCAATGTTGAAATTTTGAATTTTGAATTTCAAATTGTGTAGTTAAATTTAGGAAATGATAATTCAAAGATTTATCATGAAGTTTCCTAAATTAAAAGCTTCAATCTTCCTTTCTACTCTATATGTTTAAATTGCAAAATATATTACTCATTATGAAATATTGTGTAGGTGTCAAGATGGCGACCCCAAAGGCAGGAGCATCCACTAATCGTCCAGCTCTCGTGAAGGAAGATCAAAGGAATGAAGAATTGGAGACCAAGATCGTGTCAAAATGGAGCAACATTGGAGATACCAACTTGGGAAACTTCAGTGTGAAGAAGTTTCGAGAGGTCCCTTACATTGGAAAACCATCACCTATCACAAAGAGAATAATTGAAAGTGGCATCATCAAGGCGGCCGGTTTCCCTCCAGCAGTCCAGTGCCATGAGCTGATGATCGAGTGTGCCCGCCATTATGACCCACAATCAAGATCAATCATGTCCAAGGAAGGGAACACTTTGGCTTACCTTTCAGAAGAGGCTATCAGTGAGGCTCTCCATTTGCCAAAACATAAAGATATGATTTACAAAAGCTTGGAAGGAGCTAGGTCCATGTACGAAGATGATCCAGACACTTGCTTGAGCATCATCAATAAGAATTGGTTACTCAAAAGTCATCCTCGCCTAAGCAAGATTCCCAACACACCACATAGGATCGACTTCCAGGAGGAGTATAGAGATTTGATAACCTTGCTCAACCGAGTTACAGGCGCTCCTCAAGCCTTCTATTTTGAGAAGTGGATGTTCTACTTCATCCAGGTGATAGTTCAAGGAAAAGGAACAATTTATTGGGCTATTATTATTAGCCATTGCTTGGATGTGCAGTTAAGAAGACTGAAGGCTACCAAGTCCTTCCACATGAGTTCATACATCATATATGCCTTGATCAGGAGTTTTGAATATGCAGGACTACCTCACAGAGGAGTGATCGGAAGAGGGCCCGAGGAAGTCAGAGTTTGTGAATCTTATGTTCATTTGCATCACCCACCAGGAAGTGACTACAAGTTAGTCAATGATACCTTCACGATGAACATCACCAGGACATTGCAAGGCAGGATTCACAATCGGCTATCTCAAGATGCACAGGAGCTTGTAAAGAGGTATGGTGCTTGGTTCATCCAATTCCAAAAGTTTACATATATTAGAGTTCATGGGTGTCCTTCACCTCCCTATATGTTGCCGAGATATCCAACAGATAGGATAGTGCTACTTGAGGTGACTAGGCAGTTGGCGACTTATGTGAAGGCATTCAGACACAGGCATGGAAATGGAATTCCTGTGCCTATCATATTAGGGAATTGAGTTGAGGTATGTCCTAATGCTCTAGCCATGGATGACGCAGAGAGGGAGTTGGCCTTATATTCATTTTCATTCTTTGCCTTGAGAGAGAATTTTGATCCTTATCGGTATATAGAAGAGACAGTTGGTAGAAAGTACAGGCATGAATGTCAGGTAGAGGACTTTTGGATGAATCTCTCAAGTGATCTAGAAGTAAAAAGAAAGATGCATTCCAGATTGCCTTTAGATCTCATCAGGAAATGCAAAGTTTACAAAGTGGTTGATCAAGCTCAGGACAGTGGCAGACATCTCCAATCATCTTATGACCAAGAAGACAAAGCAGTGAGGATAGATTAGAACGAGCCTGAGGTTTTGGACTTGAAAGCTTTGATGGCTCCAGTTTTATCATATACTCACAAATGGGTAGATATACAACATCAAAAGTTGAGAGATCAGAGCATACCAATAACTTTTACTTTGGAGGAAAAGTCGGGAGAAGGAGGAGCAAGCGTAAGTGAAGGCAATCCTCATCCTAGAAGTGCAAATGAAGGCAATCCTCATCCTAGAGGTGCGAAGAGGAAAGAAAGACCTGAGAAAAGGGAACCCTCCAAGAAGAAACAAGAGACCAATCGAGATCGCTCATCCAGTACATCTTCTCGACATGAAAAAAGGACAAGTCAGAGTCAAGGACAAGAGAAGAGGGTCCCTGAAGTTGAGGAATCTATGGAATCAATAGTACAGAATGATACACATGAAGAAGGGCAAGCGTCTCAATGTTCATCGAGTCAATCTCCTCAAGTTAATGAGCTACATGAAGACGAGAATGATGATGAAGTGGCATCTCCTCTCCGAGAAGAGGGATTAGTGCCTAAAGAAATACAAGTTAGAGAGACAAGGTCCGCCATTCCAGATTGGTTAAAGGAGAGGCTAACAAGAGTGATTGTGATTGAAGATGAAGATAATGTGATTGATTTATAAAGCCTTGTTGGAAATTCTCAGGAAGTGACAGAGAAGAAGAAGGCCACCAAGATGTCCAAGATGGTCAGAGATGAGACAGGATCCAGGAAATTGCAGATAGCTACACCAATAGTAGATAAGTATGAAGGTGAAATCCTTGCAGAAGAGTATGATGTAGAAACATTTGAGCTTGGTCCACTCACCACTGAGCAGGCACTGGATGAGGCAACCGATTCATTTGAGGCACTTAAAGACAAGCTTAAAGAAGAAATGGAAAAGAATAGAAAGCTTGAGTGAGAGGTCGGTGCTTGGAGAGGCTACTTTAGCCATCTCAATCAGCCTTTGGGATGTCAGGATCCAGCAGTGTCTCACGTGCAAGCACTTCCCCTTGAATCAGTTGGCGAGGCAGAAAGAGTTAAGAGCTTGGTTCAACTTATGAGCTCTTGGATTGACAAATCCCATACCGTTGCCATTGAGTTTGCAACAAGAATGATGCAGACCACCCATCGAGCTATCCAGGTCCTTGAGATCATTCACAACCTAATGATAACAGTAGCTGCCTTTGCCCACACTAGAGATGTTATCATTCCTGTTCTGCAAGTAATCAGGCAAACACCAAGGAAGATCCTAGCACAAGAAAAGATAATGGATGCAGGAGCTCATAATTTACTCCAGTGGTCAACTCTACTCCAGATGAAGGAAGTTCTTTTCGAAGACATTAGCACCAAATGCAATCAAGTTGAGGAGGTCATCCATCCAATTCAGGACAAGGTGTTTGAGGTGTTATGTTCTATTCTTGGCAGAAGGATTGAAGATGAGACAGATGTGAATCTTCAAGAGTTGGAAGAAAAGGTTAAGGTCATCTTTTGCAAAGATGAAAATATTATCACAGATGAGCAAAGAGATCAAATGTTCGCTACTATGCTCCTGATTGAGAAAATCAAGGAACTCGAACCTGGATGGGATGTAGCTCTTCTCAAGGCCTTCGATCAAGTTATCCACTTGGAGGAACGAATGAGGAATCTTCCTGAGATTCTTATTGCTGAGATTGAAGGAATTGTGTCCAGATTCATTGCATATGCTAAGAAGGAGCATTGGAAAGGGAACAAGGTTCTAAAAGAGAGGTTGTTATAGATGATGTGGCACCTTAATTATCATTGGTCTATGTTTCCTAGATTTTTGTGCCAATTAAATATTTGGCTATGCATTTAATATTGTTCAATAAAAGGGGAACTTTTTGTAATAAACCCTAATTAGGGTTTAGGTATCAGAATCTCAGTCGTTGATCTTCTTTTGATCTAGGTCATTCATTGTAATTGAGGATGCTATATATACCCTCACTCATTTTCATTTTTGCAATAGTAAGATTAGAATTAGAGATTGAGAGGAGAAATAGATATTAGAGTCAGATAGTTAGAAGTTATTTTGTAGCAAGATTGAGCATTGAAGAGAGAATTTTAAGCAATTGTTGTCTATTTTGGCTTTGAGATCAATAAAATATTGAAGTTATGGTGTTTTATTGCAATTCTTGTGGCTACTTTCATGGTTGCTTACTTTCTTGAATCATTCTTGGTTGAAGTAGTGTTTAAATTTGAAGGACTAAGTGTTGAGCTTGATCTTTGGTGAGATTCACGTTCCAAACCACTAGCTTCTTGCTGATTGTAAGGACGCCTTGCGTGGTCAACTGGAGATATTTGGATTGCTTAAAACCTTCAATCATTATTGAACCATTGATATGTACTTTCATGGTAGTGTCTATGATTCTTGATGAATTGAAAAATCATTAGTCACCTTAGAAGATCGCATCAACTTCAGTAGAGTTGTTATTCCTTGGCAATACTGAAATTGGTAGAATCTTACCAAGTCTAGCCTACATTGAGTCATTCCTAGGATTATATTAGAATTCATCTCTTGCAAACCCTACCTTTTGAACCTTTTGAGAACTTGTTAGTTTTAGGAAATTCTGTTCCTGTAATACGGAAACGTAAGGCCCCTTGATGAAACAGCATTCACAACGACCACTGGTGCTTATCCACACGTAGAGACCCTACATCAAAGAACCTTGGAGTCATCCTGATTGATCCTTTTTTGCGACATCTTCAGCAATCAGAGGCTTTATTCAAGAGAGGATAAGGTACCCTTGGGTATTTTATTATGTGTTTGATTGTGTACAAAACACACGTCAACATGACTCTATATGATGAAAACAAAGCTGACATATTATTATGTTCTCTTCCAAAGAACTAGGAAGAAGTGGTGATGTCTATTAGCACTTCGATGTCCGACAAAAATAAATTAAAATTTGATGATGTTGTTGCTACTCTTCTCAGCGAAGACATGAGAAGGAAGAACCAAGAAACCACTTCTGGTGATGCCTTGACGGTTGTTAATAGGGGAAGGCCTCAATATAGAGGCAAAGATTATAACAGAAGAAGGTCCAAATCTGCTAAAAGATCGATTTCTAGAGGCAAAAATAATGATTGTTGATTTTATGGTAAAGTTGGCCACACCAAAAAGAATTTTCAATCTTATAAGAAGGCACAAGAAAAGGTAAGGGATAGCAAAGCCAATATGGATTTTGAGAGAGATAAAGGTGTGTTAATCCTCTCCACAAGCAAAGCCACTTCAGATTCGCGAGTGTTAGATTTTGGTGCATCTTTCTATGCTACTCCATGCTTTCACAAACTACCAAGAAGGTCAGTTTGGAAGAGTTTAGTTTGGAAGAGTTTATTTAGGGGACAATAAAGCTTGTGAAATAATTGGCAAAGGTGATGCTTTGTTGCCACTCTTGTTTCACCCACCTCTATTTTAGCACCTGCCTCTGTTTCATCACCATCTGCTATGTCTTCATCCCAATCTTCTGACAATATTGATACATATGATTCCTTGTAGTCTGTCTCCCACCAAGTCATTTCGTTCCCACAGCTTCGAGAATTGACTTTACCAGATCGAAATACGGCTGACACACAATCCCCAGACACAGTTCTTGCAAACGATCCTCATCATTGGCATGTTGGTCTTTCTTCTAAACCCATGGCATGTTTGGATGATATAGTTCGTATCCCTACTATTTCTACTCACACCATGGACAATGTTCTTTTCCCACGGCAAAGGGAATTACAGTTTGAATCGTTTGTCACTCCATCTCCAGCTACAGAAGAAAATTGTGGTAATGATCCCTTGTGGAATAAGGGTAAAACCGTGGCAAGTAAGCACAGTACTGATTCTGATTTGGTAGATAGAAGCGTGGCAAGTTTGGATACCATAGATGGTAAGTCTGTTCATCGCACAATCGAATTGCGTGGGCAGGTTGATGGTCTTCAAAGACCTAGCTATATGCCACGATTTAACCAAAATATGTAGGGCATAGACCGTGTTGGTGAGTGCGCACAGGGCTCACAGTATATGTTTTTGTCAAAATCATATACAGGGGATAATGCTTTTAATAAACAGAGTTAAAGTATTAACAATAATAATGACAACAATCATGATGCTAACTTGAATGGGAGGCAAATTCATACAAAGAATCATGGTCCTCGATTGCGGTGGTCAAGGCAGAGAAAGCCTCCGATTGAATTTTCAGATTATGAGCTCTTATTTTCTGAGGAAGCAGAGCCTGAACTATTGCTCTCTGATCAAACAGAGCCTGTGAGCTTTAAAGATGCTTGCAAAAATGTTGATTGTCATAAATGACAAGATGCAATGCATGAGGAGATGGATTCGTTAATTACAAACTAGACTTGGGATTTGGTGCTTCTTCCGCCCAATCAGAAGACATTAAAGAACAAATGGGTATACAACTTGAAAGAGGAAGGAGGAGGCAAGAAGCAAGATCTATGCCCAGCAGAAAGGGGTGGAATTTGATGAAATCTTTTCACCAGTTGTGAAAATGACAATGATTCGAACAGTTTTGGGTCTCGCAGTTGTTTAGGACCTTGAGCTTGAACAACTTGATGTCAAGACTACATTCCTACATGGAGATGTTACGAAAATTATACATGGAGCAGTCTCAAGGATTTGTAAAATAGGGGCAGGAACATCTTTATTGCAAGTTGAAGAGAATCTTGTATGGACTCAAGAAAGCTCCAAGACAGTGGTATATTAAATTTGATCGCTTCATGATTTCATACAGTGTGAACTCGATCCATGTGTTTACTACAAACAGCTTCCTAATGGTGAGTCGAAAGGGGTAAAATACTATACAAAGAAGCTAAACTGAAAAAAAAATTAAAGAATTAGATTCAAAAATTAAACTGAAAAAAAAATTAAAGAATTAGATTCAAAAATTAGAAAAGAAGAATCCATTTGATATTTGGCAATGACAAATATAGAAGAAATATCAACAATTGACACGATTACCCTCCTTAAGGAGAAAGTTTTGACATGGATTAGAAGTATTGAGTGGAATCTCTTAGTCATGATACAAACTATAAGTGAATTAAAGAAGCTTTCCAAATAAATTAAGAATATTAAATTTAATATCTTGACAAGTGGTATGATTATAAAAGTAAACATTCTTAAAGAAGATTACTTGAAGCTAAAATATATATAGGCGATTAATCAAGATTTTAAGGATATGATACACAAGGAACTCTTTATTCAAGGAAATGCAATGCAAGTATTATAGGAAGATTATTAACATTATCATATATGTAACATGAAGCTTAAAGAAAAAAATGTTGACAATTGAAGAGAAGATCAAAGAAGTTAATGACTTGCTTACAAATTCAAAACAATATTCAGAAAAAATAATAATTTCAAAGATCAAAGTTTTGATGTTTGTGGTGAGACAATATAGAATTTATAAGGTTGTTTGAACACCTACAAATAGATCAAAACCTTTGGTATAAAATCTTCAATCTTAAAACAACTAATATTTTCAAAGGCTTTAAAGATTATGGTTTATATTTCAAGTCATTTATATGACTTAAATGTAATTATTTTTATAACTTTACGTTGCGTCAAAAAAATCTCTTTATTATAAGATTGTAAATTTGAAAATTTAAGACCAAAGCTTTTATGTTTATGGTGAGACAATATAGAATTTATAAGGTTACTCAACACCTACAAATAAATCAAAATCTTTAGTATAAAATGTTCAATCTCAAAATAACTACTATTTTCAAAGACTTTGAATATTATGGTTTATATTTCAAGTTATTTAAATGACTTAAATGTAATTATTTTTATGACTTTATGTTGCTTCAAAAAAAATCGATTTACTGTGAAGTTGTAAGTTTGGAAATTTAAGGTCAAAGTTTTGATGTTTGTGTTGACATAATATAAAATTTATAAGGTTGCCTCAACAACCAAAAATGAATCAAAACCTTTGACATAAAATGTTCAATCTCAAAACAACTAATATTTTAAGAGATTTTAAATATTATGGTTTATATTTCAAGTCATTTATATGACTTAAATGTAATTATTTGTGTAAGAGGGAAATTTCAGGAATTGGCGAAATCAAACCAAAGTATGAAAGATATGAAAGTAGGCTAATCACGAACTTAAATCAAACATGCTAATCATTCCTACTCTAACTAGCAAAACTACTAAACTGAAAACATGAATCTAAATGCAAACTAATGCTTCCATGATCCTTTAGTAAAGCTCTGATGTTCTTCCTTTCATCTCTAATTTTGATATGTCGCTTTTGTTGCAAATGTTGTGTTGATGGTGGTGATATGTTTGTCATGGTTGTCACAGAAGTCAACATCTGGGTTTCTGTGAGGTTTTCTAAGTTGGTGATCCAGACTATTTGGTGCTCCGGATGATGTTCAATGTTGACTAGTAATTGATAGTGTTGGTTGTGATACGGATTTCTCCATTTTCTGGATATGATATTGATTGCTTGGATTCATGTTTATCTTGGTCCCATTCTTGCTTAGCCAATATGAGAAGTGTTATTTTGGGTCGAGTATGATCCATAATTGGAGACTGTGTAGCGGCATTTGTGTAGCGTATAAGTTTTTTGTGATGAATGTGTATCGTGTTGATCTAACTGATGAAGTGTGTTGTGGTTTGGTCCACTTCTCATTCCTTTCCACCACAAGAATGCTTAGTGTGGACCTATTTCAAATTATGTTTGGTCTACTTGGAAGGCTATGTAGTCAAGAGGACAATATAAGTAAAGGATAATCAAAATGAATGAGGTATGGAAGACATGTGAGATTGAAAAGATAAATCTGACCAATGATTGATGTGAGAAGTTGGGTGAAGTTGTGTAGTGTGATGTTTGGTATCGGAGGTTGTTCTGACATTGCTATTTGTGGCAGTTGTACCTTAGTGGTGGTTTTTTTTTTCTTTCTTACTCTTCTGATGGTGAGCCTTTATGGGCAGTGAGCCCTCCCGTAGTGAGCATTCTTGAAATGAGACACCTTTGTAAAAATCACCTTAACCGTTGTCACCCTAACAGGTGTTATATATTGAGAACTAATATTCTTTGTGGTTTTCCCCTTCTAGGGTTTTCCATGTCATATCTGGAGTTCTTTGTGTATGTATGTATGTGCTTTCATGATTACATATACTCAGACTAAATAATTAATGAGTTGGTTATTCCAGATGTGTGAAAGAATTAGAAAGTTTAATTAAAAATTGATTCTCCCCTCTCTCAGTTGTCCGGGCATTGAACAATTGGTATCAAATCTTTGGTTCCTTAGAAAAGAGATTAATCGCTTAAGGTAGATCTGATGGCACATAAACTAACTATTCCTATCTTTAAGGGATCTAACTCTGGCTTCTGGAAAGTGAAGATGAGAAGTTACCTGATCTCTTTGGGTTACAAAACTTGGAAAGCGATGGAGACTAAGTATGTAATGTCAACAAATGGTCTTACTACTCCAGATGAGATTCAAGCTAATGAAGAGAATGAAAAAGAAAAGTATACCATCTTTAGTGCTTTATTGAAAACCGAATTAACAAAGGTTATTTAATTGAATACTACTCATGAAGTTTGGGAAAAGAGGAAAATTTATGAAGGAAATGACAGAGTCAAATTATCAAAGAAGCTAACAACTAAGTGCAGATATGAGAACTTAAGAATGGAAGAAGGAGAGGCCTCATATAACTAGTTATTTTTAGAGGGTTGATAGCACAGTGAATGAAATTAGAGAACTGGGTGGCACCTTAAATGATGAAGATATAATGGAGAAGATCTTGATGACTGTACCAGGAAGCTACAGTGATAAAATCTCTGATATTGAAGAAGTCTATGATCCGAAGAGGATCACTAGGGAACAACTATATGGCAGTCTAACCGCATTTGAGATGAGAAAGTTTGGAAAAGGAAAAGCTAATTTTAAGATAGCCTTTAAAGTTGTTAAGGAAGACCCTAACGATGAAAGCTCGGATGAGATGGAGGCAAACTTTGTGAGAAAGTTGAAGAAAGACACCAAAAAATATAAAGGTATGTTACCCCTTAGATATTTTAGATGTGGAAAGAATGGTCACTTGGCAACTAGATGTCTAGAAAAACGAACAAGACAAAAGTTTAGAGAAGGTAAAGGAAAATTTAATAAAAGAGCCTATTATGTTAAGGATGATGTTGGTATTTCAGATCATGAATCAGACTATGAAGAAGGTGACTATTTTTTTTTGGTAGAAAAGGATGTACCTAAGACTCATGTTTTTAACATATTATCCTCTGAGACTTTTAAAACTATTGCTACTATTTTACATTCTAGAATGACACGGTTTGCATTTTTAAAAGAGAAATCAGAAGCGTTAGTAAAATTCAAGGCAAGAGTTGAAAATGAAGTTGATAGAAGAATTAAGTATTTGAAATCTGACAGAGGAAGAGAATTTATTTCTGATGAGTTCAACAATTTCTATGAGAAACATGGAATTAGAGGATAGTTATCTACCTCGAGGTATGTATAGAGGAATCACTCTAAGGATCGGATTATTGGAAACAAGAACAGAGGAATTATCACAAGAAGTAAGGTAGCTCAATAACATGTTTTGTAATGTTTACTTTCTGAGATTGAACTGAAAATAGTAGAAGAAGCTTGCAATGATCAAAATTTGATGAAGGCAATTAAAGAAGAACTAGATCAGATTGAGAAAAATCAGACATGGGAACTTGTACATAGATCGGTAGTTAAAAATGTAATCGGAACGAAGTGGGTATTCTAGAACAAGATGGATCAAAATGGAAAGGTTGTAAGGAATAAAGCACGGTTGGCTTGCAAGAGTTACACTCAAGTTGAAGGCATTGACTTTGAGGAGACATTTGCTCCAGTTGCTTGAATAGAAGCTATTAGGATGTTTTTGGCTTTTGCAACATATAGTGATTTCAAAGTTTATCAGATGGATGTAAAATCGGCATTTTTTAATGGTGAACTGAAAGAAGAAGTTTACATTGAACAACCATCTGAAGGATTTAAGTTGAGAGATGATCTGGATATTGTTTATAGGTTGAAGAAAGCATTGTATGGATTGAAACAAGCTTAGAGCTTGGTATGGAAGGCTAGACAAGTACTTGATTGGTCAAGATTTTCAAAAGGGATCTACTAACACTAATCTTTATTTCAAAGTTGATTCCACAATAATGGGTTACAATTTTTTGCCAACTTTGACACTGCAATATTCATTTTCAAAAAAAACTTCACATTTGAACACCTATTACTGCTAAACCATAAGGAATTTGTAGATTATGTGAACTAGTGATTTGTGGCATTTTGTGCGCAGATTCTAAATACATTTTTTTGAAATTTTTGGGAATCAATTTGTTTCCTTTTTTCTCTCCCTCGAAAACTAGTTTTTTATAAAAAACAACATTTTTAAAGAGTGATACTCATTTGCTATGGCATAACTTTTTTCTAAAATAGATATGAATGTGATTCTTTTGAATTTAGTTTTTTAACATTCATATCTAATGTTTGCCATTGGTTTCATAACGTTATCTTCAATATTTCATATTTTATGAAGTTTTGAAGTCGAGTTAACTGTAATTTTGACATATGTTCATTTGGTCAATCGTAACTTGTTGTGTGTGTAGAAAAATTTTTATTTTTTTTGTTGGAAAAAGGACTTCAATACCTATTGCATAGATATTTTCAGATTTTTTTCACTTGTTTACTATTTTTCCATAAGCGTTGAACTCATAAGTTGATGTTTGGTGTGAAACCTATGTTTAGTTAATCTAAAAAAGTATATCATAATAAACTTAATATATATTAAAATAATGATCATTGGAAAGCTCGCTTTGAGTACTACTATCATGCATTTGGGTTTGTCAAAATTCATCCATTTGAGCCCCCAATTTGCACTTCGAAGGCCAAAAATTTGCAAAAACCAGAAGAGTTTGGGGGGAGATCTCTAACATGGAGGTTCAATAGAACATATGTTTGATCAAACCTCCTTTCTATCAAACCCCCTTGATCCAAATTTTGTATTGAATTCTTTTTTGGATTCGATTGAAAGGGGGTTTCGATCGAATGCATTTTTTGCATTCAATCGAAAGAGGGTTTCGATAGAACGTGGCTAAAATTGAGTTTTGGATAAAAGAGTCAATTTCTTTCATCCAAAAAAGTGTAACACACTATTGTGGGCTCACCTGATTCATCTCTGAAGGTAAAATCTTAATTGTTGTTGTGGATGTTGATGACATAATTTTTGGAGGAAATGATGATATGTGTAGAAGATTTTCTAGTGAGATGCAAAAGGAATTTGAGATGTCCATGATCAGTGAGTTGAATTTCTTTTTTGGATTGCAAGTAAATCAGAACAGCAAAGGAATTTTCATTTCTCGGTCTAAATATGTCAAAGGGTTGTTAAATAAGTTTGGGTTGGAGAATTCCAAACCAGTGTGTACATCTATAGCCACCAGATGAAAGTTAATAAAAGATGATAAATCTCCTGAGAGTGATGCAAGTAAGTACAAATCAATGATTGGAGAACTGTTATATCTGACTACAACCAGACATGATATCATGTATGTTGTTTGTTTAGCAACAAGATTTTAGCAAGAACCAAAAGAACCATATGTTGTTGCAGTAAAAAGAATTTTTAGATATTTGAAGGGAACATAAGAGTTTGGATTATGATATCCTAGAACTTCAAATTTCACTTTGACAACTTATATAGATGCAAATTGGGCAGGAACTATTGATGACGGGAAAAGTACAAGTGGTGGAGCATTTTTCCTTGGCTCTTGATTAGTTGCTTGGTCAAGTAAGAAGTGGGATTTTGTATCACTATCTACTGTTAAAGTTGAATATATTCTAGCATCTTCTTGTTGCAGCAGGTACTTTGGATGAAATAGACTTTGAAAGATATTGGTGTGTTATTTGATTAACCTATCTCAATTATGTGTGATAACACCAGTGCAATAAACATTTCTAAGAATCTGGTACAACATTCCAGAACAAAGCATACATCTATTCGGTATCACTTGTTAAGGGAAAAGGTGTTGGATAATCAAGTAAGGCTTGAATATGTACCTACGAAAGAGAAGATTGTAGATATATTCACCAAGGCATTGTGTAAAGATACTTTTGAGTATCTCCGGCAGACGTTAGGGGTATTATCGTCTCCTTGTTTGAACTAATGTGCATTTGGACACGCATTGGTCTTGTAAACTGCATGATTATTCTTTTTTGGACTAATGCTTGGAGGCTTCCTCTTAGGGGGAGCATAGGGGGAGATGTGCCCGCCTTTGTCCTTGATGTCAAAGGAGGAGAGATGTTGAAAATGATGTAGAGAGAGTTGCAGAGAGGTGTGGGTTTTTTATTTGTTGTTGATGGATGGTGCCATTAGTGAAAAAGGGAGAGATAGTTGCAAATGTGATGTTTATGGTGCTGATATGTTTGTCATGGTTGTCATTAATGGTTGGCATTGATGTCAACATTGGGTTTCTATGAGGTTTTTTGAGTTGCTGATTTGTACTGTTTGGTGCTCTAGAAGTTGTGCTCCAGATGATGTTCAGTGTTGACTGGTAATTGACAGTGTTGGTTGTGATCTGGATTTCTCTATTTTCTAGATATGATGTTGATTTCTTGGATTCATGTTTATCTTGGTCCCATTCTTTCTTTCCCAAGATGAGAAGTGTCATTTTGGGTCCTATCCGATCCAAAATTGGAGACTATATAGTGACATTTGTATAGTGTATGAGTTTATGTGATGAATGTATAACGTGTTGATCTGACCGATGAAATGTGTTGTGGTTGTATCTACTTCCCATTCTTTTCCACCATGAGAATTCTTAGTGTAGACCTATTTCAAATTATGTTTGGTCGACTTGGGAGGCTATGTAGTCAAGAGGATAGTATATGTAAAGGATAATCAGAATGAATGAGGTATGGAAGACACACGAGATTGAAAAGCTAAATCTGACTGATGATTGATGTGAGAAGCTGGGCAAAGTTGTGTAGTGTGTTGTTAGGTACCAAAGGTTGTTCTAGCATTTTTGTTTGTGGCAGTTGTACATCTCAATGGTGGTTTTTCTTTTCTTTCTTTCTCTTCTGTCAGTGAGCCTTTTTGGGCAATGAGCATTCTAGTAGTGAACCACCTTTGTAAAAATCACCTTAACCAATGTCACCCTAGCATGTGTTATATATTGAGAACTAACATTCTCCATGGTTTTTCCCTTCTATGGTTTTCCATGTCATATCTGTTGGAATGAATGAACACTGAGAGGGGGGGTGAATCAGTGTTCAATGTTCTACAATTAACACTTTCTTAACCTGATTCTTAAACCATCATATGCAAATGAATAAAAGCAAAGTGCAGAAAATAAATGCAAGGAAGCACAAAACCATAATACCACTAGAATTTTTACGTGAAAACCCAAAAATGGAAAAACCACGGTGGGATTGAGACCCACAATATTATAATACTGTGATCAGGAGTATAATAATATTACAAGAGGGAATGCACATGCATTCAGACACATTGCCTAGAGGTCACTACTCAATTACAAAAGAGGGCTACAACCCAGAGGAAGGCTCACTACCTTACAAGTGATTTAAAATGACAACTGATTGAATGAACTGAAGAGTAGCATCTACAAATGCCAAAAAGAAATTCTAGTTTAGCACAAAAGGTCTTCTTCCATTGTTCTGTCTCTCTACTCTATATAGTTTCTCTGTCATATACCAGAGCACAATTTCAATCACACACATAAAACATTGCACAATCGCTCATAAAATATTTGCACACTCACATCTTATACCAAAATTCTCAAATGAATCAGACTTATATATCTGCACCATCAAAATAAATCAATTCCATGTCGGCCCCAAAAACCGCATAACACGCAACATGAAACATGTAGCCAAAAGTCAACACAATCTGATTACCAATCCATATGCAGACCTAAACAAATTAATAAAATGTTTCACACATGTTGGCTCAACCACATTGAACTTAAAACAAATCATCAAAATCATCCCAAAGATTTTGTATAACATGTTACTATTGGCATTTGGCATAACTAATGCAGATCAAGTGATGCAGTTGAAGTTGGATGACTACACCAGTAAAGAATAGAAGTATATTTGTGATGAAGAGATTGAGATTCTATGAATAGATGATATGATTAGTTATTTGTGTTGTCATTGATGGAAACTGATGTCAACTGACGTTCCTGATGTTCTTGATGATTTGTTTTGTCATCTAAGTGATTTGGTTTACCAGAAGATAAGGTTCACCGGCAGTGATCTAAAGTCAGTGAAATAGGACTTTAACCGATAAAGTTGAGTTGTTTTGATTGGATCGGTTGATCGGCGATGATTGGTGATGTGTGGATTAAATGGTGAAATTGTATCATGGAAAGGTGTATATGACTAGAACTGGAACTTGTGGAGATTATCGAAAGACATGTTTCAAATTTTTGATGAAGTTTTGCTAAGGTTTTAGTAGGGTTTAAGGACCTGTAATGAAATCATCAAACCAGTAATGATTTTTGTTATGACGGTGATCGACAGTGAGTCTACATCAAGTTGGTAACATGGCACAACCCACGTGAAAAATTTAATTGTTTTTTTGACACGATTCAAGGAAGATTTTATTGGGAATTAGCAAAATACTTAGTAGAGTGTTTTGAGGATACAGATCGGATTTCCGTGATGGGTTATGATTAGCCAATGATTGATATTGTATTGTAATTTGTTTTAATGATCTATATAATGATCTATAATGATCTCTTATAATTTTAATTGTAAATTCATGATGTAATTAGGTTTTGTGGCTGACCTAGTTGAGATGGCTATTTAGGATGACACAGTTGATGTTCATTATGTCGGTGGTCTTAGAGAATGTGTTAAGCCATCCAAGTAAAGTGTGAGATCTTCCTAAGAGTTGCAGAGTGTTGTTTAAAATTGGATCTGATCAAGCAAGAAGAGAAGTGCAAGTAACAGATCATTCTTTCATTGTTGTTCTCTAACAATTGCAGCAAGTTAAATCCCTTAACCGAGTAGGTCCTAACATGCCTTAAACATTTAAGTCCCCTAATAGGGAATCTCTCAAAAGAGTGTTAAGTCCTCTCATGAAGTTGATCCTAATAGATCATCTACCTCCTAACCGAGCTTCAAGGCAAATCCCCTAACTGGGTGACTCCTAACAGGGTCTGCTCCTAACCGGGCGCATTATAAGCTCCTAACAGGGCGTACTTTGAAAGAGTAGAAATATTTGTGGGTGCCAACTCCCACCGCATTTTTTCCCTATTTGGGTTTCCACGTCAAAAAATTATGGTGTTCATGTGTAAAAAAAATTTCATGTGATTTTCATGTTTATATTTCATTTCATGCATTATTTCTAAGACACTGGTTATGATGTTTAATTAGAAGTTTATTAGAGGTTACCAGTACTCATAAGAAGTTGTTTGAGAAAGTTTTTTATCTTATTGATAAGGTTATTGAGTAGGTAAATGATCAAGTTTATATGATTTCTTTGGTGGTGAAAGTATTGATAAATGATTTGATTAATGTGTTAAGCAAATAGATAAAGAGGGTATTAGATCTGATTACAGAAGTTGAGAAATTTGTTAAATGATTTCAGATCAGAGATAAGTTTGTTTTTTAGTTAAAGTTACAATTGATCTTAATATTGATTCACCCCCCTCTCAGTATTAACCAGGTCCTCATAGGATTAACACTTACACCAAAATAAATTTGTTCTTCCTGAATTACTGGATACTAGATCTTTAATATTGCACAAGAATCAATACCGGAGGCTAGAATTGCAAATTAAGCAGTCTCAAGCATCTAAACATCTAACTCTTCTATCACAACCAAAACTATGCAACAAAAACTGAGATATACTCAATCTATTCATAGTCTATCGCATACTATATTCCACCTTCTAGCCTTTAGCAAAATGAATATCAAATTTGCGGTAGAATAATTTTTCATTATACCGAATGTGATATCTGATCTAATTTTCCATCAATGACAACCCTGAAACATTCCTCATGCACAAATATCTACAGATACAATGTCTCTTGCCAACAATCTCCCTCTTTGGCATTGATGGTAACACTTGATGAAAAATGACACTGTCATTGCAAAACTTTAAAATTTCAAAACTGCAACAACTCATAAGCTCAACAAGCTCCCCCTGAGAATATACATCATTTTTCATACCTCTCCCCCCCTTTGACAGCAATACCAAAGATAGGTATGTGCCAAAATTTATGTAAAAGGGTATACACAGTTACTTACAAAAATTTGAAAATATCTGCAAAAACTGTCTTCGAGGATTGCAGGTGACCATCCCAACCTTTCTTCAAATTTTCCAAAATGTTTTATGAGAGCACTAAAAAGATAGGCATTCATCTCTTCTCCTCTCAGATCTGACGAAACACTCTTATTCAAAGCATTCATAGCATCCTGTTGACTGCTCAGCAAGGTATCCAACCGAGGAGTGATTAAATTTCTTAGTTCTCCCACTCTACCAACTATTTTGTCTTTTTCTTGATTAAGGCTCTTAATTTTTTCAAGTAGAGCCATCACCTAAGCTTCTTGACTACTAGAAAAAAACTGATTGGGGGGTAAATATTGAGAAATACCGGCTAACTGCCCTTCAAATTCCTTAATCTTCTTATCTATCTCAATAATAAACTTAGGCAAAAGAAGACATGATTTGTATATCTTACCACCTTCATCTAATGCTTCCTTAATAGCTTTTAAACTGGAGATTAAACTAACTCTATTGCCTTCAACCATTTTCAAAATCGTCCTCAACCGCATAGCATTGAATTGACTCAAAACCTTTGCATCAATCACTTTCTTCAAATATACAAAATGAGAATCTATTGCCTTTAACATACTCCTTAGCTTATCAGAGGGAAGCTTATCAGAGGGAGTATCAACTGAAATCTGGCTTGAATGAAGGCAGAATCTTCTCTAGCACATTTGTGGCCAAAGTTATCACATCTTTGTCTTCGATGTTACACTTGAGTAAGTCCTTACTTGCTTTGGCTTGTGAAAGAGCTGCAAGTTTCAGTGGTCGAATAGGAGACAATGAGTTAAGATCTATAGGTCCTTAGGTGAGGTAAACTGTGTCAGTGACTATTTACTTGCCTATATTTTCCATAGTGTCTCTTGCCATTGGAACCTGTTCAATCTTATCTCCATCCTTCTCCTTATTTTCCTTCTTTGTTTCTTCTCCTTTCTCATCATCCTCTCCCTTTCCATTTCTAACCTCCTTAGCTGCCTTTTCTGATTCAACATTTATCAATGGAGGAGTTTGATCAGCTTCACCGGAGTCAGTAACCTTCTGATCATCAATAGTATCATCTCCAACTATATCTTGTACATGTGTCTGTACATTCGAAGCAGAGGTATCATCCTGTATTTATATTTCTAGAAGGGTATCATCTTTTACCGAATTTACGTCATACATGTTCTCTTCCAAAACTTGTTTCAAAATTGTTTATGTCTCCTTAGCCACTTCGGCTACTTTTACAAGCATGATCTTATTAACTCTTGTTTTGAATCTGAATCTACTCTTTGAAATCTTAAGTAGTTTGTCTACTTCACTCTTAGAAATTACAGCTTGCACAAGTTAACCAATACATATTCTTGTATTCTCTCATCTTCAAGACTAGCCATATGTCGTCTGGCATCCAAAATTTCATATAAACCCTACGGAATCATAGATGATAATTCTATTAGGGCTTTTCTATAAACATTCATGTACTTTACAATAGCTTCCTCTATTTCTCTTTGATAATTCTCATCACAATTCTCATAATATTCAGATATATTCTTCAAATTCCCTTCCTTTACTACTTGGTCAACTATCTGACTAAGTGAAATGGGGGGCACAATAGTGTAGTTAATTTCTAGCTTCCCAAAATTTAATGTTTCATCAAACTTAGACTTGGGCTTCTTGCTAGGTCAAGGTCTTTCAGATTGTTCAACTTGAACTTTTGGCTTTTTGCTTGGCTGAACTTCACTGGACGATGGCTTCCTGACTACCCTGACAGAGGTAGCAGTCTTCTTCACTTCCCTCACTGCTTCATTAGATTATGTCTCTTCCTCGGCAGTGGCTGCCACATAGACTCTCTTAGGCTTCCCTTTCTTCATCTTCTCTGCTCCACTGGATTATTTAGTTTGAGGTTTAGGTGGAGCAATAGTCTTTTGTGCAACGGAGGAAGGTGTTGACTTTGTTTGACTTGTTTAGTCTTCTTTGGTTGAACCATGTCCTCCTCTTTCAGGATGTTCTAATCTCTGGCCCTATGGACAGCTTCCTTTTTTTATTCTCATATCTTCAGTGAGCTATTCTACTTCTTTCCTTACTCTCCTCTGCATACCAGGCTTGGTAAATTGAGAATGCAAGCTTAGATTTTTCTCCTTATAAATTCCAAATTTTTCTTCCTTCTCATCTACCAGCTTACTCAAAAGATGTTGAGCATACATGTCAAGAGTATTAGCATCAACTTCATACCCCATAGGCATAATCCACATTGTTCTAAGTTCAACAACTTTCATTAATCATTTATCAATTTCTACCATGAAGCATATGATGTCCTCATACTTCTCCACAATCTCCTTCGGAATCTTTTCCCTACTTTGCATCATGCCTTGGAATGATTTGAAATATCCCTATAGGATATATTTTTGTGTTTGTCCATCTCCCAATCCTTGTAAGGCTTCCTTAATCTACACAGCCACTGGTTTATCATATGCCCACTGTACCTTACCTACACTGGGGATCTCCTTCAAGAAGTAAAGTGCCAAACAGACAATCAAAGTGCCAAACTTAAAGGCATGCTTCCTATCTTTCTTAATCTTCTTCAAATTGTTCATCAATTCACTCAACAGTATTCTGCACATGTCATACAACTTGTCATCCTTCAGAATTTGATATGCTACATATATTGTTGTACTAGAGACTTAATTATCTCTGCTAGATTGATATACCTTATATCTTGTCACCATGGAGGAAAATCTTATCATACTTAATAATATCACTTATTTTCATCGATTTGCTATCATGTTGTGAACTGGTTACCTCTATCACTGTTGTGTTCTTCACATTTCTTAAGTCGGGAACTTCATCGATTGCATTCATACATGTTACATCTTGGATTGCATTCTTGGTGATCTTGTATGGTTTTTCTAGCCATATAAATTCACCATGTACCCTACTCAAGATGTACCTAACCCATTCGAGTTTGTCAAAAACCGGAAAGTTCACAAACTGAATGAAACCCTTATCTTGCAAAGATTTTAAATTAGATTTTAGGTTTCCCATACTGTCAATCATGTGCTTGGTGTATAGAGATAGAATTCATGCATTCCCAAGCTCTTCAATATTACAGTGGATGCATGCCCTAATGTCCTCAACGTGCAAAACCCCATATAGAACAAATGAGAATGCACCACTTGGATCGTCTTCCATTGATTTGTATGGATGTTTCTTGAATTTCGACCTTGCCCTATCAGTTATCTCGGCAACCAAAGGAGTTGCCACACCTGAACCCAATGATGTCATTATCAAAATCTAGGTTTTGAACAAATAGCTTCGAACCCGGAAAAATACCTTTTTGACTTCAATTGGATGCAAGAAATCTTCACTGAATCTTCACAAGCTCTGTTTCAGCTACACAAAATTCTTCACCACACTTTTCTTCTCTTTTGCTTCGCAAGCAATGTTAAAATACCTTTTTATCCTTCGAATACCTAACTTTAAGGTGCAATAAATGCTCAACCCTAAAATTCTTTTGAATGCCTTGAAACTCACGAACATTGTACCGGAGCATCAACTCGACATCAAATCTTCCACCTATCTCTCAGGATCATTTGCATAACCATTTTCCACCATCTGCAGCTGGTTACAAATCTTATAAAAGGGATCTTTAAGAATTTGCATGAAAAGCTAACTCCTAAGGCCAAAATAACTTAGTTACCGAATGAAGATCCAGCACCAGAATCAGGTGTGGACCCATCTGCTACATTTTAATCTTCCTTATTAACCCACATCTTCTTATGCTGCTATTTTATCTCTTCAACCTTTTCTTTGTCCTTTTCATCTGCTTTGTTCTTGTATGTCAGAGCATTCTTGCTCACATTCTTGCTTCTACAGTATTTTGCAATATGACCGGATTTGTTGCAAGCATAGAAAACAATGGTGTTTTCTGATTAGGCCTGAAACTACCTTGATTTCCTTTTGATCTGATTTGGTTAGCAATATGTCCAAATCTTCCACAATAATAGCATCTTACATTTCTCCTATTTATCATACTTATGCATTCAACTGACTAATGACCATATTTATTGTAATTGAAACATTGACCGAAGAATGATGAATTATTCTGATTAGCTATATTTTTCAATTGACTTGCCATATGGCCAATTTTATTGCAAACAAAACATTTACCATTGAATTTATAAGCATTAGGTTGTCTTACCAAAGATCTCTTGTTCTTCTACATTTGATTGCTTTGACCAGATCCAGAGATTTCTCCTTTCTCAAATCCAAGTCCTCTCATATCACCTTTGTTCTTCTTACTTTTCAACGTCTTGTCCATCTTAGTTGAGTTGGCATTGAATTTTTATTTCTATTCATTGGTAGTGGTAAGTTCATCTCGTAAAATTATGATTTGTCTTTCAAGTTCTTACTCATTATTTTAGGACTATATTAATTCAAGCTTCAGTAGCTCATTTTCATGAAATCAATTTGCAACATTCATCAGATCTTTCCATCAATGACTAAGTCATACTTTATACATTCTTCTTCCTATCTTCAATCTTCTTTGTCAACTTCATCACAATGGATTGCATTTCATTCTTCAATACTGCATTATCTCTAGCAAGTTTTTCACGTTCATCTGTCTTGTCTTTTGGAACTTGATCATCAAACTTTTCTCTTCTTTCTCCTTAAGTTTGTCCATCAGCTCCTTTCTCTTCTCTCTAGATGTGTTCACTTGATCTTTCAATGACAATTAAATTTTCTACATCACTCAAATTTCTTCTCAGATCACTTGCTTCTTTCCTTGCTACATCTAGGTCTTCAAGTGCCACAATAAGTTATCTCTGCAAACCAGAGTCCACTGACTCAATCTTCTGGATCTTCCTCAAGTTGTTAGGCTTCCTCGAAGGAACTAGGCTCTGATAGAAATTGTTGGAATCAATAGACACTTAGAGTAGGGGTGAATTAGTGTTATGCAATTCACAACTTTCTTAGCCTAATTCTTAAACCACTGAATGCAATTGAATTAAAGAAAGGTGCAGAAAATAAATGCAAGCAAGCACAAAACCATAAAATCGGAATTTTTACGTGGAAACCTGGAAAGGGAAAAACCATGGTGGGATTGAGACCCACAATATTATAATACTGTGATTCAGAGTATAATAATATTACAAGAGGGGAATGCACATGCATTCAAGCACATTTCCTAGAACTCACTGTTTAATGAAAAAAGAGGGTTACACCCTAGAGGAAGGCCTGCTACCTTACAAGTGATTTACAATGACAACTGATTGAATGAATTGAAGAGTGTCATCTACAAATGCCAAAAAGCAGTTCCGGTTTAGCGCAAAAGGTCTTCTTCCACTATTATGTCTCTCTATTATGTTCTGCTACTCAGTCATATACCGAACCACAAAAAACTTTGCACAATCACTCATACAGTCTTTGCACGCTCACATCTCATACCAAAATGCTCAAATGAATCAGTCTTATATATCTGCACCATCAAAATAAATCAATTCCATGTCGGCCCCAAAAACTGCAACACGCAACAGTAAACATATAACCAAAAGTCGGCTCAATCTGATTACCAATCCATATGCAGACCCAAACAAATTGATAAAATTCTTCACACATGTCGGCTCAACCACCTCGAACTCAAAACAAATCACTGAAATCATCCCAAATATTTTGCATAACACGTTACACCAAAATAACTCTATTCTTCCTGAATTATTGGATACCGGATCTTCAATATTGCATGAGAATCGATACTGAAGGCTAGGATTGTGAATTAAACTGTCTCAAGCATCTAACCATCTAACTCTTCCACCACAACCAAAACTATGAAACAAAAAATGAGATGTGCTCAATGTATTCATACTATGTTGCATATTGTATTCCACCTTCCAGACTTAAGCAAAATGAATATCAAACTTTCGATAGAACAATTTTGCATATACTGGATGTGATATTTGATCTGAGTTGCCATCAATGACAACCCCAAAACATTCCTCATGCACAAATCTCTACTAGTACGGTGTCTCTTGCCAACAATATTTGGTGTTCTTTGTGTATGTATGTGTGTGCTTTCATGATTACATCTGCTCAGACTAAATAATTAATGAGTTGGTTATTCCGGATGTGTGAAAGAATTAGAAATTTTAATTGAAAACTGATTCACCCATTCTCAATTTTCCTAGCATTCAACAACTCTCATCTGTGCAAATATGAAATGAAAGCAAGGTTGTGATATTCCAGATTTACTAGGAACGTGATTATGCAAGACAAAAATGCTAACTGCTAATAAAGTGATAAAAATAAGATTATTGCAAAGCTATTTCGATAGAATGAAGATACTAAAATTTTAGATTGATAACTAATTTGACAGAATAACAATACTTAAATATTGGATTCTTTGACTGATGAAAGAGGTCCTAATTTATAGAAAACTCAATATTTGACAAATGAACAAGATTGAAATAATTATTGGCTAGATGGACGGACCTAATTGAGCACTTGGCAGAGCTACCATTCAGCAACAGATGGAGATGATGAAGATAAAATGAAGGAAGTGGGAAAAGGAAGATTTTCAAAGATGCATATCACTTTTGCAAATTTAAAATTAAGATTAAAGAGATATTACCAAAAAGATTTTTTTTTAATCCAAAAGGTTTCAGGAAAAATCCCATAAAACAAATATAATAGTTTGTTTCTATTTTAAAAATTAGGATAAATAATTAAATAAACAAAGATATTTATTTAATTATGATGACATAATTAGCTAACAAAATAATTTAAATAAATTATTCAATTATAGGAGATAGAAATTGAACATTTAATTAAAGTGTAGAATTGAAATTAATTAAATAACATAAATTATTTAATTAATATTAAAAGGGGGTGATTAATGATGAAGGATGAATGATTAAATGATTAAGTAATAATTAGTAAAAATGGCTTTAATTAATTAAACAATCAATTAAACCTAAGAGGGCAAATTGGTCAAACTTACATCCAGATACCTTAATTGTTGGAAGGATGCATTGATGTGTTGTTGTGGTTGTCATTGATGTCAAACTTGTTGTTAAGGAATGATTTGGAATGTATGTGGTGCAATTTATCCTGTTGTGTTGGTGGTGCACTTGTTGTGTTGGTTGTTATGGAAATGCTTGGGTCTAAAATTTTTTGTTGATGTTAAGACCTATTGATATCTTTATTGGATATAGTTTTGGTATCTTGGTTATAGTGGTTATGTGGTCTGAAAACATCTTTGTGTTCTCCAGGTGTTGTGGTGTTCTTCGTTGTAGGTTGTAAGATCCTATGTTTGACCTATCCTTAGGTCTGAATATGATTTGTGGAAGTGTGGTTGATGTGTTATGGATCTCACCGTAGCGTGTGGAGATCGGGATTTGAGTTATGTGCATTGGAGCTTACGTTTTTTATCAGTAATTGTTTATATTGGTCCATAGCATGTGAATATGTTGTTGGTTAGGTTCCATTGATTGAGGATTGGTGTATTAATCCTTGGGAGATGTGTTTTGGTCATCTCTTTCTCTTGGAGTGGATCAGCATGTGTTTTTTAGTTCAGAGAGTATATTTTGATTCAGACCGACTTGGTTTAAGCTTTGATGATCTATCTTGTATATAAGGCATATGTGTCTTTGAGTTGTAGAGGTGTGAAATGTGTAAAAGTGCAGATGATGTGGTAAAGAGAGAAGATCTAAGGAATTTTTTAGCATAGCAAAAGAGTTGTGTTTGAATTTTATCTAAGGTGTGTTGAAGATTGTTATAAATAATTTATACAAAATGTCAGTAGTTGAGATCAAAGTTGTGTGTGTTGATGTTGGTTGCTTGATGCAGAGTTCAAGCATAGCTTCATGATCAGGAGATCCTTCTTTTCATATCATTTTTTGTATCTTTCCTTGAGTGCAGTTAGCTTCAGGTTTTGCAAGTCCTCTTTGTATCTTGTCCCATGATCAGTTAACCTTGGTGTACAAGTCCAAAGCAGTGAACTCTCTTTTGTAATCATTTTTATTCATAGTGGATATATTATTGTGGGTTGACTCCCACTATGGTTTTTCTTTATTTGGTTTTTCCATGTATAAATCTTGGTGCTCGTGTGTCGATATGTATTGTTGGTTAATTTTTATATGTTGCAATAATTTATTTCTTTAGACTGATTCCCCCACCCTCTCTTAGTACTACTCTGGGTTCAACAATTGGTATCAGAGTATGGTTCCTCTTGAGTGAGCTTAACCACTTGAATTAGATCTAGTATGGCACAAGACGTGCATTAGAAAGTTCCTATATTTGATGGTACAATTTTTACATACTGGATGGAGAGAACGGAGTTGCATTTGGATACATTACAAAATGGAATTTGGGAGATCATTCAGACTTGATATATAGAGCCGCAGGGTGGTGCTAAGACTCCAGGTGAGATAAAGTTGAAGGAAAATAATGCAAAGGCTATAGCTATAATTTTCAGCTATATAAGTGATTTAGTTTTTGGAAGAGTAAAAGGTTTGAAAGAAACATAAGCTATGTGGAACAAGTTGTGTTTGGCATATGAAGGAGATCTGAAAACAAAGCAGGCTAGGCTAATGAATTTGAAGAAGTACATGAGGATGCTTGAAGATGAAGGAGTTGAGAACTATATTCATAGAGTGATTGTTCTTGTTGATGGCATTAGAGCTACCGAGGGACATTTGGAGGAATTCGATGTTGTGCATAACATCTTGTTGACTTTTCTTAAATCCTATAAGTCATATAGATGTTCTGTACAAGAGAGAAATGACTTGAGAAAATATACTATTAATTAGTTTATTGGTACCTTATCAGCCTATGAGATTTCAAAAATGGAGGGAGAGAAAAGAGAAAAGAGAGAAGAAGCATTCAATGTTTCAAGAATTGATGATCCAGAATGTAGTTGAGACCTAGATGACACTAGAGCAAATTTTGTGAGAAGATTGTAGCATGACACTAAGAAATATAAAGGTAAGTTACCTCTAAAATATTTTCCTTGTGTTAGAATTGAACACTATGATTCTAATCACACTTACAGAGAAGATTATAAAGGATTAGATGATGATGAGAAGAAGAACAAGTTTAGAAGACGCAATTTCAACAAAAAGGAGAAGAAAGGCGTATGCTCTATTGAAGAACAATACATCTAAAGAAGAATTTTATGGTGACTCAAATGAAAAATCCTTGTTTTTAGCATTTTTTGATAAGGAGAGTACTTTGGAGAAACTTGAAGAAGAGAAATTAATTAAGACTCTATTGCATGCTAAGATAGAACTGAATACATGGATTATAGACTCTAGATGTTTAAATCATATGACTGGTGATAAAGATAGGTTTATTAATCCGAAGAAACATGATGGAGGATCTGTGAAGTTTGTTGGTGAAGATGGTGTGGCTATTCAAGGTATTGAAACCATTTTAATTGATAGTAATCATAAGACTGATGATGTTTATGTATTGGTAAAAAATATTAGGGTTTCCACCATTAGAAGTATGAAAACCGCTAATATTCTTACTTAGGGACCACTACATTAAAAAGGGGGGTAAACCATATAGATCTAGCCACAAATCAATAAGGATGGCGTTGAGAATTATATTGGGTTTACTGTATTTGAATTGAATGCCCTCTTTTAAGTCAAATTGTAAAAATATTGAAATTAGGGTAAATGTGTTGGAATTGAAGTGAAAACACATAAACAATGAGCTACAATCATCAGATCGAGCCACAAACCCGGATCTAAGGAATGTAAGTGTATTAGGAACTATTCCTAGAAGGAGCTCCAGAAATCTTGGGACTGGTATGTTTGTCACACTGGTCCTCCACACTTTTTGTCACTATAAATAAATCCAATTCTAAAGATCGCAACTCCATGCCTATTCCTACACACACTAGAGAAGGGAAATAGGCTGGGAATAGGGGTTTGCCTTAGGTCAAACCCTGATTTTGGAATTAACCATGAAATATTTTAATGAAATGTAATTGAATTGCAATAATGGAAATGTTCTCCTTTTGAGGGAGATGTTGAATAATGACTAAAACACTAATGATATACCTTATAATGGAGTTTTGTTTCTCTCCATAAGGAATTAGGTTTTCATGAAGTCTTCATAAACATATAACATGAATGTCAACTCCTTTGCTTGAATCTTGACCTTAATTCAGAAGAACAATACTTGGGAGCTAGTATCTAGACCGGTGGACAAGAATGTGATTGGAACTAAGTGGGTATTCAGAAAAGGTATAGACTTTGAAGAAACCCTTGCTCTTGTAGTAAGGATGGAAGCTATTTGCATGTTACTTGCATTTTCTACCTACAAGAACTTTAAAGTTTATCAAATGGATGTTAAATCAACACTTTTGAATGGAGATCTAGAAGAAGAGGTTTACATTGAGCAACCAGATGGATTTAGAGTGATAGAAGAACATGATATGGTATGTAGGCTAAAGAAATATTTGTATGGACTTAAACAAGCACTTAGAGCCTGGTATGGAAGGTTCAACATGTATTTACTGCAACAGAATTTTAGGAAAGGTACAACAAACAGTGTTCTTTATTTCACAATTGATGGAGATAAGTTGTTGATTGTTATAGTTAATGTTGATGACATTATATCTGGAGGAGATGATAGCTTGTGCAATGAATTTCCTAAGGAAATGTAGAATGAATTTTATATGTCAATGATTGGTGAGTTATCCTTCTTTCTTGAGTTGCAAGTCAATCAATTAGAAGATGGAATTTCTACTTCTTAGAGAAAGTATGGGAAGGAAATGTCGAAGAAGTTTGGTTTCGATGATTGCAAACCAGTTACTACCCCTCTAACTATTGGATGCAAGTTGAGTAAAGATGATGATCCCCCGGAAGTTGAACAAAAGAAGTACAAGTCGATGATTGGTGGACAGTTATATTTGACTGTGTCTAGACCAAATATCATACAGTTTGTTTATCTCATTGCTAGATTTCAGGTGAATCTGAAAGTGTCACATGAGTAAACAGTGAAAACATTTTTCAAATATTTGAGAGGTACTGTAAACTTTGGACTTTGGTATAGAAAATGTGGAGATTTCATGTTGAAAGCTTATACTATTGTAGATTGGGTTGGAAGTATTGATAGTTGGAAGAGTACTAGTGGTGGTGCATTCTTTTTAGGAGATAAATTGGTTTCTTGGTTCAGTAAGAAAAAAGACTCAGTTTTCCTATCTACTGTTGAAGTAGAGTATATTGTCGTAGCATCTTTTTGTACTCAAGTAATGTGGATGAGACAAACTCTTAAGGATATCAAGGTAACATATGATGAAGCAATTCCTATTTTGTGTGACAATACAAGTGAATTAACATTTCAAATAATCTTGTTATGAATTCAAGAACAAAGTATATTTCAATCAAATATCATTACTTAAAAGAGAAAGTTGTTGAGAAGGAAGTTCGGTTGTAATGAATTTCTACAAAGGAGTAGGTTGCCGATATTTTCACTAAAGCATTGGAAAAGAATACATTTGAGTTTATTTGAGAGAAGCTTGGGGTCATTGTCCCTCCTTCTTCTAGCTAGGTGTATTATGGGCATGCATCTTTCTAGGGGGCGATTTCATGCCTATTTTTTTTCCTAGATTGATGTTGTGGCTACTCTCAAGGGGAGAAGTGGTGTGCAATGATATGCAAAGTTGTGTGCAGTGTTGCTCAGACCTTTTTCCTTGATGGCAAAGGGGGGGAGATTGAGTTGCTAGTTCAGAGAAATTGAGTTAGTTGTGGTAGAAGGGGAGAGATTGTGTTGACAGTTCTGGGAGATATTTTGAGATGAAGTTTTGGAGAGATATTGATTAGTATATTCTTGTATTCTAGTTTCAAGTGTCGGTATTATCAAGTGCTTGTAAATTGATTCAAGTGTTTCCATTAATGACAAAGGGGGAGATTGTTGGAAGTATGTGTTGGTGTATTATTGTGGATGTCATTGATGTCAAACTTGTTGTTCCAAAATGGTCTTGAATGTTTGTGGTGCAGAGTTATCTTGTTGTGTTGGCAGTTCTAGAAGTTCTTGGGTCCAAAATCTATTTTTGATGTTAAGAGTTATTTATATCTTCATTGGGTATAGTTTTGATATCTTGGTAATGATGATTATATGGTCCAGAAACATCTTTGTGTTCTCTGGGTATTGTGGTGTTATTCATTGCTGGTTGTAAGATCCTATGTTTGACCTATCCTTAGGTCCAGATATGATTTGTGGAAGCATGGTTGATGTTTTATGGGTCTCATTGTAGCGTGCGAAGATCTATATTTGAGCTATGTGCATCGGAGCTTATGTTTTTCATCTATTTTTTTATATTGACATGTAGTGTGTGAATATGTTGTTGGTTAGGTTCCAGTGATTGCAGATTGGTGTACCAATCCTTGGGAGATGTGTTTTGGTCCTCTCTTTCTCCTGGAGTTTATCAACATGTGTGTTTTTGGCTCGAATAGTATATTTTGATTCAAGTTGACTTGGTTTAAGCTTTGATGATCTATCTTGTATATAAGGCATATGAATGATTGAGTTGTAGAGGTGTGAAATGTGTGAGAGTGTAAATGATGTGGTAAAGAGAAAATATAAGAGGAAGTTTTGAGAAAAGAAGAAGAGTTGTGTTTGAATGATATGCAAGTTGTGTTGAAGACTATTGTTGAGAATTAAGATAGAGTGTTGGAAGTTGAGATCAAAGTTGTCTATGTTGATGTTGGTTGCTTGATGCACAATTCAAGGAGAGCTTCATGATGAGGAGATCCTTCTTTTCATATTATTTTTTGTATCTTTCCCTAAGTGCAATTAGCTTCAAGTTTTGCAAGTCCTCTTTGTATCTTATCCCATGAGTAGTTACCCTTGGTGTGAAATTCTAGAGCAGTGATAATTAACTTATGGCTATTGGTGGAGGTATGGTGAATCTTACCTATTAGGTCAATTCCCCATAGAGAATAGGGCCAAGGAGATATGACAGGTCAGAGTTCTTACATCGGTGCATGAATCAAGCCTCCTTGAATTTGATATTTCCAACATTTCTTTGCAAAATTGTGAACCTCTATTCCATGGTAGGCTAGTCATATCCCACTCTTATCAATTTCTTTGCAAGACTTAAACCATTTAAGTGGCCCCCACAAATACCATCGTGAACCTCTTGTAAAGCAATTTGTGCTTCTTCAAAATCAAGACACCTGAGGAGGATTTGGTCAAAAGACTGACGGTAAAGGGTGTCATCGATGATAACATATCTAGAGGTTTGGTGGATAAATGATCAACATTGATTAGTTGATAGGTTGGGAGGTAATGTTTGAGATTGTAAGTAATTGTATATGTCCTGGTACCAAGAGGAATTGGGACCAACAATTTTACACATGATTTTAGACTATGGAATTTCAAAAGTAGGAACAAGCAATTGTTCCACCTGGAACTCGCATTAACAACATTTTGTGGAATATCGAGCATGGATGCAATAGTGCCCATGGCATCTACTGATTTATTTTGTAGATGTGACACTTTACTGAATGTGATTGTAACAAACCTAGTTTTGTAGAAATCGACTCACTTCTTGTAAGAAATCAATTTCTCATCTTTAGTCTCATATTCATCATTTTATTCCTGGATAACTCATTTCAATTTTTAGTCATGTGACTAAGGCGTCATACTCTGTAATGTTGTTTGTGCACTAAAATGTGATTGTCTATGATTTAGGGAGTGCATCCCCTTATGGAGTTAGAAACAAAATACCTGCCCCTAAGTCATGATGTGTGTGTGAGCCATCAAAGTAGAGTTTACATTTAGTGGTAGGCATGATATTGAATATGGACTCATCTGGAAAATCAAATAATAATGGGTGATCATCTTGGATGGGAGATTTAGTCAGTTGATCTGCTATCATTTATCCTTTTATAGCCTTTTGGTGTACTTATTAGATATCAAATTCACTCAATATCATAAATCATTTAGGAAAGTGTCTTGTGAGTGTTGCTTAGTTAAGTTGATATTTCAATGGGTCTATCTTTACTACAAGCAATGTCTTGTGATGCATGTTCAATGGTGGCATTTGTCAACCAATTGTGTTATGAATCTCCTGATAGATTGTAACTTTCCCTATAGACTTCTTAGTTGTTTTAGGTTTGAACGTTGACGCATATCTATTATAGCTTTTACTTTTGCTGGATCGACTTCAATGGCACGCTTAGAGACAATGTATCCTAGGAGTTTTCCTAATGTAACCCCAAAAACATATTTCTTAGGGTTCAGCAGAAGCTTATATTGTTCCATTCTGTCAAAGATTGTAGTCAAGGTACTCAGAAGACTATCTCTCGTGAGAGATTTACATAAAAGGTCATCTACATAGTCTTCCATCAAGTTGTGCATGAAATCATGAAATATGGTCATCATTGCTCTCTGATAAGTTGCGCTGGTATTCTTGAGGCCAAAGGGCATTACGTTCCAACAATAAGTTTCCCATACACATATGAAAGTTATTTTATGTTGTTCCTCAAAAACTATTATTGTCTAATTATACCCTTAAAAAACATCCATTAAGGACATCATTTCATAGTCAGATGTTATGTCTACTATCATATCAGTGTTTGGTAAAGTAAAGTCATCATTTGGACATGCTTTGTTTAAATATCTGAAATCAATACAGATTTTGATGCCCATAGAAAGCTTGCTCACCGATACCAAATTGGAAATCAACTCTACATAATCAATAGGTCTAATGAAACCCACGTCTAACAATTTATTGAGCTCAACTTTCATGAGCAATGCAATTTGTGGATGCATTTTTCTTATTTTTTGTTTGACTGGTTTAGCACCTGGTTGCAACAACAAATGATGAAGGACCAATTTGGGATCTAGCCCTAGCATATCTGCATAGGACCATGCAAATTTTATTTGCTTTTTCAAGAAGAATGTGATAAAGTTTGTCTTCTCTTTCTCTAACAATGATGTTGCCAAATGAATGATCTTAGGGTTGTCTAGCATGCCCAAGATGATTTCTTGTGTCATCTCCACCAAGAGAGGATATTTTACATGTTTAGCCAAGTTTTTTTCCAATCTTCCATCCTCGGTCTCCTCAGAAAGGTTTTCACCTTCAAATACGTCATTTATTTTAACTTTTTTAATGTATAGAGGTGCCTTGTGGTTTTCACCAAGAGAATAATTAGTTTCATTTTTGTGACTAGAAGATGGATTTGACTCCCCAAATTATGTTGATATGTTTTTATGATACTCAAGGAGCACTGTTATAGCTTCATCATTCTCAAAATGATCTAAACTCATTGGTTCTTGTTGGTTAGGATGAACTAAGGGAATTCTATCATCGGTTTTATACAAATATGGTGTGGAAAAGGTTAAGGTCATGATATAAACATTGGTAGTATCATTGTCAGCATTTTTTTCAGTGTTGATGTGTTAGGATCCCAAAAGTCTAAAATCCAAGGTTTAGAGTAATTTTTCTCAGGAGGAGAGGTTTTTTCATGTTTGGCTTCAATGGGTAAGTCATCAGGATCAATGAAAATATCATTTAGGGCATAGTAGATAAAGGAATAGGAGGCCTATTCCCTCTCATTAGAATCAGCTTCATTAAGGTCTTCCTTGGGTGTCTTTTCATCGTTAGGAGTGAGCCCCTCCTTACATAAGATTAACTTGGCATTAGAGGGACCAATTCATAATGGTTTTAATCCTATTCCTCTAGTGTGATGCCACTCTTTTGGTTGAACGAGATTTATAATTTATTGTTTATTTGTGCCAATACAACTATGTTTGTCGTACCCTTTCTTCTACATAATGGTGAGTCCCTTTCCATATTTTTCAATAAGAAATGGTATAGGTGGGACATCTTCTTCACCTCTATAAAGCCATTTTGATACATCCTCCTCAATTTTTTCTTTGTTATAGTCTCCCCATTTTGTGAAAATAGTAGAAGGTTCATATTGAATTGTAACCTTGCATTCTTTTTACATAGGATGTGGCTTTCCATAGAACTTAGGTGAAGTACACAGCTTTCCAATGTGGAATGACTATGCCATAGTGCGTTCCCCACATTGTTGATCTTCAACTTTAAGTTTTCCTTTAGAAAATTTAGCCAATGTTTGAGGATCCATGTTTCAATAAGTGTCATTAGATGATGGAGCTAAATGAATTGGTGAAAATGGATGACAATAATAACAATATTGAAAGGCTAAATGAATTCAACCACAAAACCCTAGCCTAACAACAACAAAGATCCACCATAACATATGAAGATTACCTAAGACCATGCAAATCAAATGAAATCACAAAGATTATACCATCATATGTCCAATAGGGTTTTTGATCTACATTCTTCCTATCTCCATTGATCTTGCTTGATATATTTGCTCTCAGATTTTATATGCACAAGAGCTCAACAAAGAACGGAATGTGGTTGCAAGTAGGATCGTAGTGTAGTCTAGTGTATAAGATTCATTAGAATGTATCATTAGGGTTTGATAATGAAGGAAGCATCTCCTTATATAGAAGACACTATATGAAATGGAGGGATAAGATTGAGAGGTGTAAAAGGAGGTCGGCTATGATTAGAGGGTAGGTAAAAGAAATAATAAAATAATGAAAGGGGTAGGTAGTATATGAATTAAGAGATGAATGACATGTGTCATAGGTAGAAAAGGTTAATGAATTAATTAAATAAATAAATATTTATTTAATTAATAAAAGAAGTGGGATAATTAAATAAATAAGATATATTTATTTAATTTAGGAAAAATGATAATTTAAATAAATAAATGTATTTATTTAAATGAGAAATAAGGCTAGAAGAGGATAAATGAATTAATTAAATAAATAAAGATTTATTTAATTAATAGATGAATTAGGCTAAAGTAATTAAATAAATAAAATATTTATTTAATTAGACATGACAATTTTGGGTGTCTGTATTTTGCCCCTCTTTGAGACAATGCGGCTTGTCGCGTTGTTTCAAAGAATATAAGATGAACTGATACAAATTTGCCCCAAGATGAGAATGATATGCCCCCTCGAGAGATTGGATGAAAATGTCTGAAAAGATTGCAGACAATCTCTCGACAAGAAAGAGAGGCTAGAATGGACTGACCGGATAAAGTGACAGAGTCACGGGATAATGAAGACTGACTTGGGAAATGAGGGCTAGGGCAGTCTATAAGATAGACCACGAGGGGAAAACATCCTCATTGTCATCCACACATCCAAGAGATTAGAATGTAGAGCGAGATAGAGCAGCAGCAATCAGCAGCGATGGCAATGGCTCATAGATTCAATCGCGTTCGCCGATTCCAGAGGCCAGTAGAGGTAGGAGAGCCAGTAAGTACCACAAAACCTCCTTGTACTTTGACACATTTAATTTTGTCATTAATGCATGGTAGGTAGAGCAATAAATGTGCTTAGACTAGGGTCCAAAAAGTGTCCAAAAACATCCAGGCGCATTTGCGTTGGTGCCAGGCGCGTCTGTGCTCGTGAGGCGCGTCTGTGTTTGTGCCAAGCGCGTCTGCGTTTGAACCCGCGTCTGTGTCAAATGCGGCCACGTTTGTGATGGTCAGTCGCGTTTGTGCCAAGAAGGCACGTTTGTGTCTCCCAGGCACGTCTGTGCAAAGCATAGGCACGTCTGTGTTTGTCAGGCGCGTCTATGTTTTTCAGGTGTGTCTATGCAGTCTTTAAGCGCGTTTGTGTTTTATAAAGTGAATTTGTCTTCTAGGTCAAATCGGCAGTTCTGTGATGAACATACGATGTCGATTGGATAAGCTGCTGAGAGGATACACTCAAGCAGGTCCTCTAGGAAGACTAGGATAGATCAAGGCACTTTGTGATGAACAGTGAGCACCAAGATAGAGTACTTTATGATGAACAAGGAGTACTAAAATATGAGCAGCACTTTGTGATGAACAGGGAGTGCAAATGTGAGTAACACTTTGTGATGAACAGGGAGTGTCACACACGTAGTACTTTGTGATGAACAGGGAGTACCACTAGGATAGAAGCCACACTTTGTGATGAACAGTGAGTGTCACTAGGACTGAGAAGATTGATTTGCATGATTGCAGGAGTATTTGTCGATGCTGGAGTCACAGGAGAGATTCCCGTCTACTCAGAGGTTGCGACCTGAGCTGATAGCCGAGGAGCAGGATGCGATTGAGGAGATGGGATTGAGACATGTCCTATATGTGCCTAAGTTTCGAGCGAACATGGGACTGTTGACTGCGCTGGTGGAGAGATGGCACTTCGAGACCTGTACTTTTCATTTGCCGATGGGTGAGATGACAGTCACCTTAGAGGATGTGTACAGGATTCTGCAGATACCGATCGATGGGGAGTTGATACCCTATGATCAAGACAGAGACAGGGATGCACTAAGACGAGAGTTTCAGGATCCAGGACTGGAGATGAGGGCTGGACACGTGGCATGGGACACGATGACAGCCACAGGGCTAGCGCTGCCAGTAGTGGTAGGAGGAGCGATCAGTGGGTTCCTGTGTCCGGATAGGGCTACACGGAGGTCGGTTGTGGGTTGGGGAGGAGCACTGGAGACACTAGTGACGCAGCACACCAGATATGCTTGGGGACCGTGTGTGCTGGCACACCTCTATTATGAGCTACATCAGTTCATGTACCATGGATCAGTGGGATTGGGCTATGGGGTGACATTGTTGCAGGTATGGGCTTATGAGCATATGCCAGTAACGAGGCCGATACACTTCAGAGGTAGGGGACATGGACACAGCTTTGTGCACTTATATGATATGATCACATCGCAGTCACGAATAGGCAGGTTGGAGCACTGGCGGTGAGTGATAGATGATATTGATGTGGTCATATGGAGGCCATATCTGGGATGCGAGCAGTGGGAGGACGATGCAGTTGAGCTTCCTTACACCTTCCGGAGCAGGTATCTGATTAGGTGGACACCCTATGTGCTGAAGAGGCAGCTAGTGGACAGGGTTAGCCAGTAGTTTGGCAGGATCCAGAGGATGCCACGGGGCTCGGGCATGTATGCACGGACTATCAGAGATCAGGCACAGTTTAGGCCCTTGCTATCATATGATCAGGCAGTTACACAGCTGGTAGAGATGATGCCCCTACCCTGGGACATGTGGCCAGAGATTGAGGATGTCGGCATGGATGCTGAGTACACAGCATACTGGGCAGAGCATCCCTTCCCACGCCTGACGAATCCAGGAGAGCCATTGGATGGAGATGGGGGTGGGGATGATGATGATGGTGGAGGTGATGGGGCTAGAGGCCGACGAAGGAGGAGGGGAGCAGTTGGAGAGAGGAGGATTGTACCTCGGAAGGAGGGTGGTGAGGAGAGACAGGCTCGGGTGGTGAGGGGTCGCGGTGGATTGTCGCTACAGGTGCCAGCAGCACAGGGTCCCAGACAGGTACAGGTACAGGAATAGGGATAGATGCAGGGACAGGTACCAGTACAGGTACAGGCACAAGGGCAGGCACCCGTACAGGGGGAGCCATAGGCAGAGGCGGAGGGGGCTAACGCAGAGGAGGATGAGCTGATAGAGCTGAGGGAGATCTGTCAGGGCTAGGCAGATGAGATCTAGGAGTTGGAGAGGGAGAGGGATCAGCTCAGGAGGAGGCTCAGGGATACTAAGCGGGAGCGGGATCAGGCTATTCAGTGTTATAAAGAGGCTGAGATAGCACTGAGGGTCGAGAGACAGGCAGCGGAGGATACAGGGGCGGGGTATGCTTATGTCCTGCGGGCAGGGGAGGAGATTGCCTACTGGCGAGATCTCTATTATGGTGTAGTGTCAGCAGATCAGCAGGCGAGGAGCTTTCATAGACCATCGCGTACAGGGATAGCTACGGGAGGGAGCCAGAGGAGACAGGCATCGAGTGGTGGGGTTATGGGTCCTCCACCACCACCAGATAGAGGGGACAGGCGGGATGATCCTGGGGCGGGTCCTTCAGGGGCTCAGATTCCATCGAAGCCAGGCGGCTCCGAGGGAGGGAGTTCATCATAGCCATAGAGGGCTCCCTATGTATCAGTATTGTACCATTTTTGTATTGTAGACACCTGCGGGTGCTTTTGTAACCATATGATTTTGACATCATTGTATCATAACACTTTATGATTATATATATGAGATGATTCATTTTTTGCGGCAGCTATATGCATGTGTACCTATGTGATGTATGTTTCTATGTGATGCTTATGATATGGATGCAAATATGTATATGATGCAATGCAATATTTTTGTTCTTTTATGTTTTATATGTGTATGCATGATGCAAATGTGAATGTATGTAATGCAGATGAATATGATAATGCAAATGTAAATTGTGCTAACATGTGTTGTGTGCAGGATGTGATGCAATTGTGATATCTATATGTATGTATGAAATGCTTATATGTGGTAATGTAGGTGCAACTACATGAAATGCAAATGTTTTTGGTGTGTCATTATACTCAGTCATGTGATAGCAGGCTATGCGGACTCGAGAAGGACGATGGAAGTCAATCAAGAAAGGGGGATGAAAGATAGAAGATATGAAAGTGAATGAGCTTCTTGTGCGTTATCATCATTGAGCTTTATTATGGCAAAATAGGTTATGACAATCGAGGCATATGTTCGACCCAGAAAGTCATTGTACCTGTTTGCATGGAGATAAGACAGTCACAAACAAGGAATGCCCCAGTTCACACTAGACTCACAGTGTCCTCATATCCTTGGACAAGTCATAGCATTACTAAGAGACAATCCACAGACAACAAATACAAATAGGTGACGATACCCCATCCTCGCCTTTCTAGTCAAAGACATCCTGGAAAAGCTAAAAGACATGTCACCAAAAGATAAAATCAAAAGAAAACCAAGACTCGACACTAACATCCACTGTAGTCCTCAAGTTTAGTGTCTCTTGTCACCTGTATAAGTCTTATTTGATTGTGGTCACAATGTTTACTTTCACAAAAAGGATAGATAGCATGGAACCATAATGTTGTCTGAGTCTATTGAAAGATTTGATTTGTTGAAGCCCATTGTTGTTGTTGTGTCTCATCTGAAACTGATACTTTATTGTGGAGAAGATGAAACTTTATTGCAGATCTGTGATGCAAATGTTGCTTTATTGCGGATTGTGCGCGGATAGATTGAAGGAAGCTGGAAGAAACTGTACTCCTCGAAACATGTGATGTTCTCAGTTCCACACCCATTACTAGACGTAGGATTTTGCCTTAGCCACAGATAGGATTTGATTTATTATGGATGGAAAGCGATGAAAAGGGAGGTTTATTATGAATGGCTAACCAATCTTAGGGAGATCAATAACAAGCCATGATGGGAATGGGTAAGTTTATTATGGATGAATTGGTCATGAGTGTGTGCAAAGTGAAGTGATGAAAGAGAATCATGAAGGAGGGAGGAGCAATGTCTCTACACATGGCGCTGGTGGCCCAGTTTTCACCATGGTACTTGCCCAGGGTGCCACCAAAGTAGTTTTCACTGTTGGACGAAATTATTTATCTTTACTTTTTCCAATTTTTTGATGTTTTTTGTGTCACAAGGTTCCTGTTTGCCAAGTTTTCACCAAGTAACGATTTTTTTTGTTTTATAATTTTTTTTTTGTATTTTTGAATTTTTTTTTTTTTTTTTTGTATTTTTGAAATTTTTGATTTTTTTTTTTTTTAATTTTTGATTTTTTTGTATTTTTGAAATTTTTGATTTTTTTGTATTTTTGAATTAGGATACTCTGAAGAGCTATGTGTAAAACCTGCGACGGTGCATGTTATTGATAGGATCCTCCAAAGGTTCACCTTCTGTAGTTGAGAGCTGATATGCCCTAGATCCATATGCTGCTATAATGATGTAAGGACCAAGCCAATTTGGTTCGAACTTGCCCTTCTTCTCTCTGTCTTGCTGATTTTTAGGATTTTCTCTGAGAACCAAATCACCTACCTCAAATGTGTGAGGCTTGACTTTGTGATTGTATCTGCAACGTTCCTTGACTGAATGATGTGTAGCTTGAGTGACTGTCTTCCTTGATGAAGGAATTGAGATAGAATTACTAGTGTGTGGACTACACAGGCCCGTATGCGTGTCACCTAAAGAGATTTGGGCATCCCTGACAACAAAGTCCTTCAAGGAAGCTCCATTAAAGGTCCATGATGTATCACCAGAAGGGAAAGGATGCGTGGAACAAGTGGATGAGTGATGAAGGCTTATGATTGCGAAAAGAAGTGAAAGTAGGATAGCATGATGGAGACTTAGGATCAACAAGTATGCTTTTTGGCTTGAAATTTTAGAACTTTTGCCCCCAGTTATTTTGATATTAGGGGAGATCAACTCTTGTTCTTTTTCTTTTATAGGAGTTTTATCCTTTATTTTGATTTTTTTAGAGTCCAATAGCTTTTGATTTTGATTTGGAATAAAGGACTTTTCTTTATTTTTGACTTGTAGATTTTTCTTTTCAAAGCTTGATTTTTGATCCTCAATAATTAAGGGCTTTTGTGATTCTTGTTGATCCAAGTCTGGAAGTGGAGTGGAAATAGAATGAGTGGATGATATGGTAAAGCTATGTGAGTTTTCAAGAGGGCTAGCGATACGCTCAATAGATTCTTTGTTGGAACCACTCTTAGGACTATTGATATCAAGAGCTGCTTGCACCACTAGAGGAGATTTGCATTCAGACTTAGTAGCCACAACAATAGGTGGTTCACACCCAATTCCTTGGCATTGAAAATTGTTTGTAGGTTGTTCCTGTTGACTAAATACCTTAGGAGATAGTGGGAGTTGATCAACATGAAAGATATACTCACCACATCTCATGTCTTTAAACTTGAACTTTTCTTTTAGCTCTGCTTGTTTTGATGTAGAAGCTTTTAAGGATTCTAGATCAACATATGCTGATGAAGGAATAGCTTCTCGATTGACTGGGATTGTTATTTCTGATCGAGGTTGTAGATTGTTGCAATATATGAATGGATTTGGATCCGCTTTGATGGTCACTTCAACTCCATTGTGTGGAAACTTGATACATCGATGATATGTAGATGGGACTGCACTCATCTCATGAATCCATGGGCGTCCCAGTAATATATTGTATGTGAGATCCAGATCAAGCACTTGACAAACCACATCCTTTGTAACTGGCCCAACTCTGAGAGGTAAGGTGACTGTGCCCTTGGATGAATGCTCTTCATCGTCATATGCCTTGATGGTGATTTTGTTTGTAGAATTCACAGCTTTATCAGAATATCCCAATTGTTTAATTGTGCTCAATGTACAAATGTTTAGACCTACTCCTCCATCTATCAGGACTCGTTTGATTCTATGTTTGTGTATGAAGGCTTCAATGTGTAATGGTGCATTATGTGGCTGACTTACGGAGGCATCATCGGCTTCAGTGAATGTAAGGGAGTGTGGAATAGAAAGGTATCCCACCATGGCTTGAAACTGGTCCACATTCAGATCAGTAGGAATGACAGTTTCTCTCAAGATTTTGTCAAGAATGGATTTATGTGCGCGGGATATGCGTAGGAGCTCAAGAATGGAGATGAGTGCGGGTGTCTTCCCTAATTGTTCTACAAGGTCATACTCAGGTTTGGTTGATGAGGAAGCAGTGTTCTTGGCTGGAGAACCTTGCAAAGTGATTTTACCTCGGCGGGTTGTGACATTACATTCAGAGGTAGGTTCGGAAGAAGATCCAACACCTTTTAGGACAATCCTGGGTCTCCGGATAGAATTCTCAGATGTTTTGTCCTTGATGATAATGGTAGAGACATAATTGCCCATCAAGATGTGATTGATAGTTGAATCATAGTTGTAGGATGCTCTGGTATAGTTGGTTTGATCCTCTATGGCTTTAGCTTTTCCCTTGTCATGTTTTGGGAATGGTTCCTTAAACATCTCATGTTCTTAATTAGATGAATGTCCCTCAATCTCAATATCACCTCTATCAATGAGATCTTGTATGATGTTCTTCAGTCGATGGCAATTTCCTGTCTTATGACCCTTGCTCTTATGAAATTCACAATACTCATCATCATTCCACCAATTTGGTTTAACTTTTGGTTCATATGGAGGAAAATCTGGAACTGTGATTACCTTGTTTGCCACAAGCTTCTTGAAAACTAACTCAAGTGGTTCTCCCTATGGGGTGTACTTCCTTCATGATCTGGAAGTTGTTTGAGTATTCACCTGATTGTTTGTAGAACTTGATCCCAAAAAGATTAATTTGGGTCGCATTGTGTTGGCATCAACAACACCATCATTGACTGTGTTCTTGTTTTTATTCCAAAATCTTGGCTTGTCTTTTCCTTTAAAGTCATCTTTGTTTTCCTTGAATATCTTAATGACTCCTTGTTCAATTAGGACCTTTTCTGTCGCTAAGCCTTTTTCAATAACGTCCTTGAAGGTGGACAAGAAAGCTTTCCTAAGATCATAGCCAATGTCTTTGTTAACATTCTGGGTGAACATTTCTACCATTTGTTTTTGTGGAATTTCACAAGAGCATCTGCTGGCTAGATTTCTCCATCTTTGTAAGAATGATGCAAAAGATTCTCCCTCCTTTTGCTTGGTGTTGCACAAAGTAGTGACTGATATGTCTGTCTCTATTTTGTAGGAGAAATGTTGGATAAATGCCTCTGCTAGATCACCCCATGACTTAATACCAGGTGGAAGTTGGGAGAACCATTCCATAGCTTGATCACCTAGGCTTTGTGGGAATAATCTCATCAAATATGTCTCTTCTGCTGCTACCTCAATGCAAGCTGTGAAAAATTGTCTTATGTGTGCCTTAGGATCCCCTTTTCCTCTATACTTATCAAATTTAGGCGTCACAAAGTGTGTAGGAAATGGAGGCATTGGAATGCTCTTGTCAAATGGATAAGGACATATGTCTCTCATTGTGTATGTTGGCTTTGGTGTATTTATATCCTCCATTTTCTTTTGCAAGTCCCTGATTTGTTGTTCCAAATTGTCTTAGGTTGAGATTGACTTCTTGGACCATACCCCATGCTTGAGGCACCAATTGGAGGAGGAGCATGTTGCATATATGGATGATATTGATCATACACATGTTCATATGGAGGAGGTCTATAGTAATGCTGCGTATATGGACCACTTGGTATAGATTCATGTTGAGGAACACCATATCTATTTTGTGCTTGTATACCATACTCTACAGGCATGTCATGTTCTAATGTGTTGCCCCCAAATTTGCCGCGGGGTTTCCTTGTGTCCAAATTTTGAGCATGCCTTTGAATATCCAATTGCTTTGGTGGTTGATCCTTAGCATTGGTATATGATTGAGCATATTTGTCTGCATAAGACTTCCATAATGGTCTACGAAGGTGAGTATCATATGCTTGACCATGTGTATGTGGCACCTCTAGTTTTTGAAGCAAAGTTGATGGTGATTCAGGTACCATATGTGGTCCTCTATTGCCTCCACTATTAGGTCTCCTTTGATCTATGTTGGAGTGAGGTTGTTGCAAAGGTCGATTTTCCATTATTTGAGACATGTCAAAATCATGAGGTATCTTGGCTCCACTTTGTGCCATCATTTGTAAGAAGTATTGTCTATCCCTCCTCATTATTTCCTCAACCAATCGATTGAAATGGGGATTCATAATGGATTCTTCCACATCTGCTGAATGTACTGAAAAGTTGTCCATATTGTCATTATGTGTAGCATTGTTGTTTGTAGTGTCCATGTTCTCAACATTTGGAATGTTTCTATAGGCATCCATGTGAGGTAATGTAGTATGATGGGAATTGAAAAAGATATCATTCTCAAACTCATAAGAACTCATGTTTGTGGACTCTTGAGCCTCTTTAATTTCTCTCCTAGATTTTTGAAGATGGGTTTCAACCATGAACTAGGTATTGACCAAGATGTGTGAGACTAGATGAAAATGGAAAGAGGTATGGAAGACCAAGAGTTGGATGGAATGTAAATGAATCTGAAGCGTACTTGCAATGTCCAAAGTGTAAGACCAAGTATGTATGTAGTAGAGTAGGTGTGACTTCCAAAGAGAGGATAGTTTCTCTTGATGAGGTAAGTTGACCTTGACTCTAAGTAAGACCAAATGAGGTCCAAAGGTGAGAAACCTTGATGAGCGACCACTTAGCAAAGTGTTCTTGTATGTAGTGTGTTGACAAAGTATGATGAGGACAAGCAAGTGACCTTTTGACTTAAGTTTAGACAAATGTGAATGTGATGTAAGGTGTGAAGCAATGATGGACTTTGTGAGACCCAAAGACAGGTTGATTGCTAAATGAAGTCTTGGAGAAATGACCTAAGAAGCTCAAGAATTTTGAAATTGACTGTGTTTGTTTGCTGGATTGTAACAGTTTTTCAATTCTGAACGCAGACGCGCCTGTATACTTCATAGATGCGGTTTCCTGACGCAGACGCGGCTCTATTTAACACAGATGTGTTTCTAAGATTTTTTTTTGCAAAGTGTAATGTTGACTGTTGGAACACAGATGCGTTTCTACCCTTCACAGATGCGGTTATACAACACAGACGCTATTATGTCCGACACAGACGTGTTTCTGTAAAATTTGTGCAATTTTTTCCAATCTGTGAAGTCGTTTTGTTGTGACCAAATCTGACTGTTTGACCAGTTTTTTTTTTTTCGTGACAAGAGGACACAGTGTTGATGAAGACCCAATGTTTGCAAGTATCTGGACTCAAAAATGACTCCAAGAAAAGTGTGTTGTTTGATGTATAAATGTTTTGCATACACTTGAAGACACAAAAGACACAATGTTTTGTTGTTTGGTCTTGAATGTTTTGAATGTTTTAAAATAAGTCAAGCACAATTCTTATGGCTAGCCAAGACAATAGTTGTTGATCCCACATGAGGTTTTACCCCCAAGGCTACTCTATTCAGAGCGGATACTTAGATGCTTGACCTCACTAGCTCCACCCTTGGCACTCACTTCTCGAGTCAGCCAAGCATCAGTCCCCACAAAAACTCCCCATGGCGAACTTTGTATCTCTACTAAGAACCGTATGTGTGTGGGCCGCTACCAGAGGTTCGACCTCCTGCCCTAACAACTAGAAGGATTTGGGCTTCTAAAACAAAAAGGTGCTAGTAAGGGCATCCGCTCGTGTGGCCATACATGCGGCACTTTCAGCTCTATAGATACAGAAGGCTCCCAGCCGATAGGGGTTACGCCCTACAACTGATCAAATAAATTTGATCAAATGGATTTATGGGGAGACATAGTGTCGGTATGAACTAATCAGCACACATTATCCATAGTTTTCACCATGAATACATTTGTTTATAGTGGTTCAGAAGAGGTGGGTTTTCCTCACTACCACTTGGGTCGTTCTCTTCTCACTAGTAGTCCTAATGACCACATGGGAAGATAGGCCCTCTAAAGATTAAACAAAAAGAGCCTATTGCTCAAGACACAAAAGACAATGATTCAATTTTAGTGCACCAATTGAAGTGTTTGCTAGTCTATGAAAATAAGGCACACAATAAAAATCCAAAAACCCTTGCCAAGGACCTGCAACAAAGAGTTGTTAGTAGTTTGGATTTTTTCAAATGATCACCCCTTCCTGCAAGCACATAAGTTAGGTAAATTTTAAACCCAAAAGACTTTGTGAAAATAGGGGCCTTCAACCAAACGATTTAGCTTTCAAGACAAGCTGCACCCATTTCGTTAGCTAGATCTGAAAATGTTAGCTCAAAATAAACCAGATCTGAAACCCTAAATGCAAAATCTGAAAACTGAATCAATAAAAACCCAAAATTTGAAACGGGTGAACACAGACGCGATTACCCTCAACACAGACGCGACTTCGTGACATAGATGTGGTTCTGTGAGACATAGACGTGACTACAGAACGCAGATGCATTTTATGAACACAAACGCGGCTAAAAATATCGCAGACGCAACTTTACAACACAAACGTGCTTTCCTGGAATCTGCAAAATAGAATATTGCCAATAACATAGACACGACTCCGGATGTCGCAGATGTGCCAGAAAATCAAAAACGCGATCCGAAAGTACGCAAACGCAGAAATATCAAAATGTTGCCGAAAACATCAGATCTGCAACTTCAAAATACAAAATCTGCAACAAGAAAGTTAAATGCAAAAGGGACAAGAGTCCCACCGAGCGTGCCAAAATGTATATGGTGAAAATGGATGACAATAATAACAATATTGAAAGGCTAAATGAATTCAACCACAAAACCCTAGCCTAACAACAACAAAGATCCACCATAACATATGAAGATTACCTAAGACCATGCAAATCAAATGAAATCACAAAGATTATACCATCATATGTCCAATAGGGTTTTTGATCTCCATTCTTCCTATCTCCATTGATCTTGCTTGATATATTTTCTCTCAGATTTTATATGCACAAGAGCTCAATAAAGAACGGAATGTGGTTGCAAGTAGGATCGTAGTGTAGTCCAGTGTATAAGATTCATTAGAATGTATCATTAGGGTTTGATAATGAAGGAAGCATCTCCTTATATAGAAGACACTATATGAAATGGAGGGATAAGATTGAGAGGTGTAAAAGGAGGTCGGCTATGATTAGAGGGTAGGTAAAAGAAATAATAAAATAATGAAAGGGGTAGGTAGTATATGAATTAAGAGATGAATGACATGTGTCATAGGTAGAAAAGGTTAATGAATTAATTAAATAAATAAATATTTATTTAATTAATAGAAGAAGTGGGATAATTAAATAAATAAGATATATTTATTTAATTTAGGAAAAAGGATAATTTAAATAAATAAATGTATTTATTTAAATGAGAAATAAGGCTAGAAGAGGATAAATGAATTAATTAAATAAATAAAGATTTATTTAATTAATAGATGAATTAGGCTAAAGTAATTAAATAAATAAAATATTTATTTAATTAGACATGACAATTTTGGGTGTCTACAGTAGGAATTGTGGATTCTTGCAATGCCTTGTCTAGGACTGCTCTATGGGTAGTGGATTTACACAACAAATCAAGGATAGATATTTGTGTTGGTGTTTTACCCAAATGATCAAAGATATTATACTGACTAGTGACTTTCAACGTAGAAGAAGCTCTTTATAAAACAACCTTATATTTTCAAGTGGTTATCACACACTGGAACTTGGATCCTTGATAGTTAAAGTAGATACTTGACTTTCTGACACTTGGAAACAATTGATGGTATACTAATGGATAGTGTTGGTGTAATTGACACTGCCTTTTGGGTTAAAAGTAGATGTAGATGCCTTTCCCTTGTCATTATCATGTAAGGGAGTTTTAAATATGTTGTGATTTGTGTTCAAGGATGTTATCAAAGACTCTAGTTCAACCAACCCTTGATCAATCAAGTCTTGTATAAGGTGTTTCAATTGGAAACAGGAAGGGGTTTTATGTCCCTTGGTTCGATGATATTCACAATATTGGTTGTCATTCCACCACCTTGGTTTTACTACTAGTTCATTTTTTTTATTTTGGGTAGTTGTACAAGCTTTCATTGAAGCAATTATTTCAATACAAATTCAATAGGTTCCCTTAATGGCGTGAACTGTCGAGGAGGATTGTCTCTATTTCTAGGGGGGTTTTGTTGTTAATTTTGTTGCACAGTGTTGGCTGCTTGATTTTGTTGTGTTGGTCATTGAAAAGGCATGTTTTTTTTAGTTTGTTGTTGAGATTGATTATTTGTATATGTACTTGGTGGTGTGGCCCCTTGAAGAATGATCTTTGTTTACACATTGTTTATTGTCCTTGTGTCCATAACTCCATCATTGGAAACATTCTTATTTCTAGACCAAAACTTATTCTTATCATTGGAAGTGTTAGGGTTGTTGTTGTTATCTTTAAAGATCTCGATAATTCCCTTTTGTATTAGAGCTTTCTTGATGTTCATCCCTTTCTTGACAAGTTTGTCAATAGTACTAGGACTCTTTATTTTTAATCCATACATTAATTATGGTGATAGATTCATGATAAATAGGTTGATTTGTTGTTCCTCGGGGATGTCAAATGGACATCGACTTACTAAGTGTTGTCATCTTTGTAAGAACATCATGAAGGATTCTCCTATTTTATGTTTAGTAGTGCAAAGATCATTCATGGTGACTTCATTGTCGATATTTTTAAGGAAAATAGACAAATGAATTTCTCAGCTAATTCATTCCATGACTTGATGTTAATGAGTAATCATGGAAACCAATCCATCACTTGTCCTGATAGACTTTGAGGAATAGATGCATGAGATATGTGTCATTGTAGTGAACTTTCATACAAGATGCATATAATTCTCTGATATGATCTTTTGGTCTCATATTCCTCTATACTTGTCAAATTTGGGTACATTGAAGTTTTTGGGTAAATGAGGCATGTACAAACTTCTATCGAAGGTATTAGGACATAAGTCATGTGGTGTGTAACTTCATTTAATCCCTTTTGTTTGTAATGCTTCAACTTATTTGGATAGTTTTTCGATCTATTGCATCATCATATTGGAAGGTCCTTATCTGGGAAGTTCACTATTCATTCTTGCATGACTTCATTGTTTGTATATTGTTCCTCCAAGTGGGTATTGCTCTTGATATTCAGGAATAGTTGATCGAGGTGTATTTGGTACTGACACATCTTGGTAGGGGTCTCCATATTGTGTTGTGGTGGTGTCTTAGTATTGATCTTGTTATCGCGGTTGTTAATATTACATTGTGGGTTGAACTTGGGTTCGATATTGAACGTTGGATTTCATCTATTGAAATGGTTGTGCTTGTTTGATGGATTTTTGTTGAGCTCGAATTGTGAGCAAAGGACAGTATTGTTGGTGCCCAGTTTATTGTAATTGTGCTACTGGTATTTGTTGTTGTGTCCCTAATTGAGTTATTTGTTGTTGAAATCCGGGAATTTGTGGAGTTTGTTATTGATACTATCACGCATATTGTTGTTGGCGATACTGTGGGTCTGGTTAATAACATTGGATGATAAGTTGTTGTTGTGTCACTTGGTGTGTTGATCTAACAATCTAATAAACTTGAGGTTTTTGAGACTGATATTGGGTACCGACTTTCATAGTTGGTTGCATCTGCTATTGATATTGTGTAGCAACTTGTTGCTCTTGAAGAGTTGGTTGTGGGTATCCTAACATCCCAATGAGATTGTCAAGCAATTTGATTTTGTGTTATTGACGTTTAAAAGGATCGATTTGTGATATCATATTTACACCCTCTTTTGGTAAAAAGTTACTTGGTTGGCCTTGTTGTGTACGAGTGGGTATGTCAACTTGTGGTGTGATAGTTGCTTGTTTGGACTTGCGCGATTGTGTTTACATTTGGTCAACTTGGACATTTGCAATTGTTTTTAAATGAAGTTGATTGTACAAGGGAAGCATTTTGTTGCATTTGTATGTTCTCATCTAAGGATGGTATATATGGCATTCTCGTTGTATATGTAAACACTTCTTTGGCTATTTGTTGTTGTTGACCCATTTGAGGGATATTTGATGCTTGGGGTTGAATGGTGCTTGCTAACGCTCTCATCATTATTTGTGATACCAACACCCTGTATGGATCCATTTGATGTGTTGATGATGAGGTACTAAATAACAGGTTATCATTTTTTTTCAAAGATAATTATGACGGAATTTGTAAAGTTAATTTCTTGTGAGGTATTTTTCTTAAGTCTAACTTTGTCATTTCTTGAGTGATCATAAGTCTTGTGGCTTGATCTATTTGTTGATGTTGTTGTGGAAGTTTTGTTTGCACCATTTGTTGGACAAGATGTGTTTGTTCTTGTGTTCCAAGTTGGGACTCAAGTTCTCGTAATGTGACCTGGTATTCGGGGGTTGGTGCTAATTTTTCTTTGAGTCAATGGATCTTTGGAGATTAATTGGTTTAGGGTTTTAGTGATTCTTGGGTCATTTATGGTTTTATAAATTTGTTTTTAAGATAGATCAGCCAAGGAGAAATGACTTTCTTGTGAGGAATCTGAGCTAGATGATGCATCTGATTGTACTTTTACATTCACAAATTTCTTGCATCTATAACTCAAGTTTTGGTATAAAATTGGTTCCATTCCTGAAAAACGGTCTTGGTTGGACATAGCCTCGGGTTGATGGGTCTAGGTCAAGACTTGGTGGCAAATTGGTCAGTGTTGTCAATGGAATATTTCTTTCTCCTGGTTTCATTTTTTGTGAATCAGGTCCTAACCCTAATTACGTCATCTCAAATTGAGATTGTGGGTTCAGACCTATTTCTAGATCAAAAATTTGTTGTGTTATATTTCCTGATTGTGTTGAATGTGATTGGAGTTGTCTCAATGGTGTCTCTTCCATCGCTTCCTGTCACTTTCGAGAAATTTGGGGTCGTGTTTCAAGCATATGCACTATAGAATATGTTATTGTTTTTTGTTTTTTTTTGTATTTTGGATGTAATGCAACTAAATTATAACATATGTTTTTTTATTTTTTCATATTCAGGAATGATTAATGAATGCAATCTATGAAAGATCATGCACCTATATTTTTTTATTTTTTAGATTTTTGGAATCTTTGAGACTACAAACCTAAAGATGTGACCTCGAGGAATTGCAATGAAGTTGAGGCCTCTTAAAGACATGGGGACAAGATTATGACAACGTCATGCTCGCAGCTAGTTTGATGAGCTAGGGTTTTCACCTGATAGTGTTGATAGTGGGCTAAATTCTGACAAGGTTTTGACTTCTTGGCAATAATGCAAAGTTTGATTTAAAGTTTTGACGTTGCTAGGATTATAACAAATTGAATTTGAGGATCTAAGTGTAATGAAAAAAATGATTGAAATAATCTAAAATGAGGATAGTAATGCTATGTGCTAATGGGACAATTCGAATGGACTAGTATGATAATTTTGGGATTGAATTATGAAATACAAAATGGAGATAATGATTTGACCCTATGAATCATGTGAAAACTTATCCTAGAAAAATATGGGGATAATGGCAATTATGCAAAGTCTATCTTAAAATGATATGAAGTAAATGGACATGGACCTAAGACTTATGCAATTTTTATCTCTAAAATGGTATGCAACAGTATGACAATGACTCTATAATGAATAGGAAAGGCTAAAATGAAACCTATGTATGGTTGAAACAGTTTTGGTTTCTCAAGTGATATGGTAATGTTTGAAGTTGTTTGATGTTTCAATGTTTGAAATATTTGGACAAATTCTGGGTCTTTGGAATGTTTGAAGTTTATGACAAGTTTTGACTTTCTAATATGGCAGTGTTTATCATGAACAAACACAAAAGACATGGTAGAGTAGAAAATTGCATACCCCTATGCAATTCCACCTACAATTTTGTATCCAATTTTGTGTCCACTCCCCTGGCATTTGAGTAAGCTTATTTCAGCCCTTGCATAAACCTTGTCCCTCTCAGTATGCTCTGTACACCCCTTCTAGTAGCTACCTTCCAGCTTTTGTTTTGCATTAGTCATGTGTTTCTCTTGTCACTTATTTTTAAGTGTGATTCGTTTGGACACTAGCGCATCGCGCAGATGTCTCATGACATCTTAACATTTAAATGTTTGCTTTGGATGTTTTTCTAGTTCTTGCCTATCTTGGTCAGTGCAATCGGCTTAGAATCTTTACAATCTATCTTGTTCTCTTGGATTTCACAACTTTCTCTTGTTCTCTCTCACTTGCTATAGCAGTCTCTAGTTTGCTACAACACTCTCAAGCTCTCACAATACTCTTTGCATCTCTCTTGGCTTTCTCAAGCCTTGCTGGTAGTATCTTTCTATCTCTCCTATGTCTTTGAGCATCTTAGGATTTATCACATCCCTTATTTGTCAAACCATTTATCTTTTCTATTTACATATTTATCTATCTATGTATCTAGCTACTGTGGATGTGGAAACACCAAAATAGGGACTTGACTGAGGCAAGTCTCCAAACAGCTTCAAGGTAAAAGTACAAAGTTGTGTCACACTTAAATAAAGGAAATGGCCAATGTTGATTCAACTTTTTAAATTGAATCAATAGAAAGTGAAATATATGTTTTTAATTTTGTAATGATATAAACTAATAAAATGTTTATTCTTTTGTGTATTTTATGTTTGCAATTTTAAAAAAAATTAAAAAATTATTTCAATATAGTTTTTTATAAAGTAAATACTATAATTCAGTACTTGTTGATAAAATGTTGAAATTGAAGTTACACAAGGTGCCACACTTTATTTAGTAAATTTTACCTTTTTTTCTTCAATTTTTTTTGTGTATATTGATAACTTGAAACTTTAGTGCATGGATATATATTTTACTATTTTTTATAAATATATACTTTTCAATAAATTTGAAAAGTTGCATGTACTGAAATATAACTCTTTCCATTTGGCGCAACCCTTTTTCTTCATTATTTATCCAAATTAGAAAATAATTATATCAACTTGACATAGATCCTTTTCTCTATAGCATCATATTTTTTTGAAAAATTTAATTAAATTTTAGTATTTTTTTCTTGACAAGATAATCAATCTTATATTTTAGTGTTGATGACCTACTTTCAATAAAAATAAAATATTAAATATAAAAAAATTATTAAAATATTAAAAGATATTGTAATGGTGAAAGTATTAGGGTTTCCACCACAAGAAGGATGAAAACCACTAATATTTTTCTTTGGAACCACTACATTCAAAAGAGTGTTGAATCCAATAGATCTAGTCACAAACCAGCAAGGATAAGGACTGAAAATACAAATTGGATTTAAGGGGGGAATTTTTTTGCCCTCTTTTCTAAGTTGAATTGTTGAAATTAGGGTAAGTGTTGAAAATGAAAGTAAAAGCACGGAAACAACAAGCTACAGTCATCCTATTGAGGCATGCACTTGGATATGAGAAATATAAGCAGATTCGGATCTAATCCCCAAAGGAGCTCCTAAAATTTTGAGACCGTGGCAAAATTCGTCTTGGTCCTCCAAACTTTTTGTACACCAAAGGGGGATTGATTTGCCTTTATAAATAATATTGATTCTAAAGATCGCAACTTCGTACCTATTTCCTGTACACAAAAAAGAAAGGGAAATGGGTTGGGAATAGGAGCATGCCTAAGTCTAACCCCAGTTTGGAATTAACAATGAAATAGAGATAAGATAATTGAATTTTTATAATAGAAGATTCTCCTTTTGAGGGAGATGTTGAATAATGACTAAAAACCAAATGATATACCTCCTTGTGAATTTTTGTTTGTCTCCACATGGAATTAGGGTTTCGTGAAGTCTTTGACAAAATAGGATGTGAATGTCCACTTCAATGCTTGAATCTTGACTTTTCTGTTGCTCCAAGGCTTGAAGGAAGACTCATTACTTTCTCACTTGTCTTGAATGCTTGATTGCTTGATGTTGAATTGAATCTCATGTGTGTGTATGTTATGCCTGGATTCCTAAATGAGAGGGGAATGCCTCCTTTTATACTTTCCCATCGAAAAACTTATTAATTTCCCAACATGAGCAGCCACAAGGCTGGGTTTCTTGCTCAAATTTGAAATCGAAAAAATGGTTTAAAGAGGGGCCCAAATAGGGAGGACCAAGGCATAATGCCCTGGTCCTACCCCATTTTAGGGCTAGGACAAGGTACCTTGTTGATGTGTGAGGTCAAAATAAGGCCATATTTGCATGGTGCGAGTAGAATCAGGTCCCAGTTAGTCCTCAAAGTGCAAACGCTAACGTAGGGACCCAAATGCAGTCAAAAATGTAAAGGGGTGCAATTTTATAATGCTATAGATATATATATTTTGCAATATTCACTAGTAGATCTATAAAAGGGTATTTTTACATTTCAAAAAAAAATATTGGTGGCCTCCTGACGTTCCCACCCCAATTAATGTACGCCTGCTAGAGTAATAGGGGGCATAGCTATTCTTGGTAGAAAAATAATGAATAGGACGGATAAAGTTTTTTGCCCTACTATCTATAGTTGTCAAACCTGGTACACCAAATATAAATTAACTATAATGAATCTATATAGACCATATGTTTGACTAAAATTTTCCTGTGCTGATAAGTTGGCCTAAAATATGACACAGTTTTGTAGTTTTACCCTCCAAACATTTTTCATCCTCTTCATGTGTGCAGGTTTATTAAAAGCATTTGAACGCATAAGGGTTTGCTTTTGCCTTATTTATTTCATTTAATTTTATTTCTATTTATATCTATCATCTAGTATTTGTTGTTACATTTCTAACTTCTGGATTTTGCAAGTTAATCAAAACACAAAGTTGAGTTTTCATGTTCTTAAGTATTTTTTGTTCATGGTGTATACGAGACTACCGTGCACCACGCAGACGTCTATGCACAATTCTAGCATCCTTGACTGAGATGCTTAGATTCAAAATGAAGACTCTCTATTATCTTCTCTTTTCATTTTTATAATTAGATATCTTTACTAGTTTTACAAGTTGGAGATATCTGAATGTATGTTGTGCAATTGGCTCTTGAGGGAACATAGTTCTTCCCTTTGCAGGGTCACTTTGCACCACTACAGATAAAAATGGTTGTTTGACTTTTCTTGACTCTTGTTCAGAGTTATGACTGAAAAGGGGCCTAAATTAGCCCAAATATTTACAATGTTGGTTTTAACAAACAACGCACTTGGAAGCATGTACTATCTAGGCCGGAAAGAGGATAGTAGTATCAGAGTCCCCACTCAAATAAATCGAAATACTAAAACAAAGAAGACATCTAGAGATATTGGTGTCACTAGATCCCCTCCACGACACAGGCACGCCAAATCTCTTACCAAGAAGATCCGAAGAACTTATGAACCAAGGAATTTATGTCTCCACAATGAATAGTAGCAATGTGGAGCAGCTTTGAAGGTCTAACCTCCTGCACCAGCAAGAAAAAGGGTTTTTGGGCTACTAAAACACTGGTTTGTAGTGATTCTTTGAGGAACAAAGCTGGTATGTGTATCTCATGAACTGAGCTACTTAAAGCTCTGACAACCCTTATCAGAAGACCCAAATTCAAATTGTACTCTAACTACAAGCAACCTCTTGGCAAAGCCTTTTATATAGTAGCGCAAAGAGAAATACAGCTTTGAAATTGCTAAGAGGTGATGAAAATCCACAGAGCTATTCCTATTTTTAAAAAAGCCGAATGGGGTGATGAAATCCCCACCAAATACTTCATTAATAAAAGAAAAAGTGGGTGTCATTGTCACCTTTCTCTTACACCCAAGATTCCAAAGCCAAGGGAAGAAGATAATTGGTACAACTATGGGTCCACCCTATAGAATGAGCAAGTGCTCAAAACATGAAATACACACATTCATTCCCTTTAAGAAATCCAGTTGTCAGTTAATCTAATGAAAAATCAAACACATTAATTGTTTGGGTTTCAAGTCTTTGACAATTGTTCTGCACCAAACAAGTTAGTAGTCTAATTTGTTTTGATCTTTGTCCCACTAATGCCAAAATGTTGCACAAACTGATCAGTAACATGGGAAACCTTATGCCAAAATAGAATTGAAATCTTTGTAAATCAATTGATAAACCTTAATCTAGAAATCACCTATACCTTCTAACTACGTAGGTGCAGAGGGCCAATTGTGTAGGACAATATGCCAACTACACTGCAAGATGAACCAAATGCACTAAAAGATGAACCAAGTGTGCAGTTTTGCTAACCAACTGTGCAATTCTAGCCTCCACCAGAAAATCAAAAAGTAATTCAAGTCAATTTCACACATTGATGATGTAAAACAACAAATTGACCATAAAAGGATTGAATTAATGAAAAAATAAGTGTCAATCCTATTGAGGAGGTGCATGAACTGCTTGAAAATATTTTTGTCATTCTTGTTCCTGATCTCGTTCTCTATGCAAGGCTTCTTCAAGATTTCATGCTTTCTCTTCCTCTTCATCCAAGACAGAGATGGTTTGTCTAAACGTAGCCCAGCTATTTTTTGTCCTCCAAGCTAAGGTATTCAATTTAGAAATGATTTCTTCTTGCTTTTCATGGAAACCTAAGTCAAGTTGAAGTACTAGGGTTTTGTCCTCATTCTCACAAGGGAGAACCATCCTAATTCATTTTTAAAGACAAAAAGTATCAAATTTTGGAAGCCAAAGATCTAATCAAAACATTAGAATAGGTGTCGTCACGTGCATGTTGTATTTTTGTGTGTAAGATAGGACATGTATTTCATATATTGTAAGTGCAATGTGCTCGTTGGGTTCATTGAATAATCATTCCACTCACTAGATTTTTGGAATTGTTTGTTCATTCTTATTCATTTTGCCTTTTGATAATATCCTAGAAACCTTGACTTTATTCTACGAGGTATTGTGTTTTTTGGTTCATTTTCAAATACAAGAGGTGGTTGAAAGGATTGGTTTTTTTCTTGCTCTCTTTGTCGTTGTTGTTCTCTTTCTTGTCCAAGTTGTCTTCTTATGGTGTCTATGTGATGTTGGGCTTTTCCCACTTCTTCTTCTCTAACAAACATGGTCTGCATATACTTGGCGTAACTAGTTTTGGTTTTCCATACAAATCTATTTAATTCAGAGATCAACATCTTTTTGTTTATTCTGAAAGCATAGGTTGGGCTAGAGTATAGGGGTAACGTTATCACCAGGTAGAACCATTTTGGATCATTTTCAAAAGCGAAACCCTAATGATTAAATGAAAATTGGAAAATTGATTTCTACAACAAAAATGTAACTTTTTTATTCACTCAACCTTCCTATTTAAGCTATGTGAGATTGTAATTGAAATGAAAGGGTGAATTAATATCCTAATTAGAGCTAAGTGCAAGTTGTAAACTGGAATTAAAGGGTAAATTGACCTCCTAATTAAAACTAGGTGCAAGTTGTTCATTTTAAACCCTTAATTAATAAATTTGATGCAAAAAGACATTCAAATCATCCTTGAATCCCTACATGCACACTCTAGATCTTCTAAAACCTGCAAACAAAAATCCTAATCAGTGAAATTTTTGCATGTGACAGACCATTTATATATGTATATGTATATGTATATGTATATGTATATGTATATGTATATGTATATGTATATGTATATCTATATCTATATCTATATCTATATCTATATCTATATCTATGTATATGTATATTGACATGTATATGTATATGTATATGTATATGTATATGTATATGTATATGTATATACATATACATATACATAGATATGTATAAACATATACATATACATATATATACATATCTATCTATCTATCTATCTATATATTTATATGTATATATGTGTGTGTGTGTGTATACATACATACATATGTATATACATATGCATATCTATCTATGTATATGTATATGTATATGTATATGTATATGTATATGGATGTATATGTATATGTATGTATATGTATATGTATGTATATGTATGTATATGTATATGTATGTATATGTGTGTATATATATACATATACATATACATATACATATACATATACATATACATATACATATACACATACACACATACACACATACACATACACATACACATACACATACACATACACATACACATACAAATACACATACACACACACACATAGACATATATACATATACATATATATGTACATATGTACATATATATACATATACATATATATGTACATATGTACATATATATACATATACATACATATATATATATGTATATATATGTATATGTATATGTATATGTATATGTATATGTATATGTATATGTATATGTATATGTATATGTATATGTATATGTATATACATATTGTTGGTTAACAGATTTGTCTCCTTGAAATTTTAACTATTATCTTCTCAAAGCAAAATATGACTCTGTTTTACCCTCTAGAAAGAAACAAATATACGAACAATTGGAAGAATTAATAAAAATTCAACCTCTGCATTAGAGGGCAGCTCCTCATATGATTTACAATGAATCTATTATACAGTTTATATGCTAACACTTTTAACCAGAAAGCATCAAAAGGCTTCAGCATTTATCCATCAACACAAATAAATGCCTTCAAAACTGCACACATAGGAAATTTCTAAAAATAATATACAAAGGAGAGTTCACAGACTCTGATTCATAACATTCTTGTTGTATAAATTCAAAGAAAAATAAGGACTCAGTGAAGACTAAGGGCTCGATCGATACTCTCTCATGCTTCACAGAGAAAGAGGGATCAAGCAAATCGATACAATGTGAGTCATCCAACAACCAATAATAAACATGAATTAAAAAGGATTACAGAGGTAACTAATCATCAAATTATATTGTGGCCATAATCAACTTAAGAAAGATTGCAAATCTAAGAATGCACAGATTCAAAGATAACACAACATTTCATTAATAAACAGTCATTGTATCATCCAAACAATTCATATCAAAATTTTATCTATTGCTCCCAAAATCACAGTTTTCGGAACCATTACAAAGACAAGCTCTTTTTCTTAAATAGCCATCGGGCCATAGTTTTTACATGATCAAATAACATTTACTTTCACCCAGGTGAAAGAAACCGTTTAAAGAAACATAAAAGAAAACTAAACTATTAGCCACTAAAAGGCTGACATTTCATTTTCAGATCAGCCAGGCTTCCACCATGGCAGAGGAGGTTATGAGCTTGTCTTGCTTTGCCGCAAAACCCCGTCATTCAAGGTGCATTATCGAGAAGTTTAAGATGACTTGGAAATAGGCAGACCGATGTGCAGGATCCTCTACTTCCACACTTCTTTGTCCATATTTACCTATGTAACTTTTGGCTTGTGAACCTCTAAATGGTCCGAATAGGCAAAGAGAATTGATTCAATCCTTGCCGCTTTTGAAAAGTCATCAGTGGTCAAGGATTTTGTTGTCTGAATGAACTGGATCCTTTCTTGAAATACCTTAGTCATGTCTGCGGCTTCTTCGATTACCTTGGCACCCTCCTTCATGAGTTGAATATCAATACACTTGAGGTTCTTCTACATCGTGTCAATCAAGTCAGTCAATCCTTTGAGCAGCTTGGTGGATTCTTCATGGCCCTGCTTGATGATAAAATTGCGCCATTCCATGTTTTTCTTTGACATGTACAACACATTGTCATCCAAGTTCTCCATTGGTTTCTCAACCAGGAATTTCATCACTCCATACTTTTGAACATCGTTCATCTACGCGAGGACTGCTACCCACTTAATCTTTTCTTTTTCCCAGGCGGTTGTTTCTAGTTCAAGCTCTTTACTCACGGTTTTCACATCCTTATAAACTTTAACCAAGCTAAAAATATAATCTAACCCTTGTTGTATTATCAGGCCCAACCATTTATTAAACATCTCAGTCACTACCTTGTTCCTTTGAACTTGATCTAGCATCTTTTGGTTTGCTGGTGATTTAGGGTCAAATGACACTAGTATTTGCGATAATGGTTGGGGGTCTGGGTCGTGGATAGCATTGATGTACTGAGCCATCTCTGTGACAACTTGCTTCAGTTCTCACTTATCCTTTTCATCTTTCCAAGTCCTTGAAATTATCCTCTTCATGGAGGATTCCAGATGTTTAACATCCACAACCCTTGAAGCAACCCCCAAATCTATCTTCTCCACAGTGAAATCCTCCTCTATAGCCTTATATGTGTCTCTTCCAGGAATGGGTTTGGCAACTTCAGCAGTCCACTGACCTGTTGTGTCATCCACATCAAGCATTGCTTGTGTTTTGAGCTTTTGGGGCTTTGATGTCTTTCCCAAGCATCTACTAACCATATCCTCTATCGGAATTGTGACTGGAACCACACTCCTATTTTTCTTAATGGCAGCTTCTAGCCATCTTGGTGCAATTGCAGGTTCCTTAGGTGGTAGAGTGGTCTATGCATCTGGTGAAGTAACAATTACTAAGGTATTCATGGGATCCTTTTGAATTTCCACTTCTTCATTTGTGTCCATTCCTTGCATCTCGGGCTCGCCTTGATCTTAAGAATCCATTGTTTGTTCAAGCTCTTCACTGGGGTCCAAGTCTACAATGACATGTTTCAGGACAGGTGCCTTACCCCTCTTTTTGCTACTGGACCGAGTTACTCAGGCAGCTGTGAGACTGGGTGGTGACCTTTTTGGCCTTCTTGGTTGGATTTTCTCTACAATGGGCTTTGAGACACCTACAACATCAACAATTTCATTAGTGGTAGAAACAGGAAATTGAACCACGATGTGTTAATCAATTCTTGATTCATGTGAGGACATGTGGGGTCCATCCTTGAACTTCTGATTCCTCAACCCTCTCTCTATTCTCCTGACAACATTGAAGGTTCTTGTTTCGATACTGTCATCTTTGATTTGTTCCAGTCAATTTCTGGAATCGTTTTTCCTTCAATCTTAGTATCAAACTCAGGATCCAAAACATTCCTCTCTGTATCTTCTGATATGCCAGATATATTAATTGGGAGCCTCGTGGTAGTTATCTGTGATGAATACTAAGAGGGGGGGTGAATTAGTATGCCAAAAATCACTGCACTAAAACACTTACACAGTCTAAAGATAAACCGGTAAAACAGTCTAACAGATAGACCGGTTACCACACATGCAAACCAAAATGTGAATAAAGCATTCACCCACAAAAGCAATACAACCATAACACAAGATATTTGACGTGGAAACCCAACTGGGAAAAACCACGGTGAGATGGAACTCACAAGTCACTATCTGTAGAATAGAAACCAGACCGGTTAAGGTCTTACAATGTTCTTCACCAGAATAGATCCTGTTAGGAATCTCAATCTCTGTTAGGAGATAAGTCTAATTAAAGACTACCTTGTTAGAGGAATTTAGATTCACAGGTGTGAACCACCTTGTTAGAGGATTTTACAAAGGCTTTGAAGCCTACCTGGTTAAGGGCTATAGACTTGTCAAAGATGTGAGTAATCAACAAGTGTTTTATCTATCTAATAGCACAAACTGCTTGGTTAGATCCAGTATTGCTCACAATTAATGCATTCCAGCATTACCTCAGTCTTCTCTATCTCTCTCTCAGTTACAACTTGATCTTCTTAGATAAGATCGTTCTTACAACAACTCAACATCCACCTTAAACCCTAGCACAACATTAACCCTTTCAGCAACAACTTAAAACCCTAGACATGATGTCCTTTTAAAGGAATCTGATTTCATGTCGGTCCAATAGGATTACATTACAATTTCCTAGGTTCAATGAATCTAGACATACTCAGTAACACGACACAAACAGCACCGTCAATGTGTCGGCACCGTCAAACAAAATGCCAGTTGGTAACTCATCACAAAATGCCAGTTGGTAACTCATCATAGAGTATTACCAGTTCATACAAAATACCGGTTGCCAGTTTGACAGAAATGAAGACTGGTAAGAATGTGTTGTGCCACTTTGCTCCCTCATACCGCTTGGGATCTACGAACCGCTTGGGGTCGACATGCCGCTTCAAACCAGGAAACACATTCTACAAAATCACCACTAGTCTAAAGACTAGAATACAAGATACCGGTTGGAACAAATACCGGTTGAGCTCAAGCTCATACATATAAAGGGGATCTCAATACAAGTGTGTGTCCATCAATGACAATCACAACATAAATAAACAAAAATGCCAACAATCTGTTGCAAAGTGAATCTGGACCACAGTCTCTTTCTCACTTCATACTCATCCTTGCAGTTCTCCCAATAATCCTCTATCTAAGGTTCATGGCAAAAATGACTATCTACCTTAAGGTTCTCCCTTGCATTACCCTTGCTGTCAAATTTTTGCCTTGCCATATATGGTTGCAGGTTCATCCTTTTGAACTCCAATTCCAAGCTCAAGGCATCTGATACAAAGACTGACAACTGTAATATCTGAGTTCCATGGAAAATACCACACCAGACTCACCCTTTGTTCCCAATATTTTGTCTATGTAGGCAAACTGCCTGCTCACTTCTATAAGCACATAGCTATCAAAAGTGTACCTAGGTAACTTGAATGGTTGGCCTTCAAAGCCACCTACCCGTATGTAAGTAAACCGAGGAAATTGGATAAAGAAACTTCCATATATACTCACAAATTCGATAGCTTCAACTGACATTCTCCTGTTTGCATCCCCCTAAAGCTCAAAGCCAAGTCTCCTCGCGAAGACTCCATTCCACCTGTCAATCTGCTCAACATGTCTCTATTGTTGCAATAGAGGGTAAAAATTATAAACCCTCATTCCATCAATCCAAGGCTCATTAGGTAGTCCAGGCCAATCCCTTGTGCGAGCTAAAATGTAGAAAAGATAGAAAGACATGTAAAACCCCGTCATCCCCACAAAATTGCTCAATCTTTCATGAAGTCTCTCTGCAATTACTTGAGACCAATCCACAAATCTGTCACCAGATAAAACCACTTGGATAAAAAAGTGCATCCAATCCTCCTACTAGAAGGAATGTGAATTCCCCTTTACTCTATTCAAAAGTATAACAATGTCCTACACCTCTGGGATGAAGTGTTCTCTGGTCAAGGGCTTGGGTAACCATTATCCTCCTTTCTGAATCTTCAAGAGCCAATTTCTAGCAATTACACTCTTGTACTTGCTCTTCTTTTCGAAGAAATATGCGTATGAAATCCCAATAGTCCACTCCCTTATACTCATCCTTATGCAGAATACCCATTGTTGCCATCATTGTTTCTCTATTAATTCTAACCAGCTCCTCACCATCGCAAGTTCTGATACATTTGTTTTCAGAGTCATATATGTTCATGCATGCCAACACTAAATTTGGGCATGGTGCAATGAGCGGGAACAAAGCAGCTTCCACAAGACCACTCTTAACTATCTTTTCCATTAATGAACCAGTCTGAGGGTTCTTGTTTCTTTCCAGGAAATCCCCTAAATCTACATGAACTAAGGAGGTGTCTTCCAATTCCGACAAAATACTTACTACTCATGAGGTCCGGCCAAGCTTCGGTAGCATAGGCCTCATGTTAACTATCTACCCCCTTAACCAAGAAATTTTAACAAGACAGTATCCTACCCCAATAATTTAGAGATTTCCCTTTTCTATACTAATAAAAACCTCAAAACTCAAAGAAACACAACTTACGAGAAATCAACTGAACTTAATCGTTAACACCATGAAAACTAGAAATTTTCCCAGAGAACAGAGTTGGTTTTACCTTTGGCGCCTTCAATTTACTGAAGTATGGCAGTTGTGACCACCTTAAATATGGAAATAAATTCATACACATTTCCTTCAATCGGACGGATAAATATCTTTAGAGCTACACACGCTTCAGCATGATTTACCCAAGCGTGCGAAGTAACAGTGAAACAACACAAACTGACACTTTCTTAATTATCCATCACTTCCACACAAGTAATTTTATTTTCTCGTGATTACTTTCCACTTTTAGAGTTTTAAATTGTCGAATAGGAGAATATTCCTTCTTATCGCACCGCTTTTTTTTCACCAAAAAGCTTTAGAGATAGTTTTGAAATGAACCCATGAACCTTGAACCTGTTGGCATTATGCAAACTAGTATGCGAACATGATGACATTGTATGTTGTCGTTGATGTCAATATGTTGAAGAAGAGAGAACCAGCATGTTACCAAGAACTGGTATATGTGAGAACCGATACAACATTGTGAACCAGTATGTGTGCCAAAGTGAAGCGGTGTGTCTATTCAAGGTGAACCGACATGTTGATATGAGAACCGGTACATGGAAGCTTTGTATGACTACCGGTTGGCAATCTCGGGGTTTCCGGTTGGCAGTCTCAGGGTTTCCATTTAATGAGCTCCAAGCCTGTGTGACTCAACCGGTGACTTTGTGTAAAGAGTTAGCATTCTAATAAAGAACAGACCGAGTTGCCACGTCAGCCTTGTGCATGTGAAGGATCTTGCATGAAGGAGATTGTTTCCTTCTGCCTCAGGAATGTGCGAAGTCTATAAACAGAGAAAACGTGTGATGGGTTATTAGCCACCATGGAAGCAGTGGAAAACGAACAACGGTGAACATCTTGGGATCGGATCAAGACTGTTGTGTTTAATGCAATATGCTCAATGGTCAGGATTGAATCATTTGAATTGCTTATCCTAAAAAATTTAGGGTTTAGGGCTTATGCTACCGACCTATCTTTCCTATAAGGTCATTGTTGTGTTTCTTTCTAAAGTTGTTGGCAAAAGTTGTATGTGTGTATCCATGAGAAGTGATACATGATTCTTGCCAGACCAGAGAAGAGTAGTGATATCTGCAGAGTGTAAGTGCAGAAGGTGAAGAGGAGCTAAAGTGGATCTGCATTATCATTGAGTGTTGTTCTCAGATCATTGTAAAACCTGTTGATCTTTAATCACCTTAACAGTTGGAAAAATCCCTTAACAAGGTAACTCTAACCATCTTATTGAAAATCCTTTAACAGGGTGACTCAAATTCATTGAGTTCTTTAAATCCTCTAACAAGGTAACCTTTAACAGGGTTTAACCCTTAACCGGGTATCTTAGCCATCCCTTAACCGGGTGATCCCTAGTAGGATCAGTTCCTAACAGAACCTATTGTAAGAAGTCTTTAACCAGACTAGGCTCCTAACAGAGCGAACTTCTAAAGATTTCAAAATAGCTTGTGGGTATTCATCCCCATCGTGGTTTTTCCCAGTTGGGTTTCCACGTGAAAAAATTTGTGTGTTATGTGTGATGATTTTCATGTGATGGTTTAAGTGGTCTGTGTCTGATAGTAAATCATGCTGAACTAGATATTGTATTTCTGATGACTTACTTCCTGTTAATTCATAAGGGTGAGATGGAAGTGTAGTACTAGGATTGTATGAGAAGACAAGTGTTAACCGGTTTATGCTCTTCCCAGTTGTTCTAGGTTTTGTCGGTTGTACTCTGTTGAGGACTGGTATTATTGTTTGTCTGTTAATGCACAGTGTTTGTTGACTAACCGCTTGAAGGAAAGTTTTTCTTTGCCTATATTGATTCACCCCCCCCTCTCAGTACCGGTTTGGTACTCTCCGTTCATCATTAAGTTATCAGAACTGTTTGATAAAAAGGTTCATCGGTTCAAGTTCACTTAAGAAATATAACAGTCAATGGGTGGCACACACAACAGCACCGAGAATGAGCGACAAAGGAAAAGGACTATTAAACATGAACCTTGAACCTTTTGAACCACTTGAGGTTTGGTTCAAGGTTCAAGACCACATATCAACCCGAAACATAAGGACTTACGCTCGTCAAATAACAATACATTGTCGCGACACACAAAAGGCATTTTGAACCTTGAACCTTTTGAACCACTTGAGATTTGGTTCAACGGGTTCAAAACTTCAAAGACCATGAACAAAAGCGCACTTGTTCACATGGCGACAAAGACCAAAAATGACTCTCTTTTAAAACGTGCTTTGAACCTTGAACCTTCTGAACTTTTTATGAAGAGTTCAACAGTTCAAGTACGAAGGAAAATAAATGACCCGACTTAAGTAAAGGCACAAAAGGCAACCCGCGGATCTGAATATTTAAAAGGGAAAAAATTATAGGTGGACTAACATCAGCTCTAACTGGGGACTAGAATTGTGAAGGAACTAGAAATAAACTCCAAGATCTCTGGTTTTGCATGCATACTTTATTCAAAGACACAAATAGAAAAAGACACACAACAACAAAATTAACTAAACACTATATACAAAGACCTCAAGGGACACTTGTTTACAATTGATAAAATTTTAAATCTTGACCATTATAGGTCAGAGGAAGAACAATACCACCCAAATATGCAAGTTTGAAATAATTTTGTCCTTTTACCTCATGAATCAAGAATGGTCCTTTCCAGAGTGATTCGAACTTGGCATGTGCTCCCTTGGGCTCTCTTCTTCTGTCCTAGAGCAGTACCTGATCACCTAGCATGAACTTTCGTGACCTTGCTCACTTGTCAAATATCCTTTTCACCCTCATCTGATATTCTATTATCCAGTCCACCAGTTTATCTCTTTCTTCATCAATCTTTGCCAAGTGCATGATCCATTTTTTCAGAGAACTCTGGAAATAAACATCTTCAATAACCATTTGTAGTTTGGTAGCTGCCAGCTCCAAAGGAAGTGCTACCTAAGCACCAACACCATAGACCAGTGCAAATGGAGACATCCCAATTTCCCTCTTTGGTGATGTACGGTCGGTCCAAAGGGCTTCATACAGTTTCTTATGCCAATCCTTAAAATTCTCACTCACTAATTTTTTCATGATATTAATGAGATTTTTATTACTGGATTTAGCCTGGCTGTTTCCCTAAGGATAATAATCAGATGAGTGAACAAGAGAGATTCCATGATCATAGCAAAACAAAGAAATTTCTGCAGAGGAGAAATTGGTAGCGTTGTCAGCTACAATTTTTAACGGCACTCCAAATCGAACTAGGATGTTCTCTTTAAGAAAATTACAAACAATCTTTGAGGTTGTCTTTCGTATCGGAATGGCCTCAACCCATTTAGTGAAATAGTTCATGGTTGTCAATATATGAGTGTGTCCTGCACTAAAGGTAGGTGTCAAGGGACCAATGAAATCCAAACCCCGCTGCTTGAAAGGTTCATCCACCACCACGGGTCGAAGTGGTAATGCTGCGAGTTGCGGCTTACCTATAAACAACTTACATTTTTCGCACCTTCCCACCCATGCATATGCATCCCTGAACATTCCTGGCCAATAATAACAATTCCTCAAGATCTTGTAGGCAGTTACCGCTGAAGAGAAGTGACCCCCACAAGCTTCGTCATGGAATGTTTTCAAGAGAGACTCTTCGAGTGATTTATCAATGCAACGCAAGAAGGTTCGATCCAATCCCCTCTTATATAATACATCATTAAAAATGACGTACTTAGTTGCCTTTAGCCTCAAGTTCCTCTTTTCTTTCGCAGAAAGATGTTCTGGGCAATCTCCATACGTCAAATAATAGGCTACATCTACAAACCAGGAATCTTGAAGACCAACAAATAGGACTAAAGGCAATTCCTCTGTCACTTTCTTGTTGCTTTCTGAAATCAGCTTGCACAAACCTTGCCCCCTTACCAGCTTTGTGGGCCTAATGTCTAATTTGAACTCCTAAATTTTTGACACCCAAGAAGCTCTATCATTCAACCCTATGTCTTGTTGCGTCAATATGCTCTTAACTATTGAATGAGGCACATAAACAATAGGATGGGAATGGAGAATATAATACCTAAACTGTTTTACCACCTTCACGACCGCATATGCTTGCTTTTCCATTATTGAATATTTCAGTTCATTCTTTTTTAGGGGTACGCTCATGAATGATATAGGGACCTCATCATTATCCTCATTCTTCTGTAGCAAAATCCCTGACATAGTGTGCTCTGAGGCATAACAATAAATAACAAAATCTTTACTGAAATTAGGATTAACCAGAATAGGTGCTTGACCAATAGCATTCTTTATCAAGGTGAATACTTTCTTCCCTTCCTCACTCCATTTAAAAACTTGTTTCTCACTCATCAAATTCATCTGGTAGTTTCTGCAAAATCTAGGATGAACCTCCTTAGAAAATTTACCTGGCCAAAGAAGGATCTAACGACATTCCTACTTGATGATAGAGTTAACTGTTGAATTGCTCTTACCCTTTCAGGATCTATTTTCACCCCCTTCTTAGAAACAATATGAGCAAGCAACTTACCCTCTGTGACTCCAAATACCGACTTCTTCGGGTTCAAGGATACCCCATGCTCGCGGCACCTCTGCAACACTTGTCTCAGGTCCCGTAGGTGATGTTTCCTTCTTTTTGAGAACACTGTCAAGTCATCCAGATATACAACAATGATCTTATCCTTTAAATGACCAAAGGAAAAGTCCATAGCTCGCTGAAATGTCGCTCCTGCATTTATCAAACCGAAGGGCATCTGATTATATGCAAATGTGCCCTAGGGAGTAATAAAGGCAGTTTTATGTTGATCATCTTCTTGAATGTTGATCTGATTATATTCCAAGAATCCATCGAGCATGGACATCATTTCCGACCCTAAGACTGTTTACAGAATGTGGTCCATGGCCAACAAGGGATAATTGTATTTTAAGCTAGCTTGGTTTAGATTTCTAAAGTCTACGCAAATCCTTATTTCCCTTTTTTTTTTTGACATGTACACTATTTTCTATCCATGTAGAATGATCGATGGGATATATAATCCTGGCTTTTAACATCTTATCCACTTCCTAGAATATGTCCTGTGCTACTTTTCGATTGAAGCTTCTAAGATTTTGCCAGAAAGGGCTTGCTCCAGGCTTCAGGGGAATCTAATGCTGGAATTTTCCTTCTCTAAAATTTTAAGTTCGTCATAACACCAAGAAAACATGTCCTTGAACTCCACTAGGAGGCTAATGAACCTTTCCTTTTCTGTCGGTGTACAACATTTTCCCAGATTAATATACTTGGGCTCATTCTCAGTACCAATGTTAACCTTTTCGTAACCTCCAATATCCTAAGCTTCTCGGGGCTTGTCACCTTTATTATTCTTGTAGGAATCATTACGATCAAACAAACCCTCCAAAGAAACCAGCCCTTTAGGGATCTTGTTTCCTTTCAACTGCATGATTCCATCAGGCAACTCCTTAGCTCGTTTTGGTGAAAATTCTTTGCACTCTGCATCTCAACCTTCAAAATACATGGCAGAAAACATGTCTATACTTTGCATAAATTTATTTATTTGTTTATCACTCTCAAATACCTGTCAAGAATCAGAGTTGTCTGGGACACTGGGTCGATATATCAACTCCACCTTGTAAATATCCTCAACAAATTCAGGATGCGGGACTAGCAATAAAGCTGAGACTACTAATGAATCTTCCTTTGAGTTCAATTCCCTGGGTATTGCTTCAATGGAAAATGCATCAAAATCCTCGATTTCGTCCCACACTCTATTTTGATAGTGTTTCAACCTCTCATTTTTAACACTAAACAACCCTCTGACCAGTTTTACAATTAGTTCAACATCTCCTTTAGCCCACAAGAGTTTCACTCCCAATTTCTTAGCCTCGACTAAACCTAGCAACAAAGCCTCATACTCAGTTGTATTGTTGGTATTTTTGAATTCTAGCTTAAAAGAAAAATGAATAGGATTGCCAAAAGGTGGTATTAACACTACCCCTACACCAGAACCTGACGCCGCACAATTACCATCAAACTCCATTAGCCACAGGTTTTCTTTTCCCTCAATTTGAGATGAATCCTCCTCTACCTCACTGTCAGACTAAATCATGTAGTTTCCAAATTGACAATCATGATACAAAATCTGGGCTCTAGGGTCATCAGATGGGAAAAGAGTGAATTTGGACTTTGGTTCAGGCTACAGGATGACTCGTTGTTTCCCAATAAGAATTGTGGCTTGAGACCAATCCATTTTGATTTCACCACCTAAGTCCCTACAAAAAGTATGACTTAATAGCATGCCATAACTAGTTGGGATATCAGCTACCAAAATTGTCAACTTAATCCTTTTGTTCAGGTGGGAAGCGAGAACTACTTGAGCATCCTTAATTTGGCCTAGCAGAGGAATTTGTTTTGAATCCATAGAATAGCATCTGCCGAAGGTATTGTTCAAGGATAGCCCCAATTCTTTGGCTATGACAGAGGGCATTATATTGTCAGATGCACCTGAATCTACAATACAATTATTCAACCTATGACCATTAATGAATAATTATATATAAAAGAGCTCTGGTTTTGACTCAAGGAGAGGTGTAGAATCATCTGTTTGAAGAGCAATTATTTCAGGTATCTTTTCACAAGCGAAAGGATGAACTAACTCATTACTACATGAGGGCAATATGGCATTCACTGACTGTTGCATTCCATTAATCCGTTGTGCATTATTTCCTCTTACAAATTGTACAAGTCT